>NC_136071.1:492179413-492817753 GCF_964261635.1 Lissotriton helveticus
AGGCAGGCCGTCGTAATTTTGTTTCAGCAAGATGCGCAAGCGCTTTGATGAGGGCTCACCGCAGCACCTTAACCCTCCGGTTTGTTTGTGGCACCCAGACGATGAATGAAGGCTCCCCCTTGATTTATAAGAATGTCGACGCGTTTCGGGGCCAGAACCCGCCCCTTCTTCATGGACTGTGAAGAGAGAACGCCAGACTCCGCTTGCACTTTTCAAACTCATTTTTATTTGAAAAAGGGCGTCGCCTGCCCTGAGTGGGTGGAGTTTACGACACCAAGACTTCTGGTATATGTAGTCCTTGCATGTTGAGTAGTTTGTTAGAACCTTGAGTAGGTTGGCGTTTCTCCTCTAATGTGAATGTCTTAAAACCTTGAGTAGGTAAGCGAAGAAAGGCTTCAAACATCGCTCTCTTTGTCTTGAAGGTGCTGTGCTGACAGGCGCTGACAGGTAACACCGCCTCAGGATTCAATTGCTTGGATACTTGTTCCGCTTTTGAAACGGAGCTCCTCACCCCGACCAAGGCAGGCCGTCGTAATTTTGTTTCAGCAAGATGCGCAAGCGCTTTGATGAGGGCTCACCGCAGCACCTTAACCCTCCGGTTTGTTTGTGGCACCCAGACGATGAATGAAGGCTCCCTCTTGATTTAAAAGAATGTCGACGCGTTTCGGGGCCAGAACCCGCCCCTTCTTCATGGACTGTGAAGAGAGAACGCCAGACTCAGCTTGCACTTTTCAAACTCATTTTTATTTGAAAAAGGGCGTCGCCTGCCCTGAGTGGGTGGAGTTTACGACACCAAGACTTCTGGTATATGTAGTCCTTGCATGTTGAGTAGTTTGTTAGAACCTTGAGTAGGTTGGCGTTTCTCCTCTAATGTGAATGTCTTAAAACCTTGAGTAGGTAAGCGAAGAAAGGCTTCAAACATCGCTCTATTTGTCTTGACGGTGCTGTGCTGACAGGCGCTGACAGGTAACACCGCCTCAGGATTCAATTGCTTGGATACTTGTTCCGCTTTTGAAACGGAGCTCCTCACCCCGACCAAGGCAGGCCGTCGTAATTTTGTTTCAGCAAGATGCGCAAGCGCTTTGATGAGGGCTCACCGCAGCACCTTAACCCTCCGGTTTGTTTGTGGCACCCAGACGATGAATGAAGGCGTTCTCTCTTCACAGTCCATGAAGAAGGGGCGGGTTCTGGCCCCGAAACGCGTCGACATTCTTTTAATCAAGAGGGAGCCTTCATTCATCGTCTGGGTGCCACAAACAAACCGGAGGGTTAAGGTGCTGCGGTGAGCCCTCATCAAAGCGCTTGCGCATCTTGCTGAAACAAAATTACAACGGCCTGCCTTGGTCGGGGTGAGGAGCTCCGTTTCAAAAGCGGAACAAGTATCCAAGCAATTGAATCCTGAGGCGGTGTTACCTGTCAGCGCCTGTCAGCACAGCACCTTCAAGACAAAGAGAGCGATGTTTGAAGCCTTTCTTCGCTTACCTACTCAAGGTTTTAAGACATTCACATTAGAGCAGAAACGCCAACCTACTCAAGGTTCTAACAAACTACTCAACATGCAAGGACTACATATACCAGAAGTCTTGGTGTCGTAAACTCCACCCACTCAGGGCAGGCGACGCCCTTTTTCAAATAAAAATGAGTTTGAAAAGTGCAAGCTGAGTCTGGCGTTCTCTCTTCACAGTCCATGAAGAAGGGGCGGGTTCTGGCCCCGAAACGCGTCGACATTCTTTTAATCAAGAGGGAGCCTTCATTCATCGTCTGGGTGCCACAAACAAACCGGAGGGTTAAGGTGCTGCGGTGAGCCCTCATCAAAGCGCTTGCGCATCTTGCTGAAACAAAATTACAACGGCCTGCCTTGGTCGGGGTGAGGAGCTCCGTTTCAAAAGCAGAACAAGTATCCAAGCAATTGAATCCTGAGGCGGTGTTACCTGTCAGCGCCTGTCAGCACAGCACCTTCAAGACAAAGAGAGCGATGTTTGAAGCCTTTCTTCGCTTACCTACTCAAGGTTTTAAGACATTCACATTAGAGCAGAAACGCCAACCTACTCAAGGTTCTAACAAACTACTCAACATGCAAGGACTACATATACCAGAAGTCTTGGTGTCGTAAACTCCACCCACTCAGGGCAGGCGACGCCCTTTTTCAAATAAAATTGAGTTTGAAAAGTGCAAGCTGAGTCTGGTGTTCTCTCTTCACAGTCCATGAAGAAGGGGCGGGTTCTGGCCCCGAAACGCGTCGACATTCTTTTAATCAAGAGGGAGCCTTCATTCATCGTCTGGGTGCCACAAACAAACCGGAGGGTTAAGGTGCTGCGGTGAGCCCTCATCAAAGCGCTTGCGCATCTTGCTGAAACAAAAAAAAAAAAATATATATATATATAATCATAGCTCTTCAGTGAGTCTTCTTGTGTTTTAATCATGCGTCCAGACCGTGTCTTCGGAATCTGGGGACAGGCAGTAGAAGTGTCCATAACCAGCATTGGTGATGTAGAAACAGCAGCAGTCAGGGGGGGCTTCCCTTGTCCTTTCAGACCCAGTCTCTACATTGTAATTGTAAGGTTGCTTACATAGCGCAAACTGTCACCCTACGGGTATCCTGGCGCTTAGATTAAACATAAAATAGCTGACATGCGAACGGGCCAAAGCATCAGGAAAAGAGCCACGTTTTCAGGCTCTTTCTAAACTCAGTCAGAGAGTCAATTTGTCTGACACTCTGTGGTAGTTCGTTCCATAAATGTGCAGCAGCCACACTGAAGGACCTCCCCCCCCCCATCCGAGAACGCTTTAAATCTAGGAATCATTACCAGATTGGCACTGGAGGAGCGAAGCTGCCTATTAGGGAGGTACCAGGTAAATTTTTCCTGCAATGGAGCAGGCCCCTGATCGTGTACCGCTCTGCACCATACGGAGCGATTTAAACTGGACCGTTTCCCTGATAGGCAGCCAATGTAGGTCTCTTAAGGCCACAGTAGTGAAGGACCTACATTGCCTATTTAGCACCAGCTTTGCTGCTGCTGACTGGACTCTCTGCAACCCCTGGAAGATGTTTTGAGGTGCTCCTAAGTACAGAGAGTTGCAGTAGTCCAGCCTGCTTAGCACTGTGCTTCTCACTACAAGGGAACGCGAGTCCTTTGGTAGCAGTGGGAGTGTCTGGCGAAGCATGCGCATCAAGGGCAAGCATACGCTGGCAGTTTTGTTTGCCTGCGACTCCATTTGGAGATTATTATCCAGCAGAACCCCCAGATTGCGCACTGTATTGACAGGAGCCAAAGGTTCTTCTTCAGGGGTGAGCCTAAACTCCAGTGGCAGATGCTTAGACGTTTTTAACCGAAGAGCAGTACACCACCTTAGTTTTTCCACCATTAAACCAGCCAGTTTCTCCCCAGCCAACCAGCGGTCCGATGCATACACCCCTGGAACGTGTCCATGGATACTGCGTGTTTCCCTTCCAGGGAAAACGCCAGTTGAGTATTGTCAGCGTAGTTGACTAGGTCAACTCCAAATGATTTAATGATGGGAAACGGGGGCTGCAGATAGACATTAAAAAGAATAGGGCTGATCGCAGAGCCCTGCGGTACCCCATAGATTACCAATGATTTGCTAGAAGTGAACGGTGCCATGGTCACCATCTTCCGTCTCCCCGATAAGTAGGACTGTAGCCACTGCAGAGCCTGTTCCTTCACCCCTATCTTCCTCAGTCTCTCCACCAGTATTAAATGATTCACCGTGTCAAAAGCGGCTGACATATCGAGAAGCACTAAAACAGTAGCATTCCCGTCATCGGCTCGCCTACGTAGATTGTCCAGCATAGTTGCCAACGCTGTCTCAGTCCTGTGGCATGGACGGAACCCAAATTGATCACTATCCAGCAGTTGGTTATCCTCTAAAAAGCAGGACAAAGTCTTGCTTACTGCCCTTTCCAAGATTTTGATTGGATAAGGTAGGAGGGAGCTGGGTCTAAAGCTAGCTGGAATTGTTGAGTCCAATGAGGGCTTCTTAATCGAAAGTCACCATGGCTTGTTTCCACTGATCTGGAACTATACCTTCTTCCAAAGATTGGTTACAGATCTGTCGCAACCAAGGGAAGGTATGTTGACTGTATGTCTTCCAGATTTTATGTGGAAGAGGGTCAAGAGGAGAGCCCGATGACACGCTGTGAGCCAGATCATTGAAAGAGGTATCGGTGAGGATTTGAAAACTGTCCAGATTGGTTGTCGCTCCCAAGTCCTCGTCCACCCTCTGCACGAGATAATCCTGATCTCCAATAGTGTGGGGATGGAGATCACCAACAATGTTGGCAATTTTATCTTCGAAATAGGAGGAGATCTCATCACAGCGTTTCTGTGAATCCACCACTTTGTTACTCGTACAGATCGGGTTGGAGAGCTCCTTAACAATCTTAAAGAGGGCTCTAGTACTATTGGGTGCTTGTATAATGGAGTTGGCATAGAAGTCTGCCTTGGATTTAAGGATAAGCTCCTTACACTTGATCTGTACTATTCTCAATTCTTTCTAATCTGACTCTAGATACTTCTTCCTCCATTTCCTCTCTGCTTTCTTACAGCTCAAACGTAATTCTCAGTTCTTCATTATACCAGGGGGCTGTGCTTTTCCTCCTATTTTTGAGCTTTTTTTACTGGGATTAGCTGGTCCAAGGTGTCAGTTATATGATTATAATACATTTTATAAGTATCCCCTACTGTAGCAGTGGGGTCAACGTGATTTTCATTAGAGAAAGTCTGGAGGGTCCTGTTTTTTCTTAATTTCGCCCACTCCCTTCCTCTCCGATAAGTCACTGGACAGCTGACATTGTCTCTTGAGCAGAGCAGCGTAGTATGAAAATGAATTAAGTAGTAGTCGGTCCAGATTTGTGGTGTTATGTTTGACACTCCTGTTTCAGATTGGTTTGCGAACAGAAGTTCCAGGACATGCCCCCCCCTTGATGAGTAGGGTGTTTTACTAGCTGTTGTAGATTAAAATTAGCGCATGTGAGCCTCAAGTCTCTCAAATGGATACTGAGACTCCCATCATCCCTCAAATTAAAGTCACCCAGAATAATCATTCTGGAATGTGCTAATGCCAGATTGGTGATGGTGTCTAAGAGAGTTTGGTATTGAGTATCAAGTCCAGGAGGTCTGCAGCAGATTATTCCTGTAAGTAGGCTGCCGCTAAGTTCCTGCAGTGAAAAGCCCAGGATTTCTATGCCTGCAATTTCAACTGTCTTAAGAGGCACAAAGTTCAACTCCTCCTTAAAGATCACGCCTACTCCACCTCCTCTGCCCGTTTCCCTCGGATTGACATCAGTGCCTGACGAGCGATGAGCCACATGTCTGAAATGCTTGGAATCTTGCATAATGGACTTTCCAGGATGTAGGGCAGTCACCATGTGTTGTTTGCTGGTCACAACATGAAATGGTTCAGCATCAAAACAAGCATTAGACATTCGTTTTCTACGCTGGTGGAAAAGCACTCCATTTCCTTTAGTGAACGTAACGTTTTTTGCATGTTGACGCTTGTCTGCATAGACCTTCATTTTCATCTTACGATCTAAGTCTTTCATGCGGGTCTTTTCCTCAGTGTTTGATCTTTTATTGATCCATTGAGGTAACTTGGCCATCACTGCTCTCCTGAACATCAAGGTTGCAAGGCTTTCACCTGTGGTCGAGTGAGGGATCGAATGGTAAGCTTGAAGAGTTGAATTTAAGACGGCCTTAAGGTCAAGCTTTTCTAGTACAGCATGCCGGACATCTTTCTTAAGAGTACTCATGAAACGTTCGACAAGGCCATTGGCCTATAGCCAAAGAGGTGTGCTCTTCTGACTCTTCATATTACGATTACTGAGAAAGTCTCAGAATTCCTGACTGTTGAAAGATGGGCTGTTGTCCGATCTTAAGATCATAGGAAGACCCCGTGTTGTGAATGTATTGTCTAATCTCTCAATGACTTGCTCTTGAGTGATAGATGAGAGATCTTCTATCAATGGAAAGCAGGAGAATTCATCAACCACTCCATCAGGTGATGTCTGTTGCCAAGAGGACCAAACAGGTCAACAGCAATTCTTTCCCTTGCATGTGTTGGCAACGCTGACATATTTAAGGTGTGTTGAGTGATTTGTGATGATAGGCAGTTGCATAGATGGCAGGCCTCAATTCTCTTTCAACTCTCTTGTCGAGATGTGGAAACCAGACTCCATCTCGGAGAGCTCGTTTGGTGGCAGCAATTCCACAATGTCCTTCATTTGTCTGTTGTTGCAGACTCTCTGGAATGACAATTCTCAAACCTCTTAGAATAATACCTTCCTGAGTAATGGACAGTTCCTCTTTGGCATTTTTAAACTTTTGGTATTCACTATCACTGGTAAGAGATAGAGATTGTTGGTACCAAGACTGATGTGTAATAATGTCCTTTAGTTTTAGCATGTCACTATTATGACTAGTGGCAGTGACCATTTGATCCAACGAAATAGCAGCTGTGGTGATGGATTTCACAATTAAATTCATGTAGGCTTCAGCCGTCTTAGAATGGGTGCCAGGGCACTGTAGATGCACTCATGAGAAGTAGTTAGCAGGGTTTTGATCTTTCCCTGGACAATGTACAGTGGTGTAGTTGTATTCTTGCAATCGCAGACCCCAATATTTAATGCAAGGAGGCATTTTTGCAATTGAATTGCCAAAGATAGTCAACAATGTTTAATGATCTGTCAGAGATGTGAAGGGATTCTCATGCAAGAATACGTAGAAATGTTCACAAGCCCACACCAGTGCTAAGCTTTCTTTCTCAGGTTGTGAAGAAGCAAGTTCAGTTTGGGACAAATTTGACTTGCATATGCCACAATATGTCTTCGAGCATTTGGGTGTCTGCTGTACAGTGCAAGGATGGTGCCTAATCCAACAGGGTTAGCGTCAATAACAACCTCAGTATGAAGCTTTGGATCAAAGTATGCCATTTCAGGAGCGTTCTCAATAGCTTGTTTGATTTTCTGGAAGCTTTGCTCACAATCGTGTAACCACAGAAAATAAACATTCTTCATCGTCAAGTCGCTAAATGGCCCGCTGACAGGTGATAAAGTCTCATGTGTATCTAGAGCAATAGCTGGCTATGCCAAGGAATGAACGTAACATTGAAACCTCTTGTGGGGGACTGCCAGTTGACAGCGCTTGTACTTTAGTTGGATCAGGTGTCTTGTCTCCTTCAGAACATACATGGCCAACATTCTTTTACTTTTTGTATTTCTCAACATTCAAAGTTAAACCGGCATCAGCAAGCAAATGACACACTAGCATGAGAGCTTTGTCGTGCTCCTGTGTAGCTCCAAATACCAATATGTCATCACTTGGACAGGCTGTATGATA
Source organism: Lissotriton helveticus (assembly GCF_964261635.1). Lineage (NCBI taxonomy): Eukaryota > Metazoa > Chordata > Amphibia > Caudata > Salamandridae > Lissotriton > Lissotriton helveticus. The sequence goes on from NC_136071.1 coordinate 492,186,769, forward strand.
CATCGAATTACATCTTGAAATATCTCTGCAGCTGATGACACACCAAGCCGTAGTCTTTTGTAATGGAACAGACCAATGTGTAGAAAAGGGTGTAATGTACTTGCAGTTCTTTTTGATGTTCCAACTGATGATATCCTTTATTCAGATCAAGGCGAAATAATACCTTTGCACCATTCAATTGTGTTGTCATGTCGGCAATGTGCAGATTTGGATGTTGTTCTCTTTTAAATGTCTTGTTCACTTGACGTATATCCACGCAAATGTGTACATCCCCTTCTCTCTTCTTTTTGGCTACTACTACCATGGGTGAAACACATGAAGTTGGACCAGTGGAACGCTCAATAATATTGTGCTTGAGTAAGGATTCTAGTTTTTTTCCAACAGCTTCCTGTAAGTGAAAGACAATTCTTCTGTGTCTTCGAGAAATAGGATAGACATCCTCATTAATGTGTAATTGGACTTTCATAGGCTTGAGTTTTCCCAATTCATGAAACAATTAAGGGAATTGAATTACTATTTTGGGATGAGAATCATGTTATAGTTTACCAATATCAGTCCCAGAGCAGCGGCTGTGCTGAAGCTAAGTAAACAGGTGCTTGACGCCGTACTTTGAAGTATATGAATGGGTGCCTTTACTTTTGTTTTCTTATGTTTCATCGTTGCTACAAATGAACCTTGACTTTTAGTGGCGTTGATGCAGTCAACAAATTGACTATAGTTTTTGATGGAGTAAGTTGGGGTAATGGAGACCATTCATTATATTTCTCCTCAGGCATAATATTTATTGACGCTCCACTATCGATAATGAAAGGTATTGAACATTAATTTTCTTTTAGTGTGATTTTCAGACAATGTTTGAACAACTTTGGTGCTTTGTCAGGTCGACTTCTCATGGACTGTTATTTTTTCTTAGTCAACAAAAAAGGGGGACAAATAGGGCTTGATACAGGTCCACCGTACTAGCCCTGGGTAATGCTAGAAGACAAGAAAGGTACGGTGTTCTTGGGTGGAAAGTTGACCACCCGGTGAGTACTCACAGTGGTGGGGAGGTGGGGACTACCTCCTTTCAGAACTAGGACCCTCACACAACCAGCAAGCTCTGTGTGATGCTTCATCATATGGGTCTGCTCCTCGTTGAGCCCGCATTGCAATGTTCGACGGGCACACATAAAGGGGCTCTTTGTCGGAGATCTTTTGTTCTTTGCCGTATAGGTGTCGTGGGTGTGAGGGGCCTAGTAAGATGTAGATGTGGTGTGTGGGTTAAAACAGGTAAGGGAATCCTCTATAGTTATTTTTATTCTGGAGAGGTCACAACCTGATTAAAAAGTAAAAGAAAAAGGAGGGCGACTATTTTGTTTTATTCTGACAAAAATTGCGCTCTTCCCCTTAGTGTTCAACATGTTTCTTACCTATAAATGTCTCTAAAAGATCAGTTGGCGATTCCTCAGGACCAAGTAAATAAACAAAAACTATCTACAGTGTGTGCTGTGGTGCTACATACCACTTCTTCTCTCTGCAGGAATTTGCCCCAGAGAAAAGCAGCCAACCTCTTATAAATTCATGTGCTGCCTCATCAGACTGCAGCGGAGTATGTGGACACTCAACGTAGTGTCGCTGCTCCCGCTCAGAGCAATACGGTTCACCTACCCACTCCGCTGCATCAGGAAGGATACAGTGGAGCGGGTAGGTGAACCGTATTGCTCTGAGCGGGAGCAGCAACACTACGTTGAGTGTCCACATACTCGGACAGAGTCCATCAGGAGCCACAAGGGTTCCGTCATTACAAACTTACACAACACTACAATAAGCTTTTCATGTAAGGACGAAATGTGAGAGTTCTGGTGGCCAGAAGTTCTGGATTTGCCCAGCTAGTGCCAGTTACACATAGTGTTACACAGTTTTTCTAATTAAAACATATGCCCTTGTTTCGAAAGAAGCTCAGCAAGGGGAGGCCCTTGAAATGTTGCAATGCTGTTACATCTCACTAAGTGTGCACCTGGATGGGAATGCAGCGTCCCTGCCAGTAGTTTTAGAGCAAGGCCAGTAAAATAAGCATTGACAAAGCCAATAGGTTGCTGCGTTAATGCATTTGTGTATGGCGCTGCGGCTGGTACATTGACATATGGGTTGTCGGCAGAAGAAGGGTCTCCTAGCTGGTGTTGGCAGTTATGTCAACCCTGAGCGATGGGGGAGCACGGTTTTGACATTAAAATTAAGCTCTTGTACCTCCTTCCTCAACCAGGTGAGTTATGTACAGACACAGCGTACATCACAGACATAGAACAGGGGCTAGCATGACACGAGGCAGTGACAGAGCGGCTAGTGTGATAGGCTAGAACATAAGTAGAGAAAAGTATAGCGAGGACTGAAAACATAGAAACTTATTTGTTAGCTATTGACCATATCAAATGTATGCACATTCCTATTTTATAAATGTTGTTGCCATCTGCAAACGGTGTGACAACATTTTTAAATCGCATCAACAAAACGTGCAGTTTTGTAATCCTTGGAGGTAGATGAAATTCTAGATGTTATAGTACCTTGGTCATAAATCAGACTAAAAGAGCGTACATTGAAATCTGACTCTGCTCTGGTTAGCGCATTCATGTTATTATTTACTGAAAGTTGAACTTTGCTTAAAAGTAGACACATCGCACTACAAACAATTTGCTTCCTTAATGTGTAGATGCCTATTACATTTAAATCCAACTTTTCCAAGATAGCCATTCTACAGCATGGTCCGTGAACGGGTCTGAGATTAGGCACAAGTAATAGGCTGAATGCCATAGCTTGATTTACATATTGAGAGTCCCAATTTATTATCAGTTTTGATGGTGAACTCTTCAATTTTTGAATTGGTAGGGTAGTTCTTATACATTGTATGTCACAATCGCTCTTTCATACATTGCTGCAGAATTACCCCAAAAACTAAATATATAATCCATCCTCAGTTACTAAGTACCTGAAATAGAGCCATATATAAAGAAGCGAGGGTGATGATTTGTAGAGCAGAGGAAGCTCATCACTGAGGTCACATGCAGGGTGTGTCTGTCACTGGGATTTGAGGGTGTGAGTAGACAGGGCTGGTAAAAGCACAAGTGTCTAGAGTGCTGAAAAACACAGAAAAAAGTAGTCCTTAAAACAAGTCCTAAAACGGGTGCATACTAGTACTTGGCTCATACTCTCTGGGAGGCCTAAACACAAGAATAGGCCAACCAGGTAAGTTAGATACAGACACAGCGTACATCACAGACATAGAAGCGGGACTAGCATGACATGAGGCAGTGACAGAGTGGCTACATCTACAGTCGAGAACGTAAATAGAGGCATGTATAGAGTGGACGAAAAGATAGAAACGTATTTGTCAGCTATTTGCAATATCAAAGGCACTAAACATAAGAAAAGGCATGACGCATGAATGCCTTGGACAAATGGTGAGAAAGAATATAAGAGAGATGATGGAGCAAGTAAATGATAAGCCCATGGGTGGGCTGAAGCCTACATATTGAATACAACTTGTCTCTTCGAGACAGCGCATGTGCGGTCTAGCCAAGACCTAAATAGATGTCAAAATTGGGGAAATCTGACATTTTTTCCCTTTGAAATAAAATTGTAAAACAGCATACATGCAAGGAATCAATATCAATTTTTCTAACTTATCCAACAAGAATTGTCAATACTGTTGAGGACACAAAGTTGAGGATTAGGCTTCTCTATTTTATTTTTGTTTTGAAAACATATTTTATTTGTCAATTAGCACATAGAATGCAGGGCTCTGCACACCAGAGACATCTGCAGAATCAAGTCATATATTACCACAATAGCAATCGACTTTTGTGAGTGACATCAAAATGTATAACAAAAGCATACAAAGTAATACAGAACCTCCCCCCAACTCCCACCCTCCCTCGCCCCTCCCCCTAAAGTCGCACAAAGTCCGCATGGTCTTGTCCACAGTCTTAATACAGAGCAAAATAATGCTAACATGATAGCACACACCTCCCCGGATCCTCACCCCATCCCACATCTCCACAGACCCCACATGTATCAGAAATCACTCCAATGGGTGATTCTCCACCACAGCTGGCGGCTCTAGCCACAGAGCCCGGTAACCCGCCCATCATTTCCATATTTTGTAATGCTTGCATGGGCATCCCCTGGCTATAAAAATAGGCTGTTCCAGCCCCACACGAAAGTCCAACCCAATCTTCCATGCGGCCACTGAGGGGGCCCGCGGCGCCTTGCATGCCTTGGCAATATCTCGTTTAGCCAATGTAAACCCAACTGCATAATAATAATAAAAACATTTATTGAGCGCCTAAATACAGTAGGAACAGTGCGTCTCCGCGCTAGGATGCCTTGCCACATGAACGTCTCACAAAGACCAATCAATGATAAGGGTGCGGGGTAGGAAAGGTTAAACACTGACTCATTACTAATCTTCCGGGAACAGGTAGGTCTTAGGTTTTAGCCGGAATCTCGATTCTGATGGTTCCATCCGAAGCTCAATGGGGAGTTTGTTCCATTGTTTGCTGGCAAGAAACCTAAAAGAGCGCCCACCCATCCGCGCTTTATAGATGCGGGGTACCACAAACTGCATGCTGCCCATAGATCTCAAAAGGCGTCTGGGACGATATACAGTTAGCATCCGTTGGAGGTAAGCCGGGCCCTTGCCCTGTGCAATGCGGTGGGTAATGCACATGGCCTTAAACCAAATACGTTCCCGCATGGGGAGCCAGTGCAAGATCTGTAATGCACGTTTCCCAGACGACTTCCTCTGCAAGTTTAAAACAAGCCTGGCCGCCGCATTTTGGACACATTGGAGTTGGTTCAGGTTCTTAGTGCTGAGGCCACAGAGAAGGGAGTTCCCTTAGTCAAGATGGGAGGTAACCAGGGCATGTACTAGAGTTTTCCTAGCTGTAATAGGTAGGAAGGAGGTCCAAGATTTTACGTAGGACTTTCAGTATGTCATAGCATTTCCCTGCCATGTTGCCAATGTGTTGGGAGTATGAAAGATTGGTATCCAGGAGAACACCCAAGTTTTTCACCGTATTAGAAGGGGTGGGTGTAGGGCCCAGGTCAGCAGCCACCAGGCAGATGTCCAGATTGATGGAGAGGAGCCGATCACAAGAAATTCGGTCTTGCCTCCGTTGAGGCGGAGGTAATTGCTCTTCATCCAAGCTGCAAGTGCCGCCAGACACGCAGAGAAGTTATCGGCCGTCTCAACTGGGTAGAGTGACCACCAGTTGCGTGTCGTCCGCGTATGATACGATCTCCACCCCATAAGATTCCACCATTGTAGCAAAGGGTTCCATGTACAGATTAAATAACATAGGGCTCAATATAGAGCCCTGCGGGACTCCTTGTTTAAGAGCTCGGGACGTGGACTTGAAGGCGGGACAATGTATTTGGAATTTTCTATCCGCCAAAAAAGAGACCATCCATTCATATACAGGCCTGGCAACCCCCATCTCGCTCAAACGGGCAAGAAGTCTGGGGTGCGATACAGTATCAAATGCCGCACTCAGGTCCAGCAATATCAGAGCAGCGGTTTGCCCTTCATCTACTTTCTGGCGAAGCAATTCTGTGGAGAAAAGAAGGGCAGTCTCTGTAGAATGGTTCGCCCTAAAACCAGATTGGGAGGAGTGTAGAAGATGATTATCCTCCACAAATTTAACCAACTGGTTATTAACCAATTTCTCCACCACTTTGGCACAGAAAGGTAGGAGGGAAATAGGACGGAGGTTATCCAGTTGGGAGATACTCAGGTTCGTCTTCTTTTTAATAGGAACTACATGAGCAAGTTTCCATTCCGCCGGCACCTGACTCTCTTGAAAGGATAGGGTAGCCAAATTGCCTATGTAGTTCCACAGGAGGTGGACATGATTCCTGAGAATTTTCTAAGGAGCGACGTCCGTGGGGGATCCCGAATGGATACCCATGATTAATTTGGTCAATTCCTCTCTCGGAGGAACCATGAACTTCTTGAGATATAATTTCTTGGTGAGCCTTAGGGAGGTGTCGCAAGCCGAGGCTACTTCAGCTGGGCCCTGCTGAAAAGATACATATATCTGCCCCACTTTGCTCACAAAATGGTCAGCGATGGATTCGCATATATCAGTGGAAAAAAGATCTTTAGTCCCTGTCCTCGTGAGTGCCGTTAGCTCCTTGTAGATTAAAAAGAGCTCTTTGGAGGAGTTTTCAGATGATTCAATCCTCTCTTTAAAAAATATCCTTTTAGCCTTTTTAATCAATGTGTGGTATTCTTTCAAGCTATTCCTATATAGCTCTTTCTGGGCAGTATCATAGTCTTTCCGCCACAGGCGTTCTAGGCTTTTGCATCTAGCTTTAGCGGCACACAATTCCCTATTATACCAAGGGGCAGACCTAGTTCCACGTACTGGGGCTTTTACGGTCCATGGGGCCACCTAATCTAGAGCTTTTGATACCCATTCCTCATAATCCGTCCGCGCTTCCTTGAAAGTTTTTCTGAGCGGAGGAATTTCCTGTATTAACGCAGATTCAAATGCCTTCTGGCTGAATTTTTTCCAATTCCTGCGTTTGGGTAGGATAGGTCTTTTGAGTATTTCCCCTTTGGGCATGCCAGTTATTATAAATGGAATGAGATAATGGTCAGACCACAGGATCCTAATAGGAGGGAACATCTTAATACCATCCCAGTTAGAAAAAATGGGGTCAAGGAGGTGACCCGCTTGATGCGTTGGCTTCCCACCAAAGAGTGTAAACATCAAGGATTTCAGGGAAACAATTACTGCTTGTGCCTCAGTACATTTAGCCATTTTATCAGGAACAACGGTCCTTGGCAATGTAAAATTGTTAATAGCAAACATAGACTTAAATAAGTGCTACGGCGTAGTTTTTTCTCCAATGTCCAGCCGGACAAGGAATTATTTATTTTCAAAGTAGTGTGAGGAGTTACGAATATATGAGACAAAGAAATATCAAACACACTGGGTACAAGCCTGTACCAAGTCAAGGAAAGTAAACAATAAGGGGAAAGAATAAGGAAGGTTTAAACAGGCAAAAGTTGGAGCAAGTGGCGGCGTGCAATACAATGCAATCTTGTGCAAGCTCAAACCAACAGTAGCTGCAATAAATATATACAGGTAAACCATGCAGTACTGTTAAAACTGTCGACGTGACGTTTCGATCCCTAGCTCCTAATATTAAACGGGGATCATCTTCAGGACTATTGTTAGAACTAATGCCTGAATTAGTTGTAGCCTTGGGAGTGCTTGCGCCGAGCCAGTCACGCTAGTGCGTGTGAGTATCGCAACACACATCTGATAAGCAACTGTAGTTGTATCCAGCCGGAGCCTGGGGCGGCTTCTTTGAGCTGGTGGGCAGGAGGGAATGCCTCGTCGTTGGAGCCTGTAAAAATTACTGTTCAGGCCTTGAGGGTGTGGTACCTCGGAAAGAAAAATGAAAGAGGGTCGGCTGCCAAATACGGCAGTCCGCCTCGTATCCGACCGTGATAAGGGCGCGTGCAAGGCTTGATCTCGGGCGTCTTGCTCAATGGCAGAGGAGGTTGGGTCACCGATTCCAATAGGCTCACAACAAATTGTGTAGAACCCCCCGGGGGGGGCGATATATAAGATAGCCCTTAATGGTGCACTCCGGGGAGACTTTAATAGAAAATAGGCCAGCTTCACAATTGCAATACCCCCCCCCCCCCCCCCCCCATTGCATTTCTCTGTCAATTCTCAGTAGGCCGTAGGCTGGTGGGAGGGCCTCCAGAATTTCAGGCGCAGCTGCATCATCCAGCCAGGTCTCCGTTAGAAACATCATATCCGGTTGATGGTCGATAAGGACATCATAGATGTCCAATCTATGTTTTTTAAGTGAACGACAGTTTACTAGCATCATAGAGAGTTGGTCCTCCTTCTTTGTGTTCACTAAAGCTAAAGCAGGATTAAAATGGCACACCCTGCACTTTAGGGGCATATTTTCAGGCAACATACTATGACAACAGGCTGTTATGGGGATGGAACGAAGGAGAGTTAGTTGATCATGCGAGTATTTTATACTTCTTACCGTCTCCCTTAATTTAGTAACAGGGGCTCTGGCCCCTGGCCGCGGACGGGTGCAGACGGGCGCAGACGGGCTTGCCTTGTGCGAGCCTTCGGCGCGCAATCGGCGCGCCCGCTGCGCGGTCGTTGGCCAGTCCTCATGATATGGAAGAAGGCTTGGGAAAGCTAGAGCGCTAACCCGAGCGCTGAGGAGGCCGGAAGTGGTGGAATTCCTCACCCTCCACGCAAACGCCCACAATGGACGCGGCGGACCGGGGCGGGACCAGGAAGGAGAACAAAAATTGCAAGAAACTGACTAGCGGTAATCTACATTATTTTAAAATGTCAACAGGTTATAACAACAATGTTTTAAAAACACACATTCATTCATTCGATTGCGGGCGAAGTCGTAGCGTGAGCCTCCCCATCACACCCCCACACCGTGACTAACTTCGGAGATCAAAGTGGAGGTGTCTGTCCCTGCCACTGACAGACAAGCATGAGATGTCGTTTGTAGACATTACCCCCTATTCCCTTAATGACCAGAAGCAGGGCCAGCAGCGGCGTTCGTGGGAGCTCCCACCCTAAGACCTCCGAGAGGCAGAAAAATACCCCTCTCCAAAAACGATCTAGGGAAAGACACAGCCAGATAGTATGTAGGAACGTGCCCTCCTCCCGACCACATCGTAGACACCCCGGGGAGGCAATCAAACCTGCCCGCCACAGTCGAGCCCAGGTGTAATAGACCCTGTGCAGGTATTTAAACTGGACGAGGTGGAGGCGCATCGCTATGGCTGCCCCCCCTGCGGGGCTGCCTAGGCCTCCCTCCAATCCTCCTCCTCCAGCGTGCCTAGATCCTCCTCCCAGTCTCCCTGCAGCTTCTGGAGTGTGGGGGAGCAATGAGTAACTAGGGCTTGATAGATCCGGGAGATTTGTTTTGTTTCCAGATCCCCCATGAAGACTTTCGCTTCCAGCGGACTGAAGTCAGCGAGAGATTCCAGACCTTCCAGGCTGGGGGACAGGGCATGGCGAAATTGAAGGTATCAATAGAATTGTGACCGTGGCATTAGAAAATCCCTCTGCAGATCCTGGAAAGACTTGAGTGTTGCGCCCCTCATAACGTCCCCCAGAGTTGAAATACCAATAGCATCCCATCCCCGGAAGCCCTGCATGGCCGCCAACTGGGGCAAGTGCCCAATTTTTCCAAGGTGGCCTCTCCCGAGTCAGGGTATTCCACCAAACCATGCGTCGTAATGCCTGCCTCCAAATCAGGAATACCACCCGCGTGGCCCATGGCATTGCGCCCGCAGCGGCGCCGAGTAAAGAATTGTATGTAACGTATGGGGCCCCATGAGTCGTCGTTCCAGCGCATATACTGTGTCTCCCCTGTCACCGTACCACCACTCATTAAGGTCCAGGAGATGCGAGGCCTGGTAGTACGAGAGAATGTCCGAGGACGCAAGTCCTCCACAATAGGTGGATAGAAAGCATGTTCGGAGAGCCACACGCACCTTTTCCCCCACCCACAGTTCTGCCCAAGCACAGACTTCACCAGCCGGAACCATTGGGGCGGGATTGGGTACGGGTGATTCTGAAGCTGGTACAGCAGCCGAGGAAGCCCCACCATCTTAAATATTGCTGATCTGCCATACAATGTCAGAGGCATGCGCTACCAGGACTTTAGATCTGCACGGACTCGCTCCCATACCGGGACCAGATTCTGCTCCCAGGAGGTTACCGGCTCATCCCCAGGTCTTTCAGGCCCCCCACCGCCACCTGGACCGTGGACGCCCATGTGCCCGCTCTCGTCCGATCCCCCAGTACCCACAGTGTGGACTTGCGGGGGATTCATGTATAGGCCCGACGTCTCCCCAAATACCTGCATGATCCGCGGGAGTCATGGCCCCAACCCGTCCATTGCCGTAAGGGAAAAGAGGACATCGTCCGCATACAGTGCGATCCTGTCGGACAGGTCCGGAGCCCTCTTGAAGCCCCGGATCTGAGCCTCTATATGCACCCAAGCCCCCAAGGGCTCCATTATCAGGGCGAATAAATATGGGGACAGGGGGCATCCCTGCCGTGTGCCCCGTCTAATAGAGAAGGTAAAGGAGATCGCTCCTGCCACCTGTACCGACGCCAAAACAAACAAGATGATGGACGCCGTCAGATCTGTGTAGAGAAGCATTAGATAAGAAAGGAGGCGGGGGGCAAAATTAAGCCTGTGCAGCAATGCAAATAAATACACCCAGCTCAGGGAGTCAAACGCCCTGTCCATATCAGCCAAAAGGAGGTTCCCCCATCTGCCGAATAGCTGCTACTGCCACATGTGCCCGCCTTATGTTATGCCTGGTCACCCTCTGGAGCATGAACCCAGCCTGATCAGGGTGTATAAGAATCGAGATATGAGGCTAGAGGCGGTTGGCCAATGCTTTGGCCAAAATCTTGCCCTCTACGTTTAAGAGAGAGATGGGGCGATATGAGGCATGTTGTTCCGGGGGCCGGTCGGGCTTGTGGAACACCACCACCTCCGCATGCCTCCAATCCGGGGGGAGCAGGCCCTTTTCCCGGGCCTCCTCTACTACCGGCCCGTAATACGGTGCTAGCTGTAAATTATAGCGTCTAAATAACTCTCTTGGGAACCCATTGGGTCCAGGCGCCTTTTCGGAATTGAGCTCACCTAGGGCCGTGCCCAACTCCTCGTCCGTCAAGGGTAGCTCCAACTGATCGCGCTCCTCATCTGACACCGTTTTGGGCAGCAGATCGGCTATGAACTTATCTATGGGGTCGCCGATAAACATTCTTTTTTTTTTTTTTACTTTTTATTTTATAAAACAAAAGGAAACAACACATCAAACATACAATCAAGGCAATGCAGTAATAATACAGCCATTAGGTCTGCGCTCAGGGAGGACGGGAGATACATAATCACAGGAGAAAAGATTCTTTGAATACAGATGAGGGGAGGGCCCAAAGGTAGAATTGCATATGAACAGCACAATATTCCACAGCTAGAAGGAATGTAGGTCAGGACGACCGGGGAGGACTAGGAAGTGCAGTGAGCGGGGGCATACAGATATCTCCACGGTATGAGTTCCACGGGTTCCAAATCTTCCCCCATTTTTTGGGCCTGCCTCTTGCGATATATACTGTCTTCTCTCTGAACATGCACCAGTCCAGACTCTCCTTCCAAGCAGTCACTGTAGGCGGCATCGGGGACCCCCACAACTGTGCAATATCCCTCTTCGCAACCATATTGGCCAGAGTCACCCACCGAAGCTGCGACACGTCATAATCATTCGGACCGCACACATTCAATAAACATTGTCGGGCTTCCGGCATCATCACAACACCTGTTACTTCATCCATCACTTCATGTATACGTTTCCAAAATCACACCACCTCAGGGCATTCCCATATGATATGGAGATAGGTGCCCAGGAGACCACACCCACGCCTACACATGCCATCCGTGGAATAGCCCATATGGATCAGACGGGGGCCGGTGACATAGATTCTGTGGAGGATCTTGAGTTGGACCAGACGGAGGCGGGCCGGAATCGCCACCTCCCTGGGAGAGGAGATCGCGGACTGGCAGTCCTCGTCATCCAGTTCTATACCATCAGCAATCCAGGCTTCACGAAGGCGATCGAGCAGACTCGATCGGTCATTAATCATTTTCTTATAGAACAGCGAGATAGTACTGTCAGGCACATAACCGTCTAGTATATGATCTTCGAGGGGGGAGGAATCCGGAATATCCCCACCCACTGGCAACACCGAGTTCAGAGCATGGCGCACCTGGACATAACGAAATTTTCCCCCTGTCACTCAGCTTATACTCTATTTGCAGATCCGAGAAGGTCTTCACCCCTCCGTTAACCCAGAGATCACGCACTTTACTAATACCGATCGTGTCCCATTTATCAAATCCCTTCGTCTTCCATAGGCCACCCAACTTCGCAGAGGCATAGAGCGGAGTCGCACCAGTTAATTTATCACTCCAGCCCATAGCCGCCGTTGCGCTATGCCATACCCGCACGGCTATAGCGGTAGGTCCCGAGAGTTGTGTACGGGAGGGTCCCGAAGAGAGCGCCCTGTAGTAATCACCACCCGGTAGCAGCCACTTATCCATTTCAAATGCTGGATTCAACGCCGGACCATACATCCCGTGGTTGATGGCAGCAAGGTGGGAGGCCCAATAATACCTACGAATATCCTGGAGCGCTATACCTCCATCATACCAGGGAAGTGTCAATTTTGGAAGAGCGATGCGTGAACGTCCGTCCCATATTAATTGCCGCTGCAACGATTCTACTTCCCGAAAATATTTCGACGGGATGACATCAAAACTATTCTGAAGTGCGTATAGGAACCGCGGTAAGGACATCATTTTAAAAAGGGCCGCACGCCCTAAGGGAGATAACGGTAATTTACGCCAACGCGCTACATTGGAGCGCAACCTTTGGAGTGGGGGGAGTAAATTACGTTCATAGCGAACCGCCGGATCCAACGAGATAAACACACCCAGGTACTTAAAGCCAGACTGCGACAACTGGATGGGACAGCCCCGTGGCAAACGATGGACATCACCCGCAAGTACATAAATGTAGGATTTCGACCAATTAATGATAAGGCCCGAGTTCTTCCCGAAGGAGTTAAGTACGTCAAACAATACGTTGAGCGATTTTTGGGGAGACGTAAGGTATATTAAAATATCATCCGCGTATAAGGAAATGCGATCTTCGAATTCCGGCGTCCAGCGAATACCCTTCATCGAAGGTTCCCACCGTAGCCAAGCGGCTCCAACGCTAAAGCAAAGAGGAGCGGGGACAGACGGACAGCCCTGCCGCGTGCCCCTCCCAAGAGTAAAAGGCACGGAGACGCGGCCATTAACCACCACCTGTGCCAGTGGCGTTTCATACAGGAGTTTGACCCAACCAATAAAATCAGCGCCGAATCCAAATTTGGCGAGTACCGCCCAAAGATAAGACCATTCAATTGTATCAAAGGCCATCGTGGCGTCCAAGGACGCCAAGATGGCCGGTTCACGCAGCGTCGGGGCCCTTGCGAGAACACCATGCAAACGTCGCAGATTTAATGCCGTGTTACGGTGCGGGATAAAACCCGATTGATCCGGATGAATCAGGTCGCCAATAACCGCAATCAAACGATTAGCAAGCAGTTTGGCGAGGATCTTGGGCTCCGCATTTAAGAGCGAAATAGGTCTATACGACGAGCAGCGATCCCGTGGTTTACCCTCCTTATGGATCACCACAATAGTCGCAAGACGCTGATCTCTGGGAAGGGAGCCACTGTTTCGCGCAGCCAAAAACATATCACGGAGATAGGGAGCGAGAGTATCAGGGCGTAATTTATACAGTTCAACAGGAAGGCCATTGGGACCCAGAGCCTTGCCGGAACGAATGGAGCGTAGCGCGAGAGCCACCTCATCCATCGAGGGCGTGGCGTCCAAACAGTCACGATCCAATTCCGACAAACATGGAAGTGCTATATCTCGAAGCAACAACTGCGAATCCTCCTCGGGCCTGTCGGACACCGAGGTATAGACCTCTCGAAAATAATCAGCAAAGCATTCAACAATTTCAACAGGGTCCGTCACACGCACACCACCACATGTCTCAATCACCGGAACCACTCGACTCTTGCCGGACTTGTCCCACCATTGTCATACCCTGCTGCGCGTAGCCAGCCAAACTTGGTGGGCCTCGTCCATCAGGAGAGCAGCGCAGGACTGTTGGGCAAGGAGCAGCTGCCTCACGAACTGACCCCCCGTCTCCCAACTCCGGCAATCAAGTGCCTTTATGTTCGCCGCTGCCCGAGTCAATTCCTCTCTGCGTTCCTGCGTTCCTGCGTTCCGCCGCATACCAGGAAATATCTACTCCCCGCAGGGTAGGCTTCAGTGCCTCCCATAGAATTTCGGCTGTGGAGATGGACCCCTCATTGGAGGTGAGGTACTGAGCGATAGCTTCGCTCATGTGCGTCCCATAATCGTCGTTCTGTAAGTGCCACACTGAGAGGCGCCACTGAAATGGTTGGTGCCCCCTGCCTATATAGAGCTCAAGGGACACCGGGGAATCATCCAAGAGGCCACGGGGCAGAATCTCAGCCGACGCCACCCTACCATCCACTGCCCAGGGAACAAAGAGGTAATCAAGTCTGGATAAGGACTTATGCATCGCCGAGAGGTATGTAAACTCCTGACTATTGCCGTGGACGCGCCACTATACATCGACCCAGTCGAGACCTGTCACCAACGAGTGCAGTTTCGTGGGAGGGCCACTCCTCGGTCCACCCCCAGCTCCACACCTATCCCTAGCCAGATCCATAACATCATTCCAGTCCCCGCCCACCATCGATAACACATCAGGTATAGCAGCCCAAAGGGTAAGCAACCTCTTCACAAGCATCCACTCTAGGGGGGGAGGGGCATATACACAGCCCAATACCAGGGGGTCTTCCCCAATCTTGCCCCAAATAAATAGGTAGCGCCCCTGCGTTCCGGTCCACTGTTGTGCATGCATGTAAGGGACCCTGCGGTGCACCAGGATCGCTACCCCCTTGAGGCCCTCGTAAACCCAGAATGAAAGACCTGCTGGAACCCATAACGCTGCAAGCATAGGGCCTTCGTACCCATAAGGTGAGTTTCCTGCAACATAAGGACATCGGCTCTAGCCTTCTTTGCCTGATAGAGTATAGCCCCACATTTGATTTTGTCCAGGGCCTGCGCACATTCCAGCTTATAATGCGGAGGGTACCCAGGGTTGCCTGACCTCTATTGGGCACGCTAGCCATAAGGGAGTGATTCTTCCTGTGTAGCGGACGATAGGACGTGAAGGTGCGTGCATGTAGTATATTGAACCCATGATGGAAGTGCGACTGACAACCTTATGTAACCCCCCCAACAACAAACCCCCACCCCATACCTCAAAAACACTGAAGTATCTGTCGTGGCAGGGCTAGCCATCAATCCCCAATGGGGGGACGAGGACCTCCCCAACCAATGGATCCCCAACTTACAGCCCATGTCCTCCGGGCATGTCCTCAACCAGCACGAGTCTGGCAGAGAACCAGCCCACGTTAAGACTCCCCTGAAAAGTAATCATCAGAGTATGCACCAGACCAAAAACTCCGCAGCACCACATGAAATCAAATGTTTGGGTTTCAGTGTCTGTCGCCCAGGGGTAGGGCCCCCCAGAGAAGAGGCCCCGCTGGACAAGGATTGCCACCGGGATCTTAAACATCTATTGCTCCTCTGCTGCTGACCCCGGTGACCCCTTCGGGCCACCTTATTCGATGAGGAATCCAACTCCTTCCCGGGCGGCGTGCGGCCTCTCACCCGCACCGTCTTATCTGTCCATTTGAAGACCTCCTCTGGAGTGTCAAAGAAGTGGGTGCTGGAACAGTAGACCACACGCAGGCGAGCCGGAAACAGGAGGGCATGCAGGAGCTTGAGGTCTCTCTGGTGGGCCTTCGCAGCCGTGAACGACTGGTGCTGTTGTTCCACTTAACGCCTATAGTCAGGGAAGAGTAGGATGCGCACGTTGTTATAGAGCAGAGGTTCTTTAGCCCGGGCCTGCTTCAGTATGGCATCGCGGTCAAGATAGTTCAGGAGCTTTGCTATTACTGGCCGCGGACGAGCCCCCGCCGGGGGTTTCTGCATGAGTGCTCTATGAGCCCGCTTCACGACAAAGCATCAGGACACGGCATCCGGGGAAACCCAGCTTTCCAGCTATTGAGTAATCAAGCGTTCCATGTTGCCCTCTTCACTGCCCTCCGGAAATCCAACGAATCATAGATCATTGCGCCGGGCCCGTCCCTCAGCATCCTCGACTCAAAGCGCCAGACCCTTCTGAATGATCTCCATTGTAACCACCTTCTGCTTCAGTATCGTGATGTCGTCCTTCACTCCCGAGATGCGGGTCTCGGTTTCGGTGATGCAGGACACTGCGTTGCGCAAATCCTGCCGCAATAACATAACGTCCAAACCTACTGCCCCGATCTTGGCATCTAACATGTCCCTGAATTGGGTGATCGCCGCCATCAAGGCTGCGTTGTTTGGCATGGCCTCCGGCTGACCTCTAGCTGGCCCCCAGTAGCACCAGCCGCCGCTCCCGGACCAGTGAATTTATCAATAGGCCCATATTTGGTCGAGCCACTGCCGCCTTTGTCACTTGTCATGGCTGCCCGCTGGGGTCCCCTCGCAGATCCGGGAAGAACCAAGCAATACGCCGGCGGAGCTATTACTGCAGGACAGGCCAACACAGTCCGACCTGAACCCCCAGCGGGCGCCTAAATGGAATCGCCCCGGAACCAGGGCCGGCATGCCACCCCAGGTCTGATCGGCCACCGATGTGGGTGACCGGGGGGGGTGGATTTTGGGTATGTTGTCTTCGGAAGGGAACAGATGATGTGTCCCTCTAACCCTCCCCACGCGGCCCGGTGTGCCGCCGATCCCCCACTACACCCCTGGATATGGGGGGAGGCGCTGTGACGAGCTATCCAAGCGCCTCTGGCCGCCCCCTCCGCAGAAGCGCGTACCACCCGGGAGCATCCTGAAGACCAGGAGACTCAACCACGGGCCGCTGCTCCTGCCTTTCAACTGCTCTCCTCACCTGTGCGGCCCGGTCCGTCTGCCGGGCCTCCCCTTCCAAGTCTGTCACAGGCCGCCCTGCAGGGCCGCGGGATGGCAGCTATCACCCAGCCGCCGTCACCGTCCCCAGCGACCCAGATGTATCCTGGACAGCTCACAGCAGGTGGGGCCAAGGTCTGGTCCGCCGCCGATGTGCGGGAAGAGGAGAGAAGCCGCCGTCGGAGCTCTCCACCCCTCACCACGCGGCCCGGTTGTGCCGCCGATCCCTGGCTGCAGTCCTAGGCAGGGGGGGGGGCACCTCTGCGAGCAGTCCTATCGCCCACGTTGCTGGCCTCCCCTTCCGTTGATACACCCTCTACCGGAGAGCGTCCCAATGGCCAGGGGACTCAACCGCAGGCTGCAGCTCCCTCCTCTCCACGTCTCTCCTCTCGACGCGGTCCGGTCCGGCCTCCGTGTCTCTTCCTCCAGGCTCATCGCTGGTCACGCTGCAGGGCCACGAGGTGGTGGTCGGAATCTCCGGGGCACCTCCAAGCGCACACAGCACCTGCTGGCGGGGCCCAGATCTCCGCTCACCTCTCTGTGCTCCGGACGCAACACCCCAGCTCCTCCGCCAGCAGCTAGGCCGCACCCAGCTCGGCCGCACCCCACGCCAGGTTCGATCTTCCGGCCACCGGTTATCTTGGGCGCCCCCAAAATCACATCGGGCGTCCCTGGGGGTTTACTGGTGCTGCATAGTCGCCTTATGGATCGGTCAGGGGTCAGGAGAGTCAGGATAAATGCAAGATGTAAATCAGGCTGGACGGATCTTGCTCAGCACACGTCCGCCATGATGGCTTGCTAAACCACGCCCCCAGGCTTCTCTATCTTTACTGCACAAAAATATGGCAGCCAATAAATCACAGTAAACTTAAAATGACTTATCCCATGGACATCATGTACATGGCAACCATCACATGCTCCAGTCACTGTGAAGCTAGCCTCTTAAGTATTGAAACCACCATTTTGATTCCTCTTTCGTTGCTCCATAGAACCAACACAAACAGTCTGAACCATTGGAATAACATAACTGTCAAAAGTTTTATCCAAGAACCAACATGCCCCAAACTATGTACATGTCATCCTTCATCCAGGCCCAGAAAGATGCACAAACTGATCCTGTGTAACATAGCGAACCCACAGAAGAGCTGGACAGGAACCTTCAGACTCCTTTCTTCAATCAGTGACCACTGCGTTCATTTTTGCACTACCCTTGCTTCTGATCCTGAAGAACAGAAATTGAAAGGCATAAACTCTGCCCCACCATGACCAGTTCATGATTCCCATTTGCCATAACAGGGTGGGTAAATCAACAATATTTGTATATATATTAACATGATAACATTGCATATCAGTACATTCTTTTTATCATAAGTAAATCCAAGTGGGTTAATGCTCGCCTCCATGTCCTTGATAAAAATTGAAAGTTCTTGTTGCGTAAATAAGATTTTTTTTTAATTCTATGTCAGGACTGGAGGCTCCGATTATGCTTGTTTAAAGTTGTGATACTACCCATTAAGCTACAATAACAATAGGTCTGTAATCGAAAGCTTTGAAAGTAGGCTCCGTTGACCAATCAGCAGACCTCATAATGTCTTCCAAATGGGAACCCAATGTAAAAGATTTGGAATCCATAACTCCCCTAGTCGAATGTGTGCTAAACTTAGAAACATCAATACCTACTTCAGCTATAAGCCAATGCACCCACCTAGCCAGTGTTGCTGCCTACACTTGTCTGAACAGTTTCTGCAATCCATTTAACAACTGTCCCCATGATCCTGTCTAAACTCCCTAGTACATTCTTTTAATCTTTCATGGAGTGTACAGTATGTCATTTTGCAATATTGGGGAAACCTGGATAGGACACAGACCTCGAATTGGATTCAGTGCGCCTAGCGATGGAAAAAGAATCTCCATGCGGAGAAAATACGATACCTGAAAGATCCAGAGCTTGAACATCTGAAACCCTCTTTCAGGAAATTAAACATAACAGAATTATACATTTAGCCAATAGATTCCTACGGGATAATGCACCATTATGTGTTCATCGTTTGGAGTGTTTTGGTTCTCGGATCGAACCTTTGACATTATGTTATTCCAATGGTTCAGACTGTTTGTGTTGGTCCTATGGAGTGAAGTAAGAGAGATCAAAGGTGGTACCACTACTTAAGGGGTTAGCTTTGCGGTGATTGGAACATGTGGTGGTTGCCATGTACATGATGTTGATGAGATATGAAGTTTTACGTGTACTGTGATTTCATTGCCTGCTGTATTTTTGTGTAGTAAAGCTAGAGCAGCATAATTGGAGCCTCCAGTCCAGACGTAGAATTAAAAGGCATTTGAGAGCTATATACATTATTGCATAACTGTTACTAAAAGGGAGGGATAAGTTCCATTTAAAAAAACAATGTTGGGATTTTGTACATATTAGTGTTACCTACCGGCCCTAGTCATCATTTGAATTTCTAAAATTCTACTTCAGTGCTTGCGGGGCTATCTCAGCCCCCTAAGCACAGAAACACACAGGAGAGGTATTGTTGGAAAGGGGAGAATCTCCCCTGTCTAATGGCACCTTTCCTAGTGGATCCCTGCTTGGTGATTGCCGCAAGAGGGCGATGCCCAAGCAGGGATCTACCACTAGACACCAGGGAGGGGGAGCGCTCCATGGGCAAGGGCCTTTGCGGTATACACCTGTTACAACGCATTTTTTACTCCGCACTACCATTACAACGCGACCATTACTCCGCATACCATTACAACGCATTGCGCTGGGGGGCGCTCTAGGATAGGTAATAAGTATAATTTACTATCCAACACCTTCCCTAGGGTCCACGGGGACTGGAGTTAGAATAGTAAATTATACTTACCACTATCCAGCGCCCCAAGGCGCTATGCGTTGTAACGGTATGCGGAGTAAAAGTCGCGTTGTAATGGTCTGCGGAGTAAAAGTATGCGTTGTAACGTCATACATCCGCCTTTGCATGTGGGTGGGCCATGTGCCTCCGACAGGGAAGGACCCAAAATGTGTAGAGAAATGTTTTTAGGCTGGCTCTGCTTTGGGCATCCACACAAGTGAGGTATCATTTTTATCATGAGACCGAGGGGAGCACTGGTTGGTAGGAAATTTGTGCTAGCACGGTGATCCCACACAAATGTGAGGAACATGTGATTTCTTTAGCTAAAATGTAGGTTTGCAGGGAATTTTGGGTAAGAAAACTTTAAGGGATCCATGCAAGCCATACCTCACTGGACTCCCCCGGATATCTACTTTTCAGAAATGTCTGGGTTTGGTAGGTTTCCCTGCATGGCCGTCGAACCCAGAACGAAAAACGCAGAGTACCCCCTTGCAAAACCAGGTTGTTTTGTGATAGATAATTTTGATGTCTCGACAATACATTTTGGGACGTTTCCAGTCAAGGGTACTAGGCCTACCCACACAAGTGAGGTACCATTGTTATCAAGAGACTTGGGGGAATTCCCTGAGCTAGGGCCCAAAATCCACAGCTAGGTACATTACAAGAAACAGGATCAGTTTTCAGTAAAAACATTTGATGTATCCATGTTGCCTTTTGGTCTGTTTCCTGTTACCGGCACTAGGCCTACCCACCCAAACAAGGTACCATTTTTTATCAGGAGACTTGAGCGAAAGCTGGGTGGAAGGAAGTTTGTGGCTCCCCTCAGATTCCAGAACTGTCCATCACAGAAATGGGAGGAAACTGTTTTTTTAGACAAATTCTGAGGATTGCAAAGGATTTTGGGTAACAGAACCTGGTGAGAACCACACAGTCACCCCATCTTGGATTCCTCTGGGTGTCTAGTTTAAAACAATTTACAGGTTTGCTAGGTTTCCTTAGGGGCTGGCTGTGCTAGGGCCACAAATCCACAGCTAGGCACATTGCCTAAAAAGGGTCTGTTTTCAGTGCAAAAAATGTGATGTGTCCACGTTGTGTACTGGGCCATTTCCCGTTGTGGGCACTAGGCCTACCCACACAAGTCAGACACCATTTTTATCGGGAGACTTAGGGGAATGCTGGTGGGTGGAAGTGTAGGGCTCCCCTCAGATTCCAGAACATTCCTTCACAGAAATGTGAGGAAAATGTATTGTTTTAGAGACATTTTGAAGTTTGCAAGGGATTCTGGGTAACAGAACCTGGTGAGAGCCACACAAGTCACCCCATCCTCGATTCCCCTAAGTGTCTAGTTTAAAAAAATGTACAGGTTCCCTAGGTTTCTCTGGGCCTAAAATCCACAGCTAGGCACATTGCAAAAAAAGGGTCAGTTTTCAATGAAAAAATGTGAATTGCCCACTTTGAGCTTTGGGCTGTTTCCTGCCACGGGTAGTAGGCCTACTCCCACAGGCGAGGTACCATTTTGTGTTGGGAGAACATTTGTGGTTGATCTTAGATTCCACAATTTTCCATCGCAGAAATGTGTCTTCTTAGACAGTTTTTGAGGTTTGCAAGGGATTCTGGGTAACAGACCCAGTGAGAGCCGCACAAGTAATTCACCCTGGATTCCCCTGGGTGTCCAGTTTTCAAAAATGTGCTTCCCTAGGTGCTGGCTCAGCTAGGTCCAAAAATCCATAGCTAGGCACATTGACAAAAAAGAGTCTGTTTTCAGTGTTAAAATGTGATATGTCTACGTTGAATTTTGGGCCATCTCCTGTCACAGGCACTAGGCTTACCCACACAAGCAAGGTGGCATTTATTTTGGATAGGCTTAGGGAAACACAGGTTAGTAGAAAAAGTGTTATTACCAATTGTCTTTCTATGATACTGTAATTACACTCAATAATCTCAATGTCCAATTACAGCTACATCTTTTAAAGAGAATAAAAGCCTGATTTAGAGAAAGTTGGCATGGAATGAAACACCCAAAAAGTGCTGTGGAACTTACTATTTTAACCCCCACCTAATATATCTCTTCTTGGGGCTACATGCTTATTAGGAGGCACTCTCATTGTATTTTGTTACTGACTGCTTCCTGGCCTAGGCATTCCACTTACAAATCTTTGCAATCAGATGTGTTATTCAAATCAGTTCAATGAAAGCAAACCAAGACTGCAGCCCCAAGAATGTATTAGGTTGTCACAATACAGCCCATAACTTGTTAGCACCCATGGTGAAATGGAAGGCGGTTGTCATCCTAGTCTCACTGCATGCAATGTCTCCTGATAAATAGTGATGGCAGACCTCTCAACATTGCTAGGTCCATGGTAGATTAGATCCTCCAGTCCACGTTTGTATGCATTTTGAGACTCCTGTTACAAACTGAAATTCAAAACACATAAGGCAAAGATAAATCCTGGGCTCTCTCAGCCGAAAACCATGCCGATGTTGGTCCTGAAATGGGGAACTACGAAGGTTCTGTCCTTTGCTGGGATAAATGGACCTTTCTGAAGGTTTATGAGCAAGGCATGCTCCTGAAGACATTGACCAATCACTGTACAGCGTGTGACGTTTCCTCTTTTGAAGTGGCTTTGAGGCTCCAGTCATCCAGATATGGATAAACCATCCAACGTTCCAGATTCAGAAAGGCCACCAAAGGAGGCATCATTTTCAAGAACATTCTCTGAACTGATCTTATCCCGAAAGAAGAACCTGGAACTGGAAATAGTGATGTCACAGACAGAACCATAGGGACTTCAGATGATGAGAAAACATTGTCACATAAAGGTAAGCATATTCTATGACCCCTCCCCCCCAGCAACCCACGGGCCCTCCCACCGTTCCCTGTCCCCATCAATTATGGACACCAAGACCTTTGTGGGGTTAGAATGGCTGCAATTTATTCACATCATCAGCTGGAAGGAGGAACATGTCACCTATGCTAGACAGGTGAACCTTGTTGTCTGCATCCAAGCCAGGCATCCTTATGTTGATGAGGCCATGCCTCACAGATTCCCAGCCCCTGCTTTAGCTCATTGTTATGTTCAACTACCACCTAGTCCTTACTGCCGCCGCCACTCGTATTGATTTATGATTTCTCTCCATAATTATTGTAGGCATGGGAAGATTCACAGGGTGCTAAAGTTGCCCCATCCTCGCCACTTTATTTTCGTTTGGCTCCCCCTTTTTGGCCCGAAACACCAATTTCTACACACAACTTCACTAGCCCCGGTGCTATTTTGGAGTCACGTGCCCTAGCATCCCGAGTGGTGGACATTGTCTACTGAGTAGTGATTTTTCATGGCCTATTCCTTTCCCTCGTTTGCTTCTTAGAACAGATTGTTTAACCATCGTCTCCTGCTTCTTAGCCTGTTGGTTTTTACTTAGTTCCGAGCTTTAAATGCTTGTTATCAGGCTCGGTCCATGATTACTGATTGAAGAGCTGAAGTTTTCTAGATTCCAAAGATCTCTCTAAAAGAGAAGTGTGAGGGGGGTTGCGGAGGGAGGTATCTGTGAATCATCAGTGTTGTTCCCAAGTGTCTACATAGACTGAGAACTACTGGACAGTTACCCTCCCTCCTGTATCTTCTATGGTTCCTGGTTATCGGACCCTACAAAGCCAATCATATCCCTAAGCCCATGTGCCCCGCATGCGGCTAAGGAGAAGCAGACAGCGTAGTCCTTGAATTTGTTGATGTTAAAGTGGCATTGTACCACCAAAGGGTGGTGAATTAGTATACAGAACATACATTATGTGGCAAGGGCAGGCCTAGCCCCATCATCTCTCCTAAACACTTTAACATTTGAGTAGTATTTGAGGAGGTACATGCTTTTGCCTAATAGCCACCCCTGTGTAACTGCTCTTTAACTAGATGGCTGCTTCCTGTAACATTTATGCTGGCAAAAGTACATAACTGGTAAAGAGCAGGGGGTTATTTTGTCTGGTTCCCACTTTTCTATCATTGCACCGTTCCCTCCTCACATCTGCTGTTGCTCAAATGTAATGCTACCTACCTGATGTGCAGGCAACAATTCCCTTCAGTGTTATCAGGCACCTATTCGTTGCTCCTCCTTGTTGGCATAGATGTGTGCCACACTAAAGCAGGAACTGTTACCAAATTGTCCAGCGGACACCTACCTAAATTGATAATAGAATTGGTGCCAGGCCAGGTAAATTATATCTACAAGGCAAGGATCAACTTGCTTCAGCTAGTCTCACTGCCACGCAGTGACCAAGGAATAGCTGGTATTTTGAAGCATGGAAGTCACAGTTAGTTGTACTGCCAAGTTTTAAGTCTGATATAATTGAAGTTAATTGAAGATATTCCTATGACGGCAAGTGTCAATCTGTATCCAATCGATCATGCCACTGGAGGCGTTTTCTTGCTTCAGTCCACCGTGATGTAACCCATTCAAGCCATACCTGAAAGCAGCACCTATCCTTTCCTGGTTATCGGGAATAGGAGCCCTTCCCAATGTTTTCTAAATTAAATGTTGTTCAGCCTGCTGTTTTATCATTGAAATTCTGAATTGTGATGCGAGCAAATATTTTAAGAAGATCAAAATAAACCAAGGGGCAGATGTATCAAGTGTTTTTTTTTGTCGCAAACGCTGCGACTCGCAAAATAGCAGCGTTTGCGACAAAAAAAACGGGAAATGGTATGTATCATGGAAAAAACCTCGCAATATTAAGGAATCGCAAATTTTGCAATTCCTTAATATTGCGTAAGTGGGGGGAGGAGCCAAGATGGCGATCGGAACAGTCGCATAAACGCCTCGCTCCGAGATCCCTTCCTCCCCGCCGCCTATCCTGTCCTTAATCCTGTTCGGGGTGTTCCGAATTCGGTTGCCAAGGAAGAGCCTTCACTCACCGTCCTTTTCCGGGGCTCTGGCGTGCAGTGGTTCCTGTGTTCTGCCCTTGTCGCCGTGCTGGCCTTCCCGGCCCTGACGCCGGGGCCTCGAGTGCTGTGCCTGCCCGGAGGTGTTCGGAGTGCCGGCGGTCCGGAACCGGTGGAGAGACCCGATGGTGGGAGCCTGAGAGCCGCGAGCTGGAAGCGCCGGAGCGGACCCACCCCCGTGGTGGGCCACCCCGCATGCTCGATTGCCTGCCGGCCCGAAGAAGAGAAGCCGCGCTGTCCGGCACCCCTCCGGTGAGGAGCCCACTCCTGTTGATTGTCCCGCCTGAGATCCGGTGCAGGGCCCCCCCGAGTGTTGAAGGGGGCACGCCCGTTCTTCTGGTGACTCTCCTTTCTCCGCCGAGCGCCATCCGCCGCAGTTCGGCGGTGTATCCTGGGACCTCCGGCGCTCCTGATGGACTTGGAGGCGGATGCGACAATGGCGGCGGGCGATGAGCTCAAGATGGCGGATGGCCCCTCGGAGTGTCTTTCTCCTGGAGA
The DNA here is from genome assembly GCF_964261635.1 of Lissotriton helveticus. Taxonomy (NCBI): domain Eukaryota; kingdom Metazoa; phylum Chordata; class Amphibia; order Caudata; family Salamandridae; genus Lissotriton; species Lissotriton helveticus. Next base: position 492,211,730 of record NC_136071.1, read on the forward strand.
CAGGGTCGTTTCTGCATTTGCTCTCCCCACACCTCGTTTGATTCGGGCGGCCCCTACACGGAGTGCTGTCTTGTTTGCCCTGGCTACTCTGCGGATCGACATGTCCTTGAAATGCCGGGACTTGGAATTGCGGATCGCCGCCATGGTTGCTCCGCCATTTTGTGATGCGGTGTCGTCTCCCCGAGTTGGTGTGGTCGCAACTTCTCCAGCTGCTGTGCTGGGATCTCCGGCGGAGTGTTCGATTCTATGGGATCAAGTGGACCCGGTGCCGATGCTGCAGTGTTTCCTACATCCTGATTTCTTTGCTTCGTGCTGGACAGCCCAGATATTGTACTTGGCCACGTGGATCTTTGAGGTACTTTTGCATTCTGACTGCTGCCGAGTTTTCCTGGTTGCTTCTTGTTGGACGGGACGGTGTTCCGCGAAGAACTCACTTGTTCTCCCCGACTGGTATGGACATACTGTATCATGCTGTTTCTTGGCCGTGGCGGAGTCTGGCAGCTTGGCTCTTCGTAGAAGTGGACAGGGGTGATCGTGCCTGGGTGCCTGCGGGACCTTTGTTTTGTTAAATGGCATCTCCGGGCTTCATTAGTTGGACAGTTCCTGTCCTCATCCTTTGTGTAGGCTTTTCTCAGTATCCTTTTTGACCTCGATTAGTGCTGCGTTGTTGCGGGGGGGGTGGTGTTCTGTATTTCGATCGCCGGCTCCTCTCCTCTCTCTTTCTTCTTTTTCCTCTCCTTCTCTCTCCTTCTCCTTTCTCTTTCTTCGTTATTACTCCTTTTCTCTCTCTTCTATATTTCGGGTGACTCTGGGCGACAGGCACGCTGTTTAGTGGGGTAGGCCATAGCCATTACAGTGATGTAGGGTGGGGGGGGTGTTTGTTATTTTAGTTTGTTTTATTCTATGGACCCTTTTGGCCTTTTTCTAGGGGGTGGGCTATGTCCCTTTGTTTTTACTCCTTCGTTTCGTAAGTGTCTGCACTTTCTCCTTTTTCGGGGCGGGAGGGCTGTCTATGTGGCGTCCACTTTACTTGTTTGCTATGATTTGTCCTTTATTTTTGAACCCTTGATGGGCATAGGATGTCCCTGGGCCTCGCCCTACTGTGGTTATTTGATTGCGTGGGGGGCTATATCCCTCTCGCCCCCCCCCCCTCTTTTTCTGTATATGTTGCATGACGCCCTGGTAGATATGGTTGCTGCCTCCTCTATAAATCATAAAATGAAACCTTTCTTATCCTGGCGCTTACTGTGTAACGACATTATTCCACGTCTATCCTGTATTCATTCTACCGTACACATTGATGTTGCTCCTTTTGAATCTCCTGATTTTGCGGCCGGCCCCTGTGGTTGTAGGCCTGCGCTTGTACTTATACGTGTCTTTCAATAAAGGTTTTTAAAAATAAATAAATAAATAAATAAATATTGCGTAAGCATTTAAGAAATCGCAAATTGCGATTTCTTAAATGCTATGTATTAAGCATTTCAGTTTTGCGAATTTAGGCTAAGAAATCGCAAATTACCACCAACTTGTAGTTGGTGGTAATTTGCAAATTCTTTTACAAATGCACTTTTTGCAATTTGTAAAGGTGCCATGTGACGCTCATACATGCCCTTAGGGCATGTATGTGCGCCATATGCGCACACATGTCAATTTCATGGGTGCAGCAGGGTGCACCCTTGCACCCTTGAAATTATTCGATTAGCAAATTGCGAATCGAAAATTGAGAATTATTTCACCTTCATTCCTATGGGCCTCCTGGCCCATAGAAATGAATGGGAAATTATTCCTTAATTGCGATTAGCAATTTGCTAATCGCAATTAAGGAATTTTAAGAAATCGCTATAAAATAGCGAATTTCTACATACATCCCAATTTGCAATTCCCAAATAGCGATTCCTTAAAAATCGCTATTTGGGAATTGCAAATGATGGGGATGATACATCTGCCCCCAAGACTTTACTAGTGTGATGCGCAAATGATACATTTTCACGGAAATCAATTTTTCGCCTGTTATAATGTGTGCACTTAATCGGTTTTGCAGCAAAGCTGTCTGACTGATCCAAATGTATTGGCCATTTCAAGGGGCCATTTAATTGGAAAATGGACTCTGTGTAATAGGCCCTCAGTTAGGCAGCAAGGATGCCTTGGAGCAAATAAGGAAATGGCCCCTGTGACTACTGATGTGGTAGTATTTTATAGTTTGATCACAGTTCAGTGAGACCCCTAGGGGCTCTGGATCACGGTGCTCCACTGAACCTGTGGTAGCTATGCCCCTGGGTACCTTAGCACACCATACTCAAATGATATATTTGGGACAATATGCTCCAAATGCACCATTGGAAACACACTACTTAGCCACCGTTCTCCTGCCAAATTAGCACGACTCATTTTGCCACCTTGCATTTTTCACAATCCCTATGACTTCACTGACGTAACATTGACTGCATCACCCCCACTCTGGATATTGTACCAGCATCACCGTGCATTGGTTCGCAGTTAAGTATTTACCATTTCACGTATGCGCAATGGTAACTGAAAGAGTGTCCACCACCTCTATCTCTCCTAACTCTGGGAACGGTTTGCAGAAAAAGATTGTTTGATCTCAAGTCTCTAGAGGTAGCATAGGGAGTGGTACGATTTTGAAGGACATGTGGCCCCTGAAAGTGTTTTAACCAGTGGGCTTCAAAGGAACAACATAAAGTGAATGCTGAATCCAAATGAATGTCTTTAAAACTACAGAACAGAGAGCAAACCGTGAAAGAGAGATGATGCGGAGCCCCTCAAACAGGGAAAATAGGGGGAACAAACAGGGTAGACAACAGGAGGGAGGAGGAGTGTGAAGGAGCAACAGAAGGGGCAGAGAAGAGGCCCCAGGAACAGAAGGATCAGGTTTTATTTATCGTCAGTTGGGGCAATGGAAGAGGAATTGTCTAAGTGCTGTATCAAATGTGCCAGGTTTTGCCTGAATTTAAAAAAGCAGAATTCCTATCCTGAGTTTTAGGACAGCCTGAGAGGTTGTCCTGTGCCATTAATACCCTAGTTCCTATAGGGAAGAAAGGTTCTGATGTTTATTGCCTGATCAATTGTAAATGCACCACCTGTCTCATTGGCACTGATGCTAGCCGCTCTGCCCTGAAAACTTCTGAGTTTCCTTGATTTCATTTCTCGGGCTTGTTCATAGATGCATTTGTTACTTCTACCCAATGTGATCCCCATCATAACTCTGGCCTCATCTGTATATCTCTTGGACCCAATAATGGTAAGCATACCTTCTTACTCAGTCCTACCTCACCAGCTAATATGTTGGGGTGGGACATCCTATGTAAGCTGGATTGCACACTATTCTTTACCCGGATGATGTCTACCTCAATATTCTGCAGCACTGTGAGAACCAAGCACTGGTTCTGCTATGCAGGATCACAAATCGTCAACCTGTGGTGAAATTCAATAAGCTGGCTCCTGATTTAACTGATTTGATTTCCCAAGTACCTTGGTGACAGTGGTTGGTCGGCGTATTTTGAAAAATCCTAAATGCACCTTGACACCATTTATTACTGGAATAAGGCCCTCCCAGTTAAAACTTTTTCTAAAATCCTGAATAAGCAGGCACAACTGCTGTTGATTAAATCGGTCCTTGAGGATTTGAGCAAAAAACCTTATGCTAAGTATGCTGTCCTACTTTATGATCCACCGGGGTCCTATATTACCTGAAACAGCCTTGGCCATTAGAGCAGAAACGTGCCTTAATCACTTTTGCGCTTTGGGCTCATTGTAATTTTAATTGTATTTATATAGCGTTTACTACCCCAGACGATGCATCAAAGCTCTTTTTGGTGAATAGCATGCTACTCCGGAACTCAAAAAGGACTCATGATGAATTAGTTAGGGAAATATGAATTAATTTGTGAGGTGGACTTGTGAGTCTGTTAGTTGTTCTCAAAAGGATAATGGAGGGATAGAAGAGGGAAGAGTCTAGCAAGTGCTTACGGGGATATCATGGTAGCAGTAGTAGGGGGGTTGGGATGAGTAAAGGGGAGATGGAGGATGGAAGAGCCTCTAGAAATACAGTAGGGAGATCATAGTAGTAAAATGAGGTCTTGATTGAGTCCAAGAAAGGGTTATTTTGGAGATCGTAGTAGTAGAATGAGGTTTGGGATGAGTCAGAGTGGAGAAAGGATTTATTGAGAGAGGGATAGGGTAAAACATATGGTAGTGCATTGGAGAGACTCAAATGTGTTTTATTTACAGTAGGGGTAAAATATTAAATATATAGATACATAAGTACATTGAGGTATACATGCATAAGAAAGGTAATATATCAAGATTTAAGTTGTATTTAATAAACTCAGACTTTCAAGTGCTGCTGTAATTCAAGCTAATTTATTTGTGTTTTCTTTTTTTTTCAGCAATTCAACCGGCAAACAATTGTAGATAAATAGTTATGATAAAAATGTACATATTGTGTTAGAAAAATAAATGGAGAACCATACGCATCTAATCAACTAACTAATAAGAAAATTATGCAGTGACCTGTACATGCTAAGCATAGAATAATATAACCATAAGTAATGTGTACACTTGTCAAGCAGACCAGAAGGATATATATATTAATAAATATAAATACTATACATATTTACACAACAAAATAAACCTATCTACATGCATGCATATAATCAAATCAAATTAAATGCTTATATAACATTTGTACACAAATGCTATACATTTGTGTTTAAGCATGGTGGCTATGTAGGGAAGAGCCAACTCTTGAGTAGTCTTCTGGAGATGAGATAGGTATGTTCTGTGGATCTGCGTTTGGGGGTAGTGAGCGCCATAATGTGGTCTCTTGAACAGCGATGGATGTACCACCTATGTTTTTTTCTTGTATGGTGGTATTTTGAGGCCAGGTGCCAATCTGGAGTGGAGATTCCTTTGTTGAATGTATTTGGTGATTTTATTCCTGATGAAAAGCAGCCTTGTTCCACGCATTGGTTTGTGGGTTATTCAAAGCAGCTTGAAGGTGGATCTTCTAGCAACTGGTAACCAATGTAGGGCCTTTAAGGCTGGGGAGATGTGAGATTGTGGCTTTACGTGTAGGAGTAGTCTGGCAGCAGAGTTCTGAATCTGTTGTAGTCTTTTCAAAGTTGCTAAAGATGATCCGTGGTAGAGGCCATTGGCATAATTAGACAGTACAAGAGAGATTGTAGCCTGGACCGTGTGCTAAATTCCCATGTGGGGGAAAATGGGTTGCAGAGTTTTCATAGTAATGAAGCTTGATCATGCTAATTTGTCCACTTGGACAAATGTCATTTATAGCTTGGAGTCCATGGTAATTCCAAAGTTTCTTACTTCCTTCGATACTTTAGGAGGTAGTGCCAGATCGTCAGGCCAGGTGAAGAGTGGGTCCTATTTTTTCTATTTGTTACAAATGAGTATTTATGTTTTGGAAGTCTTCAATTTGAGATGACTCCATGTCATCCACAGATCAACGTCTCTGAGGCAACTGAAAATGTGTGCATTTCCAATATATTTGGGGCTTTCCAATTTAGGCAGTATTAGTGTGTAATCTGCATAGTTATAGCATGTGAGGTGAAACTCATTGATCATTGCCAGTAATGACTTCATGTAGCTGTTGAAAAGCATGGGTGAGATGGTAGAGCTTTGAGGGACGTCTACTTTTGTGAAATACTGTTTGGATGAGAATGAGGAAGAATGGATGACAATTGTTCTGTTTTAAAGTTAAGATGTGATTTAGTTCCGAAAAAAAAATGATTCGAAATGGAAAAAAAAAAAAAAAAAAAAAAAAGGGAAATGATTGGAGCATACTCGAATATCCTATATTGAATGGGTATTTATTGAGTAAATTGAGTAAAGTGACATCTTTTTGTATTCTCACATAAATATATTTTTTTCTCTCATTGTATAAGTGGGTGAGCTTAACCTTTACTATCCCTTTCACTTTCACTTTTTTCTTTTTTTGAGTATGAGATAAATATAGGCAAAACAAGGGCTAAAACTAAAATGAGGCATGAGGCATGAGCAGTCTCTCATGTACGCAACTTCACTAAGCTGCCCCTACAGCGGCAGCCAATGCTAGAGGGGTGCTCCCCCCCAAGGGACGGGTTGCAGCAAGGGAGGGGGTGGGGTTGTCACAGGGGAGGGGGTGACAACTGTTGTCGAGGGTGGTGGGTGGGAATTAGAGGGAAAAATGTGATTGCAAGATTAGACTTTTTTTTAAGAGAAGTAGGAAGGAAAACTTAACGACGGTTAAACAAATACAAGTAGAGGGGAACAATACGTACAAGAATAGCAATATATTAGCCAATGCTTAAATTAAGAATTTTATGTTGGAATGTAGATGGCCTAAATAGTAAAAGTAAAAGAAATCTGGTACAAGAAGAGATTAAAATGTACAATCCCAATATAGTTCTGCTTTCAGAGACCCACATAAAATATCAAGACAGAAAGCTATTATCACAACTAAGGTACGAATTGGTTGCATGTACTTCTCTAAATGAGACTATAAGGGGAGTAGCTATACTTAAACAAAAAACAGTCCCTTTAGAAATAATTAAAACTGCTTCAGATGCTCGAGGAAGGTGGGCAATAGCACAGATGCAAGGTGACAATGTTAAACTTGTATTTTGTGTGGACTATGGTCCAAACATTCACAACCCCAAAGTTTTTGAGGACTTAAGTTTAGAACTACTCGAATGGGAAGGCGAAACTATTATAGCTGGGGACTTCAATTGTGTTATGGATTATAAAATAGACTCTACGGGGCCAAAGAATCTTAAAAGAATGTACAAAGTTAGAGCAGCGATTTTAGAACTTGCAAGATTGAACAACATCAGAGATTTATGGCGGTCCAAGCATCCCAGACTGGCAGGTTTTACTTATTATTCTGCGCCGCACCGATCCTGCTCTAGGATTGATATGATATGGGCCTCTGATCAAATCTTAGACAACTGTGCGATTGAAATTTGCCCCAAAGTTACATCTGATCATAACCCCCTGCTTTTGGAAGTTACTATCACAAATCAAAACAAAAAACAACGACCGTTTACTTTTCCGAGACACTTACTAGCTGATCTAACATTTATCTCATTAATCAAAAAGCACTTACAGGAGTTTATTACACTAAATATCAACACGGCTTGCATAAACATCGTATGGGACACCTGCAAGTGTAGTATTAGGGGGTTTGTCCAACAGTATGTACTTAGGCTCAATGCAGAAAGCCATAATAAAAACAAAAATATGACATCAAAATTATTAGACTTGGAAGTACAACTGGCCGAGGCAACACTATACTCAAAAAATAATATAGAGATGATTAGAACACAATTGGCGGAACTACAAGCAGGACTAAAAAAAACTTTGAGAGAAAGATATGTAGTAAAACTACAAAAATATAAATTAGATCAATATGAAGGCGGCGACCGTATTGGAAAAATATTGGCCTTCAAAACCGCGGATAGAAAAGCCAAAACAAAAATTAAGGAAATAATCGGATCAGATTCAATAACTTATGAAAGAGAAGATCAAATACTAAATCAATTTGTCAAATTTTACAAACAACTTTATACACCAGAGACTATACCACTTAAAATAGAGATGGGAAAATATCTTGATCAATACCTAAGACCACCGCGGGCTTTAAACCTTGAAGTACTCCAACATTTAAACTCTAATGTTACCATAGAAGAGATAAATTTAGCAATAGATCATTTACCATTAGGAAAGGCGGTTGGAGAAGATAGTATACCCGGGGAATTCTATAAACTTTGTTCTCAAGAATTGCTACCTCTGCTACAAAATGTGATTAATTCAATTATTGTTTCAAAACAAGCACCTTCATCATGGAAAATTGCCAAAATTATATTCTTTTTGAAAAAAGGAAAACCAGAAAAAGAATGTGGTTCGTATCGGCCCATATCTCTACTTAATTCTGACGTGAAAATCTTCGCTAAAATTTTGGCCAACCGGTTAGCTCCTTATATGCCAGATATTGTTAATCCTCAACAACATGGCTTTGTAATGGGCAGAGATACCACCCTGCACGTAAATACTTCAATTACAGCATTTGATGTTGCGGAAACCACCAACACCCCACTCGGTATGATAATGTTAGATGCGGAAAAAGCATTCGACCGAGTGGGGTGGGACTATCTGTGGGCAGTACTAAGTAAAATGGGTATTAATGGCTCTTACCTAGATTGGGTTAGGTCATTGTATGATGAACCAAGGGCGGTGATTAGTTATGGAGGTAAAGACTCTGTCAATTTTAAGATAGCAAGAGGTACAAGACAGGGATGCCCCCTCTCCCCACTACTTTTTGCCCTCTCTTTAGAACCTTTCTTGAATGCTCTAAATGACCAAACTAATATTATACCAGCCTACCACGGGGATATAACTCTTAAACTAACCGCCTTCGCTGATGATATAGCAATCTATACATCCGATATTAATAAAGCTATGCCAGCAATTATAAAAGAAGCGCACAACTATGGGAAAATCTCTGGGTATAAATTGAATGTGAACAAAACCCAAATTATACTCAATTACACCCCGGTTACACAGGTCTATGTTACATGCAAAGAAGCCACTTATTTAGGTGTTAAACTCACTACTAAAGTGGGGGAAATTTTGAAAATAAACTATGAGTCATTCTTACAGGAAACTACTGCCAGTTTTAAAAAATGGCACAAGATTCCTCTGAGTCTGATAGGGAGACTTAATTTGATTAAGATGAAAATTCTACCTAAGTTGTTGTATTTGTGTAGAGCTATACCACTCCTACCAAACAAACTTTTTTTTAGAAAGCTGGACGGTATTTGTAGTAGTTTTATTTGGGGCTATAAAAAGGCACGAAGGGCGGTGAAATTCTTGACACTGCCAATCTCTAAAGGGGGACTCACTTTTCCGGATTTTAACCTCTATTTTTTAGCTACCTTTTTTCTACGCATACGGAGCTTATTAAAAAATGCCCCATCTTTATTTTTTCACCAATATATGCTAGGCGCCGATTCCAACCAATTTCTACTACGGGTCCATGATCCAAATTATTTTAAACGGGTCAAATTTAAGACTGCAAAGCATGCTATAAGAATCTGGGACAAAATTATGTACATTAGTAACAGCTCATTTTATAACGCTGAACTTAGGCTTTGGAACAACCCGGGTCTTCCGGGTATATTCTCAGATGGGTCGGGGAATCGCTGGATTAGATTTGGAATAAAAACACTAGGAGACCTTTATAGTGTTAATGGCTTGATCGACTTTGAAAACCTAAAAATTATAAATGGGCTCACTGACGATATGCATTTTAAATATAGACAATTGAGAGACTTTTTCTACAATAAAATGAGAATAACGGAAGCTAAACAATCAGATATTCTTGAGTGTGTGTATTCGGATAAAACAAAATCATTAATCAAACTGGGTTATCAATGTTTAATTAAGGATAAGAGAGAAAACACAACTCAAATCGCAGCCAAATGGTCTCGTAGACTAAATTTAAATAACAATTCAATACAGGTCAGAAACGCTCTAACACATCTAAGTGATATAGTACATTCCTCCAATCTTAAAATGCAACTATATAGGACAATTACTGAGCTGTACTATACACCACAAAAAATATCCGGCTGGGCACAAGTTAACACGCTATCAGATAAAACTAAGTGTGTTAAATGTAATACGACTGCGGCTGGAATCGAGCATATGCTTTTCTCTTGCCCAGCACTTTCTACTTTCTGGAATCGAATATCCGACCATCTCAGATTTAATCAGATAACTACATCTGCACTCACAGTACAAATGGTTTTACTAGACATTCAGGAGGGTAATAGCCCTAATAAAGACCTTATAACGATTCTCCTAGCATGTGCAAGACTAACTATGGCTAGGGCCTGGATATCTAGAGAACCCCCTAAAGCGGCGGAATGGCTCACTTTGGTTTACGAAATCAGAACCATGGAACTTACTCTAGCTAAATTTAGAGGTCCAAAAGCGCTTATTAGAAAGGAAAGGATATGGAAGGATTTTTTTAAAGGGCAAGAAGGGTGAATTGGCCTCTATTGCCTCCTCTCTCTTGCTGTATCAGGTTATTGCTATCAGTCTATTGTCTTATGTTTAGCGGCAACAGGAACTTTTGTCTGTAAAATATTTGCATTGTCTCCTTACATCTACTTTATTTCTCTATTTCTTCTCTATATATACGCTTATTTCTTAATATGATACCAGTGGTACTATTCTGTTGAAAACTGGCTTTCATTTTGGAACTGTAATGTAATGAACATTGTCGTATCTTGCATCAATAAAAATGTTAAAAAAATAAAATAAAAAAAAGATGTGATTTAGTTGAGATCTGTCCCTTCTATGCGGGCTTCGTAGAGTCTTTGTATTCATTCGAGAGTCATGGTCAACTGTGTCAAAGGCAGCTGAGAGGTTGAAGAGAAGTAGTGCAGCAACACTATTATGGTCTATTGTGCTTTAATGTCATCCCAGATGGCAATGAGGGCAGATTCTATGTCTTGTTTTCTTTTGTTTGTTCTAAATTTCATTCAATGGTTTTAATTAACTGTGCTATAAAGATTCATTTATCTGTAGTGCCATAAAAGACGGACTTAGAAGTAAATTAAATTTACCGATTAGGTGTAAGGGAGGAGCCCTAGCACTTTAGAACTGGTGAGCAGTGGTAAATTGCACAGAGTCCTAAAAATGAACAAAAATAGGTTCAGAAAACAAGAGGGGTGAAGACAAAATGTTAGAGGGTGACCCTGCAGAGTTTGTCACATCAAATAAAACTACATTTTGAAAAGCTCCATCCCTCCCATTAACATTTTCTTTTTTGTATATTTTTTATTAAATATGTTTCATAATTTGTGTATTTGTTTGATGAATACTTGTTTCTATATTTTTGTGTTTCGTTTTTAAGCTCAAATGATAGAAATTGCTTAGTCTTGGGTCCCTGGCTTTCAGCAGTGATTCTGTGTTGATCCACAGCGATCAAAAAGTTAAGAACCTCTCCCCTAGATCGAGTTCCAGTTCCCAGAACTTTTTCGGGACCACATCAGGTGAAACAGCCACCGCTGGCATGTGGGATGACCTTCACCTCTCAATGGGACAAGTTAAGAAACCAGAACTTGTACTTCTAGACCGATCTGCAATATACAACACTGTTGATCACTCAAGTTTGTTAATCTAGAAAATGGGGCTGTAAACAAGGCCCCTTTGCTATTTTGAATCCAATACTCTCATTGCAACATCAGTCAAAAAGTCGGAATCTCTTCATCCACCACTTGCCTAGTGCAGTATGGCGTCACCGTAGGTCCTGCCTTTCCACCCTCTTGTTAAATATTATGTGAGTGCCTTGGTAAACCTTCACAAGCAAATTCAAGTCAGTTACCTAGGTTTATGCAGATGATACCAAAGCAAATGTCTGCTAAGACAGTGACTCAAGTAAAATTTCCAGCCTTACCTGGTGCCTGTGCCACAACGACAATTGGATCATAGCAGCAGAAAATAGGCCTGTCTAATTACCCTTTAATTAATATCCATGGGCCGTATCATTGGTGTTTACACCCACTTTCTGCATCCCTGGGAGACTTTGGTATTTCAGAAGGGCAACTGATGATTGTGCATCCCATTCTGTAATATTGACAGATGTACCACTGGTGTGAAACTAGGAGTATTTCCTTATTTGCATGGTGGCATACAATTGAAGGAATACTCTGCCTCTGTGCCCCTACTGTAGTATATTGCAAAAAACACAGTTGATGGACAGAATGTAGAACAATGTCATACATTCACCCCAGTACAAGGATCTGGGCCTCAATCCATCGTTTTTTTGCACTCCACACCACCCTGGGTTAGACACTGGCTATATGCAAATCAGCTCTGACCCTGTGCCTCATGGGAACAGTTCAGTCCGAACTACCAAGCCATGTCTTTCCCAGACCGGAATCAAGCATCCAAGGACCGGTTTCTGGCTATCAGCCTTCATCAGCCTGGATAGCTTGACTCCAGTGGTGTGGAGAGCCTGGGACTCACGTTTGAGCATACCCAGCCCACTCGGGGTGAAAATTGCAAAAAACACAGTTGATGGACAGAATGTAGAACAATGTCCTACATTCACCCCAGTACAAGGATCTGGGCCTAAATCCATCGTTTTTTTGCACTCCACACCACCCTGGGTTAGACACTGGCTATATGCAAATCAGCTCTGACTCTGTGCCTCATGGGAACAGTTCAGTCCGAACTACCAAGCCATGTCTTTCCCAGACCGGAATCAAGCATCCAAGGACCGGTTTCTGGCTATCAGCCTTCATCAGCCTGGATAGCTTGACTCCAGTGGTGTGGAGAGCCTGGGACTCACGTCTGAGCATACCCAGCCCACTCGGGGTGAAAATTGCAAAAAACACAGTTGATGGACAGAATGTAGAACAATGTCATACATTCACCCCAGTACAAGGATCTGGGCCTAAATCCATCGTTTTTTTGCACTCCACACCACCCTGGGTTAGACACTGGCTATATGCAAATCAGCTCTGACCCTGTGCCTCATGGGAACAGTTCAGTCCGAACTACCAAGCCATGTCTTTCCCAGACCGGAATCAAGCATCCAAGGACCGGTTTCTGGCTATCAGCCTTCATCAGCCTGGATAGCTTGACTCCAGTGGTGTGGAGAGCCTGGGACTCACGTCTGAGCATACCCAGCCCACTCGGGGTGAAAATTGCAAAAAACACAGTTGATGGACAGAATGTAGAACAATGTCATACATTCACCCCAGTACAAGGATCTGGGCCTAAATCCATCGTTTTTTTGCACTCCACACCACCCTGGGTTAGACACTGGCTATATGCAAATCAGCTCTGACCCTGTGCCTCATGGGAACAGTTCAGTCCGAACTACCAAGCCATGTCTTTCCCAGACCGGAATCAAGCATCCAAGGACCGGTTTCTGGCTCTCAGCCTTCATCAGCCTGGATAGCTTGACTCCAGTGGTGTGGAGAGCCTGGGACTCACGTCTGAGCATACCCAGCCCACTCGGGGTGAAAATTGCAAAAAACACAGTTGATGGACAGAATGTAGAACAATGTCATACATTCACCCCAGTACAAGGATCTGGGCCTAAATCCATCGTTTTTTTGCACTCCACACCACCCTGGGTTAGACACTGGCTATATGCAAATCAGCTCTGACCCTGTGCCTCATGGGAACAGTTCAGTCCGAACTACCAAGCCATGTCTTTCCCAGACCGGAATCAAGCATCCAAGGACCGGTTTCTGGCTATCAGCCTTCATCAGCCTGGATAGCTTGACTCCAGTGGTGTGGAGAGCCTGGGACTCACGTCTGAGCATACCCAGCCCACTCGGGGTGAAAATTGCAAAAAACACAGTTGATGGACAGAATGTAGAACAATGTCATACATTCACCCCAGTACAAGGATCTGGGCCTAAATCCATCGTTTTTTTGCACTCCACACCACCCTGGGTTAGACACTGGCTATATGCAAATCAGCTCTGACCCTGTGCCTCATGGGAACAGTTCAGTCCGAACTACCAAGCCATGTCTTTCCCAGACCGGAATCAAGCATCCAAGGACCGGTTTCTGGCTATCAGCCTTCATCAGCCTGGATAGCTTGACTCCAGTGGTGTGGAGAGCCTGGGACTCACGTCTGAGCATACCCAGCCCACTCGGGGTGAAAATTGCAAAAAACACAGTTGATGGACAGAATGTAGAACAATGTCATACATTCACCCCAGTACAAGGATCTGGGCCTAAATCCATCGTTTTTTTGCACTCCACACCACCCTGGGTTAGACACTGGCTATATGCAAATCAGCTCTGACCCTGTGCCTCATGGGAACAGTTCAGTCCGAACTACCAAGCCATGTCTTTCCCAGACCGGAATCAAGCATCCAAGGACCGGTTTCTGGCTCTCAGCCTTCATCAGCCTGGATAGCTTGACTCCAGTGGTGTGGAGAGCCTGGGACTCACGTCTGAGCATACCCAGCCCACTCGGGGTGAAAATTGCAAAAAACACAGTTGATGGACAGAATGTAGAACAATGTCATACATTCACCCCAGTACAAGGATCTGGGCCTAAATCCATCGTTTTTTTGCACTCCACACCACCCTGGGTTAGACACTGGCTATATGCAAATCAGCTCTGACCCTGTGCCTCATGGGAACAGTTCAGTCCGAACTACCAAGCCATGTCTTTCCCAGACCGGAATCAAGCATCCAAGGACCGGTTTCTGGCTATCAGCCTTCATCAGCCTGGATAGCTTGACTCCAGTGGTGTGGAGAGCCTGGGACTCACGTCTGAGCATACCCAGCCCACTCGGGGTGAAAATTGCAAAAAACACAGTTGATGGACAGAATGTAGAACAATGTCATACATTCACCCCAGTACAAGGATCTGGGCCTAAATCCATCGTTTTTTTGCACTCCACACCACCCTGGGTTAGACACTGGCTATATGCAAATCAGCTCTGACCCTGTGCCTCATGGGAACAGTTCAGTCCGAACTACCAAGCCATGTCTTTCCCAGACCGGAATCAAGCATCCAAGGACCGGTTTCTGGCTATCAGCCTTCATCAGCCTGGATAGCTTGACTCCAGTGGTGTGGAGAGCCTGGGAATCACGTCTGAGCATACCCAGCCCACTCGGGGTGAAAATTGCAAAAAACACAGTTGATGGACAGAATGTAGAACAATGTCATACATTCACCCCAGTACAAGGATCTGGGCCTAAATCCATCGTTTTTTTGCACTCCACACCACCCTGGGTTAGACACTGGCTATATGCAAATCAGCTCTGACCCTGTGCCTCATGGGAACAGTTCAGTCCGAACTACCAAGCCATGTCTTTCCCAGACCGGAATCAAGCATCCAAGGACCGGTTTCTGGCTATCAGCCTTCATCAGCCTGGATAGCTTGACTCCAGTGGTGTGGAGAGCCTGGGACTCACGTCTGAGCATACCCAGCCCACTCGGGGTGAAAATTGCAAAAAACACAGTTGATGGACAGAATGTAGAACAATGTCATACATTCACCCCAGTACAAGGATCTGGGCCTAAATCCATCGTTTTTTTGCACTCCACACCACCCTGGGTTAGACACTGGCTATATGCAAATCAGCTCTGACCCTGTGCCTCATGGGAACAGTTCAGTCCGAACTACCAAGCCATGCCTTTCCCAGACCGGAATCAAGCATCCAAGGACCGGTTTCTGGCTATCAGCCTTCATCAGCCTGGATAGCTTGACTCCAGTGGTGTGGAGAGCCTGGGACTCACGTCTGAGCATACCCAGCCCACTCGGGGTGAAAATTGCAAAAAACACAGTTGATGGACAGAATGTAGAACAATGTCATACATTCACCCCAGTACAAGGATCTGGGCCTAAATCCATCGTTTTTTTGCACTCCACACCACCCTGGGTTAGACACTGGCTATATGCAAATCAGCTCTGACCCTGTGCCTCATGGGAACAGTTCAGTCCGAACTACCAAGCCATGCCTTTCCCAGACCGGAATCAAGCATCCAAGGACCGGTTTCTGGCTATCAGCCTTCATCAGCCTGGATAGCTTGACTCCAGTGGTGTGGAGAGCCTGGGACTCACGTCTGAGCATACCCAGCCCACTCGGGGTGAAAATTGCAAAAAACACAGTTGATGGACAGAATGTAGAACAATGTCATACATTCACCCCAGTACAAGGATCTGGGCCTAAATCCATCGTTTGTTTGCACTCCACACCACCCTGGGTTAGACACTGGCTATATGCAAATCAGCTCTGACCCTGTGCCTCATGGGAACAGTTCAGTCCGAACTACCAAGCCATGTCTTTCCCAGACCGGAATCAAGCATCCAAGGACCGGTTTCTGGCTATCAGCCTTCATCAGCCTGGATAGCTTGACTCCAGTGGTGTGGAGAGCCTGGGACTCACGTCTGAGCATACCCAGCCCACTCGGGGTGAAAATTGCAAAAAACACAGTTGATGGACAGAATGTAGAACAATGTCATACATTCACCCCAGTACAAGGATCTGGGCCTAAATCCATCGTTTGTTTGCACTCCACACCACCCTGGGTTAGACACTGGCTATATGCAAATCAGCTCTGACCCTGTGCCTCATGGGAACAGTTCAGTCCGAACTACCAAGCCATGTCTTTCCCAGACCGGAATCAAGCATCGAAGGACCGGTTTCTGGCTATCAGCCTTCATCAGCCTGGATAGCTTGACTCCAGTGGAGTGGAGAGCCTGGGACTCACGTCTGAGCATACCCAGCCCACTCGGGGTGAAAATTGCAAAAAACACAGTTGATGGACAGAATGTAGAACAATGTCATACATTCACCCCAGTACAAGGATCTGGGCCTAAATCCATCGTTTTTTTGCACTCCACACCACCCTGGGTTAGACACTGGCTATATGCAAATCAGCTCTGACCCTGTGCCTCATGGGAACAGTTCAGTCCGAACTACCAAGCCATGTCTTTCCCAGACCGGAATCAAGCATCCAAGGACCGGTTTCTGGCTATCAGCCTTCATCAGCCTAGATAGCTTGACTCCAGTGGTGTGGAGAGCCTGGGACTCACGTCTGAGCATACCCAGCCCACTCGGGGTGAAAATTGCAAAAAACACAGTTGATGGACAGAATGTAGAACAATGTCATACATTCACCCCAGTACAAGGATCTGGGCCTAAATCCATCGTTTTTTTGCACTCCACACCACCCTGGGTTAGACACTGGCTATATGCAAATCAGCTCTGACCCTGTGCCTCATGGGAACAGTTCAGTCCGAACTACCAAGCCATGTCTTTCCCAGACCGGAATCAAGCATCCAAGGACCGGTTTCTGGCTATCAGCCTTCATCAGCCTGGATAGCTTGACTCCAGTGGTGTGGAGAGCCTGGGACTCACGTCTGAGCATACCCAGCCCACTCGGGGTGAAAATTGCAAAAAACACAGTTGATGGACAGAATGTAGAACAATGTCATACATTCACCCCAGTACAAGGATCTGGGCCTAAATCCATCGTTTTTTTGCACTCCACACCACCCTGGGTTAGACACTGGCTATATGCAAATCAGCTCTGACCCTGTGCCTCATGGGAACAGTTCAGTCCGAACTACCAAGCCATGTCTTTCCCAGACCGGAATCAAGCATCCAAGGACCGGTTTCTGGCTATCAGCCTTCATCAGCCTGGATAGCTTGACTCCAGTGGTGTGGAGAGCCTGGGACTCACGTCTGAGCATACCCAGCCCACTCGGGGTGAAAATTGCAAAAAACACAGTTGATGGACAGAATGTAGAACAATGTCATACATTCACCCCAGTACAAGGATCTGGGCCTAAATCCATCGTTTTTTTGCGGCTGGATATGCTCAGACGTGAGTCCCAGGCTCTCCACACCACTGGAGTCAAGCTATCCAGGCTGAATGAAGGCTGATAGCCAGAAACCGGTCCTTGGATGCTTGATTCCGGTCTGGGAAAGACAGGGCTTGGCAGTTCGGACTGGACTTTTCCCATGAGGCAAAGGGTCAGAGCTGATTTGCATATAGCCAGTGTCTAACCCAGGGTGGTGTGGAGTGAAAAAAACGATGGATTTAGGCCCAGATCCTTGTACTGGGGTGAATGTATGACATTGTTCTACATTCTGTCCATCAACTGTGTTTTTTGTAATTTAAAAAAAAAAACAATAACGAGTGGGCTGGGTATGCTCAGACGTGAGTCCCAGGCTCTCCACACCACTGGAGTCAAGCTATCCAGGCTGAATGAAGGCTGATAGCCAGAAACCGGTCCTTGGATGCTTGATTCCGGTCTGGGAAAGACAGGGCTTGGCAGTTCGGACTGGACTTTTCCCATGAGGCAAAGGGTCAGAGCTGATTTGCATATAGCCAGTGTCTAACCCAGGGTGGTGTGGAGTGAAAAAAACGATGGATTTAGGCCCAGATCCTTGTACTGGGGTGAATGTATGACATTGTTCTACATTCTGTCCATCAACTGTGTTTTTTGTAATTTTCACCCCGAGTGGGCTGGGTATGCTCAGACGTGAGTCACAGGCTCTCCACACCACTGGAGTCAAGCTATCCAGGCTGAATGAAGGCTGATAGCCAGAAACCGGTCCTTGGATGCTTGATTCCGGTCTGGGAAAGACAGGGCTTGGCAGTTCGGACTGGACTTTTCCCATGAGGCAAAGGGTCAGAGCTGATTTGCATATAGCCAGTGTCTAACCCAGGGTGGTGTGGAGTGAAAAAAACGATGGATTTAGGCCCAGATCCTTGTACTGTGGTGAATGTATGACATTGTTCTACATTCTGTCCATCAACTGTGTTTTTTGTAATTTTCACCCCGAGTGGGCTGGGTATGCTCAGACGTGAGTCCCAGGCTTTCCACACCACTGGAGTCAAGCTATCCAGGCTGAATGAAGGCTGATAGCCAGAAACCGGTCCTTGGATGCTTGATTCCGGTCTGGGAAAGACAGGGCTTGGCAGTTCGGACTGGACTTTTCCCATGAGGCAAAGGGTCAGAGCTGATTTGCATATAGCCAGTGTCTAACCCAGGGTGGTGTGGAGTGAAAAAAACGATGGATTTAGGCCCAGATCCTTGTACTGGGGTGAATGTATGACATTGTTCTACATTCTGTCCATCAACTGTGTTTTTTGTAATTTTCACCCCGAGTGGGCTGGGTATGCTCAGACGTGAGTCCCAGGCTCTCCACACCACTGGAGTCAAGCTATCCAGGCTGAATGAAGGCTGATAGCCAGAAACCGGTCCTTGGATGCTTGATTCCGGTCTGGGAAAGACAGGGCTTGGCAGTTCGGACTGGACTTTTCCCATGAGGCAAAGGGTCAGAGCTGATTTGCATATAGCCAGTGTCTAACCCAGGGTGGTGTGGAGTGAAAAAAACGATGGATTTAGGCCCAGATCCTTGTACTGGGGTGAATGTATGACATTGTTCTACATTCTGTCCATCAACTGTGTTTTTTGTAATTTTCACCCCGAGTGGGCTGGGTATGCTCAGACGTGAGTCCCAGGCTCTCCACACCACTGGAGTCAAGCTATCCAGGCTGAATGAAGGCTGATAGCCAGAAACCGGTCCTTGGATGCTTGATTCCGGTCTGGGAAAGACAGGGCTTGGCAGTTCGGACTGGACTTTTCCCATGAGGCAAAGGGTCAGAGCTGATTTGCATATAGCCAGTGTCTAACCCAGGGTGGTGTGGAGTGAAAAAAACGATGGATTTAGGCCCAGATCCTTGTACTGGGGTGAATGTATGACATTGTTCTACATTCTGTCCATCAACTGTGTTTTTTGTAATTTTCACCCCGAGTGGGCTGGGTATGCTCAGACGTGAGTCCCAGGCTCTCCACACCACTGGAGTCAAGCTATCCACGCTGAATGAAGGCTGATAGCCAGAAACCGGTCCTTGGATGCTTGATTCCGGTCTGGGAAAGACAGGGCTTGGCAGTTCGGACTGGACTTTTCCCATGAGGCAAAGGGTCAGAGCTGATTTGCATATAGCCAGTGTCTAACCCAGGGTGGTGTGGAGTGAAAAAAACGATGGATTTAGGCCCATATCCTTGTACTGGGGTGAATGTATGACATTGTTCTACATTCTGTCCATCAACTGTGTTTTTTGTAATTTTCACCCCGAGTGGGCTGGGTATGCTCAGACGTGAGTCCCAGGCTCTCCACACCACTGGAGTCAAGCTATCCAGGCTGAATGAAGGCTGATAGCCAGAAACCGGTCCTTGGATGCTTGATTCCGGTCTGGGAAAGACAGGGCTTGGCAGTTCGGACTGGACTTTTCCCATGAGGCAAAGGGTCAGAGCTGATTTGCATATAGCCAGTGTCTAACCCAGGGTGGTGTGGAGTGAAAAAAACGATGGATTTAGGAGCAGATCCTTGTACTGGGGTGAATGTATGACATTGTTCTACATTCTGTCCATCAACTGTGTTTTTTGTAATTTTCACCCCGAGTGGGCTGGGTATGCTCAGACGTGAGTCCCAGGCTCTCCACACCACTGGAGTCAAGCTATCCAGGCTGAATGAAGGCTGATAGCCAGAAACCGGTCCTTGGATGCTTGATTCCGGTCTGGGAAAGACAGGGCTTGGCAGTTCGGACTGGACTTTTCCCATGAGGCAAAGGGTCAGAGCTGATTTGCATATAGCCAGTGTCTAACCCAGGGTGGTGTGGAGTGAAAAAAACGATGGATTTAGGCCCAGATCCTTGTACTGGGGTGAATGTATGACATTGTTCTACATTCTGTCCATCAACTGTGTTTTTTGTAACCTACTGTAGTATAAGCAAGGGCTAAAATGCAAAGAGACCCTTAGGATTCACATTTACTATGATTCAGAAAGAGGACTACAAGGGGTCCCATGGACCCCCGATGTCCACATACAGTGAGATTCAATCACTCACTCTACCTTCCGGCAAGTGGATCGGTGTTCCCCTGTTATAATCAGGTCAGGTGCTGCCTGCAATGTGAAAGACAGACTAGCTGCTTCAAACAGCTGGTCCTCCCTTCACTAATTGAACTGCCCCCACATCAGGTGCCAGTGTGCATTGATTGTAATAGAGCGCACTGACCCGGTCTGCACTGGGGGCATCTTATTAAAGGAGCACCATGGGGGAAAACTTGTGTAACTACGACACTGGCGTAGTTCTACATGGTTTGGTTTCCCACCTCGGGTGAGACGTTTGAACTAGTTTCAATGCACCAGCGCTGAATGTGAAAAACAGGTTATTGTAGCCCCACGGAATCTCAATCAATACATTGTTGAAGTGGAATCATTGCTCTTAGAGTTACTAGCAATCCCTAAACCAGAATCTGGGGCACCGTGTTACTCAAACAAACCTGGTTTGCTCTTTTCACTATCACACACAATCGCACTAAGAACAATGTACACTTGTAACTAGAAGCATTTATTACAACCGGGTAATCTGGTTTCTCATGACATCTAAAATTGCCTCACGGGATATCATAAAAAGAGCAATAATGCAGGTTGCCAACAACAATAAAATTACCACATGTAACATAGTTGAAATGGCATTTAAAAACTAACACCTTAAAACCTACTTCTAGGGGCTATATTAGGGGAGCATGGAAAGCAGAACTCGTAATGTAGACTTTCATAGGGAGAATTAATGCACTGCATATCTTGTTGACAGCAAAAGCTGTGGTTATAAGAGGTATGAAGGCAGTGTTCCGGGTGAAAGGAAAACACCCCTCAGCTGAGTTCTTCTCCTGGGCTCAACTTGTTATCCACATCAAGTGTGATGTAGCATCTTCTTGGTGTGCTGGCACTGCAGTATCCTGTGCTATAATCTGGTTGAAGGACCTAAGTGGTGAAAGGGGTAGTCCTTAAATATGAAATCTTATCAGAGATTGGAATCTCTGACATAAGTTTTGGAATGTCTGACATAGATTTTGTGTATCAACGTGTGCATCCCAGACATATCCATATGAATATATAAGTTAAATGGACTTTAATTCAAACTACATTATTTTGGCTATATGTCTGTGCTTGCTTTTATTAGACTTTGATATTATGATAACAAGACACTTGTATCAGGGATGATGTTGTATTGTAATTGCATTCATATAGCGCTTACTACCCCATACGAGGAGTCAAAGCACTTTTTCGGCGAGTAGCACGCTACTCCCAAACCCATAAAGGATTAGTGTTAATTAGTATAGTGAAATATGAAAGTAATTTGAGTGGTGGATAGGTTAGTCAGTTATATGTTACATCAGGTGTGATCTCTATGTCACTGTCTGTCTGAATGGATGGGCACTTTCACAGTTCTTGAATAATAAGGTCAGATGACATCTCTGTCAATGGCAGACATGACAATGATTCTGCACAAATTGAGGGAAATGGTGACTCCCATTACCTAAGATGGAGTTGGGGCCTCCTTAAATGGTGTTGGACCTTAGGGGCTGTACTTCAAAAGGTGCCCTTACCATAATACAGGCCCTGGCCTTAGGACCCTCCCTATCCAACGGTAAATGGTCAAAATATCGATTCCAAAATATAGACTAACCTAAATATCGACTCCAAAATATAGAATGGACAAAATATCGAATGGACAGAATATAGACATCAAAAATATCGTTTGGAAGGTAAGTAATGTAATATCGATTTTAAAAATATAGACAGTCAAAATATCGAAGTACATAATGTAGTATATTAAAAATATCGAACTTTTTATAATATCGAATTTATTTAAGTGTTTTGTAAGTTAGTATATGTGTGAAAAGTGTATATATTTTTGTAATTTATTTTAAGTAATTAATTTTATGTTATTTAATTTTTGCGTAATTTAATTCTGTAGCGGGTTGTGGGTTTATAGGGGAATAGGGTGTGAAGTAATTTAATTATAATTAATTAAATATGTTAATTAATTATTGGTATTTATTTAAAATAAATTGTTAATTAATTTTTAATTGGTAATTAATTAATTCGTAATTGATAATTATTTTTTATTAATTGATTAATTGATAATTATGTGAATTAAATTACTTTATTTTCTGTAGCGGGTTGTGGGTTTATAGGGGAATAGGGTGGGAAGTAATTTAATTATAATTAATTAAATATGTTAATTAATTAATTGGTTAATTATTTTTTAATTGGTAATTAATTAATTCGTAATTGATAATTAATTTTTATTAATTGATTAATTGATAATTATGTGAATTAAATTAATTTATTTTCTGTAGCGGGTTGTGGGTTTATAGGGGAATAGGGTGGGAAGTAATTTAATTGTAATTAATTAAATATGTTAAGTAATGTATTGGTATTTATAAATTGTTAATTAATTTTTAATTGATAATTAATTAATTCTTAATTGATAATTCATTTTTATTAATTGATTAATTGATAATTATGTGAATTATATTAATTTATTTTCTCACCAGAGTGTGCATAGTAAAATTTACCCCTATGCTATCCAACGCTTTTCCTACTATTGCAATCTCTGGAGTGGGAATAGTAATTTTTACCCCTACACTATCCAACACTTTCCCTACTGTTGCCTCCTCTGGAGTGGGAATAGTAATTTTTACCCCTACGCTATCCAATGCTTTCCCTAATGTTGCACTCACTGGAGTGGGAATAGTGATTTTTACCCCTACGCTATCCAACGCTTTCCCTACTGTTGCACTCTCTGGAGTGGCAATAGTAATTTTTACCCGTACGCTATCCAACGCTTTCCCTACTGTTGCACTCTCTGGAGTGGGAATAGTAATTTTTACCCCTACGCTATCCAACGCTTTCCCTACTGTTGCACTCTCTGGAGTGGGAATAGTAATTTTTACCCCTACGCTATCCAACGCTTTCCCTACTGTTGCCCCCTCTGGAGTTGGAATAGTAATTTTTACCCCTACGCTATCCAACGCTTTCCCTTCTGTTACACTCTTTGGAGTGGGAATAGTAATTTTTACCCCTACACTATCCAACGCTTTCCCTACTGTTGCACTCTCTGGAGTGGGAATAGTAATATTTACCCCTATGCTATCCAACGCTTTCCCTACTGTTGCACTCTTTGGAGTGGGAATAGTAATTTTTACCCCTACGCTATCCAACGCTTTCCCTACTGTTGCACTCTCTGGAGTGGGAATAGTAATTTTTACCCCTACGCTATCCAACGCTTTCCCTACTGTTGCCCCCTCTGGAGTTGGAATAGTAATTTTTACCCCTACGCTATCCAACGCTTTCCCTACTGTTGCACTATCTGGAGTGGGAATAGTAATTTTTACCCCTACGCTATCCAACGCTTTCCCTACTGTTGCACTCTCTGGAGTGGGAATAGTAATTTTTACCCCTACGCTATCCAACGCTTTCCCTACTGTTGCACTCTCTGGAGTGGGAATAGTAATTTTTACCCCTACGCTATCCTACGGTAATAATATTGTGTATTTTTTATTAATATTATGTTAATATTACCTACTGGCGGTAGCCAGTAGGTATATATAGTTAGGATTTTTTCCCTATGGGATTTTTGAAAATTCTATGTCTAATAACTTTGGCGTTTGTGGACGGAATTGGCTGAAATTTTCTGGAAAATGGAACATTTTGTTTCTGAGCAGCCCCTGGAAATTTGGGGGGGGTTTGTCAAGGGGGGGCCGAGAAAAAAGGGGGGTCCCAAAACGTGTTTTTAACATTGAGTTTTCCATAGGGCGGTCTGTCGCACTTTTAGCCCGAACGGCTGAATGGATTTGCACGAAACGTGGCAAAATTGTAGAGACTGGTAGCCCGATGTGCCTTTTGTAGGTCTCAATATATGTGCTCCAGTGGATTTTGAGAAATTAACGTTTAAAAAAAGATATATATCTGTAACAGCGGACTGGGCAGCTCCCGGTTCGCGGACCGGGGCGCGTACCAAAACTTCGCGTAGCGAAGCTGATTGGTTATCCGGCGTCTGTAAACATTCCAAACAGTCCGGAGCGGCCGCCATCTTGTCTCTCGGTAGGATTGAGAGACAAAAGGAGGCCAAAACAAAGGTGGAAATAACCATAAGGGGGCATAGTAGATCCTCCCTGACCCCTTAGGTTTAATGTGGAGGCTTTAAAAGGGCCCCGCGGGGCAAAAAAAAAAAAAATTTTTTTTTTGTTTTTTTGCGTGGGTAGCGCCCGGTCCGCGAACCGGGAAGCGTTCTGGGCAGCGTACTGCAATGAAAAATGAATGATAGACTTTTCAAATGCTGTATGTTAATTGATTGTTGGTTTTGTTGATTATTTTTAATTTTTGTTTATTTTTTAAGCATTTTTTATTGTGTTTCATAATTTATTAAACTTTCTAACATTTCATTGTCAGAAATTTCATAATTATCATGGAATATACATTGTAGTCTCTGAGGTTGTAAAATGTCCTCATTTGCAAGGAGGTTATCTACTGCTTGTACACATTGCAGTAGTTCTTGGTCCCAAGTTTCATCCATAAATTCAATCTCATTTGGATCAATGATTTCTGTGTTGGACTCTGGAAGGACAATTTCAAATGAAATTTTTTGTTCGCTTTCCATTTTCCCTGAAATTTGCATAAAAAAAATATATATTAGTAGAGGTAGGGCACTGTTGGGATTAATTTTAGATAGGCAGTTTTTAACAGTGAATTTATCTTTGGGCAGTGTATAGTATCAGAGTGGAAGTAGGAATATAAAAAATTGTATCTAAATTTATAAGTACTACAGAGGGATAGTATATAACTAACAGAAAAAGTTTGCCATATTAACTTAAAGTGCACAATATACTTCAGTTTTAAAAATAACAACTTACCTTTAAAAAGAAGTTGAAGTTATTAATGAAAATCCTATTGAAATGTACACCAGGAAGTAGTGGTCAAAATGGCTGTGTTTCCTTCTCTTCCTTTATATATATTCGGGTACATAACCAATCAAATGTCAGGTAAAAAAAGTAGAAAATGAAAGTAACATTTTAATTGGTTGTCAATTCCAACACTTCAGATGTGTTTTGTGAAGTAATTTACCTCACGGTATTTAGAGAGGTCTACAGGCTAAATGGCTAAATGGAATTCCAATCAAATTTGTGAAAATGGTAGGGATTGGTATGTAGTATGAGCTAATCTATATTTGGTGAAATTGTCTCAAGTGGCTTTTGTGTGAACTACTTTCCCACCTTTTTTGATGGTGCGCTTCCCAGGGAGCGACCCGGTACGCGAACCGTTGAGCGCCCCGGTTCGCGGACCTTAAGCGTTCCGGGAGTCCACCATTTTGTGTTTCGGTCGAATTAAGATACAAGATGGAGGGCTAATAATGGTCAGAATGGGTAGATGGGGGCACGGTAGAGTTATCTTGACCCCCTAGGTTTTCTGAGGGTGGCTGAGGAGGCTTATATGTGCGAAAAAAAAACATTTTTAAAAAAAATTTCGCGAGGTTAGCTCCCGGTTCGCATACCGGGTAGCGGCCCCGGTAGCGTATTTTGTTGAAAATTAGTGAAAAATGTTAGAGTTAAATAATAATTGTGAGTGATCAGATGTAGGGTAGCTCTGAGAAGAGCTTTTGGGTTTATGGTACATTTAGGTACTTATAAGTAGGTACCAATGCACATTCTTAAATTCAGAGTGAAAATTCTGTTGCCCTCATCTGAGAAGTGAACTCCATCTCCTCTGTAGATATCTTGCATGTAGTAACGCAAGTTATTGTTGTACAGGGAGCCCATTCCATGGTCTCTCATGTAAGCTGAAACAGATTTGTTTACATGCTTCCTCGACTTCTCAATTTGTGGACAAAATTGGTTTGACCACCTCCATTTCTGTCTTTGGCATATATTTGAATATACCAAGGCAGTCTGAGGAAAAAGTGCCATTAATTGCTCAAAGGTGTCCTTTAAAAGCATTTCCAGACCTACACCAGTCAAAGTGCCCAAGTCATTACCTCCACAGTGCACAATTAACAGGTCAGGTTTGGGCAAATGCATAAAGGTTTTCACCAATGGTATCAATTGGTGACATTTTAATCCTCTGTGGCCAAACCACTTAATTTCCACATCTTGTAAATTGAGGTTAGGTAAATTCCTGCTTTCAACGTACCTTTGAGCCCAGTGAATATAACTATGACCAACAATCCAGACAGAAAACATGGTGAGAGAAGGTTCTCCTGCAGTCAGATGAAGTGTGGCAATGAAATGGCAGTTGAAAAAATGAGAGTTTGAAATGAAAAAAACTGTGGAGTTTCTGTGTTCATGAAGCAGTAACAGTGATTGGTGGATTTTGATTGCTGAAAACAAAAAGTTAGGGTGCACGGATGTGTTCTTTGAAAGATGTATTTTGAGTGGTCAATAAAAAGTCATTAAATGAAAGAATGCACTGGATATGCAGGTGCACTGAGAGTTCAGAGTTCAATTGCAACATTGTTGTGTGAACTTGCAAACAACAGAGTTCTTCCAGGAGGTGGTTGCCATGCAGATAAAGCAGAAAGGGCAGAGGGGGGATGGGTTTTCATTTGAAAAAAGTGAGGGAAGACTTTTGATTGGGTGACATGAGAGATATGTGTGAAGAATTACAGCATTTCTGTGCTTTTCATAGCTGCAGACTCTGGAGTGCATACCTTTTGCTCTGCTGCAGACAAATTGGTGTGTTTCTGAGACTGTTTTCAAACTCAAAGTATTTGCTAAGGTGAGAAAATATTTCTTTACTTTAGATAGAGAATAGTGTGCTTTAAGGAGAAAATTATGATTTATGTGGCGCAAATTGCTTGTAAATATGCTCTCACATGTGTATGGAAAATTTTGATTTTGAATGTTTGTGTTACATAGCCATGTTAAAAGTGACCCAACCATGCTGGAAAGGCAATCAAAAAATGCTTTCATGTGTTTTATTGACATTTTAAGTCATTTTCCCATGTGCAGTGTTTAGAAATTATGATTTGAAAATCGTTTTTGGGGAAAAGGAATTGTTTTTAAAATCATGACAAGGAGATAATGGTGTATACTTCTTTATAAGGCTATTGACTGTCCCTGATGTTCTTTTTCTCATTTTAGTGTAAGACCTTTCTCTGTGGCGCAAATTGCTTGTAAATATGCTCCCACATGTGCATGGAAAATTTAGAGTTTGAATGTTTGTGTTACATAGCCATGTTAAAAGTGACCCTACCATGCAGGGAAGCCAATCAAAAAACGCATTTATGTGTCTTAAGGACATTTTAAGTCATTTTCCCATGTGCAGTTTTTAGAAATTATGATTTGAAAATCGTTTTTGGGGAAAAGGAATTGTTTTTAAAGTCATGACAAGGACATAATGGTGTATGCTTCTTTATAAGGCAATTGACTGTCCCTGATGTTATTTTTCTCATTTTAGTGTAAGACCTTTCTCTGTGGCGCAAATTGCTTGTAAATATGCTTCCACGTGTGCATGGAAAATTTTGATTTTGAATGTTTGTGTTACATAGCCATGTTAAAAGTGACCCAACCATGCTCGAAAGGCAATCAAAAAACGCTTTCATGTGTTTTAATGACATTTTAAGTCATTTTCCCATGTGCAGTGTTTAGAAATTATGATTTGAAAAACGTTTTTGGGGAAAAGGAATTGTTTTTAAAATCATGACAAGGACATAATGGTGTATGCTTCTTTATAAGGCAATTGACTGTCCCTGATGTTATTTTTCTCATTTTAGTGTAAGACCTTTCTCTGTGGCGCAAATTGCTTGTAAATATGCTCCCACATGTGCATGGAAAATTTAGATTTTGAATGTTTGTGTTACATAGCCATGTTAAAAGTGACCCTACCATGCAGGAAAGCCAATCAAAAAACGCTTTTATGTGTCTTAAGGACAATTTAAGTAATTTTCCCATGTGTAGTGTTTTGAAGTTATGATTTGAAAATCGTTGTTGAGGTAAAGGAATGTTGTTAAAATTTATGTGCGCCATATGCCCCCAAATTTCTTTTTCAGGGGTGCAGCAGGGTGTTCTTGAGATACCCCTGCACGCTTGAAAAAAATCCTATTTTGTGATGAGCTAATTGCTAATCACAAATTGCAACCTTCATTCCTATGAGCCTCCTAGCCCATGGAAATGAATGGTTAATTTGCAATTAGCAATTTGCTCATTGCAAATTAGGAATAGTAAAGAATTGCTATTTATTCCTTACAATTTGCTATTTAGGAAATGCAAAATAGTTTGATGGTACATATGGTGGTTCATCTGTAACAAGATAAGAAGCTTAGGGATACATTTATGATGACTAGCGCAATAAAGTGCACATTACTTACTTCATTGGTAGGCCTTTACATGTATTATCTCCTCTGTATTCTTCATCAAGCGTAACTTTAATCTGCAATCCTGAGTAGGCCTCACCTTAAACAAACCTCTGGATAGGACACACTTTATTGTCATCCTGGATTAATCATTTAAAATGGTAGGGACAGATTTATGATAGGTGTATGCCTCTTTTGTGCCACTGTGCGTCACTTTTATGATGCAGCGGTGGTGCAAAAGATTTGCTATGAGGCGACAACATTACAAATTGATGCATTTAGGCAGATATGTCATGGTGTAAAAAAAACGTACCACATAAAACCCAAGCAGCAGTGATGCAAAAGATGCACCATGCCGCAAGACAGGCCTCACTTGGGGCCATATGTATGAAGGTAATTAGCATTTGCAAAGATCAAAATTCTACGAATTTCGGCCTTTGTGAATGTTAATTAGACAAATGGTATGTATCAAACAAGTTTGATGCAAAATAAGGAGTAGCAAAATTTGCTATTCCTTATTTTGCAATTGCACTGAAGGATTTGCAAATTTTGTGACTACGTGAATGCAATGTATCAAACAAAAACTATGTAAAAAATGACATTAAGGATTTGGAAACTATTGTGGTAAATTGGTGGTAATTTGTGAATTCTTTTCAAAAAGCTTTTTTTCAAAAAAACAAAAGGTGCCATATGACGCCAACACATGCCCTTAGGGCATGTATGTGTGCCATATGCCCCCAAATTTCTTTTTCAGGGGTGCAGCAGGGTGTTCTTGAGACACCCCTGCACCCTTGGAAAAATTCCTAATTTGTGATGAGCAAATTGGTAATCGCAAATTAAACCTTCATTCCTATGAGCCTCCTAGCCCATGGAAATGAATGGGTAACTTGCAATTAGCAATTTGCTCATTGCAAATTAGGAATGGTAAAGAATCGCTATTTATTCCTTAAAATTCGCTATTTAGGAAATGTAAAATATTTTGATGATACATATGGCAGTTCATCTCTAACAAGATAAGAAGCTTAGGGATACATTTATGATGACTGGCGCATCACCAGGGATGTGACAGTCATCCTGCGCCGCTGTTCCGCCACCCATGGTGTGCTGCATTTACAATGCGGCGCAGCATGGGGCAAAAATGGCACAGATGCGTGACGCATATGTGCCGTAAAGGTGGCGCATTGCTGGAGTTGTATTGCAAGTGCGATGCAGCTCCAGCAAGGCTCAGGGGTGCCGCATCTCCACAATGCTGCGTCAAGACCTATGCCAGCTTCAAGCAGGCGCAGGGTATTGACGCAGCTTTCTCCTATCTGATTGTAAATGCGGCACACCATGGGTGGCAGAGCAGTGGTGCACGTTAACTGGTGCATGCCTGGGGATGTGCCATTTAATATAAATCTGCCCCTTTACATTTAAGTATGTGCAGGGGACACAGAGTCGGTGAGGCTTATCCAAGCTTAAGAAGAGATGAGTCCTGTTCAGTGAATAATTAGACATAGGCTTCACCTGCTCAGCATTGCTGGACATGGCTAAATAATAGCTGCTAAATGTTAATCTTGTTAAACAATTTTACTATTATAATCTCTGAGATTTGTCTCTTACTCTGCAACATCTCATTGTTGTTATCTTTCTTTAAAGATAAAGACAACCTCAACATGAGCGACAATCTGCAATCAGTTGATTTTGACCTCATCATTGAACTTGTAATTGAAACATCAGTGGATGTTGATCCTTTGGATGATTTAAATCCTGAGGATGAAGAAGAGCGTGATGAGGATGCAGATTTGTCCGAACTATATGATATAGGATGGGAAGCTGACCTGCTTGAGCCTTTGGAAATATAAACATTTATTTTTAAATTTTATAATTAATAAAAAGTAAAAAGGTAAACCGTTTAATTTAAAAATAAAGACACCTTCAAAAACAGGTTATGTGTAGTGTCTTCAATAAAATATTAAAATATGTTCATAAAATTAGATCAGATTCACATATAAAATAGCATAGATTCTTTTCTGGTATTTTTGTATTGTAAGATTGCCAATGACTAAAAAATCTTCAAATTAAAATGTCAAGTAGTGTGTTAAGTTTTTGATCACTGTTACTGATTTACTGTTTGGTAATAATGTTTATTAACATTTTTTATTATATTTTTCCTCAGATTCAACTGCAGATCATTTCAAGATTTTACCATGCCTACAATACAAAGACAGATAAAGGCTGCAAAACGTCAAAGACAGCAGGTGAAAACAAAAACCCAGCAGTCCTCTAACAAAAAGATTTCTCAAGCCACGAAGAAAGCACCGGGTAAGAGCTCTAAATATTTCATAAGAAATATTTGTAATAAAAAAAATATTACTACAGAAAATGTTTCAGTCCATAACACGAGAAGGAAATCAAATGGAAAGAAAAGGACAATGAAAAATGTTACTGCTAGAGCAAGAGATAAATCTGTGCATGATAGTAGAAGGAAACAACAGTTTAGGGAGATTCGTAAACGAATGTTCCGCAACAGGATAATTGGCAATTTGTTAAAAAATATTAAGAAAGGTCAACAGAAACTAGTTTTTTATAAGAGAAAAAAAAAATTGAGAAAGTTATTGATCAGGCATTTGAAATTAAACGTAAGTTATTTATTTTGATAATCAATAGAATTAGGAAGCTAAACAAGGCAATTTTTGATTTCAAAAGAAATAGTAGATGGAAGAGAATAGTTAATCGTAGTAATTTTTGTGAAGTTTTTTCTGGAGAATGGATGCATAGTTCAAGCTCTGAGGCATTTTTTAATGAGGAGAGTTATTTCCAGGATAATGATTTGGTGCATGCAGTTGACACCAGTGGTCGTGCTTATGAAGTGAAAGATGGTTGTCCAGTTGAAAAAGAAAAACTTGTGACAACAGAGGCAGAAGAGGTGTTAGGTAATGAGGTTTTAGGAAGACGTGCTAAGGGTCCTGTGTACACCTGGAAGTGTAGTAGTATTTGCAGTGTGCGACAGGATTCCATCAATTTGCTTTGTGATTTTGTACGGTCATTTAACAAAAAAAGTTTGAAGCAGAAAATGATGTTGTTGCAAGAATTAGATCCTTGCAGAGTAAGAGAAGTGACAGGTTTGCATGGTCATTCACTGGCTTGTCTTTCCAGGAGAGTATGCCAGAGTGTTTTTCATCATTTCAGGATGCTAGCAGTGCATCATAACAAAGTGAGGAAATTAGTTAGAATGTTGTATTATGCTAAGAGTCCAGCAATTATGCTGAAACAATTATGCGCTGCTCTTTTGCATGGTTCTGAAATAGATGTGAAGAATATGTGTGAAGAAATTGAGTTTTGTTACTTTGGAAGTAAAGAGGAGAATGTTGAAATTGAGCAAGAAGTAGAGGGTCATGTGGAAGATAGTGTACAGGTTTCCAGTACAGATAATTTCCAGAGGGAAATTGCGACGTTTGAGGTGAAATCAAGTGAGAGGCCTAATTTCACTTGTGTGTGTTGTCGACGCACTTATTATAAGAATCAGACTAAGTTAGTGGATTTATATGCAAAAAGTGAAAGGGAAAATAATAGTGAATGGAAGGATTTTGCAACATACTTGATGGTAGAAAATTGTTTTGATTTGGGATTGGATCAACGTGTGTGTACTTATTGTTGTAACAAATTAAAACAAAACCAGATGCCTGCTAGAGCAGTTCATAATAATCTGGAATTGGTTGAGATTCCTTCTGAATTGAAGGACTTAAATACTTATGAATCTATTTTGATTCAAAGTATCCATCCCTTTCAGGCTATTGTAAGAATGGAGCCAAAGACAGGGAAATTGCCTCCATCAGATTTACAGAGAGGATTAAAGGGAAGAGTTGTTTATTTGCCTCTAGATTTCAAGAAAAACATTAACACAATTGGAGTAGAAAAAGTGGAAGAGGAACCTCTGGTTATCTTAGTTAATGGGGTTCCGACAAAGAATAAGAAAATATGGCAAGATTTAGTAGATGTTAGGAAAGTTAAAAAGGCAACATTGTATTTGAAAAAAAATAATAAATACTATAAGAATGTATATGTTGCAGAAGAGGAAGTAAGTGAGGAAGAGGATAGCGATTTGTGTGCTGGTCAAATTGAGAAAGTAGAACCCTCTACTAGTGAAGAAATATATGAACATTATAGTGTTCATCCTTTGCATTCCAAGGAAGTCATGGGGAATGCTATTGAGTTGTTTCAAATGAAACAAGCCAAAGGGAGTCCCATTAGTGTTTGGGAGGAAAGTTTGGAAGCTCGGTGTTTCCCACAGCTTTTTCCAACAGGTCAGGGAGGAAGATATGATGAGCGACCTCATCAAATTCCTGCTTCTGAATACCGGACTTTGCGATTGTATGCAGGAGATGCTAGGTTTCGACAATGCATTCCTTATTTGTTTCATCTCCTGTTTGAAAGCGATCTGTCTGGACTGTCATATGCAGTGAACCACATCTTGAAAAGTGGTATACACATGCAAAACATCTCGGCAAGTGACTTTATGGATAAAGTCAATGTCCAAGATAGTATTTTGGATTCTCACCTGATTAATCTCATGGCGTGTCAGCGTGGTACTAATGAGTACTGGTACCGTCGTCATGGTGATTTAAAATGTATGCTGAGGAACTTAGGTACTCCCACATGGTTCCTCACTCTGAGCTGTGCCGAGTATGGCTGGGAAGACTTACTTGAATTTCTACGAGAGGCAAATGCTAACGTAGATAACATCGAATTCAAGACACCCGGAGAACTGTGCTCTTTGGATCCAGTCAATGTATGTAGGTACTTCAATCATAGATTTGAAGCTATGATGTCTTTCATCATGAATAAGAAGAATCCACCTCTTGGAGAGGTGTTGGATTTCTTCTGGAGAAAGGAGTACCAAGCAAGAGGTGCTCCTCATATACATATGTTGCTGTGGATCAAGGATGCACCTAAATTTGGAACGGATCCAGAAGACTCAGTGATGAGTTTCATCCAACAGTATTCTACGTGTGCTGTTCCAAACGCAAAGGAGAAGAAAAGCCTAAGAGAAAAAGTTCTGCGTTTCCAAAGCCATCGATGTGGAAAGTACTGCCGTCGTAAATTCCGAAACAAAGACAAGTTCTACACCAAATGTCGTTTCGGCTTTCCACGACCGGTGATTTCTAAAGGAAGAGTAAACAGTTTGATGTCTTCGCTGCGACATAATGTGATGAAGAAATCACCTAAAAACACATACAATTTGAAGAGGAACGAAGAGTCCAAGTACATCAACGACTACAACCCGGTGATTTTGTCCATGTGGAATGCTAACATGGATATACAGTTTGTGGCTGATAACTGTATGGCTGTGGCTCGGTATGTGACGTCTTACATCACCAAAAAAGAGAAGACAGAATTGAAGGATATGTGGGAGGACATTTCCCATGAAAAGAGCCTCAGCAAGAAGTTGTACAGTTTCAGTCTGAAGATGTTGTCGCATCGAGAAATCGGAGCGTACGAATGTTCTGACCGGTTGTCTTCAGCAAGTCTCTATGCCAAGTCCAGGAGTATCGTTTGGGCGAGTCTTGGTCTTGCTGCAACGCGTAATCGAGTTCTCAAACCTGTGCGGGAAATTGAGTATTTGGCAGAAAAGGAGCCAAACAGTACCGACATTTTGACGACAAACATGTTGGATACATATTATCCAAATCGAAGCAGTCACCTCGAGAATGTTTGTCTGTATGAGGTTCTGCAAAATTACATATTCAAGAGGAACATCAAAGAAGATACTGAGAAAGGAGTGTATGCTGTAATAGGAAGTGAGGGATGTCTGGTCAAGCAAAGAAAATGCCACTTGATAAACCATCGAAAATTGAGTGGCGAATCTCCTGAAAAAAAGGAGTTTTTCTATTTAGCACTTTTGCAACTTTTCAAGCCTTGGCGTGCAGAAGAGGAACTGCTTGGAGATGTCCTCTGTTACGAAGACTCTTTCAATGCCGCCAAGGAGACCATAGAATGTCCTGCTTTTCCCAAATATGTAGAAATGTTGAATGCGGAAATTGAGCAGGAAGCAACAATTGCAGCCGAGATTGCCAGAGACAGTTCTCAGGATAGTCAGAGTTCTGCTTCATTGAGTCAGGATCCACTAGGAGGACCTCTTATCGAAAATGAAGCTGCCACTGCTATGAATGAAGTGGAAAGAGCCATGGCACATGCTCAAGAGGATGCGGTTAACTTAGAAGAGTTGGAAAGGCAACTCAACGTTGAGCAGAGGAAAATATATGACGAAGTTACCATGCAAATTGATCATGGATTAAGTCATGATAAGAAAGAGTGCTCATGTACGTCGTTGAAGCCTGTCCGACTGTACGTGAGTGGAGAAGCGGGAACTGGAAAAAGTTTCCTTATTAAAGCAATTTCATGCTATTTGCAGGAAAAGACAGAGTCATCGCTGTCTTGTGTTGTCACTGCTCCAACTGGACTGGCAGCACATAATATTAAAGGGATTACTTTACATCGTTTACTGATGCTGCCAGTGGAGCATGACAACAAATTAGAATATCACAAGCTATCTGGAGATGCTTGTTTTGAAGTTTCAAGAATCTTGAGGAAAATGAAACTTCTTATCATTGACGAAGTAAGCATGGTTTCCAATGTCATGCTTGCCTTTGTGCATTTGAGGATGCAAGAAGTTCTCAAAACAGAGTATGATGTGTTATTTGGTGGCAAACACATCATTGTTTTCGGAGATCTTTTGCAGCTGACACCAGTGAAAGGGCAACCTGTGTTCAAAATGCTCACGCATGAAGATACCAGGAAGTGCCTAGGCAGCATTGGCAACGTCAATATATGGTTAAACTTCAATTATGCTGAACTGCATGAAAATATGCGTCAGGCGAAGGATGAAGTTTACAAGACTATTCTACAAGATGTTAGAATTGGAAAAGTGACCGAGCATGGGAAAGAAGCTTTACATGCACGATTACTGTCAAATTTATATCCAGAACAAGATGTTGTGCCTGAGAATATTTTTCAGAAAATTACTGAAAAGAAATCTGGAATATGTTTGATGCCAACTCTTGCAGAATGTGCCAAATTTAACAACAAAATGTTGCATTTAGAAAAGCAAGAGATTGTGAAACTGGAAGCTATTGATAGAGTAGAGCATATGGGATCAACAATTATTTTGTCTGAGAATCTGAAAACAAAATTGGATTCATTAGAGAAGAGTATATCTAAAACTGCAGGTTTTGAAAAGACTCTGAATGTGTGCTTGAACTGCCGTATAATTTTAAGAAGGAATTTACATGTTGAAAGAGGTCTGGTAAATGGATCAATGGGTAATGTTGTTGATTTTGTGAAATACAGATATAGAGATGGAATTGAATTTTTTAAAATTAAATTTGATGGCATTGAGGAAGTACAGCTAATTGCTCGTTGTTCTGCTAGATTTTTGCTTGTAAAAGACTTATATGTTCGCCGTAAGCAGTTTCCTGTTTGCTTGGCATATGCGGTGACAATCCATAAATCGCAAGGTTTAAGTGTAGACAGTGCATTGGTGAATATTGGCAGTTCTGTGTTCAAGGAGGGTATGGCATATGTGGCATTGTCACGAGTTAGAACTTTATCGGGATTGTACTTGATTGAGTGTGATGTCACAAACATTTGTGCAGATCTAGATTGTGTTAAGGAATACAATAGGTTAAGAAGAGAGTATGCGCCACATTTGCCTCAGTTTCCTTTGTTTGAGAAACGTCTGGTAGGCCGGAAACGAAGAAATTAGAACAATACTGGGGAGGTTATAGCAAAAAGACAAAAAGTGAATGAACCTAAAATTACAAGCAGAAACAAAAAGGATTCTGTTGAAGATGTTGTTGGTTTTCAGTTTGAAAACAGTTCTGGTGTCAACTGCTATGCTAATGTAGTAATTAATGTTTTGTTTTCTCTAAAAAATGTAAAAGAAGAGATTGTGGTCAATTCTGATCAAAGATTTTGCGGTTTGTTAAATTCTGTGTTAGAGAAATGTACCACTGATAGAAGAAACATAGAAAGTGTGTCTGAAATTCGAAATCTGTTAGACAGATGTTCAGGCCAAACACAATTCTCTCAAAATATTCAGCAAGATTGTCAGGAGTTTTTAATGTATATGCTTGATGTATTACATGCTGAAGGTGTAGATGTAGATCAGCTGTTTGGGCTTTCTTATCAATGGCAGCATGACTGCGAGAACTGTATGATATCAAGTACTACTAGTGTAGACTCAGAAAGATTTATATATTTAACTTTGCCAGACAGTAAATCAGTCTCCTTTAATAAGCTAGTAAAAGCTGCTAATCACAACATGGAGTGTAGCCAATGTAAATCTGAAATGATGTCCACATTATTTATACGAACATATGGCCAGTATGTCATTTTAATGTTCCAACGATGTAGGCCTGATGGAACAAAATTGACAACTTTAATAAAAAAATTTGTAGCTTCGCAGTTGTCAATATCAGGAAGGACTTTTGTAACTACAGCAATTATATATCATGACGGCCCTTCAATATCATCAGGACATTACACAGCTTATTTAAAGTCTAGAAATGGCTGGTCATTCTGCAATGATTCTGTTTTAATTTTCCCAAAAAAATTGCCGTATGACCTTAAAAACTCTTACCTGGTGTTTTTAAAACCAAAATTTTAGGGAAATAATCTCGGGATGTGCTCTGTGGAATTTCAAGAAGTTCTAATGGCTCCTACACAATTTGGCCTT
Source organism: Lissotriton helveticus (assembly GCF_964261635.1). Classification (NCBI taxonomy): domain Eukaryota; kingdom Metazoa; phylum Chordata; class Amphibia; order Caudata; family Salamandridae; genus Lissotriton; species Lissotriton helveticus. The sequence continues at coordinate 492,249,172 of NC_136071.1, forward strand.
GAGGATAAGTGTAGTTCAGAGACACAACTTCTAATCATAGGACTGGACATCATGGACATATATGTGCACTTTGAATGAGTTCAGAAAAACTGTTTCTTTTTATAAGCTAATTGAAGCAGCCAATCAAAACATGGAGTAGAGGGAATGTAAGTCTGCAATGCTGTCTACTGTTTTACATTGCTTTGTGATTAAAAGTGATGTAGAGAATTAAATAATTGTTGTAGTCATAGAGGTAGTGTAAGTCTGCTTCATATTAAGCAGTATCAGTGTCATAGGAAATGTAGAACATGACTGAGCAAGAAGGGGAAGATATTACTATTCCAGGATTGTGAAAATGATCTTCAACATTTTAATTCTGAAAGTTGCGGGAATGCCAAATGATGGGATTGGCTAACAAGAAATCCAAGAGTTATACATGGCTCTGACAAGATTTGGCCTTGTGGAATCTTGTGGTAGAGAGCAAGAAGTCATTTATTGTATGTAACATGTTTTTAAAAACGATGGAGATTTTCTTTCAGAAAGTGGCGGGCTGAAAGTAATAACAGCACAAAAGAGTGTAAGCTATTCATAGGACATCCTTGGACGTCATGGAAAGTAAGTTAACTTTAAGGAGTTCGGATTTTTGATTTCTGATGTTGTATGGGTTTTTTAAACACAATCATTTTGATTGTGTTTTTTTTTCCCCGCTGTTACATGATGAATACCTTCAAGTCACTGTTTTTAGTGAATTTTGATACATTCTGAGAACAGCAAAAATAAACCATTTAACATGTATAATTAATTCTGTACTGTTTGCATTTATGATGTATATGTAGAACTGTGTAGGAGGCATGGAGAAGGTGAGGCTTCTGTAAGTGTAAAAGTTGTTGCATGCAGTGCTGCACTTCTGCGTATTCTTTCATATGCTAGACTACATCTGCACAATGAGATACCTAAGCAAAGGAAACACAAGTGATGTGATTGTGAAATGAGCAAAATAAATTGCATGTATTTCAATTACATCACCTGTGTTTCCTATCATTACGAATCACATTGTGCAGATCAAGTTTAGGTCTGTCCAGGGAAACATAGGAGGTTTGGACTTTGTTGAAGATTGCAGTGGACATGACTCACTTCATTGGTAGACCTTCACATGTATTATGTCCTCTATTCTCTTCAACAACTCGAAATTTCATCTGCAACCCTGAGTAGGCCTCACCTGAAACAAAACTCTGGATAGTAGACATCTTATTGGCATCCTGAAGCAATTATTTTAAATTTTCTGAGACAACAGCAATGCAAAAGATGCACCATGTTTTAAGATAGGCCTCACTTCATCTGCATCAAGATACTGTTAGTTTAAAATGTACGGGGCAGATTTATGTTAACTGGCGCATCCCCAGGGATGCGCCAGTTAATGTGCGCCACAGTGCGCCACAGGTCCGCCACCCATGGTGCGCCGCATTTACAATGCGGCGCACCATGGGGCAAAAACAGCACAGATGCATGACGCATCTGTGCCGTTAAGGTGGCGCATTGCTGGAGTTGCGTCGCAAGCGCGACGCAGCTCCAGCAAGGCTCGGGGGTGCCCCATCTTAACAATGCTGCGTCAAGACTTACGCCTGCTTCAAGCAGGCGCAGGCTTTTGATGCAGCATTGGCCTGAAAGTGACTGAGTGAAATCTAATAGATTTCACTCAGCCACTTTTGCGAGGCGCACCTGCCCCAGGAACGCCCACCCTGTGCCGGAACGCCCACAAGCGGCGCAGGGCTTTACAACGTGACGCATCTGCCTAGATGCGTCACGTTGTAAATCGTTCGTAGGGATGCGCCACGTTTACGCCGCCTTGCGTGACGCAACAGCGGCGTAAACGTGGCGCAAGGGCCTCATAAATCTGCCCCTATATCTTTAGGACTGTGTAGCTTCTGTAAGTGTCAAAGTTATTGAAAAACTTTTTGTCCTTCAATCTTTGCCCTTGTCTTTTGTAATTTTTTAATACATGTTTTTATATTTTTCAAATGTTTGTTCTCTCTTTCACAGATTGAAAGTATAAAAATAAAAAATGAGGAATTTAATGACAATTATAAGGTAAATATTTTGTACTCTTTTCGTTACATTTCTATCACATTGAACTACTATTAGTTCCACTGCTTCATTTCTTTAATCCTCAGTTTCCTGCCTTTGCTACTTCCCTCATTCCTTTCTCTATTACCTACTTACTCAACTCCTTCCACTCTTTTTCTCAGTCCCTCTCTTCTCATAGTTCCTCACTCTTGTTCACTCACTCCGTCTCTATTACTCTTAGTGTCTTTGACTGATCACTGTGTCACTATTTGTTCATAATGCTTTCTCTGTGTAGTTGAAGCACACTAAGGGGCATATTATGAATGCAGCCAATAAAATTATTGCTCTTTTTATTGGCAGAAAACTGGTGCAAAAGCGGCTTTAGCGGCAGTTTTCTGCCGCAAAAGCAGCTTTAGCGACACATTTCTGCCGATAAAAGCTGCAAAACTTTTATTGCCTATGTTGATAATATGCCCCTATGTTATTTACATTAGGGCTATATTGTCCAGTATAACAATCAAAATTGCTCTCCAAAGACACCAGGCAAAGCAGACGCTCCCTCAAACAGATCACCAAGCGCAATTTACCCTACTTACAATCTAGCCTGTTCTCTGTCGAGACTTTAGCAATCTTTAGAGCACAAGATAAGATCTTCTCACATGGAAGAGCCAGACGTATTGCAATTCTACTTAAGAAACAAGCATTGGCATAGACAATAGGTCTCGCCTTTGGGACCTTATACGTGTTTAGCCATGCAACAGTTGATGTTGCTGCACCAAGGATATTATGCTGCATAACTAAATACTTAGAAGGTCCCAAAGTCGATACCTATTGGCTATGCCAATGCTTGTTTTTCTTTCACTTCGTTATCTATTTTGTTTTTCACAATTATACCCTCTTCTGTCTGTTCTTTGGTAAATAGATCTATTAAACAGTATCTCTTCTTTACTCCCTATAGCTGTCTTTCTTGAAACATCACTCTCTGTTTACTTTCCTTATACTTACACTTTTTTGGTTAGCTCCCGGTCCGCGTACCGGGAAGCTAACCCGGGAGCGAACCAAAAGAAAGAGAGCTTGCCAGAGTGCTAAACATTGTAGCAATTTTTTTGGAAAGGGAAGGTAGTTCTGAAAATAACTTTTTTTTTAATATTTTTGTTGTTTTATATTTTTTTTGTATTTTTTGAACATTTTTTGTTTTTTTTGTATTTTTTGAACGATTTTATATTTTTTTTGTTTTTTTTGGGGGGGGGAAACAACAAAAAACAGGCGTTGAAAAGGGCTCAACAGGAGCAAAAAAAAATTACTGGGGGCGGTTAGGGCAATCATGGTGTTCATACGCCAGGTTCAGTGCATTGATGCTCATGTTGCCACAAGCTAATAATGCACGACAGCGCATACATAAATGTATCATATTCCCAAAATTTGGTTGGATATTTGGCACAGTTTCCCGTGCCTCCTCTGGTGATAAAGAAACCGATGTTGTTGGTCTCGCCACAGGAGTTGGTCGAGGATTGTCCATCATATCCCTTAATTCCGCCCGGCTGTAATTTAGGGGATGTTTCCTCATCATGTGCCTATGCATGGTATGATTACCATAGCTGTATTTTTTGTCCGTCCCTCTGGACAATTGTTCCTTGCATATGAGGCATGTTGCGTACCTGGCATTGACCTTTTTTTGGCCACGAGGGATGGAAAAAAACTGCCAGATGAAACTGGGTTTCTTTCTTGAAACCCGGGGCAACTCTTCCAGGAATTGTGGTTGTTCTCCCTCCTCATCCATCTCTTCATCTTCCTCCTCAGTGTTGATAACCACCTGGGGAGGTGGTCCTCTCTTCCCATGAGTAGGTGGAGGTGGTGGTGGGGGTGCACCAGCTGAAGCAATCAGTGAAGCCATTTTCATACAATCAAAATAGGTCTTCCAAGAAGCAAAATAGGTCTTCCTCTCACAATAATGAAAGTCAGAGTGAGGAAAGAAGGAGTGGTTTTCATCATTTGGAAAAAACAATACTTCTCAACCAATGAAAAGTGTTATTTTTAGGTCACCTGACCTAGCCTTCCATAATTATGAAACTAAAAGTGAAATGAACCAATGAAAAGCTTTATTAACAAGTCACATGACCTCTAACGCTCATGTTACGCGCTGCGGAACGCTCCCCGGTTAGCTTCCGGTTCGCTGCGCTTCGCGCCTCGGTCCGCGCCCCGGGACACTTCCGGGTGCGCTAACGCAATACGTCACAAGACGCATTTCGCGGCAACGCGATACGTCGCGCTTTCGCGCCGCGGATCGCTTCCGGGGAGTTGCGTTTCGCGCCTCGGTCCGCGCCCCGGGGCACTTCCGGGTGCGCTAACGCAGTACGTCATAAGACGCATTACGCGGCAACGCGATACCGTCACTATGTTGATTTGTTACCGGTTCGCGGACCGGATCGCGGAATCGAATTGAGCTAACGGGAAGCTTCCCGGTTAGCGGACCGGGAGCGAAACAAAAAAAATATTTAAAAAAATTTATTAATAAACATATAAAATATATTTTTGGATTTAAAGAACAATACATTTTACAGCTGTAGATATTAGCTTTTAAAAAACCAATGAAATTCACTGAAAAAACCATAGGTTATAGACCATATATAGTTAGGAATTAGCATTTACAAAACCTTGAAAATTCACTGAAAAAACCATAGGTTATACACCATATATAGTTAGGAATTAGCATTTAAAAAACCTTATTTTACTCACACAAAACCATTGAAATTCCATATATAGTTAGTTGTACTAACTATATATCGCGCACCCGCAATCCACTGCTGATGATGTCACATATTACATCATTCATGACATGGTCAGTGAAATCACTGATGACATCACTGATGACATCTCAAATGACATCACTGATGACATAACTGATGACATCTCAAATGACATCACTGATGACATCACTGATGACATCTCATTTGACATTACTGATGACATCACTGATGACATCATTCATGTGATAATACGATGAAGCTCTTCAGACTCTAATATAACCTTAGATACAGTAAGTGTAAACAGACACTCACAGACTGTCACTCATCCATAGAGTTACACACACACCTAGTCAGTCATGCAAAGAATCAATCACACATCCATTTTCTCAACTATACAGTTATACACACCTTACTTATTCAAACATATACTAACACATATTTACTCTCTTATACAATCCCTGATACAAGTTCACAATGATCCATACTGCCACTCACACATTCACTGGCTCTTATGCACAGTTATTTATATATGTCAACTCTCACATGTACTGTGTTTTACATATGTACTTACTTTTACATGTAGCACTGAGATATCCATTCACTCAGCAATACACTCATGCACACAGTCAACCGCCCATACAGCTGTTTCCACATGCACTTTTGAACCCATACATCTAGTGAATCAACTGCTCACACATCTATGCACAGAGTCATACACCTCCCAGCCACCCATACACACTCTCAGTCTCCCATACAAATACGTAGGCAACCAATCAATAACGCATATAGTTAATCATATAGCTAATGATCAACACATGCAGCAGTTTATAGAACAACAGACATAATGATGCACAAATTGAGACAGTTTAGTCACTAACCCATGCACTCAGTGAGACACATTTAACCACTCACTCATACAGTCAGTCATGCACCTACTAAATCCTTCATCCAGACATTTATACATCCACTCATTCTTAAATATGTAAGACATATTTTAACTTTACAGAATTATACAGTCACTGGATGACGTCATCAGTGATGTCATCAGTGATGTCATTTGAGATGTCATCAGTGATGTCATCAGTGATGTCACTGACCATGTCATGAATGATGTAATATGTGACATCATCAGCAGTGGATTGCGGGTGCGCGATATATAGTTAGTACAACTAACTATATATGGAATTTCAATGGTTTTGTGTGAGTAAAATAAGGTTTTTTAAATGCTAATTCCTAACTATATATGGTGTATAACCTATGGTTTTTTCAGTGAATTTTCAAGGTTTTGTAAATGCTAATTCCGAACTATATATGGTCTATAACCTATGGTTTTTTCAGTGAATATATATATGTTTTAACAGAGTTAAATTAAGTTATTTAATAATTTTAAGGTAATTTAAGTATTTTTAAGTATATTTTAGCTATTTATTTTTAATATTTTTTTATTTTACATTATTTTTAAGAAATTCGATATTTTTACAAAGTATATATATAAACGGTATTTTGGGTTCGATATTTTGGTACTTACCTGTTTGTAGATAGGAATTCAATATTTTGTCTGTCGATATTTTAGAATCTATATTTTGGGTAGTCTATATTTTGTCCCTCGATAAGTAGTCAGTGATCCCTATCCAATGCCTCCAAGGTAGCTCTTCAACTTGGATATCAATCACTCAACAAGTTAATGCAGTGGCCAAATGGATCAATCTTCAACTTTCCCTGCTCTAGAATATATTTCTACTTCGCCAAATTCCTAACTAGAGCCATCATCATGTCTCACCTGGACTACTGCAATATCTTGTACAATAGGCTCCTCAAAATACTGATTTACATGCTGCAAACTGCATACTGCAGGTCGCCGGAATGTGCCCTAGCAAATGCAAGGAATTATACCATCACTTGAAAGCGCTTCATAGGCTTTCAGTTGAAGATTGGGTCACACTTAAGGTTCTCTACAGTGTGGACAAAGTCTATTGGGAAGAGGCCCATAACATTTGAAAAACAATGGTCCACCCCCCAAGAAACCGATTATCAGTTGCTGTCTTGGCCCATCAACAGTCGTTCAAGCAGATGAAGCAAAGAGGTAGATCCCTGAGAATTGAGGGCCGTAGGGATGTCCTAAGCCCAAACATGGGAACAAAACCAAATTACTTCAGTTCAGAAAACTCTAGGAAACTGATTTGTGCTTCATAAAGGGACTGTCTGGGCTCTTGGATACCATGCCCACTGATTGTCACCTAAAGACTTGACCTGGGCGTTTTATCACACTTAGATCATTAAATCACTCTCACCTGTGTCTGAATATTGTTACTGTTCAATTCTGTGTTCTGAAGTAACTGAAAGGCCACATGTAATGCACCGTAAAACTCCCAAATAAATATCAGAACAAGCAGTAAAATCAAGGTGCTATCAAATTCTAAAACCTCTTTTAATTTAGTGATTTGGAAAACTTTCTGAATCGCTAAATGTTTTTAGAAATGGATACCATTTTGATATTCCAATTTGATATCTGAAAGAGTCGTGTTGCAGACATCCCTTTTGAGTCTCTTTGCATTTTAGAATATGAAACAAAAAGTTTGTTTAAAAGGGGACCATAGGACCACTGCCTCCTCTTAAACAAACAAAAAATGGAAGCAGCTTTTCTTTTGAAATCCAGCCCCATTTCCTCTAAGGAAAACAAGCTGGATTCATTTTTTTGTGGTTTTCTTTATTTAAAAGCAATCACAAACATGGTGGTCTGATGAGCCCTGTAAGCCACCAACCCTGTGATGTAAGTGAATTGTAGTTGGTTCTAATTTGAGACCTACCTCATTAATATTAATGAGTTACGTCAAATGGCAATCAACTAGGAATCCGTGTTTTGAGAAGCTTCGGATCCCAATCCGTTGGAGGCAAGATGGCCGCTATGCTGCTGTAGAGAGTAGTCGCATCTACTCCTTCTCCTGACCCACGGGACATGCAGCTGGAAGTTGGAAAAGGACATGCCGATCTTCCCAAAACCAAGCAAAATTAATACTGCAGGAGGTACTTTGGTGCTACAGAAGTCCCTGGCGACACTCTTTATCCTGCTTGGGAGACATTGGAGGGAGGTTTACAAGCGAGGTGTCAGTGCAATCGCAGAGATGGCACACCGCGCTGGAGCAGTTCCGAAACTAACAAGCATGAACAAGCGATCTACCCTGGCGAGTACTGCCTCTCAACCGAGCCAACAACCCAAGAGAGGAGAGAAGGCAGAAAAAGTTGCCAAAGAAAAAGCGGGAGCCAAGATAACGGTGCAAGCGGGCACCCCCGGATCTAAAGGGCAGCAACAGCGGAGGTGCTCCCAATCAGACAGCGGGGCTTTAAAACAAGCGATCACCGCACCAACCAAAGATTTAAGACAACCTACCGTTCCAGAGGCTTTTGCAGGCAAAATCCAGCCGGTGATTCTGGTATCTGAAGCTCCTGACGAGACAGACACGGAAACAAACGCCGAGGCAGCACTCAATGACCGCGAGGACGCAAGTACGGCGGTTGCTAGGCAGCAGGAGCTCCAATCATGCACGCCTCATGCGGGAGTCGCGCTGCGAGACGGAAACGCTGGAAGTGCTGAGAATGCTGACACTGACACAGGCGCAGCCACAGAGAGCGGGGCCGACCAGGTGAGCAGGGGGATGATTGAAGAAACGGGGGCAGAACTCGGAGACCCGGTAAATCTCAACAATGCTCAAATGCTAGAAACCTTAATGCAGGCAAATCTTGCTCCCACCCCTGGAGGCCAAAATACGCTATTAGAGTCTTCTACCTGGGGAAGCATGAGAAGCGTCGAAAGTCGTGGGCTAAAGGGAGTTAAAGCGGATAAAGGGAGGAGAGTTCGCTCCCCTGAAGGAGAGAAATTCTACTCAGTGACTGAAGGCTCTGACTCCTCCTTACTGGGCACAGAAGAGGAGGGCGGAATTACAGACTTCTCATCAGAGACAGAGTCAGAGGGGTCACATAATGGCAATCCCAGAAACAAGGAGACACAAAAGAAGAAAAGAAGAACCATGATAAAACACGATAGAGACATAGACAGATCGGCATCTAGAACTAATAGGAAATTGCTCTGGGACTACGGTAATACCTCCAAGATGTACCAGGAAGAAGTAGGAGTTGATAATTACGTCGCAAATACCACCCAAGACACTGCCGAACCACCACCCCAAACAACCTTAGATGGGATGTTTAATATGCTAAAGCAAATGCACATGGAGGCTAGAATAGAGAGCAGGAGAGCAAGACAAGACACTAAAAAAATACAAGCGAGTATTAGGAAAATGAATAAAAAATATGAAGAGGTGGAAGAAAGAGTTGTACAGGTCGAAGAAAGAACATGCAGATTGGAGGATGAAGTTACAGACTGGCAGACTTTCAGAATGGAGCAAGGGAAGGTGGTGGAGGACTTACAATGGAAGTTGGAGGATTTTGAGAACCGCCAGCGGCGGAATAATTTGAGACTTCTTGGCTTGGAAGAAGGAGTGGAAGGGAAGGATCCTAGGGGGTTTGTGGTCAAACTGCTGAAAGGTGCATACCCGGAGGCACAGTGGCAATGGGAGCTAGAAGTTCAGAGGGCACACAGATTTTCATTGACCCAGAAAAAGCCAAAAAGCGCTAGTCAGGATTCCTTCCCAAGGGCTATGTTAGTTTTTTTTGGGAACTTTCTGGCTAGGCAGGAAGTCATGGATTCTGCTAGGCCAGACAAAAAGAAATCATTTGAAGGGGTTAAATTTTTTGCTAGGCCCGATTTCTGCCATGCGACCGTCGAAAGGAGGTGGAAGCTCAGGCAGCTAATCACTCCGTTTCAGCGTCAGGGCTCTGAAGCCTACCTGATGTTTCCAGCGAAACTGAAAGTTATTACAGGGGGTCGTGTCAGAATGTTTTTCTCAGAGATAAAGGCAGGCGAGTATCTTGCAGAAATCACGGAGAGTCAAAGGGGCAGGAAGAGTAGGGACATTGAGCCAGCATAAGATACATATTACAATACTGAAGAGTATTGAATATCTTAGTAGTATGGGTAGATTGGGCAGGAGAAGGAGGCGACACTACAGCAGTAAGTAGTCACACATAGGTCATGCTTGACCTATTTGCCTGTAGAATGGGGGGGGGGGGGTAAAGGGAGGGGGGTTGACTGGGGGGTGGGGGGGAGGTGGAGGGGTGGTGAATAAGTAAGGTTATCTACAGCACAAGACAAAAGGATGTATAGAAAGGAACAAGTGGTAGCATATTCTAAGAGGAGGGCCTTTGGTAGTTCAATCATCGAGATAAGATGGCGTTAAGGGTTGCTACTATTAATATCTGCGGGCTAAACGATGGCGGGAAAAGACAGAAAGTTGCGGCTATGTTTAGATTATTGAAGTTGGATATAATATGCCTCCAGGAGACGCATGTGAGGGGAAAGGATAAATACCTTATGGACCAACTTGGCTATGAAGTTTTAGCATGTACACAACAAGATTCTAAAACAAAAGGAGTGGCTATTTTCGCTAAGAAAGAAACTATACAGGTAAAGAAAAAGAGGGAAGATGAGGAAGGGAGATGGGTTATGGTCGAAGGGGAAACAGCTGGGGGACGGTATACCATTGTCTCAGTATATGGCTCTAACGAGGATGAACCTGAATTATTTGATTTTCTAGACATTGAATTGGCACTGTGGGCAGAACCGGTGATATTTTGCGGGGACTTTAACGTCAATGGGCTGCCAGGGTTGGGTCTGATGGGCGGGGGGATGCAGGGTGATCGTAAAAAGGGAACACGAAGGGCTATTGGTAATCTAATGTTTCACAATGCATTGGTAGATGTTTGGACAGTCAATAATCCCGCTGGAACGGGCAGTACCTTTTACTCCGCCCCTCACAAGGTAGTTGCCAGATTGGACTACTTTCTGGTTTCTAGCTCCCTAGTATCAGACATAAAAATAGAAAGACTTCCTCGGGTCTTCTCAGACCACAACCCCCTAATATTAACTATCCCTCAGAACCTTAGTGCTGTATATAAAGAATATAATTGGACGTTTGAAAGAGGGCTACTTAGGGAAGAAGAATACGTAAACAGGATGAGGGGATGGATTAAACATTTCTGGGAAGTAAACAGAGGTACAGCTTCTGCAGGGGTGGTCTGGGACACTTTTAAAGCCGGGATAAGAGGAGAAACGCTGGCCTACACTCTCCACAAGTGTAAAAATGAAAAACTCGAATTAACTAACAGACTGCATGATTTAGTGGACCTAGAACAACGGCTCATCCAAGCGGCCATTACCCAAGAACCTTTAGAGGAGATTCTACTGGAAATAGAACTGAAAAAAGCTGAGGCTAGCGAAGGTTTGGCAAATAAAGCGGCAAGTAATTATTTAATGAAAAAGGAAAAATGCTATGAATTTAATGAGAGGGTAGGCCATATGCTAGCAGTTCGCACCAGACAAAACATGGCAGCAGGAGAAATAAAAGAAATTAAGGATAATGGGGGAAAAGTTGTGACTAAGGCAGAGGAAGTGAGAGAAGTGTTTAGGGAGTTTTACTCTGATCTATATGATCAAGATCTTGGAAATGCTGACACTGAGATAGAAGACTACTTAATAGGAACCTTGCATGAGGAACTGACCGAGGAGAACAAGGAGACACTGGAGATACCATTGACATTGGGGGAAGTACAGAGTGCAGTATTCAAACTCCCCTCAGGAAAGGCAGCAGGGCCAGATCAAATTCCGGCCGAATTCTACAGAATTCTCTGGGACACCCTGGGAAGTGATATGCTGGAAACCTTAAGACAAGCGCAGAGGGGGGGAAGTACTCCACAGTCATGGGCCGGAGCAAACATAATAGTAATCTTGAAAAAAAACAAATCACATTTGGATCCCGGGTCATACAGGCCAATAACACTTATGAATGCCGACGCAAAAATCTATTCCAAGGCGCTTTCACATAGATTAAGCAAGGTAATTGAGGGTTTAGTGGGTGTAACACAACATGGATTCATCCCCGGGAGAGGGACCACACAACATACAAGGCAGATGGTTACCATACTGGATGCAGCGGGCGCCACAGGGGACCCTGCCGCGGCTATTTTTTTGGATGCAGAGAAGGCTTTCGACAGGGTCTCCTGGAGGTATCTGTGGAGGGTTCTGGACTGGTTTGGTATAGGAGCAGGCTACATAAAGGCTATTCAAGCACTATATTTAGAACCTATGGCTAGGGTGAGAATAAACAGAGGGTATACTACTGAAATACGCATAAGACGTGGCACACGACAGGGCTGCCCGTCTTCACCACTGTTATTTGCGTTATATCTTGATCCCCTCCTGCGCAAGCTGGAAGGAAACTCTAACATCCTCCCGATAAAATTGCATGGTTTTGAATATAAAACGCTCGCTTATGCAGACGACGTGGCAGTGGTCACCCCTGAACCGGAGCTAGCCATCATAGAAATAGAACAGGAGGCAGCTGCTTTTGGGACAGTTTCGGGTTACTCACTGAATAAAGGAAAGACGCAAATTATACAAAATAGTTGGGTAAATTATCAGGACATAAGAGTGGCTCCTGAAGTCATGTACTTAGGTGTCAAAATTACAGCTGACCTGGATAAGTTAGTGGAAATTAATATGACTCCACTGTTGGCAAAAGTAAAAGCAAATACGGAAAGATTGAATAATCTGCATTTGACCTTGATGGGACGGATTAATGTAATAAAAATGGTAACGTTCCCTAAAATTTTGTATTTGTTCAGGTCTATTCCGCTATTTTTTGATACTATATGGTTTAATAAATTAGAAGCAATCCTGAACAAATTTATCTGGGCCAAAGGAAAGACAAGGAGAGCTTACAGACACCTAACAGTATCTAGAGAAAAAGGCGGTTGGGGGGCACCAGATTTTAGGCTCTATTATTGGGCTGCCGTATTGCAGTACTGTCAGGGGCTGTTAGGTGGGGGAGGCACAGATTATACAGTGGAAGACAACTCAACTAATGTATATACTACACTATTGGGAGAGGGGGCAGAAAATGGGTTTCTAAACACAATCGACTTCAGCTATTTCATACATACACGGTTTAAAACATTAAAAGCGGCCTATAGGGTCTGGAAAGGGGTTTCAAAAAAACTTGGTTTAGGAAGATATAATAATTATACACGACTGTACACAAATTGCTCATTACCGAGGGACATTTTTGGGGATATCACTATGAGGGATTGGCATAACAAGGGTATAGTGAAAATAGGAAACTTGCTCGATAGTCAGGGGAATATGTTACAGTTCGGGGGGCTACATGCAAAGTTCGGGCTAGAACACCATAGTTTTTATAAATATCTCCAAATTAGGAGTTTCTTAATGCAGAAACAGGGCGGCCTGGCAGGGTTGGGTCAATGCAGAGTCATGGATTATATAGAAGTAGCTAACAAATGCACGATAAGACAGCTATACGCGGAACTGAAAGACACTAAAACTGATGAAAGGGGGAAATATGCACAAAAATGGACAGACAAACTGGGGTCAGGAGTAGAAAGTTTTCAGCTATCTCTGGACTTGGGAAGAACAGTGTTATGTTCAGCTACTTTGCAATCACAACACTTTAAGACTGTGTTCTCACTATATCATACACCAGCCAGAATCGCACAGTGGGGTGGAACAACTGGAATAACATGCCCCCGCTGTGACTCAAATGAAGCAGACATTATACATATGTTTTCACAATGCCCTCAACTGTTCACACTGAAAAAGGCTATTGAAGAGTTTTTGGATAAATCACTGAAGATTAAGATAAAGCTTACAGACGAATTAATTATGCTGGGTGTGGGGGATACATCAGACGATTTTCCAGTAGAATTTATCTTTGTCTCACTGGCGGTGCTTCGCATCTGTATAGCAAGAACCTGGCAGGATAAGGTTCCCCCCCCCCGTTCCAAATCTGGATCTCAAGACTTCTTTCTATGTATAATCTGGAAAAGGCAATCTATGATAGGAAAGGAAGGAGAGCTAAGTTATTAGGAAAAAGGATATGGCAGCCCATCACAAGCTGGAAAAACAGTAGGTTAAATCCAGGATAGTTGAGGGAAGGTTGATATTTTACTCTCTCTCTTCTCGTATTACTCTGTTTATCTACGTTTCTTTTTCCACCTGTGCGTAATGATTAGCACATATTATATGCAGGTTTGACGGGATTTTTGTTTATGACATAGGGTTTCAGAGTAATAATTGTAAATAGTGCAACGTTTGCTTAACCACTTGTGAAATTGATGTATGCTGTAATATACACAGGAATATGCGGAAAAAAAAGAAAAAAAAAAGGAATCTGTGTTTTGCAAACTGACCTATTAGTACATAGGTCGGTTTGCAAATTACCACACTGGTTGAAAAAATATTGATTTGCAATTGCAACTAGTATTTTAAAGCCAATGTTTAGTACATCTGGCCCAATTTCTATTGCTTCCTTACCTCATTTATACCCTCTATGTGTTGAACAACTGCAGAAGGAGCACACGCAGTTCAATCTGCTTGCCTCTATGCCAAAGTTGCAGGTTTGTTACTGAAAGATAAGCACAAGCGATTTTTGTCACATCTAGAGCCAAGGGCCAAATATATAAAACATTTTTACCGACTACTAAAATGGAATTGTGACCCCACTAGTTCATTGTTTGAAATGGATGTGTTGTAGGCATCCCTTCCAAATATCGATTCAGTATGCAAGGTATTAATGTTTTGGAATCAAAATCAGTTACAATATTACCAAATACTAACATTAGTGGAAAACAAAGAAACTCCAACTCTTCAGCTAGGGGAAAAAGGAAGGGAAGAGTCAAATCTTAAAGGCTTCCCTAAACTTGAGCAACATAGATCTGGATGACAGTAATTGTGGAATAGAACTCCGATGGATAGCAGTCGCAACTGAAAAAGATCGGCCTTCCATGGTGGAGCGGCGAACTTTAGGCACAGTTATATGAAAAGAGTTCTCTTATGGAAGACAACGGTTTATAAAAACTAAATGGCAGAGATAGCAGTGTAGGACGTGAATTAAAAAGAGATTTGTAAACCAGAGAGATTTAAATGTCGCTCTCTGCTTTACAGAAACCTAGTGCAATGAGGCCAAAGCAGGTAAAACATGGCTTGTTCTACTGAGGTTTAGTGCCAGCCTGGCAGCAGAGTTCTGATCAAGCTATGACTTAGATACTGCCTGTACTGGTAAGCAAGATAGATAGCATTACATTAATCTAGACACACTGCTATGAACACATTTAGAATTTGGACCGTATGTGAGAAAGAGAAGAAATGTACAATCCAATTTAGAGTGTGAAGTTGAAACAGACAGGGCTCATAACAGAAACAGTTTAATATGACAAAGTTAAAGTTAAGTTGAACTCAACTCCTACATTTTTCACACATACTATGGTGCACATTTCTTGCCAAAAAGAGAGCTCCCAGACAGTACATTAGCCAGTCATTTAGTTGATTTCGCTACATCCATGACTCTACTAACTGTAGGTGTTCATCTAAGTTATTAGTGCTTTGACTGAAATCCCCAGTGATCTTAAAGACTCTGTGTGTATCACTGGCATATATAAATACGTTTAAAAAAAAGTTTGAATAAAGAACCCCAGGGGAATCTTATAGATCTTTAAAGTAAAGGAGAAAATATAGAGCCTGTGGGAACCCACAGGCCAACGATCTGTACTCAGAGAAAAAAAGTGTAAGACAGACCTACACTGCAAAAAAATAATAATCAGAAATCATAGTAGAGCTGTGCCTTCGATGCCAAGATCTTCTAGATCACCCAACAGCATGTGATGATCAATGGTGTTAAATGTCACAGAAAGTTAAATTAAATCAGATTGCCTGGCACATCCAGCGTGCACAGTGGCAGAGTTTATCAGCTATATTCAGTCTCTGTACTGCTTCAGGCAAGGAAACTGGCCTGCGAAGGATGCAGAAGAGTATGGATATCAACAAGCTTAAAGCCTGATTTAATATTTGATGAATTGTATTAGGTCTTCCAGGGTGGCTGAGGGCATTACGTCCTCCATCCTGACAGACTGCTGTCTGTCAAATTTAAAGACGATTGCGGGCAGTGGTTGTTTGTACGGTAAAAAAGAAGCTGCCATCATGGTGGTTCTTTTCACTGTACAAAATGTTTGGTAGATGCCTGCTTTTGCCAATTTTTCTATATTTTTCTTTAGTTTTTCAGAAATAAACACCCAAAGCAGGATTTTGTTTCAGAACAGCAAAACTATGGACCAACCACTCCATAGTGTCTGGGTCATTATTTTCTTTTCCTGACCCTCACTACCGGGGAAGGGAAGCGAAAGGAAAGGAAAAGAAAGTACAACATGAAATGAAGAGGATGGAAAGAGATGACAAAGGAAGAAAACAGGAGGGAAGGAAAGCAAAGTAAGGCAAGGGAACTTTGCTTTTCCTTCCTGTCTGTCCCCTTTCCTTCAATTCCATTCCTTTCCCTTCCCATTGCCTTTCTTTTCTCTGCATTCTCTTCCTCTGCCATCGCTTACATAATTTCATTACCATTGCCTTTCCTTGTCTTTCCTTTCCTTTCTTTTCCCTTTCGTTCCCTTTCATTCCCTTCCACTTCCTTTACTTTCCTTGTTTTAGTTTCCTTTTTTGTAATTTGCCTTCCACCTTTCCTCCTTTTTCCATTGTTTCCTTCTCTTTCTATTCCTTTTCCCCTTCTCCCTTGCCTTAGTTTCTCTTCCCCTTGCCTTGCCTTCCGTTCATTTCCCTTCCCTCCCTTTCCATTCCTCTCCCCTTTCCCCTTTCTTTGATTCCCCTTCCTCCTTTCCTTTCCTTTCCATCCCAGGGCCTGTAATTTAAAGTGTCACCCCGGGGATTGCAACACTTTTTCTGCCAACCTGTATATGCCACAGATAAACCGAGCCTTCCAATCCACTTCTGCCGACTGGAAGAGCAGTGTTAAAATGCTAGACAGATTTTGCTATTTAAACCAATGGCAAAGCCAAACCTCCCTCGGTATTATGTGTAAGTCACTCCTATGGTAGGCCTAACAAGCCCTAAGGTGGCGGGCAGCATATTTCATGGATAGAACATGCATTTTACGTGTTCTGGCAGTAAAAACACAAAACTGAAATTTTTACTGTGGAAAGACTTGGTTGCCCCATTGGCGAGTACAGGATTACATGCTTGCCCTTAAGTTGTGCACGCTCCTGAACTGTGCTACCAAAGTTGATACTCCAATGTATCAAACAGCTTATTACATTAGGGCCGACTTGAAACTCAAGCCGAAATTGATGTAAGAAGTACCAGCGTGCAACTTTTACCAAGTTGCCACTTGGCTGCCTTCAATCTCCTGTGCCCTTAACAGTTATATATGGAGCTTGAACCCAAGACATCTTTCTTCCCTCCTAGGGAGACGTGTTAATGACTCCCAGGAAAGAAAACAATAGGCGCCTGCAGTGGAGAGATGTGTTACCTCCCTCCTGCAAGAAGCCACACAGGTGTTGGCCTTAAAGGGAAGCCTCAAAGCTGAAGCCACCTTTGAAAAGCAAATGGGGAACACTTGAAAGAGAGGCAGCACTATTGTTTGGGTAGGCTAACAACAACAAAAGTAAGGGGAAACCTGGACCAGTGGTGTATTTGTCTATGCATGGCTGGGAGGAATGGGCCTAATGGACCAGGCACTTTGGGAAAACCCATTTTCTGAGGGGCGTGTAGCCCTCTTGGTAGACAAACCTTTGGGTTGTTCTAAGGAGCTCTGGATATCGAGTGAGGGGTTCTGCCATGTTGGGAGAGGGCAGTATAGCACGTCTTGCCATAACCAAATGCCATACTTCTTAGGTGGTCATCAGGAGGGAGGGAACCTAGTAGGTCATTAGCTACTTACCACATCTACCCTGACGGCACTTTCTGAACACACCTGGCACACAGAACTCATATCTTGACTGGACAGGAAGAAGGACTGAAGAAAGACTGCCATACTGCACCCTGGAACTGGCATAGAGAGGCTGTACTGGTGTGTACTGCATATGGTGATCCTGGTGGCTAGCAAAGAAGAGGAACTGTGCCTGTGTCCTGCTCGATGAGAAGTCGTCTCCAGAGCCTAGCCAAAGCAGAGACTTTAAGGCTTTGTTGGCTTGCGTCCTGTTCACAGCACAGGGCCACAAGAGCTGAGAAGTCTGCAGTGGCAAGTAGTAGCCCAGAATCTTCAGAATGCTGCCATCAAATGCCAATCGCCGCCATGCAGCACCAGTAACCTGGACCCCGAAGCTCAAAGTTACACCCAAGTTTGATGTGTTTGGGAGAGCCGTAGGAATGCAACTTGGTCACCCAGAAGACAAGTTATTGACCGGGGGAAGGATTTAGCTGAGACCGCAATACCGGGCTACTGGCAGTCCTGTGGCAACTGGACTCATACCAGCGCTGAGAGGCCTTTTAGGCTTTAAGGGATGCCAACCCTGTAACCAGGACTGCCTCACCTCCTTCGTGGACTGAGAAGTAGCTGCAGCAAGACCCCGTTGACCGCATCGCATCCACTTCATCCTTGAGCATCTTCAGCATCCTTCATCCCTTGCATCAGAACCACTTCCATAAGAATCCAAGCGCCTGGAACTGCCTGTAGACTGCTTCATCTATGGAAGTAACTGATTGTGTGGACTTTGCTGGTCTCGCTGACTGGCTTCCTTCAGGTGTTGGCTGCCTAAAACGATTCCAGATGACCGCAATACAACTAGCCCACCTCTGGTGAAAAAGTTTTCCAGTGTCAAATTTGCTGAATTTGCCAATGCTTGCTCGCGGTTCAGTTTTATTATACCAAGTAAATTCTTCATCCCTGGAGCCCTTCCTTTGATCTTTTTCTTTGTGGTGTCGGAAAATATATAAAAATAGATTCTTTTTATAAATTGGTATCAGATTTCTTGAGTGTTTTTTCAGTTTCTTCTTCAAATGCTGTTTAATGCTTTACACCTGTTACTTTGTGTCAGTATTGCTGATCAGAGTGACACCTACCCCGGATGGCGCTGATGGTTAGAAGAACAAAACCTGTGGCCCTAAAGGGATTGGTGAGTGTATTACCGGGTGGGGTTGCACAACCAGATCATAGAATACGTCCCATTTCCTTGCAGTTCCCTTCTATTTCCTTGTCTTTCTAGCCTTTCTATTTCTTTGTATTACCTCCCTTTAGCTTCCCTTCCTTGCTGTCCCCTTCCTCTTTCTATCCCTTCTCACCCTTCCCCTTTCCCCTCCCCTTCCCCTTCCTCTTCTTCTTCCCTGATCCCTTCCCTGTCCCTTCCAGTCTCTTTACTTCCCATCCCTGTCCCTTTGCTTTTTTGCCCTCACTTCCCTGCCCGTCCATTTCCTTACCTTCCCTTCCTTCCCATTCATTAGCATTCTTTCCTTTCCCTTCCTTTCAGCCCCTTCCTCTTCCTCCCCTTACCGTCACTTCTCTCTCATACCCTTCTTTTCCCTTCCTTCCTTTCTTTCCCCTTCCCTTCTCCCCTTTTCTCTCCCTTTCCCTTCCCTTCTCCTCCTTTCATTCCCCACCCCCTTCCTTTCCTTTACCCTCCTTTCTTTGTCTCTACCTTGTTTTCCCAAACGAAGGCAAGGGAAATTTTGGATAAATGGAAAAGAAGGCAAGAGAAAGGGAAAGCAAGGGAAATTAAAGGATGGGAAGTTAAGAGAAGAAAAGGGAAAGGGAGGGAAGAGAAGCAAAGTAATGGAAAGAAAGGAAAGGAAAGTGAAGGGAAGGGAAGGAACGGAAGAGAAAGGATGGAAAGGGAAAGAACGGCAAGCCAACGAATTGGAAAAGAGGGGAGTTGAAAAAGGGAAAGGAAAAGAAGGGACAAAAAAGAGAGAAAGGGAACAGAATAGGAGGAAAGAAAAATGAAAGGAAAGCAGGAGAAGAAAATGGAATAGAAGGAAGCGAAAGGGGAGGGAAAGAAGAGGAAACGAAGGGAATGGAATGTCAGAGGAAGAAAGAGAATGGAATGCAAAAGAAGGGAAAGTGAAGGTGAAATAAAGGGAAGAAAGGAAAAGAATGAAAGGGAAGCAAAAAGAAAATAAGGGAAAGGTTTAAAAGAAAGGGAATGGAATGAAGGGGAGAAAAAAGGGAAAGGAATAGAAGGGAAGGGAAGAGAAGAGAAGACTGTCAGGAAAGAAAGGGAATGAACAGGGAAAGGGTGGAAAGGAGAGAAGGGAGGCAAGGGAATGCACAGGAAGCAAAGGGAAGGGATGGAATGAAAGGAAAGGGAAGAAGACGGACAAGTGAAGGGAGAGCTATTGAAGGGAAAGAAAGGGGAGGGAATGGAATGGAATGTGAGGGGAAGAAAGAGAGAAGGGAAAGGGATCAGAAGATAAGAAAAGAAAAAGAAGGGGAGGAGAGGGAAAAGATGGGTCAGTGAAATGAAAGGGAAAAGGGAAAAAAGGATGGAGAGACGGAGAGAGGGGATGAGAAAGGAAAGTAATGGACATGGAGGGAAGAGACTGGAAGGGCAACACAGGAATGGGAAGGAAAGGAAAATAAGGGAAGCAAATAGGAAAAATGGAAGAAAAGGGAAGGGAGAGAAGAAGGAAAGGAAGGGAAATAAAAGAAAAAGGAAGGACAAAGGGAAGGGGTGAAAAACGAAGGAACGAAAATGGAAGGTATGAAAGAAAGAAAGGCAAAGAAGGGAAAGCAAAGGGATTGGAATGGAGGGGAAGAGAAAAGGAAAAGAAAAAGAAAGGATGGCAAAGGGAGGAAAGTTAAGAAAAGAGAAGGGAAGAGAAGAGGAAAGGAAGGGAAAGCAAAAGAATGGAATGGAAGGAAAGGAAAGGGAAAAACAAGAGAGGAAGGGAAGGAAAAGAAGAGGTTGGGAAGGGAATGTATACACGGGAAAGAATAAAAAAGGAAGGGAAGCAACGGGAAGGGAATGGGAAAGAAATTAAGGCAAGATAAATGAATGGATGGGAAAAGGAAAGGAAAGGGAGAACTGGGGAAGGGAGAGAATGGGAAGGAAAGGGAATCGGAGGTAAGGGGAACAAAGAGTCGTGAAGGGAAAAGGAAGGAAGGAAAGGGAAAGGAAGGAAAAGGTAATGGGAAGTAAAGGAAGGGGGTGGGTAGAAGGAAGGGAAGTGATAGGAAAAGAAGGGAAAGGAATGGTAAGGAAGAAAATGAAAACAAGAGAAAGCAAAGAAAAGGAAAAGAAGGGAAGGGTAGGGTAGGGTAGGCAAGGAGAGAAATGAAGGGCAGGGATGGGAAAGGAATGCAAAGAAATGACAGGAAAGGGAAGAGGAAGGAAAAGAAAACAAGCATTTGCAATGCAATAGGTCTCGCATTAGGAAAGTTTGAGCTATTGGTATTGTAAATGGCAAAGTTTTTATTTATGTTTTTTTTTTTTAAATAGCTAAATTAATAGCTTTGTCATTTACAATGCTAATAGTTATAACTTTCGCAAATGTGATACCTATAGCATTTGTAATGCAATATGTTTTGTATTTACATGACTTAGATGTATTGATATTACAAATAACAATGGCGTTTAATTTTTTAAAATAACCAATACTTAAATAAAAGTTATTGTAATTTATAATGGCAATAGCTTAAACTTTTCTAAAGAACTTTTGTGAAATTATGTTCAGTGTATTTTATTGTAAAGAAAATCCAAGAACAGAAGTGAAATATTAACATTTTTTTGTGACATTTGCTATAAAGCTTGAAACATTGATAGCGTATATTTGAACCAGTTGTTGTTGAATGGTTGCACAGATTGATTCTGTGAGGAAAGACAACGTCCTTCCAGACAATGTATTTCACAAAAACAGAACAGTGCTTAGAAGCATTAGGGAGCCAAGTGAAGCATTCGTTGCAGTTTTCTCTTACCTTACAACAACTGCGAGGGCAGGGAACTCTTCGCGAGAGCGCGTGCTGCAGTTGTCACTTGTTGACACTTGTCACTTTTTCCTCCTGTGCACTTTTTACTACCTCATGTATTTTTGGCTGCTCACAATTTTTACTACCTCATGTATTTTGTTTGCTCACAATTGTCACTATTACCTTTACTACCACATGTATTTTTGGTTGCTCACAATTTTTACTACCTCATGTATTTTGTTTGCTCACAAATGTCACTATTACCTTATGTAACGTAATGTATGCTTTTGTAATCTGCTCTTTTGTAAGTCCGCGCTATATAAAAATGCATACATAAATAAATAAATAAATAAAAATGCTCGCGCCGCCGGCCTGCGACCAGGAAGTCAGGCAGGCCGGGCGGGACAACCGGAAACAGGAAGTAGGAGGGCGGGAGCCTACCCCGCCTCCCACGGAAGAGCCGCGATTGTTTGAAGCACCGGAGCAGGCAGGAGCCTACCCTGCGCCCCGGTGCCGAAGAAGGGAGGAAGAGTCCTGCTGCTGGTGAGAGCCGCTGCACCAAGGAAGCCGGTGAGTGGGGCTTCGCTTTGTGTTTTGCTGGGCTGCGAGGGCGGGGGGCATGTGTGTGCGTGCGCGCGTGGCGGCGGGCTGTGTATGTGTGTGAGCGTGTGTGTGTGTATGTGTCTCGGAGTCTGTGTGTATGCGTGTGTGTGTGTGTGTGACTGTGGGGGTGGGAGGGGGTTGCCTGCCTGGGTGCCTGCGTGTCTGTGTAAGTGTAAGTGCGTGTGCGCTTGTGTGTGTCTGTGTGCATGCATGCGCGTTAGGCTGACTGGCTGGGAGTATGGAGGGAAGTGCGCGGCGCAGGACGGAACGTGCGCGTTCGCGCACACAAATCCAGGGAAAATGCTCGTAACACCCTCTTGTCCTCCTTCCCTCGTGACAGGCAACATTAGGTCTCCAGCTGTACCAGCTCGACCTAAAAAGGTAAGGGATTGGAACAGGAAAGGAAGGCAAATGGGGAAGGAAGGGAAGGGAGTGGAAAGGAAGGGAAATGATGAGAAATGAATGGAAGGAGGAGGAAAAGAAGGGAATCAAGGTGAGGGAAAGAAAGGAAAGAGAGGGAAGAGAAAGAAAGGTAAGGGTGGGGTATGGAAAGGAAAGGAAAGACAAAAGGTGGGTAAAATGAAGGGAAGGAAAAGGAAGGAAAGGGAAAAGAAAGGAGAGAGGGATGTGAAAGGAACAGAAAGGAATGAAAGGGAAGAGAAAGGAATGGAAACGGCATTTGGAAGGAAAAGAAAAGAAAGGTAGAAAAGGCAAGTAAATAGGAAAGAAAGTGAGGGAAAGAAAGGGAAGGGAAAGAGCAGGACAAAAGGAAGGAAAGAAAAGGAAAGAAGGGAAAAGGGATTGGAAAGGAGGGGAAGTGTTAAAGGGGAAGTAAAAGAAGTGAAAGGATAAAGAAGGGAAGTTAATGGAAGGCAAGAAAGAAAAAGGGAGAGAAGGGAAGCCAACGGAAGGGAAGGGAAAATGGGAACGAGAGCAAGGGAAGGGAAAGAAGAGGAAGTGAATGGAATGTGAGAGGAAAGAGAAAAGGAAAGGAATAGGAGGAATGGTACCGTAAGGGAAAGGAAAGGAAGGGGAAATGAAAGAAGGAAAGGAAAGACAAAGAGAATGGAAAACAAAGAAATAGAAGAGGAAGGAAAAGAATAGAAAAAAATGGAATGGAACATAAAGGGAAGTGAATACAAAGGGGGCAGGAAGGGAAGGGAATGGAAAGGAAAGGAAGAGAAATGATAGGAAATGGTAGGATGGGATGGGATGGGAACGGAAATGAAAAAATGAAAGCAAATAGGAAAAAAGAAAGGGAAAGGAAGGGAAGGGAGGGAAGAGAAAGAAGAGAAGGAAAGGAAAGGGAAGGGAATGGAAAGGAAAGGAGAGGGAAGAGAAGAGAGGAAGGAAAGAAAAAAGGTGGGTGAAATGGAATGAAAGTGAAAAAGTAAAAGAAAAGAGGGAAGGGATAGGAAAGGAAGGGAAAGGAATGGAAGGGGCAGGAAGGGAAGAGAAATGAATGGCATCAATGGACTGGGAAGAAAAGGAAAAGAATGGAAGGAAAGTCAATAGGAAAGAGAGCAAATGAAGGAAATGGAAAGGGATGGAAGGGAAAGGGCAGAAGAAAAATAAGGGAAGAGAAAGGAAGGAAAGGGAAAGACAAAGGGATTGGAAAGGAAGGGAATTGAAAAAGGGAAAGTAAAACAAGGGACATAAAGGAAGGGAAGTTAAGGGAATGGAAGAGAAAAGAAAGGACAAGACAAAGGGAGGGAAGGGATGGGATGGGAAGCCAAAGGATGGCAAGGAAAAGAGAAATGAGAGCTAGGGTAGGGAAATAATAGGAAGGGAATGGAATGTGAGGGGAAGAAAGAAAAAAGGAGGGAACAGAAGGAAAGGGAAGGAGAAAGGAAGGGAAGGTAAAAGGAAGGGAATGGAAAGGAAGGGAAAGGGGAAGGGAAAGTAAAGGACATTAAGGGAAGGGAAAAAATAAAAACAAAGGAAGGGCAGGCAAAGGAATAGAAGAAAAAAAAGGAAGGAGGAGAAAGGGAAGGGAAAGAAGAGAGAATAAGGGAGGAGAATGGAATGTGAGGGACAGAAAGTTAAGGGAACAGAAGCAAAGAGAAAGGAAGGGGAATGGAAGGGAAAGGAGGGGTAGGGGTAGTGAAATGAAGGTAGGGTAAGGAAAAGGAAACAAAGGGAAGGGAACAGAGGACAAAGGAAAGGACAGAAGGGGGAAGAGGGGAAAGACAGGGAATAGAAAGGAAGGGAGGTGAAAAATGGGAAGTTAGAAGACAGAAAGGGAAGGTAGGGGAAGGTAATGGAAACAGAAGGAATTGAAAAAGAAGGAGAGGGCAAGGAATAAAGGGGATTGAAAGTAACGGAGGGGAAAAGAAAAAAAAATATTGGCATGGAAAGGGAAATGGGAAGGGAAAGAGGGTAATACTAAAATGAAGATATCAGAGGGGAAGGAAGTAAAGTGGGAGGGAAAGGAAGGGTAACTCACGACCGTCCCCCAGCCCCTTGGTTTAATGATCACTTAAAATTAGTGAAATCTAAATGCAAAGCACTCGAAA
The DNA here is from genome assembly GCF_964261635.1 of Lissotriton helveticus. Lineage (NCBI taxonomy): Eukaryota > Metazoa > Chordata > Amphibia > Caudata > Salamandridae > Lissotriton > Lissotriton helveticus. Next base: position 492,273,892 of record NC_136071.1, read on the forward strand.
GACAGTGGCGGAAAGACTATGCACCCGAAAAAAAAGAGATATACCTAAAAGCAAGAAATAAATATCACACGGCCTGTACAAAGGCCCGAGCCCTTCCCATTGCAAACTCCATAAACATTGCCACAAACAGAGCTAGAACGCTCTTCAATACGGTGAAGGAATTAGCGGGTGCACAAACTACTGCTGTCGCCCGCCCGCCCGCTTAACAAAGTACAATGCCAAGATCTCGCCATTTTCTTTACTGAAAAAATTGATAAAATAATCAGCGACATCAACAACAACATGTATATAACAGCCTCACAAGACGACATGGAGTCCACACCCTGTGTCACAAACCTCCTTGACTACTGGCCCCTGATTACTACTGAGTCTCTGATGTCCACCCTCAAAACCATAAAATCTGGCTCCCCACGTGACCCTATCCCCGTCAGTGTCTTGAAACAATTGGAGGTTCTCTCCTTGAATATTATTGCAGACACTTTAAATTTCTCTCTCAGCCTCTCTACAGTTCCCACAATCTGGAAGCACGCTATGGTCAGCCCACTTTTGAAGAAACCCACAGCCGACCCCGAGATATTAGCCAACTATCGACCCATATCACTCTTACCAGCTTTCTCGAAACTCCTAGAAAGACATATTCACTCTGCTTTAACCCACTTCACTGAAGAAAATTCTCTCCTTCATCCGTCACAGTCTGGCTTCAGGGCAGGTTTTTCCACCGAGACTGCTCTGTTTGGGGTAACCGAGAACATCCGGAAACTCCTGGATGAGGGTCAAATGGTCGCACTCATTCTTCTTGATTTGAGTTCGGCCTTTGACACCATCTCGCATAAAAAGCTACTCACAACGCTAAAAAGGAATGGCATTTGTGGGACTGCACTTGACAGGATCAGGTCTTTTCTGAAAGATCGGACGTTTCAAATAACCTCCCCCCTAGCTTGTTCTGAAACGTTCAGCGCCCCCCATGGAGTACCCCAGGGCTCCATTTTGAGCCCTCTACTTTTTAACCCGATCTCCGTCCTTTGGCTGACGTAGCGGACAAATCAGGACTTACCCTCATGACCTATGGTGATGATTCGCTGATTATTTTTTCACTGTCCGAATCCAACCCTTCTGCTCCTTCTTCTCTTAAGCAAGGTCTCCACGATATTTTTAGCTGGATGTCCAACAACCAGCTAAAATTAAATGGAGAAAAAACGGAGGTGCTCCTCCTGGGAAAAAACCAAGACCTATGGAATTCCACACATTGGCCTTCTGGCTTGGGAAAACTCCCCCAACCAGCCACTCATGTACGTAATTTGGGGGTAATTGTCGACAATGCCCTCTCCATGAGACAACAGGCCAACAAGGTTGCTGGCCTTTGTTTCACCATCATAAAGTGGCTAAGAAAAATCCTGTGGATGTTGCCTTCCGCTACCCAAAAGACCGTAGTCAACGCCCTTATAACTTCTCAGCTTGACTACGGCAACATCCTGTATCTTGGTTCTAATCAGGCTGTAATCAGGCGACTGCAACTGGTACAAAATTCAGCCGCCAGATTACTATGTAAAATCCCCAAAACCTCCAGCGTATCAAAACATCTGAGGGACCTGTATTGGCTCAGGGTTGAGAACCGGATCAGGTTCAAAGCCCTGAGCTATATGTTCAGGATTAAAGCCGGTACGGCGCCAAAATACCTTCAAGCATTAGTCCGCCCTTACTTTCCCAAACGAAATCTGCGTTCACAATCAGCAGCCACCTTTTGTGTACCTAGGTTTAAGCTAGCAAGAATGGGTGGGAGGTCCTTTTCACATCTAGGACCCACCCTCTGGAATGCACTCCCTCCCCACATCCGCAAGGAGGAGAACTATGCCATGTTCAGGAGAAGCATCAATACCTGGTTGTTTGAGAAATAAATCCTGCTTGTTTCATTTCATTACACCTATCTTGTCTTGTGTCTCGGCGCCGGGAAACCCTTTTTGGGTAGCTGCGCGCCTTATAAATGTATAAAATAAAATAAATAAAATAAGGGAGATGAAATGGAATGGAATGGAATGAAAGGGGAAAAAATGAAAATGGAAAGAGAGGAAAAGAGCAAAAGAATTGTATAGAAAAAGGAAAGGAAAGGAAAAGAAAACGGGAGGGATGAAAGACATGGAAATGGCAGTGGAAAGAAGGGAGACAGAGAATTGAAAGGGTAGGAACATGAGGGGAAGAAAGCGGGGCAGAGAGCAGCAGACAGAAAGAAATAGGATAGAAGGAACAGGCTGAAGAAAGTTAAAGAAAAGGAAGAGAGGGTTTGAATAGGAAGGAAAGAGAGGAGAGGAGATAGGAGGGGGGTGGAAAGGAAAGGAGGGGAGAAGAAAGGGGGTCAATGAACGAAATAAAGTGGAAGGAAGGGAAGGAAACAGAAGAAAATAGAAGAAATGGAAGGGAGGAAAAATCGAGGGGAGGAGATGAGAGGAGAGGATAAGTAACGAAGGTGAGAACATGAAGCTTAGGGAAAGGAAGTAAAACAAAGGAAGTAAGTATGGAAATAGAAAACACAGAAAGAGAGAAGCTGAGAGGAGAAACAAAGGAAGGAGTGGGCATGGGAATGCAAAGAAATAAAGTGTAAGTACTGAGAAATGGAAAGGAACAGGAAAAGAAAACCTGAAAGGGAAGATATAGGAAGGAATCAGGAGAGAGGAATTTGTTTGAGGCGGGGTGGTAGAATGGTAATGGAAGGCCGGTGTTTTGAGTTCGGAAGTTCTTGAGTCCTGGGTTGGGTGTAGGAATGAAGGGTTATGTTATCTGGGAATATTCAAATCACTTTTAAGTCAATTTAAGGTTGTTTTTCGGTTTGGTTTTCAGTCCCCTTTTCATTTGGTTTATTCGCTTACCTATGTCCGCTTCCTCACGCACTCTTTCTTTTGTGGCTGTTTCACCCACGAAGATCTGACCTCTCTCTCTGTGTCAGCAGCTCCAGCCAACAGCGGTGATCCTTGGCTGCTATCTTTGCGCGGACTGCTGCATTGCCCAGGTTACGAGCCTTTATACAAGTGACACGTCACAATGGAGCCCTTTCAGCATGTCACTGTGACATCACTAACCCTGCGTGGGTGATTCCATCTGTTTCAAGGTCATAGGGTGGGGGCAGTGAAGCCGGAGGAAAATATCATGCCTCATGACAGGATTAATGATTAAAGCCCTAATACTAATTCAGTAATGGGTCTTAAAAGAAGACCCAGTGTTACCCGACACAGAGGCTAAACAGCGTTCTCTCTGCTGTGGTGGCATCCTTCCCTGTGTATGGTCCCTGGGCCTCGTGACATCACCGAAGTGGCTGTGACATCATCAGTGTTTTCTTCGCAGAGTTCTAGTTCCGGTGCTGGCTGCTGTGAAGGGATGGAGGCGCCCAAATCAATGTTAGAATGTGCGTTTCTCTTAGTTCTGCTTTACAATAAATGATGTACTCACCATAGACATAACTATCTGTTTCTACAGACCGTCCTGGTGTATAAATAAAATAATTCCCACAGGTAAAACCCGCTGTGTCTGACCCACTCCTATGCACTCATTTCTCTCACCCCTTCATTCACGAAGTATAAATGTCAATAGAAGTCGGGAAGTCAGGTGTTCAAGTTACTCAAGTGTGATGACTTAATACAGTGTGCGCGGGAGGTGGTGTTACCGACTTCCCTTCTGTGTGCCTATACATCACTTACTGCACAAACCTGCCTCAAGTTCTCATGGAGAGATATTGTGCAGGGGCTTTGTGTGTGGCTTCTGTTGAAGTATTGCCTTTGATGTGTGCACTGATAATAGAATTGTTTTCATTCAATGTTGTCCCCACCTTTGTTACATACTATACTATACCATTTTGTCACAAAGAAGTATCAGTTGGGGTAGGCAGCCGATGAACTATATTTGGAGAGAGCCTAGTTTACGCAGTGTGTTCCTCTTTATTCCGATTGCTTGTACTATGTAAATGTAGGTACTAAGTGTGGATGTTAGTGTGTTCATTTTTATTCTGAGTGTAAGTGTACTAAGTGTACTAAGTGTAAGTGTGTACTGAGTGTGGATGTTAGTGTGTTCATTTTTATTCTGAGTGTAAGTGTACTAAGTGTAAGTGTGTACTGAGTGTGGATGTTAGTGTGTTCATTTTTATTCTGAGTGTAAGTGTACTAAGTGTAAGTGTGTACTGAGTGTGGATGTTAGTGTGTTCATTTTTATTCTGAGTGTAAGTGTGTACTAAGTGTAAGTGTGTACTGAGTGTGGATGTTAGTGTGTTCATTTTTATTCTGAGTGTAAGTGTACTAAATGTAAGTGTGTACTGAGTGTGGATGCTAGTGTTTTCATTTTTATTCTGAGTGTAAGTGTACTAAGTGTAAGTGTGTATTGAGTGTGGATGTTAGTGTGTTCATTTTTATTCTGAGTGTAAGTGTACTAAGTGTAAGTGTGTACTGAGTGTGGATGCTAGTGTTTTCATTTTTATTCTGAGTGTAAGTGTACTAAGTGTAAGTGTGTATTGAGTGTGGATGTTAGTGTGTTCATTTTTATTCTGAGTGTAAGTGTACTAAGTGTAAGTGTGTACTGAGTGTGGATGCTAGTGTTTTCATTTTTATTCTGAGTGTAAGTGTACTAAGTGTAAGTGTGTATTGAGTGTGGATGTTAGTGTGTTCATTTTTATTCTCCGTGTAAGTGTACTAAGTGTAAGTGTGTACTGAGTGTGGATGTTCAGTGTGCAGTGTGGTAATGTTTATTCTGAGTGTAAGTGTACTAACTGTAATTGTGTACTGAGTGTGATGTTCAGTGTGTGGTGTGTTCATGTTTATTATGAGAGTGTGTGTACTAAGTGCACTGAGTGTGGAGGTTCAGTGTGTTCATGTTTGTTCCAAGTGTGAATATACAAAGTGTAAGTGTAGGAAGTTGGAGTATTATGTGGTGTGGGGGTTAGTTCTCACCATGTAATACTATCACTATATCCCAAAGATGGTTCTTGTATTCCAATAAAAATTCATTAGCTCAGTCCTGGTGGAGTGGGAAAGAGCAGTCAGGCTTTACTAAAGGAGCTATTGTTAAGCAATTCAGAGCACCAATATGGACAAGAAGTAATTGACACGGGTCAATAGAAATCCAACACAATTTATAAAAACAAAGTGTATTTTTATCTTAATTTAGAGACCAAAATGAACGATATTGCTGAGTGTAGAGGTCAGTTGCCGGACTGGCGACAAATATTCCTTGTTAGTAGTAAGCACAGCAAAAGGTGATTTAGGGCCATATGTATCATCAACCACATTTGCGATTCTGAAATAGCGATTTTTTAGAAATCGCTATTTCAGAATCGTAAAATGGGATGTGTGTACAAATTCGCACTTTTTATGCGAATTCTTAGTATTCCTTAATTGCGATTAGCAAATTGCGAATCGCAATTAAGGAATACTTTCCCATTCATTTCTATGGGCCAGGAGGCCCATAGGAATGAATGGGAAGTTAATCTCAATTTGCGATTCGCAATTTGAGAATAGCAAATTGAGAATAATTTCAAGGGTGCCGGGGTGTCCAAAGGACACCCTGTTGCACACCTGAAATAAGCATGGGTGCACATGTGGAGCACATACATGCCCTAAGGGCATGTATGTGCGTCACATGGCACTTTGAAAAATGCTAAAATTAGCATTTTTCAAGGAATCGCAATTAAGGAATACTTTCCAATTCATTTCTATGGGCCAGGAGGCCCATAGGAATGAATGGGAAGTTATTCTCAATTTGCGATTCGCAATTTAAGAATCGCAAATTGAGAATAATTTCAAGGGTGCAGGGGTGTCCAAAGGACACCCTGTTGCACCCCTGAAATAGGCATGGGTGCACATGTGGCGCACATACATGCCCTAAGGGCATGTATGTGCGTCACATGGCACTTTGAAAAATGCAAAAATTTGCATTTTTCAAGGAATTCGCAAATTACCACCAACTTGAAGTTGGTGGTAATTGGCGATTCCTTAAGGACAATTTGCATTTTTTTTTTGCTTCATACATTGCTTTTAAGGAATCACAAAATTTGCGATTCCTTAAATGTAATTGCAAAATAAGGAATCACAAATTTTGCGATTCCTTGTTTTTTTTTTTGAGAGAGAGTTTTATATAGCGCGAACTAGACACGAACTGAATCAGGTATCAGAGCGCTTTACATAGCACCAGTTACGTTACATGAGGACACGCATTCATTTCAGGCACGGGGAGATTAAGTGATTTGCCCAGAATCACAGGAGGTTTTTGGCGTCGTTACCGAGACTCGAACCCAGATCCCCAGGTCCGAGGTCGAGCGCCCTAGCCGTTAGGCCAACTCCTCTCCCTTTTGCACCAGCTTTTACCTAATACATTCCATTTAGCAAATTCGCATTCGCAAATGCCGAAATTCTGCGAATTTCGGCGTTTGCGAATGCAAATTTGCTTGATACATATGGCCCCTAGACAATCGCTGGTTCCGGGTAACATGGTAGCTGCCTAAAACTTTGTGGAAGGCAGGACTACAGTTCTGACAATGCAGTAGACCATCTGGATTTGGGCGATCCCTCGGAGGGCCCTATGGTCAGCAATTCTTCAGATCCGGAGCATTGATTTACCTTCAGTTTGCACTGGACTAGTGCCACTAGTCCAGGGGAGTCTAAGGGTGCTTCTATCTCTTTCAGGGGTCCCTCTGTCTGGGGGAACTGAGTTTTAGCCTAGAACGAGTCTTGATTATGCAGTTTCAAGATCGTGGCGGATGTATGACGTTACAACGCATACTTTTACCACGCCTACCATTACCACGCATTTTTTACAACGCAGGATCCATGACAACGCATACCATTACCACGCATGTATTTACAACGCATATACCTTTACAACGCATACAATTACAACGTAAGTATTGGTAAGTATATAATATTTTTTAATATTTAATTTAATTAAAATTAATATAATGTAATTTAATTTAATTTAATTTAATTTAATTAATTTAATTTAATTTAATTTAATTTAATTTAATTTAATTTATTTAATTTAATCAATTTAATTTAATGTAATTTAAATTTAAACCCAAAACTGACCTTGAACCCAAAAAATACCCCTTTTACCCAAAAACTCAAAACTGACCCTGAACCCTAAAAATACCCCTTTACCCAAAAACCCAAAACTGACCCTGAACCCAAAAAATACCCCTTTTACCCAAAAACCCAAAACTGACCCTGAACCCTAAAAATACCCTTTTACCCAAAAACCCAAAACTGACCCTGAACCCTAAAAATACCCCTTTACCCAAAAACCCAAAACTGACCCTGAACCCTAAAAATACCCATTTACCCAAAAACCCAAAACTGACCCTGAACCCTAAAAATACCCCTTTACCCAAAAACTAAAAACTGACCCTGAACCTTAAAAATAACCCTTTACCCAAAAACTGAAAACTGACCCTGAACCCTAAAAATACCCCTTTACCCAAAAACTGAAAACTGACCCTAAACCCTAAAAATACCCCTTTACCCAAAAACTGAAAACTGACCCTGAACCCTAAAAATACCCCTTTACCCAAAAACTGAAAACTGACCCTGAACCCTAAAAATACCCCTTTACCCAAAAACTGAAAACTGACCCTAAACCCTAAAAATACCCCTTTACCCAAAAACTGAAAACTGACCCTGAACCCTAAAAATACCCCTTTACCCAAAAACTGAAAACTGACCCTGAACCCTAAAAATACCCCTTTACCCAAAAACTGAAAACTGACCCTAAACCCTAAAAATACCCCTTTACCCAAAAACTGAAAACTGACCCTGAACCCTAAAAATACCCCTTTACCCAAAAACTGAAAACTGACCCTGAACCCTAAAAATACCCCTTTACCCAAAAACTGAAAACTGACCCTAAACCCTAAAAATACCCCTTTACCCAAAAACTGAAAACTGACCCTGAACCCTAAAAATACCCCTTTACCCAAAAACTGAAAACTGACCCTGAACCCTAAAAATACCCCTTTACCCAAAAACTGAAAACTGACCCTAAACCCTAAAAATACCCCTTTACCCAAAAACTGAAAACTGACCCTAAACCCTAAAAATACCCCTTTACCCAAAAACTGAAAACTGACCCTGAACCCTAAAAATACCCCTTTACCCAAAAACCCCAAACTGACCCTGAACCCAAAAAATACCCCTTTACAAAAAAAACCAAATAATATTTTTAATAAAATAATATACTTACCAATACTTACGTTGTAATGGTATGCGTTGTAAAAGTACCTGCGTTGTAAATACATGCGTGGTAATGGTATGCGTTGTCATGGATCCTGCGTTGTAAAAAATGCGTGGTAATGGTAGGTCGTAGTAAAAGTTGCGTTGTAAAGGTTGTATACCGATCGGGGCGCAAGGAAAGAGTATCCTTCTAATGATTTGGTTGGGGATGTTTCAGAACTGAGGTTCTGATGCCAGGGATGTCCATTAAATTCTAGATTTAGGAGAGTTAGGGTTGTGGGAGCAAGTAGCCGATGGGCCTCTAGTCCACCCCTGAGATGACCACATACGGGGGTGTTGGCCACTTTTTCTTCACAGAACCCTTTATTCTGCACTTCTAAAAAATGGCAGAATCCTTCTTCCAGTGTATAGACTGGGCTGCACACCTTGGAGGTGTGGCTAGCCTTCTGGGGGTGTACACCTCCTTGACTATCTAATTTCTCACCTGCCTGGGTGCATATGTGGCTGGGGCAGGGAGGGGGCTGTTTCCTCCTTTGGAAGTCAGCCCTGATGCATATCAGAGGCGGTGCAGCCTTTGAAACTCACTGCCTTGATGTGCTGCTTCACTAGCCTTCCTTCTTCGTCCCACTTGGTATTTCCTTAATCTACCCCCCTCCTCAGACTCTCCCCATTCCCATACCCTTTCCCCCTCTTCTCCATCCTTTCTCTCCCACGCTAGGCTAATCTCTCAGGACTTGCTGTAGCCCATTACAATACTTGTAAGTTGATCGTGTAAAACTGGAGTTGTTTTTACTGTCCGGATGGGTTTTGAGTACTACCTCATTGTAATTCTGTTACATTACAATTAATTATCCATGTATAGCGGTATGGTATTGCCTTAACCTACCCCCTCCCTAGCCTCTCCCCATTCCTATACCCTACCTCCCTCTTTTCCATCCTTCCCCTCTCTCACTAGCCTAATCGCTCAGGATTTGCTGTAGCCCATTGCAACTCGTGTAATTAGATTGTGTAATATTTAAGCTTCTTTCTACCATTTGTATTTTTTTTGTAATACTACCTCATTGTAAATTTTGCTATATTGCAATGAATACCCATGTAAAGCGCTCTGATACCCTCGGGTCCAGCCAGCGCTATATAAAATATTTTTAAATACAGTTTTAAAAAAATAAATAAAGGTGAGTCATGATTGGCTCTTGAGGGGGACTGGCCTGTTTTAAGTAGTAATTTCTTTGTGTTCCTTTGTGCCCTGCAGCCCCGCATCAAGGGCATCTTCACCCGGCCTGCTCGGCCCCCTGGAGACGGCCTCTACTGCCGGTACCTGGCCCACTGCAAAGGCTTGCCATAATGGAGGACGGGTCAACTGCTTTGAGGGCGACCTGGATTTTTGTAGCCTGGAGTAAGGACCACCCGGAGAGAGAGCGTCCCTCGCCCTGGGCCTTTTGCCTGCCGCCGGTTGACCTGGTATGTCTTGCGGCCCCTGTACCAAGGACATTTTCTCTTTTCTCTTTGCCTCCATGGTGCCTGTAGTGTCCTAGCAGACACAGTCTAGTTGTTAGCCATGTAATGCTACACCTAACACCCACCCACCACTGATGTCACGAGACCACGTGACACAGCAAATAAATAGGGCGGAGCGCACTTGCTCTTGGCTCACTACACTAACCCACTATACCTCTGGTGTCTGTGTCGCAATTATTATGAGTATGTGGGCCTAGGGCCCTACAACTTTACAATGGCGACGAGGGAGTGGTTCGAACTCCACGCGACGCAGCCACTGCAAAAAGGGAGGAGAATGCTGCCCGTGTGAAGGGCACCCCCTGACGAGGTGGCGCCGGCAGCCGAGATGCCCGAGGGGTGTAAGCCTTACCCCGGGCCTAGCCGTTAAGGAGGAGGTGATCGGGAGCTGACCCCGCACCTCTCTGGCCACGCCGTGCGGAAGGAGGCGTTCCTGCACCAAGCGGACCGTGCGGTGCCCACCCGCATCGGCCACGACTGCCCCGGTGAGGAGAGACCGGACGGAGCCCACCCACCGCGGCCGGAGCCCAAATGCAAGGCCCGCAGGCCGGAGGTGAGCCGAGGAGCTGTGAATGGCCCGGAGGGGTCGCGCATGCCAGAAGCGACCCCCCTCATCGTCACAGAAGCGGAGCTCACCCGCATGGCCAGAGCGCGAGACGGCCGACAATTAACTTTTAAATAAGGCAAGAGCAGCGGAGCCCACCCGCGGCCTGCCTGCAGCCTCCCCCGCCGCGCAGCGTGTGAGAAGCGCGGCGGCGGGGTGAAAGAAAACACCCGCAGCGTGTGGAAAGCTGCCGGGCGGTGTGCTACCACAGCGGAGCCCACCCGCATCACCAGCGCGCCTCGCCGGGCGTGAGTGTGCCCCCAATGCAGCGCGGTAGCGCCCTCATTCTTGCACCATAATCGTGCCCCCCACCGCTTGCAGAAGCGGAGCGCTGTCACCGGCATAATTATTCTGGGCAGGAAGTTGGGACGCCATATTGGGGCTGCTGACTTGCAGCGCGACACCTGACGCAGCGCTCTAGTTCTCCGTGTGGAGAACGAGGAGGCTGTACTTAAAGCTCGCTTTCCCCGCGCAGCGGTGACGCGCAGCGGAGGCGCCTGACTCGCGCCTGAGTCAAGCCAGAGTCCTGCCCGTCTGCGCCCGTCCGCGTTCCGGCGGCGTTTCGGTCGGCGGGTAGGGCTCTGCTATCCCAGCATGTGCAAAACCGGTGCACCTATTGTGCGGTACACGTTCGAGGAGCTGTGCTCTCTAAATCATCGGGAGAGCCGCTGCTGTTCTGTCTTCCCGGGCCGCCATAGGGGTAAGTCTCGGTGCCCGGGGTGTGGCTGGCGTCCTAACCGGGCACTGTCATCTGCCCCTATTAGTAACATAGCTGGCGCAGAGTATTCCTGCATGCTGCTAAACACCAGATCGGCGTGCAGTCACGCGCAAGACATCTTTGAGCTTCTCGAGACAGAGAAGCCACTCTGTTTAATGTTGACGGAGACTTGGTGGGGAGAATCCTCAAACCCCGACGTGGCGATGGCAATCCCGCCTGATTATAACATCTTCAGGAAGGACAGAGCCAAGGGCAGGGGCGGAGGGGTCGCACTGGTGGTGAAGAAGGGCACGTTGTGTACCGTCTTGCCTACGGAGGACATCCGCGGCTCGGAATCGCTTGCTTTTTCTATCATGCTAGCGCCGCACCAATCAGTGAAGGGACTTTTGGTCTATCGACCCCCTGGTCCGCCCGGAACGTTCTTTGCAGACCTCGACTCGGCGTTGCCGGGACTGGCCCTGAGAGCAGAACATTGCATAGTAGCAGGGGACTTTAACATCCGGATGGATGACCCGTCTGACCCCGCTGCGATAAAGCTTTCCGAGGCCATGACTCCGCTGGGTCTTATCCCTCATCTGCAGGGGCCGACTCACGTTAAGGGGCATACTCTTGACCAGGTCTTTTCCACATCTCCTTTGGTGGTGAAAGAGACTCTCCCGGTCCTGTGGTCTGATCATTGGCTTGCCAAATTTGTAATCAGTGGCACTGCCAGGTCGTCCATCCCTGTCCCACAGCAACGGGGACGAGCGTTCAGAGCGTTCAACAGAGTGACCCCTGAGATGTTGGCTCAGGCTGCTTCGGATCATCCCTGTCCTCTCTCCGGTGAGCTGGAGAGAGATTTAGAGTCCCTGCAAGAATGGCTCACGGAGAGGCTTAATGACCTGGCCCCGATGTTGCCCCCCCGCCTGACATCAAAGCGGGTTTCGGCCCCTTGGTTTACTACTGCACTGTGGGCTACGCGGCAGCAGTGCAAGGTAGCCGAAAGGGCCTGGCGGGCACACTATGATAGCATGGACAGGTCTGCCTATAAGGCTGTGGTTAAGGCTTACCACCGGGATATCCGCCTCGAAAAAAAAGCCTATCTCGCGGGGAGAATTGAAGCGGCCTCTAACTCCAGCAAGGAGATTTTTACCATTGTCAGAGAATTCATTTCTCCTCGGACCATTACATCGGTAGAGGTGCCCTTAGAATCCTGGGCGGCGGATCTTGCTTGTTTTTTCACAAGCAAGATAAAACTCATACAGGACTCTTTTCTATCGGGAGCACCCGTTAGGCCGTTTACATCCGAGGCTGGCATGCTCACTCCCGCCTCGCAGGGCGCCATATTGGCTGCGTTTCCATCTTTGCCAGCCCCAGTCTCCTTAGCGCTTATGGGCAATTTAAAATCTGGGTCTCCACTTGACCCCTGCCCAGCTAAGCTTTTGGGTAAGTTGGCGGAGGTGATCAATCCACTGGCGAACCCTCTTCTCAATCTTTCGTTGAGTTTGGGAGTGGTTCCGCCAGTGTGGAAGCAGGCAATGGTCATCCCGCTGCTTAAAAAAACGGGTCTTGACCCGAAGGTCCCAGCCAATTATAGGCCGATTTCGCTGCTGCCGGCTCTAGTAAAAATTTTGGAGAAGCACGTTCAGTCGGTGCTCTCCAATTTTTTGGAGACCCATGAGATCTTACATGACTCCCAGTCTGGCTTCCGTTCAAATCGTAGCACCGAGACCGCGCTCCTTGAGGTTTCTGAAACCATCAAAGGGGTGTTGGATACCGGGGGCAAAGTCATGTTGGTGTTGTTGGACTTGTCGGCGGCTTTTGACACCGTCCCCCACGATGGCCTTCTCGCAAGACTCTACGAGGTGGGCCTTCGGGGGACGGTGCTCAGCTGGTTTTCGTCCTTTCTAGCCGGCCGCCGGCAAATGGTCTGGACATCGCCTGACACCGCCGTGATGCCGCCTTTGGGAGTCGGGGTCCCTCAGGGCTCTATTTTGAGCCCGACCCTCTTCAACATCTTTATGACCCCTTTGGCGGCGGTGGCGGAGTCATTTGGTGCCCGGATCGTGTCGTATGCCGACGACACCCAGCTCCTCTTTTCTTGCGAGAGAGGGGCTGACTTTGACGGGGAGAGTATCCGGAAATGCCTTGGGGCGGTGTTCACATGGTTCCAACTGAACAGCCTCAAGTGCAATTCCGATAAGTCCGAGGTACTCTTCTTCGGGTGCGATACGGAGCCGAGCTGGCAGGCCTGGTGGCCCATCGACATGTTCCCTCCGTCCTGTTCTTCCCCTATGGCTAAGAACTTGGGGGTTAAGATGGACAAGGGGCTGACGATGAAAGCCCAGATCCTTGGGGTGACGGGCACCTGCTTCGGTCTATTAAAAATGCTGCAGAGGTTTCTGCCTCTTTTGTCGGAGGAGCACAGGAGGCTGACTGTGCAGGCTCTGATAGGCTCCAGGTTGGATTATGCCAACATTCTTTACCTGGGCCTACCAGAGTACCTGCTGCAGCGGCTTCAAGTTGCGCAGAATGCGGCGGCCAGGGCCATTTTTGGTCTTAACAGACGTGTCAGCGTCTCGGGGCTATTGCCGACGCTGCACTGGCTACCCATCCGCAAACGGATTGCCTTCAAGGCTATGACGTTGGCCTACAAGGCACTCCATGCTGTGGGAGCAAAGCATCTCCAAAAGAGACTGGCCTTTTACCATCCGGCTCGCTCTCTGCGGTCAGAATCTCTACTTCTGGCGGTTGTCCCTCGAGTTAAGAGAGCTCGTTTGGGCGGCCGTTCTTTCAGCCTGCTGGCTCCACAGATGTGGAACTCGCTTCCGCTCCCACTTCGGGGGGCTACTACTCTTCTTGACTTTAGGAGAGGTCTTAAAACCTGGTTGTTTACTCAGTAGGCCTCCCAGCAGTCCCTTTTTATCTGTTTGTTGTGTATTCTTTTTTACTGTGTTATGTTATTCCGAATTAGTTCTCCTTACCTAAAGCGCCGGGACACTCTTTTTGAGTAACTGTTGCGCTATACAAAAGAATAAATAACATAACATAACATAACATAACAATGAACATCAAACAAAGCACGACTCGCGGAGCCCACCCGCGGCCTGCTTCCAGCGTCCCCCGCCGCGCAGAGTGAGTGAAGTGCGGCGGCGGGGTGAAGATTGCACCGAGAGCTCGAAGGTGAAAGCGGAGCCTACCCGCCGACCCCACACATCGCATCACAGAGTAAGGACCCTGCCGTGGGTGGAGGACAACGAGAGAAATTGCAGTCCCTGGGTAGACATTCCCGGGACACAGGGCAAACCCACATAGGACACCAGTAATGCAGCCTCAGCCGGCAAAACCCCCCATCGCACCTTAAAGACTCTTGTGCCCCACTGGCCCCATGTTTTAAAAAAAAAAATTGAAATGAAGGAAAGGACTTACCTGCAGTCTGAAGTGACTCTAGCCCTCTCCTGCACACCCCACGGACAGCTGGTCCTATTAGCTGCAACAGCAGGAGAACAACAGGAGAGTAAATCAAGTTACATATAAGCCGTTGCTAAAGGAAACCCACAGCTTACACTGCCATCTAGTGGACACTGGGGAGCATTGCACCAAATGAAGCCACAAGAAGCAAACAAGCATTGGACAAACCAGGGAAGGTCTCCAGAGTAAAACAGACCTGTAGCAATCACAGCCTGGAATAGATCCAATCAGCAAACAAGCACAAGACAAGCCAAGGGAAAGCCTCCAGAGGTGAAGTAAGCCTGCAGTGACGCGGACGAAGACTGAGACCCATCATCCCTGCTGAAGTGACGCCTGTGGCCACAGGTGCTCACCGCAATCGCAGAAGACAACCTCACGCTGGATGGCGAGGGAGAGTCAGAAACGTCTACCGCAAGCAGCAAGATCCAAAGGCAACCGACTGGAAGAGCGCAAGTGTACCCCGGACGTGGATAGTACAGGACAGCGCCTGAAAGTAAGGAAGCCACACCCAAAGCACCAGAAGATGTGCGAGGCAAGTACCCAAGTGTGAAGAAGAAAAGTGCGATACGTACGTGGAAGAGCGACGACGCCAAAGAATCAAATGAACCGCATGGAACAAAGCTACACTGAAGATGTATCACGACGGTACCAAGTGAAGCAAGAACTTGCCACTACACTGCACACTGACGTGCACCGGAAGAGTAACGCAAAGTTACCCTGCAGCCAAAAGGAGGCGAAACAACCAAGCAAGGTGAACGCCCCAAGAAGCTAAAGAGCCTCACCGGAAGCGAGCACGAGAAGTGCACCCACCGGAGAAGGTCCATGGAGAGGTGAAGTTAACCCTCCGGAAAAGCAGAGCACACGAAGAGCGCAGGAGAAACTGCGCCAACGCAAAAGCACTGCAACAGAAGCACATGGCGATCCCAATGATCGCGGGTACCAAGAAGACTCACGAAGAGCGAGCTGTCCACCCCATCTGGTAGCAAAGAAGATCGCCCAAGAAGAAAAGGATGATCTGACAAGCCAGAGGGGCGCCCAAACAAACAAGCCGACCTGCCAAGAGGTTGCCGGAATACCGACCCGCCACAAAGGCGCAGCAAAGGTATTCTGTCAAGAAGTCAGGATGAAGATGTCGTGCCGTAAGACGTCCGTCAACTGAGAGATCAGGAGAATGTCCGAAAGAAGACCCGGAGAGACGGACACAACACTGACGAGAAAAGAAGTAAAAGGAGGCAAGCGAGAAGATCGTAATGACCGGTCCAGTCACCAAAGAGTGGAGAAAAGACAGTGTCCTAAAGACAGGACAAGACCAGATGGAAACAGACGGAGTGCACGCTGCTTTGAAGAAGCCTGGTCAGCCAGACAAAGAAAGAAAGGTGACCGCACCAGGTCGCGAAAAGGAGAAAGGAGAAGAGTGGCACGATGCCATGAAGAAAAGAACTGAAGTAAGAAGTCATGTGGCACAACGCCATCATCAACAACTTCTGGAAAAGGTGAAGAGAGGTGTAACAAGTCCACACACCTACAAGAAGAAGAGGTGACACACCACAACATCGTGTACAGTGACCCGCACGTCCAGGAGAACACTGAGAACACCAAGAACAAAACAGGCACCTATTCACAAGACCCAGACGATCCGTGGACGGTAGGAGAGCACAGGCCGGACCATTGGCAACACCCACCTTTGGGATTGAGCGGAAGTCTGGAAGCTGAGGGAGCTCAGATGTCCTGAACAAGGAGGACTGACCAATCCACACCAGCCCGTGGAGATCCAAGGGGCAAAGGCCTCAGGGACACCGGTGGAAGAGGGTCCCAACACGAGAGATGAGTCCATCGCCGTCTAACCTGCACGTCCCAGGAAGATGAGGAACTTGTGCGCAAAGGCAAGAGTCAACAACTACCCTTCAGGTGGAGCTACGGACTTTGTGAGGTAGTACCCCCATCGTTTCCTCCATTCACACGCAGACTGTGGAGTTGGAGCAACGCTGTGGAATAATACCCGGTCCAGTGGAAACCTGGTGAAAAGGGCCTCCGGTGACATCTCGTGGCAGGAGAACACCCGCGAGAGGGGCATCCTAGTGAGAAGAATGTCCTTCGAACACTCCATTCTTTGTAAAGTAAAGCCAAGCTGCCTACAGTGAAGAAACCGACGGACCAGCTGAAGACAACCTCATCCAAGTCTAACATCTGGTCATCCTGTTTTGACGTCATCCTCAAAAGCAAGATCTCCGTGGACTGACCACCACACATCCACGGCGCAAGCAAAGAAGAGCACGCCCAACGAGAACCAGGACGTAGAGCCACGAAGAAATAAAGCTTCAGCAGCAATTTCCATTACCGTCATCAAGCAAGCAGCTGAAGAGACTCACTGTAAATTTGTAATTACTGTATATTTATGTACCTCCTCCCACAGGCTCGGACTTTTGCTTTTCCTTAATTTTTATTAAAGTTTGGGAGGAATGTAGTGTCCTAGCAGACACAGTCTAGTTGTTAGCCATGTAATGCTACACCTAACACCCACCCACCACTGATGTCACGAGACCACGTGACACAGCAAATAAATAGGGCAGAGCGCACATGCTCTTGGCTCACTAACCCAATATACCTCTGGTGTCTGTGTCGCAATTATTATGAGTATGTGGGCCTAGGGCCCTACAACTTTACAGTGCCCTGCAGCCCCAGGATGAGACTGTCCCTACCCCGGCCTGACCGACCCCCCTGGGGGTGGCTTGCTACGCCCGCAACCAGAGCGTGGTCATCGTTATACCAACCTATTGCCTGCCGTGAGGGCGGCCCTGTTCCCGAGGTCCCCAGCCACCGCTTTTGAAATTTTGCGGCCCAGCCTGTTTGCCTCACTGGGGTGTGGGCGGCCCTGTTGCATAAGCTGTTGCTCCTCGTCTCCTGCTGCCCTCGCTGGCTGCCTCGGTGATCGTTGCAGCCTGACCTGAGAGCAGCCCAGTTCACGGCCGGCCGCATCGAGGCAGTCTTCACCCCGGCTTGCTCAACCCTTCCCCCCAGAGTGAGGCCTCAACGTTTTAAAATTGGCATTGCCTCTGTGAACCTACCATAAAAAGAAGTGTGTGCCTGGACCTTTAACAAATAGCACGTTGAACAATGTTAAGTGTACTGAATGTTCAAAATAAAACTTGATGATGTCCTTTCTGCTTGGCATCAGCTGATCTGTGAACTTCCTGGTTTACTGCCGCCCCGGAGCAATGCCTCATTCCCCACCGCCTGCTGCTACCCGCCACTGACTACGGCGCCTCCCCCCTTATATCAACTCACCCCCTCATTAGACCCAGAGCAAGGCCGGGTCTCTGCCTCCCACAAGCCAAGGCAGCACCTGGGTGAAAGTTATCTTTGTTGACGCTGGGTTTTGCTGACAATACCTATCTTCTTTGGCCTCAACCCCATCCCTCAGCCCTGGAACGAGGTCAAATCTGTGCCTCCCACAAACCGAGACAACACTTGAGTTATGTTTCTATGTCTTCTGAACCTGGCTTTTCTAACTTGTGATAGTTGGTTACGGTACTCTACATCCTGCTAATTAAATGCCATGTTCATGATGTGTCTACTTGTAGCGAGACCTGCTCCTCGGTCGGTCGGGGGTCTCCACTAGCGTTCTTCAGTTAGAGGCCAACACCCACTGTGCATGCCTCACGGCCTTTTTGCCTCACCTACCCTTCTGATTATGCTTGCCTGCACCGTCCCATGAGCTCCTGTTGGCTCCTCCCTGGTGAGCCCAGCTCGAGAACCCCTCCTTGGGAGCGCCTTTCTGCCCTGCCTGCACTCTGAACCTGTCCCTTTATTGCCCGCACCCTGATCGCGTATTGCCCATTGCAATTGCAAAGCTTGACCCACTCCTGCAGCCTACCAGCCCATCCTCCTGGCTTTACCTAGTCCCCCCTCTCCATTTACCTAGTTCCCCCCTCTCCATTAGGTCTTGCTTGAATGCAACAGGGGGCAACTCCTACACCATCGCTCACCCTCCTAACCTCTCCAGGACAGCTGCTAAAACCTTCAAACATTCCCTCCTGAAAAGACAACCTGAGACTATGATCTCTGACCTGTACTTCAATGCAGACAAGGGCCTCCTTACCAATGACCTTCTTTACTACTCTAGAAAAACAGCACTATGGCGTGCTGCCATATCAACCCTACTTAGCGTACATGAACCCAGAACCATTCCGTATGGTGACAAACTCACGATCATGCCTTCCCTAAATCTTAGAGCTGACCTTACCATTACCTTATACAAAAACGGCATTGTTATGAGCCAAGCACCTGCCATAGATCTCAATAAATCCGCTGACTTCTTCTCCATCCTCAAAAAACAAATACATAACTTCTCTGCGCTCCCCCTGGGCCTGCTGTCGCCACCTGACTCTTGTCTCAGCTCCGGTATATACAGCTCAAAGTCCAATGGTAAGGGCCTCCCATCTAGGTCTACTAAAGCCGTTGCCACTCCCCAATGCACCCCCTAACTCCCTCCCAAAAGTCAGGGTGGCTCGACTCTCCCCAAAGTTTTCCCCACTCAGAACAAATCCCTGGACTGTATCTCCCTTAGTTCTGTTAGAGAACTTCCCTCCACTCCCCCCCAAACTCCAGCATCTGACAATTAGGCAACGCTGCTGCCCCTCCTCTTCTCCTCCCTCCTTGCCTTCTCGCTTAGTAACTAACACACACGTCTCTCTCAGCTCACCTGACACCCACCCCAACTGCCCCGTGACCACCCTACTAGGCTCACCTAGCCCTCCTCACACCCCTCCTCCCAGAAACCTTGCCTTAGGGTGGTTCACGCTCCTCCACCAGGCTTCCCGCTCATCCCGCCAGAACCTGTCCTGACCCACTTGTCCCTTTTCCGCAAGTACAACCTTCACCAATGGACCTTGAAACCCAGAACATCAGAGCATCCAACATAGTTCAGAGCATCCAGCGCTCCATGCTAGAGTTGAAAAACATCCTTCACTTCACTGAACACTCTATCGCTATTCTCAAGCCCTCTCATAACTCAGTCCTTTCCCCGCTCACCATGCCTTCCCTCCAACCTATGCCGCTGGCCAACAGACACCTTTGCCCTCACAAACATCCTAATTACCTCTTAGAGGATGAAAGTCCATGCCCTCCTCTTATCCTACAAGTCCTCTCCCGATGCCCCCCGTCCTCCAGACAAGAAAGTTGATTACTTAATTCCTACTGTCTCAATCATTACTAATAGATTGTCATCTCTCCGTAACAGAGGAGTAAACAGCAACAACTTAGCGTAAGTACCCCTATCCTCCCCTACTTGCAACACATGCCACTCTCTGGCCTCCTCCTTAACTGCTGATCAGCAGCGAAGCATGCCTCCGACATCGTCACCCTCTGCCTGAGCCAGAAAACTGATGCAGCTATCCTAACCGAGCCATGGTTCAACTAATCTTTGTCACCTTTCCCAGATTTACTGGTCCTGCCAAATTATAACATTGTTAGGCTTGCCAGACAAATAAAAAAAGGGGGAGGCGTTGCTTTAAACTACTGCTCCGACCTTCTTGTTACAGAACTCCATGTCGACCCCACTGATTCCTGGGAATATTTAGCTCTCTCCATTTGTAACAACACTACTCAGTTGTGCAAACTGCACATCTTCTACCACCCCCCAGGCAAAAACGACACATTAATTGACCACCTCGTGGAAATCATTACTGCTAAGGCTTCCCCCATTCAAATGAAATTTTCCTCAAATACTTTAATCTGCACTGGACTGACCCCAATGACCCCCATGTCAACACCGTCAAAGTCTTTCTTGCTGACCAATCATTCACTCAAGCCTGCACTCTACCAACTCACACAAAAGGCTCCACACTGGATTGTATCATCGCAAAGGCATTGGTGGTCAGGCTTAACTCAATAGATCCATGCGACTTGTCAGACCACCACGCCATTACCTTCCTAATACCTGGCTTCCTCATGAAAAGGCCAGGGCAACCTGTGAAACCAAAATGCTGGCTCAGAGACACTAAGAGCCTCGACCTCAAGAAGCTGACTGCTCACTGTGAGAATGACCTACACCCCCCCAAATCTTTCTACGGTCAGAGACCTCACAGAGCACTACAACTTGACTATGTCCAACATAATTGATGATCTTGCCCCATTAAAGCTAAAAAGATCCCACATCAAAGACAAAAATCCCTTGGTTCAACGGACCCCTCAATAACGGAAGAAAAGCTCTACAGCTAACAGAAAGAAACTGGAGACCGCACCCTACAGTCTCCCAACTAAAACTTCTCCGTCAGACGAGAAATTACATACAACAGAAACATCCTCAAATCCAAAAAAGAGTTTTTCAGATCAGAACAAGAAAATGCTATGACCCTGCAAGCTCTTTGAAATGGCCAAACACCAATCGAACAAACTAGCTAAAACCTCCAAAGAAACTACAAAATCCATAATAACCTGTGAGGAGTTCTCCTCATTCTTTACAGCAAAAATGTAGCTCTCTAGGACACTAACGTATTTCTGCCTCAAATTTCCCACCTCCTCCTGCCAGGACCAATCTCTCTTCTCATCCCCCCCAGGCAAAACCCAAAAACCAAGCTCACTCTTTCAACTTCAAGTTATATGACGACCGCTCCATCTCGAAAATTCTATCCTCCTTAAAACCGAATAGCCTCTTCAATGACCCACTCCCCTCCAACTGCTTGGCAGCGACCTCCCCATTCATCATTCCCATTTAGACTACAGTTATCAAGGCCTCTCTTCTACAAGGGTCCATACCTGACTTCCTAAACACCTGGCAAGTCATTCCCAGACAGCTTCAGACCTATATCCAATATTCCTCTTCTTTCGAAAGTGCTGGAGAAGTGTGTGCAACTTCAACTGAGCCAACACATCACTAATTTCAACCTGTTAGACGAATTCCAATCTGGTTTCAGGACTGGGCACAGCACCAAAACCACTATTCTTCACATTGTAAACAATGCTCTTCAAGCCCTTGACCAAGGCAAAACCTGTCTCTTAATCCTGCTGGATTTATTTTCGGCATTCGACAAAGTCAAGAAACTACTTGAACGCCTTGAACACAGGATGGGAATAGGAGGTATCGCCATCAAATGTTTGGTTCCTTCCTCGGAACCGCTCCCAGAGAATGCTGGCACTGTGAGGCCCTGTGCTCCCAACCCCCATTCTGTATAAAAGGCTCCCTTGAGCCAGCAAGCTGACGAGCTTTGGAGATGCACCTGTGTGCCTGTGAGTGGTACTGTTGCCTGAGTGATATTTGGCAGCATTTCCAGCAACCCCAGATGATTTGTCTTTGCTCTCTAATACTGCTGCTCTCTACTGATGACGGGCTCAACCCAGAAATACATGTCCAGAGATATACAGCAATGTCTGCACCAACTTTGGTGAAACACTCCAGCTAATGTTGAAGTACGTTTGAACTGTGTACTGCATTTACCAGGATGCAAAGGGGCGAACTATGCTAGGACTGTGAGGCAGTGTGCTCCCAACCCCCATTCTTTTTAAAAGGCTCCCTTGCTGACGAGCTTTGGAGATGCACCTGTGTGCCTGTGAGTGGTACTGTGGCCTGAGAGAAATTTGGCAGCTTTTTCAGCAAACTCAGATGATTTTTCTTAGCTCTCTAATAATGCTGCTCTCTACTGATGACAGGCTCAACCCAGGAACACGTGTCTAGAGATATACAGCAATGTCTGCACCAACTTTGGTGAAACACTCAAGCTAATTTTGAAGTTAGTTTGAACTGGAAGTACTCTCTTTCAATGTATTGCATGAAATACTTTTTAACTGTTTTTATTGAAATTGGTATTTGACAATGATACCCTAGTCACCATCTGTTGCTATTTCTTCCTGCCAGCACCCCGTTCCGCTGCGGGTTCTCCTGTTTGTCGTGGAGGGCGCCGGCATATACTCGAGGCTCATCCGGACTTAGTGGGCGGAGCTAGGAGATTGTTTCGCGCTCTAGCGCTTTTCCTATTTAAATAGCTTGGCCGGCTCGCCGTGAGCCGATGCGCTGGAAGTACTCTCTTTCACTGTATTGCATGAAATGCTTTTTAACTGTTTTTATTGAAATTGGTATTTGGCAATGACACCCTAGTCACCATCTGTTGCTATTTCTTCCTGCCAGCGCTCCGAGATTGTTTCGCGCTCTAGCGCTTTTCCTATTTAAATGCCATGGCCGGCTCATTGCGCAGCAGACGCGCGCAGCGGGCACGCCTAAGGCAAGCCCTTATGCGCCGGTCCGTGCCTCGACCTTGCCAGGGGCCAGGGATGCTGCCTGTCTCACATTAGATCTCCAGGCTAGGATCTGTAATACCAGAGAGGGTCTGCTAGATCTACGACTGGCAGTGTTGCCCTGTCACCACACATGGGATTCTGAGCCCCTCTCCAGGAAGCTATCCCGAAGGTGCATACGCTGCAATATTAGTTGGAATCAGGAAAGTAAGAA
This sequence comes from Lissotriton helveticus, assembly GCF_964261635.1. NCBI lineage: Eukaryota > Metazoa > Chordata > Amphibia > Caudata > Salamandridae > Lissotriton > Lissotriton helveticus. Next base: position 492,296,817 of record NC_136071.1, read on the forward strand.
CTGCACAGATGTTATTGCCTGTAGCCCCCCCCCCCTCTAATAAAATGGTTTCTCAGGGCTAACTCTTAAATGCTAGGTCCATTATTAAGAATAAAATCGATTTTAGAAACTTTGTGTCAGCCAGAAAGCCAACTTGGGTTTTAGTTACAGAAACCTGGGCGACGGATGCGCCAGGCCCGGATGTGGTAGATGCAATCCCTTCCGGGTACACCCTTTCCAGATTGGACAGAGTAGGCCGGCGGGTAGGAGGTTTGGGAATCGTGTATAGAGATGCCCTTATTTGCCGTACACAGGCTCTGACTACGCCCTCTGATCCTTACCAAGCCTACTATTTTTCCATCAACCTTCATCCCACGGAAAGATTTTCTGGCATTCTATGCTATAGGCAGCCGGGCCTTAGCCCAACCTTTAATCAGGACTTCAGCAAGCTGATAGAACATTATCTGGAGGGATCCAACATAATTCTCCAGGGGGATTTTAATTTTCATTTAGAGAATACCTCCTGTAGGGATACTCAATGCTTCCTGGAAACGCTGGGCTGCTGTGGTTTTGCACAGCTGGTCGGAAGTCCCACGCATATTGCGGGTCATACCCTTGACGGGGTCTTTTCCAATTATCCCAGGCTAAAGGTGGGGCAGCTAATCCCCTTAGCCTGGTCTGCTCACTCTGCTATCCCGTTTGACCTACACTTTCAGGCGTCAGTTTCAACTACCTCTAGTGACAGGAAACTGGAGGAAACAAGGAATTTTAACCTTATAAATAAGGAAGCACTTTCGCATTTCCTTAATAAGCTGGAGCCTTCTAATAAGTTTGATGCTAATTCGGCTGCCATGGAGCTATCCCAAATTTTAACAGTAGCAATGGATTCCCTTGCTCCGGTTAAGAAGCACCACTCTGCAAGATTAAGGCCTTTGCTCCCTGGTTCACACAGAGGCTCACAAAACTTAGACAGGGATGTCGTAAACAGAAGAGGCTATGGCTAGCTCACTTGGAACCCCCTGAGAGGGAACGACATAAGCAATGTCTGAAAGACTTTAAAGCGGCCATTATGGAAGAAAAGAGATCATACTTTTCCAGGGTTACCGCCTCTTTGAAATCTTCTAGGGATCCCTTCAAAATCATTAATTCTCTTATTTACGTGCAGGTATCTGATCCCTCAGAGGCTTCGCAGGAACTCTGTGAGAAAATTTCAGTTTTTTTTTCAAACCAAAATCTCCGATATTTATGCTTTGTTGGAAACAGCGAACACCAGTGTTAGGTCCGGAATGCTAACATCTGTTCCTTCCGGTGAGATCCTGCCTTTGGGAGAGATGCCCAGGCTCCTCACCTTCCCCCCCATGTCATTGAAGGTGACAGATAGGCTTCTGGACCGTGTCATCTCAGGCTCTCCTTTAGATACCTGTCCTCTTAAGGTGTGGAAAACCTGTCGGCAGATTGTTATCCCCCCGTTTATGGCAGTTATGAACGCTGCCATTTCGGAGGGAGTTTATACCTCGTTGTGGAAGATAGTGGTGGTGAAACCACTATTGAAGAAGCCCTCTTTAGATCCTGGCGAACTGAAACATTTTCGACCGATCTCTTTGCTTCCCGTTCCTGCCAAGATTTTAGAAGCTTATCTAAATCTCCTTCTTAGCACTTACTTAAAAGACCACCATCTCCTGGATGGTTCTCAACATGGTTTCAGGAGATTCCATAGTACGGAGACAGCCCTGACAACAGTCTTTACCAACATCCGGACTGAGCTCGATGCTGGCCACACCACTCTTCTGGTACTTTTGGATCTCACTGCAGCCTTTGACACTCTGTCTCCTCATAGGCTGGTGGCTCGCCTTGGAGAGATAGGTGTCGGGGGTACTGCTCTGAGTCTCTTTGCCTCCTTCCTTAGTGAACGAGAGCAGAGGGTAAAGTTGGGTCAGTTCTTTTGAGCCCCCAAATCTTTGCAGTGTGGTGTCCCCCAGGGCTCTTCTTTCAGCCCTACACTCTTTAATACCTATGTGGCTCGCTAGCAAAAGTGGTGAGATCTTTTGGGCTTGAGGTGTTGTCCTATGCGGACGACACCCAAATAATGGTCTCCATAACACATACTGTAAAAGATTCTGCCCTCAATTTTAGGAGCTGTATGGAGGCAGTTTCCCTTTGGATGGTGGAAAACGTTCTGAAGCTGACTGGAGAGAAGACCGAGGTCTTGATCTTTGGGAGCAAGCGGGAAATCTGGTCCAGTGACTGGTGGCCAGACTGGTTGGGAGTCTGCCCCTGTCCAGTTTCTTATGGGAAGAACCTAGGGGTGATTGTGGACAATGCCCTCTCCCTGGATCTCCAGGTAAACAGGACCGTCTCCACCTGTTTTGGCATCATCAGGACTCTTAGAAACATTTCCCACTACCTTTCTTTTGAAGCACGTAAACAGGCCATTATGGCCTTAGTAACATCCAGATTGGACTATTGTAATGCCCTTTACTTGGGCATTAACAAAGGTCTTATTCATCGACTACAGATGGTGCTGAATGCCTCTTCTAGGCTGGTACTGAATCTTCCTAGACATCATTCAGTGACAGCCTCGATTAAGCTTCTGCACTGGCTCCCGATGGACCGTAGGATCATGTTCAAGATCTTATGCCTAACTCATGAAGCCTTTTATGACTCTGGCTCCAAGGGCATTAAGTCGATTGTCCAGCACTATGCTCCCATCAGATCCCTTTGGTCTAGGGACAAAAATGTGCTCACTGTTCCCAGATTTAAGAAGGCTAAATGGGGTGGCAGAGCTTTCTCCACTGCTGCGCCCAAACTGCGGAATTCCCTGCCAGTAGAAATTTCTAGTCTGGTCTCCCTTCCACTATTTCGTAAGGCCTTAAAGACCTGGCTTTTCAGTGATTCTTCAGTTTGAGCACGTTCTTCCTCCCTCCTTCTTCTAATGCTTGCATCTAGCGCCTTAACGCCCTTGGGCTAAGTTTCGCGATCTACAAGTCTACATTCATTCATTCAACTGTGTACTGCATTTACCAGGATGCAAAGGTGTGAACTATGCTGGGACTGTGAGGGAGTGTGCTCCCAACCCCCATTCTGTTTAAAAGGCTCCCTTGAGCCAGCAAGCTGATAAGCTTTAGAGATGCACCTGTGTGCCTGTGAGTGGTACTGTGGCCTGAGTGAACTTTAGCAGCATTTCCAGCAACCCCAGATGATTTTTCTTTGCTCTCTAATACTGCTGCTCTCTACTGATGACGGGCTCAACACAGAAACACGTGTCTATAGATATACAACAATGTCTGCACCAACTTTAGTGAAAAACTCCAGCTAATTTTGAAGTAAGTTTGAACTGTGTACTGCATTTACCAGGATGCAAAGGGGCGAACTGTGCTTGGACTGTGAGGCAGTGTGCTCCCAACCCCCATTATGTTTAAAAGGCTCCCTTGAGCCAGCAAGCTGACGAGCTTTGGAGATGCACCTGTGTGCCTATGAGTGGTACTGCGGCCTGAGTGAAATTTGGCAGCATTTGCAGCCAATATTATACAACTTCTGCAGATCATCTTATGCCTGCAATACTGCATGCTTTCCTAGAATAGCAAGTGGTTAGGGTTCGATTAAGAAAGTGCCACCCGACGGTGCACTACACCGTTTTCGTGTAAGCTCTTAATTGAAATACGAACTTCAAAACTATTAGAAATTGAGCGTCACAATAATTACTGGTCGCAGACATGAACGATATGGTATGTGATGTTAGGCTTGTCATTTTTTATTTATACCGAGGCCAAGACTCGTTTCCACACAGGGAATGGTATTTTCCTGTTTACATCTAAAATAGCCTCGATTACGGATAAATTCGAGCTATTACCACCTGTAAAACAACCCTTACCAATACGCGGGTGTAATCTATATTTAATAAGAACCAAAACTGATTTCCCCGCTCATGAGCCTTAATACTACGATTCCCAGCAAGCTTGTAGTTTGAGGGAATCGCGTGACGGCGCATGCGCAATGGCACAGCGATCAGGTAGACGTCATTTCCGCATTTTGAAATAGAACTCACAAACAAGTTGCGGTGCCTCCCCGAATAGCGCAGATGCCAGACTTGGGATATCGACGGATAGGTAGGTTCCCAGTCATTTTTTATGCACATTTTATTGTGTATTAACCGCGGAAGGAAGTATGTTTTCTAAACGATCTCCAGATGGAGATGTAACTGAACTCGCCTGTCTCTACTAGGAATGTAGTGACCGCGCCAAAACGATTGTTGATGCTCTGACTGACATCAATAATGCATACCTTTTGAATGGACTGCTTTTTGTTCCGTGCTAATTTCGTTTGAAGGCATAACACCCATTAGGCATGTTTGCCAAATTATTGAAGTTATATGCTATGGGTATTGTTATTGACCAGTATTGTGTCTGTTTGGTCGATTAAATGGGACTTGATGGTCGTTTTGAGGCTTACCCGACTGGTTTACTGTGGTTTATTTATTCATTAATTTTTTTTCAAATAGAGCGGTGCCCCCATTCTTCCTGAGCTGTGGCCAGGCGAGGTGTGGCGCCGGTTTCTCACACTCTAGGTGAGTGGGAGACTTATTCTAATCAAAAGGGGTTGGGCTCTGTATTTGGAACATACAAGTACATGAAAGATACCAATTGTTGAAACTCATGATGGGTAACCCGAACTAATGTGTTTTCCCTGCTCTCTGTTTTCTTTACATGTTTCGTCTATATATGATTCTTCTTGCCTGTATCCATCAGCTTCTACTAATCAGGAGCAATGAGAATACCGTTTCAGGTGATATCGAATGATTATGTTTATTATGCACACACGCACGTTTTTTAAGCAGTAGCAAAATACAACTTTGGTCCTGAGGAAGCAGGTGATACAAATAGTATCAGTAACTGCAGAAACATGTCGACCTTACTATACATGCAGTAGATATTTGTTTAAACTACTGATATTTTGCACTCTAGTTCTTTTTAACCTTGGAAGTGGACTGCGTCTGATTAAAGTAATTTTTGCACCCTCTATCCAATTTTATTACTCACTATCACGTATTATTCTTTGTGCACTGCTTACTCAGTTACTAGTTTTGTGTGCACTGATGGCACGTTGTGGACGTTCCACTGGTGAGATTGGCCCAAATGATGACCAACAGGGCGATCCAGAAAACGCAACTGATGGGTATCCATACCACGTAGTGATGGGTCCTAACGTTTCATGTAGTGGACTGGACATGTTTTGAATGTAGAGCTCTGAGTTTTCTGAGACCCACAGTTATTATTATTGTATGCAGTGTCTTGTAAGGGGTCATAACTGTGTTCAGGTCTTTAAATATTTCCCTTGGACCCTATTCCCTCCGTTTGTATTGTGAGCATTTGCAGCAACCCTGAGTGATTTTTCTTTGCTCTCTAATACTGCTGCTCTCCACTGATGACAGGCTCAACCCAGAAACACGTGTCTAGAGATATACAGCAATGTCTGCACCAACTTTGGTGAAACACTCCAAGTAATTTTGAAGTAAGTTTGAACTTTGTAATGCATTTACCAGGATGCAAAGGGGCGAACTATGCTGGGACTGTGAGGCAGTGTGCTCCCAACCGCCATTCTACCCAAGATCTCCATGGCCCCCCTAAAAGCTTGCCTCAATACTGCTGCAAGACTCTTAACAGGCTCAAAAGTATTTGACCACATCTCACCGCATCTGAAAGCGCTGAACTGGCTTCCTTTTGAAGCCAGAATCCAGCTCAGATTGGCCTGTATCACACACAAAGCACTATACACGAATTTCCCTGCATATCTCGCCCAGTAAATCTTGGTATCTGGGGGAGTCAGAAACTCCTGGTCCGCCAGAGACCTTGAGCTCCAGCCACCTTGCTTCCGTAAGGATAAAACCTATAACCTATAACCGTGCCTTCTCTAGGGCTGCACCAAGAATCTGGAACTCACTGCCGTCCTCCATCAGAAGAATACCTTCTCTGTCAATCTTTAAAAAGGAAGCTAAAACCTTCCATCTGAGCAAATTCCTCCCATAATTCTCTTTCATCATGCACAACGCTCTGCGGCATTGCTTTTGTTCTTCTGCAAAATTTCTTGTCTGCTTGGTTGCTCCTATTCTTTGTACTGATTTATTACTCCCTCAAATGTAATTGCCGGTTCTCTCTCCATATTGCTGACATGTCACCTCTCATATGTTATTGCTGTTTTTTCAGCATATTCCTGACATGTCGCTCCTATGATTATTGTATATACCCTGGTTATGTCCTAATGTAGTCACTTCCCTCTATCCCTATCCATGTTTATTACCTTTGTCAAACCTTTATACAACGTGTTATCCCTTTAAAGCGCTCTGATACCCTAACGGGTCACGTTCACACTCTATAAAACCTTAAATAAATAAAATAAAAATGCATTTCCCCTTTTTGTCTCACCTTTTCTTCCTCCTCACCACCTGATATTGCAGAGACAGGATTCAGGGATGGATGCATATATGTGTTTTGGGCCTGGAGATATCATCCTCCGGGCCCTAAATCGGATTGACTTGGAAGCGCCCTGGGTGAAAAGAAATTGTTGTGTTTTGCTGTGGGGACGTGTGTCGTTGCTGTGTGACGGCAAGAGGTGTGAGGAAGTTGGGAGGAGAGCAGGGGGTTGATGGGGTGCTAATTATGCAGAGGTACATTAAGGGCTGATTACAAAGTCTTAAACAGGACCCAACTGAGACCAAGTTGGATGGACAAACTGCTGTTTGCATGACATTAAATCAGATAGCTGCCTGCTGCGCCCCTTGGAATGCCAGCACGGGCCTGCATCTTGGGTCAAACAAATCAGTAAACAAATTAAGTTTAACGTCCAGATTGATGTGAAGTCCAACAAGAGCCATGCATAGGTGAATGCCAAACTGTTTTAATTTTAAGCTAAAGAAAACACATAATGCACTGCTTGAGCTGGGATTGGTTGATTGTCACTTATGTCATATATTAATTTATGTGGCCTGGAGGAGAGACACAGCAAACAAATGATGGATGGAATGCTGACAATGCAAACATTCTCCCCCAGTCAAAAGATCTGGGTTAAATCCATTGTTCTTTTGCCCACTACGCCACCCCAGTTTGGACCCAGCCATATGCAAATCAGTCTTGACCCTGTGCCTCATGGGAATGGTCCAGACCGAACAGCCAGGTCAGGTCCTCCCTGGACCGGAAACAAGCATCCTGGAGGGGAGACACGTCTGTGGGCATTCATTGTAAATGTGTTCTGTTCATTCATTTATTGACTGGCACTGTCGTTGCTCAAAGGTGGGCAGGAAAGCTAGAAGTTTGTCAAGTTCCCCACCGCGCACACAACCATGAGACCGTCCTATATCTACCATCGACTGGACTTCTATGCAGGGCCTGTTCTACGATTTTGGGGGCCCGGGGCGAAGGGGACAGCAACGGCCGGTAGTAGGTGTAACTGCAGGGCAGTGATGTGGGGAAGGGGAGGGGCAGGGTGGGGGGTAGTAATGTATGGATTACGGACTTTAACAGGTAAGTAAACATATAAATAAATAAAACGAATTTCGTTGCGCGCACTGCATTGCATTTGGTGATGCAGTGCACACAACGAAATGTGTTTTTTTATTTATATGTTTACTTACCTGTTAAAGTCCGTAATCCATACATTACTACCCCCCACCCTGCCCCTCCCCCTCCCCACGTCACCGCCCTGCAGTTACACCTACTACCGGCCGTGGCTGGAAGGGGAATGTGTGAGGCCCCTCTAATTTAATTAAGTGACACATTCAGGGCTCTGGAAGCTACTTTGTTCCCTCTCTGCCACCAACAAGCACGTCTTTCACAGCTCATATCGGGCTGAAGGTGGGAGAATTGCTTGGGGGATGGCTGAGAATCTAAAACAGTACAGACTGTTAAGGGCTTACAATGGGAGTCCCGCAGTGTCTCTGAATGGCCAGCCAGGCTGGAGGCCTAATTGCAGGACACACCTGCAAAATATGTCACGTTGTAACTGGCACAAGATGAAGTGTCCCCCTCCCCTAGGCCTCCCCACACCATCCCTAAGAGGCCCAGGGAGGGGTCCCCTCCTGTAAGCCAATTGCAAACAGACACCTTTCTTCAAAGGGATCAGCAGGGACACCAGAGGTTTGGTGGTGTGTTGCACTGGTGCGGGCCCCATGCTGGTGGGCTGAGAGTGGGGCCTTGGGCAGCTGCCCATACTGCCCATGCTTAGCGCCAGCCCTGCTTTTATTTACCCACAAGATACCTGTGATCTTCCTCATTTGCACATGCACACACTCCCTCAATCTGTTGCAGCCGAAAAGAAGGCCAATCCTTCTACATCACCGCCAAGACATGGAATGACCTGCCCCTTAATCTCCGAGCAGCACCCTCCCTGACAGACCAGAAAGAAACTCAATAGCTGGCTTGTCGATGGAGACATTGCACCCAGAGCGCCCAGATACCCCTAGGGCTGACAGTGCTGCGCTATACAAATGCTGATTGATTGATTCATTGACCCCCAGACTGTTGTTTCTTCTCGCGGTTAGAACCGGGAGTCTGTTTCCAACAAAAGACTTTGAATCAAAGTGGTGACTGTTCGTGTTTTTCTCACTTGCATCACCTGAAAATTGCTGGTATCCGTTATAGATTTTGAAGACTCCACTGTCTACCTTATCCGAGGTTATTCAAAAGGTCTCCCCACAGGACAGACAGATTGCTCCCTGAAGAAGGGACTCTCAGTTCCCGAAATGCATCGGGCCCACATTTAAAAAAAATGGTAAACAATTGATTATCTGTCTCTTTGTAAATGTTCTCAAGATACATGTATAAGGAATTCATGCTTTTGATTTCTATGTGAATGCAACTAAAAAATGATATCAATGTAAAAAAATGTTTTGGGGATTTCAACAATTACCTGTAAAGATGTACATTTACAAGTATATTTGCTATTCTTGTGATTCATTTTTGATATAGGGTTGTTAAATTGTATTCAATGACCTAGAGGGTCACTTTGTGACCATTTGTGGATAGTGCGCAGTGTTGCGACCATCTTGGTAGCATTTTTCCACTTTTGTCTATTGACCCCTGTTAGACAGCGAGGGTTACACTGCTGCACCAACTGTGTTAAGATTGTTTATTTGTTATCAATATTTGATTACCTTTTGAGTACCTTTAATTGGTGTGCGCTTCCAACCCCACTTCTTTTCCCTAATAGTGCAAGTCACACCTCTGTCATATGTTTGCCACACCCCTTTTAGAGACCCCTCCCAGTTTTTTCATCCCACTTGAAGCTTTGTGTGTGTATTCTGTGTGGATATTCAGTGTGTTCATGTTTATGGAGTGGAGAAGTGTGGCTCAATGGTTAGAGCGGCAGACCCTGATGCAGAGGTCTAGCCCGGGACCAGGGTCCAAGTCCCCGCCTCGGCGGGTCTTGGGCTCAAAATTCCACGGACCTGATAATTCCCGCCTCGGTGCCTATTCCAATCATGGAGTCCCACTCTACAACTCTGGGCAATAGCTTGCTTAATCTCCACAACGGCCCCCACAACGCTAAGGATGCCTGGCCTCCACCTTGGGGGTGCCCAGGAGTGGACACCTCACAGGGAAAGGCAGGATGGGATCCACAGCAGTATTCGTACAAGCGCCTTGAGACCCTTGTGGGTGAGTAGTGCTCTATACAAGTATCAATTTACATTTACATTCTGAGTTTGTGTGTACTAAGTGTAAGTCTGTACTGTGTGTTGATGTTCAGTGTACAGTGTTTCCATCTTTATTCCGATGGTTTGTAATACGCATGCGTGACCTGTGTGTTCAAGTTCAGTGTTCCCATGTTTATTCCAATGGTTTGTACTAAGCATGTGTGTGTATGGAGTGTTGATGTACAATGTGTTCATGTTTATTCTGAGTGTGTGTGCACTAAGTGTAATTGTGGATGTTCTGTCCCTGAGGATTCATAAGATGTTGCTGCTGACTGCGAAGCTGCTGCTGCTTGTGGGACTCCTGCTGCTTCCCTACAGTACACATCACGGTGCTTGACGATGTCCCTGGGCTTGGTCCTGGGAGCTTCGCCCGGGATGTCCCTGAGCACCATGATGCGACGTACCCAGGTGAGTTTGGCTCAGCGTTGAAGTTGATGCAGGGTCGGACTACATTATCTGCATGCATGTGAAAGGACAAGCTGCATGCATGCAAGGGACCCTTGCTGCAAGCATGCAGGACAGGGGATAAGCTGCATACATAGAGGCGGCGCCAGGGGTGGCTCTAGGCTCATGGTGGCCCTGGGTAGGGAGCGTAGGTAGGGGCCCCGGAAGAGGGAGTCTGGGCGGGGTGGAGCGTGGAGGCCAGTGAAGAGGGGGGTCAGGGTGTTTGGAAGTGGAACAGAGCCAGAGGCCGCCAAATCCCTGCCAGGGGCCACCACGCAAATCTGTATCCATCCTCAAAGGATTATTATTATATTAATGGTATATATTGGCGTTGTGGCTCCTGTGGTTTGGTGGCCCTGTGCAGGTGCACAGCTTGCACATGCCTAAGGCCGCCCCTGGCGGCGCGTGCTGCATACATTCAGGTATAGGACAGGCTTCATGTATGAAGGAAAGGCACTGCCACTCTACAGACCGGGACTGGCTGCAGAGGGTAACAATCGCTCTCTGACGACAGGCTTGGGAAATATGCAGTGAGGGTCCCATGCTGCAGACGTTCAAGAGGCAACTGGAAACTGATATGCTGACGATCAGTGGCTGCTGGCATTCTGGTGCGGGGATCACTGGTTGCAGACTTGTGGGTCAGTCACTGGCGGATAGCAGGCCAGTGTTACTGACTACAAATATCCTGGGGGAAGTTCACTGTCTCCAAACATGCATTTAGTGGCATGCTTGCTGCACTATTGTGCGGAATGTCATTGGTTGCGGACATTTCACAGTCACTGGCTGCAGATACCGATAAACCAGAGGAAGGGTGTCATGTTGTACTGACCCCAGACACGTATGAGGGGCTGATTGCTGGGTACAGACCTATATGTAGGTATCATTGGCTGCAACCAGCGGGCATGCAAGTAAGGTCAATGGTAGAAATCATGCAGGGAGTGAGGCAGTCACTGGCAGCAGACATGCATGTTGGTAAATGCTTGCTGCAGTCATGTTTGGAAAGTTAGTGGGTGAAAACGTTACATGGGAGCGTATCACTGGCTGCTGAAAGGGATGAACCAGTGCTTAATTTGTAAATTAGGAAGTGCCAAGGCACAAGATATTTCTCAGGAGGCCACTGCTGCTTCTGTCACTTCAGGTCTCTGCCAGTGCTGCCTATGCCAGTACCTATGACACCCACTTGCCATTACAGCCCTACAAATGTTACAATTTGGACTGTATTAGCTGACCTAAAACTCTAAGATTGCCCTGAGCACTCTGGTATTTATATTTTTTAATCCTATAGTTAATATTTAAACAATTTGCTACTGTGCTTTTAACCCGTTCGATGTGTCGGAAAGGCCCCCGACCGTCCGACGTCACGGTGGACGTGGGCGGAGGACGGCCGGGGGCCATCCGAACCACGCCCACTCATTATTTCTCCCGCACCGCAGCAGAATTCGCGCCGCGGTCAACGGGTTAATTTAAAAAAAGGCTGTAAGTGCTACAACTTGTGGACTGGCTCAAATAAGTGGCAGTGTTACAAAGGAAGTGCTGGTGGCAAGCACCGGTAAACACCTGCACAAATTAAGCACTGGGATAAACACTTACATAGGGCCAGATTTATCAAAATTTGAGGCATGACAGCACAGCAAGACAACTTGCTGCATTGTGTCCAAGGGAGATGGCAGGTATGCACCATCTCTATAAAGATATGGCACATACCTGCTCTCTCCTTGCACAGGCACACTCAGGGCAGTCTAGTGCCAATGCAGGCACAATTGTATCATGGTGCAAGGACTCCTGCATTGCAGGGAGGATTGTTTAGTGCAGGAAGGGGCGTCTTCCTGCACAAACAAAATGCTGAGAGGCTTTTTGCTCTTTCTAAGTGAGCTAGATGTAGGTATTTTTCCTCGTTGAGCCTCTACTGGGATGGTGTTGAAATTTGACATATTCCCATGTTTACCAGTCTTGGTATATCTGGGATGCGACAAATCCAAGGGTGAATGTGTGGGAATCCCCATTCGCTACACTTGAAACGCCTTCCCGGGGCAGAATAACATAAGGCAGCGCTTTCTCGAGATTTACCAAGCAACGCAGGGCCACGGAAAGTCTGACTAAAGATTGCGTCGCCCTTGCAACACCATGCTTAAGACAAGGGCAAAGCAATCCAACAATAAATCTGGTCCATAGTGCTTTCATCAAGGTTGCTCTATATATTGGTACAAAGGGGTTGATGGCTGGAACTTACTACATGGAAGGTAGGGAACTTGATGATCCTCTGAGGCAGGCAGAGGGCTTAGGGACATTCAGAAAAAGTTCAAAGGGGAAATTATCTGATACAACATAAAAGATGTCCAACTCTGCATGAGAGGGCAGATATACACAGAAGGAGTGGCCTTGGGCTGAACTGGGTCCCTGTTGCTGAATCACTGGCCCTTACCGTCAGACACACTGCAGAATCACTGGCCCTTACCGTTATACCACATAAGTTAAAGATACGTTCTCTAGACACTGGTGGGCCCACTCACCTGGACAATTAAAGGGGTTCGGCTCTCAGCATACTGAGATGAAGTGTGTGAAATTGCCTAATTTGTTTCCTGTAATTTTGTGCAATTTCATGAAAATGTCTCGAAAGTACAAAAAACATGGTTCACCAATATCTCCTGCGACTTTCTTCATTAGATGGGCATCCCTCGTAATAAAACGTCATATCAAAATGTCTCCCCTGGGCAGACTTTTTTCTGCTTGAACCAGTCTTCTGCAGGCTACAATAATTAGAATTGTGTACTACAACATTTTAGCAAATGTTGTGGAAACTTGTGAATTTTGCCAGGACAATCTACATTTCTCAAAAGCTTCACACAGCGACCAGGGATGCTTTGGTGCACGGTCTAGCCCTGGACTAGGAGAATCTCAAATTGTACATTCCATTCATCCTGACAGAATGGATTTAATCTTTGTGGACTCCAGATGCCAGCTTAATCTCAACTCCTCGAGGCCTTAACTTTTATAAATTAACGAACAGGGGTCAGATAGCTGTCAATGTGTCTGGACTATCCAGAGTATTATATCAGCAACATCCATATTGTGTTATTCTGGGCAAGTCCTTCTTCGGTTTCCACGTCTGCTAAAAGCGGCAATGAATTGGTTTACATTACTGCGTGATCCTTACTGTATCTTTCACACAGGCTCAAGCAGAGCAGCCAAGGGCAAGAAAACAGATTATGGGCGCGTCTTTCTGGTGCCTCCTTCCAGGGAGCTCTGTTATTTTAATATTTCCGGAACGATCCCCTTAATCAGCTCCTCCCATGTGTAGCTCAGCAAACACTCCTGCATTCAAGGAGTGACGGCCGCTGTTTACTTGTCCTAAGAGGGCATTGTTAGTTGATGGTGATTGTTTACAAAGTGACAGCAGGGAAGGAAGGGTGCCCGGGCATGCCCAGACCCCTGCATTTCATGGGCAAGTGATGCCCCGACCCTGACAGTGTCACCCCGTGAACTTACTGAAGCCGGCTTTTATTTATTTTATTTATTTATGCGTGTTTATATAGCGCGGACTTTACCCGAAGGTGTCAGAGCGCTTCACAATAGGAACAGAATTGATACAAGAGAACATTACAAGTGAACAAATTACAAAAGCAAAACTTACATTACATGAGGCAAAAGTGACAATCGTGAGCAAACAAAATATAAGAGGTAGCAAACGGTGCATTACAGGAGGAAAAAGTGACGTGTGCAGGTTACAAAAGCGTACAAAATTCAAGTAGAGGTATAAATGGAGGACACTCAAACACAAGAACAAACGTTACGTAGGCAATGGTGGAACTTGTGCAAGTATCGAAAGCAAACAAAAAGTAAGAGGTAGCAAACAGTGTGTTACAAGAGAAAAGTGAGGTGTGCATGTTACAAAAGAGTACCAAACACAGGTAAAAGGGTAGTACTGCAATATATGGCAGTCTCTCAAACCACAAGAACACACTAGGAAGGCACTTCCATAGTCATGGAGAATAGAAATTTTCTATACTAAAAGGTCTTCCTTTAGATAATAGAGAGGGCATGAATTAATTTGGAAGTGTCTTTGAAGGAGGAGAACTTTGAGGTCAGTTTTGAAGGCCTGGGAGGAGGTGGTGGTCCGCAGCTGAGGCGGAAGTGAGTTCCAGATTCTCACTGCATTGCCTGAAAAGGATTGGGCCATCGATCTTTCCTTCTTGAAAGTGGGAGGTTCAAGCAGTAGATTTTCCGCATTTCGTGATGATCTAGAGCTTCCAGAGAGTTTCAGTTTATTCGCCAGATAGCGAGGAGAGGAGGAGTGCAAGGCTTTGTGGGTGATGCATTCAGTCTTGAACTAAACGTACAAATTGCAGGCTCATCTGAAAATTTGCGTTATCACTAAAATGAGTGCGTGATGTGCGTTTCCTCTAACAGACGTCACTTGAGAGCAATGTGGAGATGGAGGTCAGTGGAGTGGTGTGGCTCACTGGTTAGAGGCGGCAGACCCGGAAGCAGAGGTCAGCCCGGGACCAGGGTTCGATTCCCGACGCGGCAGGGTCTTGGGCCAAGGTCAGTGTACTCGATAATTCTCGCCTCGGTGCCTACTCTAACCATGGATCCCACTCACCAACTCTGGGCAATAGCTTGCTTAATCTCCACTTACGGCCCCCATCAGCGCCGGGGATGCTTGTCTTCACCTTGGAGATGCCCAGGAGGGACCATCTCACAGGGAAAGCCAGGATGGGTTCCCCAGCGGTATACAGCGCCGGGACGCCCCTTTGCTGGGGCAGCTGTGCGCTTTACAAGTATACAACATTTAACATTTTCCAAAACCCATCTCTAGTACTCTACATTATAAAGGGTTCTCCGTGATGTGCTGCCTTTTGGATGTTGGGGCAATGAACTGTGCTGTCATGTGGCCCGGTCAATGACACACTTGGCCCTGTCATCAACGAACGATTAGGGATAGCTGGGCAGTTGTGATTTCAATTTTCATGGTATGCTCTCACTTGCTTTAGTTTAGGATTTGCTTGATGTCCCTGGTAATGTTATAGTTGTCTTAAAGGTTTGTTCCTTGGGATCAAGAACTAGCCTGAAGAATAAATTGGTTTGTTTTACTCAACCCCTAGACACTTTGGACGGCATTCTCAAATACATTTGCCCTACAAACTACATCTGAAGGGCGCACTCACATATGGGCATTTAGAAACACATTAGTCCAACTCGGATTCGCAGAATCGATAAGGATAGAATTTTATTTTCAAAAGTGGGATCTACGAATGCAGAAATTATGTCATGATAGTGTAGTTTCTACATTCATGTGTTTTGTGTTAGGGGCAGGATAGAAATTTGAACTTCCATTTATTTCGCAATGTAGGGAGATTTCTTCAACGAGGAAAAATAATTTCCCAATCCATGCTGAAAAACAAACAAACACCTATTCTAAGGAACTTCAGATCAAGTGTAGGTGCGACCTTGCAGGGGCAACTATCTGACTTTTCCCCCTAACCCCTAGTGAAAGCTTTCAAGACAGACGTTGCTAACAGATCATAGTTCTCGGTGCTTCAATGTCCGAATTTGAGAAAATCAGGTTCCTTTCCTAGATGCAGTGGCAGAGAATTTCAGCAGTGAAGAGCACTGCTCAAAGAGGCCAGAGTCATGGAAGTTTGCTTTTTGAAAATTGCCTCCTGGATTTCCCCTTCTTCACCTCAACAGCTACTGTTATCTGCATGCGAGCTCTTGCCTTATGAGTAAAACATCCAGTTTTTAAGATGATATGTGTATCGAAAGTCAGGTAATGTTATGTAGAACTCTTTAACTTCAAGGGATGTGGTTGAAGGAGTTGATATTGGTGATTAATATCTTATAGAAAACTGCTCTGTGGAATGGCAGAGTCAAAATAGGAAGCGTCACCAGTACTTACAGCTAGATTCATCAAAGACCCGTTTTGCGAGTCTTTAATAGCGATTCATAAGGAATCGCTATTAAGGACTAGCAAAATGGGATTCATGTAGGAATTGCAAAAAATATTGCGATTCCTACATCTTCCTTATTTGCGATTAGCAAATTGCTAATCGCAAATAAGGAATAACTCCCCATGCATTCCTATGGGCCTAAAGGCCCATAGGAATGAATGGGGAGTTATTCCTTATTTGCGATTAGCAATTTGCTAATCGCAAATAAGGATGCGAATTCAAGGGTGCCAGGGGTGTCCAAAGGACACCATGTAGCTCCCCTGAAATGCAAATTTACACAGGTGTTGCGCACACACATGTCCAAAGGACATGTGTGTGTGTAACATGAAATTGAGAAAAATGCACTAAAGTGTTTTTTTCTATTTTTTCGCTATTTACCACGAAGTCAGACTTCGTGGTAAATAGCGGCCAAAAATTGCGAATTCCCAATTTAAAATTGGTTAAAGAATTGCATTTAAGGAATCTCAAATAGAGATTCCTTAAATGCAATTCCTCGCAAATATGCGATTTTGCAAATAGCGATTTTTGCATTTGGGATGATGAATCCCAAATGCAAAAATTGTGCTCGCAAAGGGCCAGATTCTGAGAATCTGGCCCTTTGCGAGCCGATTTTCCGTTCATGAATCTAGCTGTATATTTGTAAAAAATTAAGTGCCGGGCCCTAATGTTTTTTTTTATAGTAGCCCACCACTAACACTACTTAAATCGGGGCTTGTGAACAAAACCATGGCTTGCTCGTCTTGAATCCACCTTATGCCTCTTTCTTCCACCACTAGACATCTCCTGTTTCTTTAATTCACTCTTGCTTTTTGATCCTTTCTTTGCTACCTTTTCACTGTTTTCTTATCTTTCCTTGCTCTTTCATTCTACCTGTTGTAACACTCTCTCTTTGTGTGGGTCAAAGTCTGAGGATGAAAAATAAACCCCAGCACTAAATGAGCTCTGGTTTGCTTCCTTACTGCCGGCCTACTTTGTTATGTAATTTCCTTCTGTTTTTTACAGTGTGTATGTAAAGCGCTCTGATCCGTTCCTGGTTCATGGAAAAGGGGTGTCGTCAAACCGCTTATGAAAAAAGCCAATAAATCCCCAGTGGACTTGACCAATCTCCGTCCTATCACCATTCTCCCTGCTCTGGGAAAAATAACAGAACAGTTAGTTCACAAAGAACTTAAATCCTTTCTTGAAACCCACAACTTTCTTCACCCTCAACAATCTGGGTTTCGGCCCAAACATTCAACTGAAACCGCTTTAATTGAACTGACAGATACCATCAAAACGCTGCAAGATCAAAGGAAGAAGGCCATTCTGATCCTTCTTGACCTCACGGCAGCATTCGACACCATATCCCACTCCATTCTGATTAACAGATTAATTGATATCGGGATTTCTGATTCAGCCCTATCATGGATCAGATCCTTCCTCAGTAACAGGTCCCAAATTGTTGCCCTGGGCCCCTTTCAATCTAAAGAGAAAACAGTCTCCTCCGGAGTGCCCCAAGGGTCCATCCTTAGTCCCCTTCTCTTTAATGTCTATCTCATCCCTCTCCTCACCCTGATTGAATCATTCGGCATAACTGTCACCTCATATGCCGATGACACTCAGTTGATCATCCCCCTAGATGACAACTCCAATAATGCAGAGCTCAATCTTAAACATTGCCTAACTGCTGTATTCCAATGGATGGACTCCAACCACCTCCGTTGTAACTCAAACAAAACAGAGATCCTCCCCATTGGAAAGAACGCCTCATTCTGTCCTGCTCTCTGGTGGCCCGACAACTCTGCTCCCCCCCCCCCCCCCCCCAGACTGTCTTTACCGCCAGAAACCTCGGGGTATCTTTCGACTCAGATCTTTCTTTTGATCATCATGCCATTACTGTGGCCGGTAGATGCTTCGGCATAATCAAATCCCTCAGAAAGTTTTTTGACTTCCTCCCCTTAGAATCTAGAAAAACGGTAACAGTAGCCCTCATTCTTTCACGAGTGGACTACTGCAACGGCCTCTTGGCAGGGACTAAGAAGTCCACCCTCGCCAAACTCCAAAGTGTTCTGCATGCTGCTGCCCGTCTGGTCTTAAAATTGCCTCGCAAATCTTCAATCTCTGCAGCCCTAAAAACCTTACATTGGCTCCCCTTGCACAAGAGAATACTCTTCAAAATTCTCATCGTTGCCTTTCGGGCCTTTAACAAAACAGGTCCTGTCTACCTCACTAGACACTTCCCACACTACAATCCGAGTCGCTCCCTCCGCTCTGCCCAAGAAAACTTCATGGTCTCTCCCAGGTTCAACCTGAAGTCTAAAGGAGGCAAAACCCTAAGCTCCCTCGCCATCAAAGCCTGGAACAGCATGCCCAGACATCTAAGACATCAGACTCTTGAGAAACCGTTTAGAAAACTTCTCAAAACTTGGATTTTCAACCTCTCCGATGAATGGTCCAAAGCCTCCATTTAGCCTCCCCCCTCGCCCTCTGGACCTAGCCTCAAGGATTACTCAGCGCCATGATGCTCCTTCCGGAGCGAACGCAGCGCTTTATAAATACCCCTCCAAATCCAAATCCAAATCTGATACCTACGGGTCATGCTAGCACTACAAAAAACTTTTAAAATAATATAAAAAAAAAAAAAAATACCTGCAAAGCGCTCACCTCGGTGCATGGTACCTGCAACAGAATCTGGCCGGTGAGCCTGGAGTCCCACTGTCTTCAGATGGTGGGATGCACTTAGATTTAATAACTTAAACCAAGCAAAATCTGTGATAGCTTTCCAGCCGGAGGGTAGGTTCCAGCGTTAACCCCAGGGCACGGCGTAAAATGATATAGGAGTGATTCATTATAATCAGTCAGATTTTTAAACCATATGTTATCGTGAGAACTGCTTTATGCTGGAGATAAGTTTGTGCTCTAGTTTTGTCAGTTTCAGGAGATATATATTCACTGACACCTGGGTTTTGATTTTAGAATGGGAAGGTTTTCAATGATGTCCAGGTCCCTTGGTCCCCAAGTGCATTTGAGAGTTGTCCATGGTCTGTTGCCTGATGATGCTGGGTTTGGTAACATGAGCTCTCTGGAGCTGCTTGCAGAAGCTCACCATCTCAGATGAGTGCACCAAACCCATGGGCACTCTCAAAGAGACAGGGAGGATCTCAAGGGTTAGCCAGGTGTGATTAATCAGGTAACCGCCATCGGCTTTGTCAATATGTTATGGTACTCATATTTCTATACCACCACTGTTTTATGCCATTGTAGCGTTTCTTCTGTCGTTCTTGGGAACTGTGAAGGCCATCAATTGCACAGAAGGAACCGTTGTGTGACAATGTTTTGTTTTGTTATTTTTTGATTGTGTATGGTTAGTAGAATATTTCTGCAGTACTTACATTTGAAATGCTGTCTGTGAGTCAGTGTGAAAGAAAATGAGTCAGTGTGAAAGTAAAGCGAGTTTGAGCTGACAATATGTTTATATGTGTGCAAAAGAACTCTTCTGGTTTCTCTTGCTTGTTGGGTGTCAATTGTCATTCAGTAGTCGTTTGCTTGGATTTCAAAATTGTGTCGTATTTTCTGACCCCCAAGTGAAGCTGAAGCAAATTTGTGTACTAAACTTAGTGATTTGTTTTTGAAGACATAATTGTAAAGATCCAATTGAAACTTAGAACATCAATTGAGGTGGGCACATCGGCTTTAGCTAATTATTCTCCAGAATCTGTGCTGGTGGATAAGCTTACTTGTTTACTATTTCCTTTAGAAGATAAACTGAAAGAATACTTCTAAAATTGCAAATCTGGCTCCCTTCGACACCCTTTTCGCCCTAGTATTTTGCATCAGATTATCAACACAATCTATTCAGTGTATCCGAAGCTGTTCACTACCTCTGGACAATCCGGGTTAGTGCCCATATCCTAGAAAAAGGTCAATTATGGTCCCCCATATGAAAAAAACAAATGCAGGCATGGCACTGCAGTCTAATTTTCAACCAATTTCCCTGCTTTCTGCTCGTCAAAAATGTTGGCGAAACTGGTCAACACTCAGAATGCAGTCACCAAATTTCTTTAGAGACATTATCAGCTAGATTCATGAAGCCAAATTGCGTTCGCAATACTGCGAATTCGCTATTGCGCTCGCAATTTGACGGGAAGGAATTCAAGAAACCCAAACAACCAAAATTGCGAATTCGCAAATAAAAAATAGCGAAATCGCTATTAAATTCGCAGAATCCTGGAGGATGGGCATTTGCAAATCGGAAATAGCGAGAAGCCATGGATTCTGCGAATTCAATTGCAAAGTCGCAAAAAAGTCGCAATTGCCATTCATGAAAAATCACTAAAAGCGAAAAACGAGAAAATCGCTATTTGCGACACGCAAATTAGGAAGAACTCAAATCAGGTGGTAACCAGTACTGAAAAAAAATATTTTTCAAAAAACAGTCAGGTCACTCCCAACAGGTGCAGGGCTGACCAAACACATTTAAGGACATGCAGCTTGAGCCTGGGGATTCCCACAATGTCTGGACTTTACATGCTGGTGAGGCGGCGTAGGCTGCAGCGAGCTGCACGCAACAGACGGAGGATACAGGAGCGGATATTCCGCCAGCGGGTCACCCTTCTGGGCCAAACCAGGGAGCAAATCTATGCCAAGTACCGCCTGAGTGGGGCTATGATAATCAAGCTCATCCGGGACCTAGACCCCCTGATGCAGCACCCTACAAGGAGGACCAATGCCGTGCCCACACATGTGCAGGTATTGTGCTGCCTTCACCTCCTGGCCTCCGGAAGCTTCCAGGGGATGGTCGCAGTTGCAGGGGGGGTATCCCAGCCCACCATGTCCCGCTGCCTAAGGAGTTTCCTGGAGGCAATGCTGACCCGGCTACACCACTATATATCATTCCCCACCAGCCAACAGGACCTCAATGATACAAAGCTGCAATTTTACAATGTAGCTCAATTTCCACACGTCATTGGATGTATTGACTGTACGCACGTCCATATTTGCCCACCTGCTGAGACAGAGTACATGTACCGCAACCGGAAAAGCTACCACTCCCTCAACATCCAGATGGTGTGCAATGCCAAAACAATAATCACGGACATTGTGGCACAGTACCCGGGGAGCACACATGACTCCTTCATCTTCAGGCACAGTGGCATCCACACACGACTGGCCAGGGGAGACTTTGGGGAAGGACACCTACTAGGTAAGTACACATGCCCCAAATGTGTACTTTGTGATCATGTAGCTGCGCAGAACAGGCACTCACATTCTGCTCCTCACATACAGGTGACAGCGGCTATGCTCTCCGTGAGTACCTCCTCACCCCATACCTCAACCCTGCAACACCACAGCAACGGCAATTTAATGCATCACACATTCGCACAAGGAACTGTATTGAGAGGACATTTGGCCTGTTGAAAAGCAGGTTCCGCATACTGCACAAGATAGGTGGGGCCATGAAATACGATTCTGAGGTCTGCTGCCGCATCGTGGCCGTGTGTGCGATCCTTCACAACATTGCTACCAAGCGCAGGATCCCTGTTGACATCTCTGGCAGTGAGTCGGAAGGGGACAACCACCCACCTGCTCATATGCTTCACGCACGCGGGGAAAATCCAGCAGAGGGACACAGGCGCCGTAACGAAATCTGCATGAACCATTTCTAATGCACCCACTCCCCACACCCATTACTTGACTCATGCATGAGGACATTAAGAATGACATGAGTCAGATTAAGGTAATCAAACCAATTGTATTTGTTAAATCACAATAAACTTGGCATTCAGCTAACTTGTACATCACTGGCATATTGCGTCATACGCCTGTCCTTCAGGAGGGCATGCTTGTACCAGCAGCATGGCCCCTCAAGTCAATGTCAATGTTCAATGGCGCCTCCGGGCAGATGCTCCCAGCCTCCTTTCCCCATCGTCCTCCTGATTAGGACGTGAGGCAGCAGAGGGCAAGCTGCTGCGGCGGGGTGCTACCACCGGAGGGATGGACTGGCTGCTATGGCTGGATGTAGCCTCACTTGTGTCGTCCCCCCACACCCCCGGCCATGGTTGGCAGCCTGCATGGCCTGGACTGCAGTAGCCACATGCTCTAGAGCTGTCGCGACGTCCTGGCAGCACTGGACCATTTGGACCTGCATTGCCAAGGAGCGTCGTGAGAGCTGCGAGGTAGCGTTGCCGATGATGTAGTTCGAGCGCGTGTACGCCGACAGGCGGGTCAGCAGTTGGCGGTGTCTGCGGCGATTGAGTTCCCGCTGCCTGTTAATGGCCTGTGTGTTGGCCTCCATGGCAGCTGTCATCCGCTCAGACATCAATGCAACATTTCGGGCAGTCTTGTCCAGTTGCAGGTGGATAGCCCCAAGATGACGTGCCTGTGTCTGATGCACATGCAGCATCCTGCGCTCGATGGATAGCCCACCTGCTTGCAGATTTAGCCCCCTACCAGCACGGGAAATGTTGGAGTGCTGACCCCTCACCAGTCCGCTGGACTGGCTCCTCACAGCCGCAGGGCGGCGGGTTGGTTGGCAAACTGGAGCTGGTGTGGCTTGTCCCACTGGGGACTGTGTGACAGGCAGTGCTACTGCAGCGCGTGCTGGCACAGGGGTGGCACTGGCCACAGGGGCAGGTGGTGTGATGAGCGCCGGTGCCGGAGCTTGCACAGATGGTCCGGGCTGTGGGGAGAGATTCGCGTCTCCCTCTGTGTCCTCCGTGATGTCCATGACCAGGCCATCGCTGTCAGTGCTTGGGACTTCTGCGCCACCTGTGATGTAAAGTGGACGTTGATTAGTGACATGTTTCGTACCCATTTAGACTTCCTACATGCATGCAGACTACCATTCCCTGACTGGCTGCAGGATTGACTCTCACTAAACATGTGTGGCTTAATGGGGCAAGATGGTAAATGTGGTCAGACTACATGTCCCACAATGCATTAGGGCTTTAGTGGTGTGCTTTGGCTGCATGACTGGGCTTTGATATGGGAGGCTCTGGAGTATTGGAAATTGTTAGGGTACAGGGGTTCGCATTCGCATGGCACTTACCTGGTGTGTCCTGTGTGGGTCGGGAGGAGTCAAGCTGTGTCACACCCACGCATGCCTGTGGATTAATTGTGTCCTCCACTCGGTCCTCCAGTGGTGTATTCGGTGGGACAGTGGGCTCCCGTCCACCTGTCGCCACACGCTCCCCCAGCCTCTCCGCTATCCTCTCCTTTGACCTCCCTCTGAGGTCATACCACCATTTTTTGAGTTCGTCCACGGAGCGCTGGGTCACCCCCACAGAGTTAACTTTTGCGCGGATGCGCAACCATAGCCGCCTTTTGTCCGCCTCGGCCACCCTCCTCGAATCTTTGCCAAACAGGTGGTTTTAGTCCTTGCAGACTCCTTCTATCAGGAACTCTAGCGCCTGCTGCGAAAATTTGATCTTTTTTTTGCGCCCACTAGCAGATCCAGCTGCAGCTTCCTCAGTCATGCTTGCCACTGGGGTGTATCCTGCACAACTCCTGTAGGCACACTGGAGGGGACCTCTGAATGTGATGCTCCCTGTACAGGCTCTCACTGCTGAATGAGGGTGGAACCTGCCTACTTCCTGGTTGTGATGTCATCACTGGGCTCAAGATGCGACTTCCCGTTTTTGCGATCTCGCACTTAACGAGATCGCAATTTGCGATATCGCAATTTCTAAACGGATTTCGTCCGGTTATGCGAATATTTAGCGATTTTCGGCAAATCGCAATCGGCGATTGCGGGCGATTGCGATTCGCTTTTTTTTCACGCAATTTTTCATGAATGCCAATCTGCGATTTTTTATTTGCGATTCGCTTTTTCTCGCAATTAAGGAATCGCAGATTGGGACATTGATGAATCTAGCTATTAATGTGTTACATCACTTGTAATTGGGCTTTGCCCCACCCCCGCCATAGCACTGAAATGATGTTGCTGGAGATCTCTGAGGCAATAATGTAGAACCTGGACCTCGGCTATAATTTAGAACTCGTTCTGCTGGATCTCTCGGTGGCATTTGATACGTTCTCACATAAGATATCATTACAATCTTTCTCTACAGTTGGACTGAATGGATCAGGCCTGGGGTGGCTTAGCTCCTTTCTTGATTACAGAGATCAAGCAGTGTGGATGAGACCGTTTTATTCAGAGGTAAACACTTTACAATGTGGAGTTCCTCAGGATTCTGCATTAAGCCCTATCCTTTTTAATATCTATATGACTCCCCTTGCTTTTTGGGAGGAGTCTTTTGGTATTAAAACAATTTCACGTGCTGATGACACACAATTTCTGCTCTCATACAAAGGCGACTCAGCGGAGGCTAAAACAGCTTTTACAGCATGTATTAAAGCAAGGAAAGGCTGGTTTAGGAATAACAATCTCCAGTGTAATCCTGACAAAACAGAAATGTTGCCGTTTGGCCCCGATCCTTTGTCAGGATGGATTGGCTGTTGGCCTGCAGAGTTGCCACCCATCCCCTCCGATGACTATGGCCAGGAATCTAAGGGCATTATTTGTTGACTGTCTTTTTATAAAGGCACAGATTGCCTCAGTGGTTAAGCCATTTTTGGGGATTTTAAGAACTCTAAAAAACAAATCTACTTGTTCTAGCCTGGGATGCGTTGAAAATTGTGTCTCATCCCCTGATCCTGTCTGTTTTAGGCTACTCTGAAGCTCATTATCTTGTCCTCCCTGAATATTTGACGCATCATCTCCAAGTGGTTCAGAATACCACGATGCAACTTTTTTTTAAACTCACAAAATGGACGCCTCTCTCAGCTTTTCGAAGGCAGTTGCACTGGATTCCTATTAGCAAAAGAATCACCTTTAAAGCTTTGACTATCATGCACCACGCTCTGCATGGTATAGGTCCTAAGTATCTTAACACCAGGATTCAGGAGTCCTGTCCTTCATGAACTTTGCACTCAAGGAACGCACAACTACGGGTTGTTCCTCATTTTAGGAAAAAAAGGCATGGGGGGGTTCTTCCTTCTCTTTTCAAGTAGCTTCAATCTGGAATTGGCTCCTTTTCCAACTAAGAAATACTTTGGATGAGGCTGCCTTCAGGAAACTGTTAAAAACTCACTTATTCTGCGACTAGTACTCTTCTCAAACCTGCTGTGCCGTGTTAGTGCAGGGACACTTTAGAATAGCCGTGAGCTATACAAGTGCAGTCATTCATTCATTTATTCATCCATTCAACAAAAAAAAAGGGTCCAGGCAAGCTCGATCTGTATTAGGAGCCCAAGCCTCCTAGATGTCTCATTTCCTCTTCACATCTCCTAGTTAAGCGTAAACTTAACACTCATCTAGCTCCTGTGTCCTAGTTAATCCATCGCTAATCCTAGCTGTTCCAGGTTTCGGTTTTATACCGACAAGAGCTACCTGGGTGGTGAACAAAGCACTTTATAAGAGCCTTCAACATAACAAGATAATAAATGCAGAAAAATGCAAACTCTATAAGAAACCCACGAGACTTTCACTAAGTGACAACGCGTGCAGTGTTAAAAGTACTCTCATAATTCAAAATTTGCGAACATTCGTGACAAGAATTTTCAATTCTATTAAGGACAAGGAGGCGAGGATTATACTTTCTCATTTCTTTATTAGAAATGCTCAGCAGCCAATAAAACAGTAAAAAACTACAGTACCCATGAACACCAGGGTAACCACCATAGAGACCACAGTATAAAAGGTCCTATAGATAGTCTCTCTTCCTCTTTCTTTGGTGAAGAAAAAACAGTGCAAATCAAAACAGGAAATTCAAATGAAGAACAACAGGAAGGAAGTCCACGAACGCAGGAAAATCCAAGCGGAACGAGGATGCAGGCAGTTGAAGAATACTGGAACCAGAAGTCCCTTGAAAGGCAAGCGAAGCCAGGGGTAACAGAAAACCTCTACTTTGGGTCAGAACCTGAAAAGAGACACAAAGCCGTAATACACATCCAGTGCATAAGTCGTAAGCAGAAATCAGGGGGGGTAGAAAAAACAAGGAAGTCTAAGAAATCCATATACAATTATCAAACATGTTCATAATAGCAATATATGCAGAACAACAACATTGGGTGGGATAATCCTCGCCTCCTTGTCCTTAATAGAATTGAAAATTCTTGTCACGAATGTTCGCAAATTTTGAATTCTATGTCAGGACAGGAGGCTCAGATTATGCTTGTTTAAAGCTGATCCACCTCCACAGAAGCAATATGATCAATCGGTTTGTAATAAAAAGTTTTGAACACAGAATCAGAAGACCAATCCGCGGCCTTCATAATGTCAAAGAGAGTGACACCCATGCAGAATGCTTTAGAAGCCATCGCCCCACGTGCCGAATGGGCACCAAAAATGGAAACATCAATGCCAGCTCTGACATGAGCCATCGAACCCAGCGAGCTAAAGTAGCTGGGGTAACAGGGCGAAAAGGCTTCTGCAAAGCAATCAACAGTTGACCTTGCATATCTGAACGTAAAGGAGCAGTACTTACTTCATAATCTTTGACACATTGAACCACACAAAGGTTGGGATGAGTGGGAAAAGAAGGATAGGTAATCAAATTAGTATTTGTTTTGGTACGTCTGGAAAGGAGAAACGTAACACCCTCAGGTGTAAAGCTGCGACCTGCCAAATCCAAAGCCCTAACATCAGACACACGTTTGCAGGAAACAAGGCATAACAACATAGTCAGTTTGGCTGACAGCTGTTTACGGGACAATAGAGAATTGGAAGGCCAGGCCTCAAGAAAACGCAAAACAATGGAAACATCCCATAAAGAGACGTACATAGGACAAGGGGTTACGCCAGGCGGATACCTTTAAGCAATTTGGCAATCAGAAGATGTTCACCTGCAGGTTTACCATCAATATAGATATGAACCGCTGAAATGGCGCAACGGAAATTGTTGACAGCTCGATAAGCCAAACCGGAAGAAGCAAGAGAGGCCAAAAAATTAATGATCATGGAGAAATCCGCTGAAGTGGGATCAACCTCCCGTTGAGCACACCAGTCACACCATCGCTTCCAGGATCCCTTGTATCGTTTGTGAGTATTGGGTGACCAGGCTTCACTAATGAACTTGAAAGCGTCTCGAGAAAGGCCTGGGACCGTCCAGCGGTCCCCGAAAGCCGCCATGCCAACAGATGGAGATTGTCGGATAGAATCAGGGGATGCGGAGTGCCGAGAGGATCCAGCAAGAGATTCCACTTCTGGGGAAGAAGGAGCGGCACTGCACAACACATTTCCAGGAGAACCGGGAACCGCGCTTGAGCCCTCCACAGAGGAGCAATCAGAATCAATTCGGAGCGATAACGTTTCGTGCATGCCAGGACTCTGGGAATCATCATGAACGGGGGAAAGGCATAGCACAGGCTCGACGGCCAAGTCTGCAGAAAGGCATCCGTGGCCAGGGCTTCCGGATCCGGCCTCCAGCTGAAGAACAGCGGGAGCTGAGTATTGAGGAGAGAGGCAAACAGGTCGGTCTGACACTGGCCCCAGAGCCGGAGGAGAGAACGGAACACGCGAGGATGAAGCCTCCAATCGCTGAAGTCCCGAAGATGCCGCGAATTCCAATCCGCAATCTGATTGTTGCGGCCGGGAAGATATTCTGCAATATATCTTGGACCTCGTGACGCCCAACTTGTTGACATAGCGAACCGCCGAGAAGTTGTCCATTCGGAGAAGTATGCAGCAATTGGATTGAAGAGGAGAGAAACAACGGATCGCAAATGACCCTGCCAGGAGTTCTAGGCAATTGATGTGGAGAGACAACTCTTGGGGAGACCAACGACCCCCCGTTGAGACAGGACAGGCACTCACCCTCTGCTCCTCACATACAGGTGACAGCGGCTATGCTCTCCGTGAGTACCTCCTCACCCCATACCTCAACCCTGCAACACCACAGCAACGGCGATTTAATGCATCACACATTCGCACAAGGAACTGTATTGAGAGGACATTTGGACTGTTGAAAGCAGGTTCCGCATACTGCACAAGACAGGTGGGGCCATGAAATACGATTCTGAGGTCTGCTGCCGCATCGTGGCCGTGTGTGCGATCCTTCACAACATTGCTACCAAGCGCAGGATCCCTGTTGACATCTCTGGCAGTGAGTCGGAAGGGGACAACCACCCACCTGCTCATATGTGTCACGTACACGGGGAAAATCCAGCAGAGGGACACAGGCGCCGTAACGAAATCTGCATGAACCATTTCTAATGCACCCACTCCCCACACCCATTACTTGACTCATGCATGAGGACATTAAGAATGACATGAGTCAGATTAAGGTAATCAAACCAATTGTATTTGTTAAATCACAATAAACTTGGCATTCAGCTAACTTGTACATCACTGACATATTGCGTCATACGCCTGTCCTTCAGGAGGGCATGCTTGTACCAGCAGCATGGCCCCTCAAGTCAATGTCAATGTTCAATGGCGCCTCCTGGCAGATGCTCCCAGCCTCCTTTCCCCATCGTCCTCCTGATTAGGACGTGAGGCAGCAGAGGGCCTGCTGCTGCGGCGGGGTGCTACCACCGGAGACATGGACTGGCTGCTATGGCTGGATGTAGCCTCACTTGTGTCGTCCCCGCCACCCCCCCGGCCATGGTTGGCAGCCTGCATGGCCTGGAGCTCTAGAGGTGTCGCGACGTCCTGGCAGCACTGGACCATTTGGACCTGCATTGCCAAGGAGCGTCGTGAGAGCTGCGAGGTAGCGTTGCCGATGATGTAGTTCGAGCGCGTGTACGCCGACAGGCGGGTCAGCAGTTGGCGGTGTCTGCGGCGATTGAGTTCCCGCTGCCTGTTAATGGCCTGTGTGTTGGCCTCCATGGCAGCTGTCATCCGCTCAGACATCAATGCAACATTTCGGGCAGTCTTGTCCAGTTGCAGGTGGATGGCCCCAAGATGACGTGCCTGTGTCTGATGCACATGCAGCATCCTGCGCTCGATGGATAGCCCACCTGCTTGCAGATTTAGCCCCCTACCAGCACGGGAAATGTTGGAGCGCTGATCCCTCACCAGTCCGCTGGACTGGCTCCTCACAGCCGCAGGGCGGCGGGTTGGTTGGCGAACTGGAGCTGGTGTGGCTTGTCCCACTGGGGACTGTGTGACAGGCAGTGCTACTGCAGCGCGTGCTGGCACAGGGGTGGCACTGGCCACAGGGGCAGGTGGTGTGATGAGCGCCGGTGCGGGAGCTTGCACAGATGGTCCGGGCTGTGGGGAGAGATTCGCGTCTCCCTCTGTGTCCTCCGTGATGTCCATGACCAGGCCATCGCTGTCAGTGCTTGGGACTTCTGCGCCACCTGTGATGTAAAGTGGACGTTGATTAGTGACATGTTTCGTACCCATTTAGACTTCCTACATGCATGCAGACTACCATTCCCTGACTGGCTGCAGGATTGACTCTCACTAAACATGTGTGGCTTAATGGGGCAAGATGGTAAATGTGGTCAGACTACATGTCCCACAATGCATTAGGGCTTTAGTGGTGTGCTTTGGCTGCATGACTGGGCTTTGATATGGGAGGCTCTGGAGTATTGGAAATTGTTAGGGTACAGGGGTTCGCATTCGCATGGCACTTACCTGGTGTGTCCTGTGTGGGTCGGGAGGAGTCAAGCTGTGTCACACCCACGCATGCCTGTGGATTAATTGTGTCCTCCACTCGGTCCTCCAGTGGTGTATTCGGTGGGACAGTGGGCTCCCGTCCACCTGTCGCCACACGCTCCCCCAGCCTCTCCGCTATCCTCTCCTTTGACCTCCCTCTGAGGTCATACCACCATTTTTTGAGTTCGTCCACGGAGCGCTGGGTCACCCCCACCGAGTTAACTTTTGCGCGGATGCGCAACCATAGCCGCCTTTTGTCCGCCTCGGCCACCCTCCTCGAATCTTTGCCAAACAGGTGGTTTTAGTCCTTGCAGACTCCTTCTATCAGGAACTCTAGCGCCTGCTGCGAAAATTTGATCTTTCTTTTGCGCCCACTAGCAGATCCAGCTGCAGCTTCCTCAGTCATGCTTGCCACTGGGGTGTATCCTGCACAACTCCTGTAGGCACACTGGAGGGGACCTCTGAATGTGATGCTCCCTGTACAGGCTCTCACTGCTGAATGAGGGTGGAACCTGCCTACTTCCTGGTTGTGATGTCATCACTGGGCTCAAGATGCGACTTCCCGTTTTTGCGATCTCGCACTTAACGAGATCGCAATTTGCGATATCGCAATTTCTAAACGGATTTCGTCCGGTTATGCGAATATTTAGCGATTTTCGGCAAATCGCAATCGGCGATTGCGGGCGATTGCGATTCGCTTTTTTTTCACGCAATTTTTCATGAATGCCAATCTGCGATTTTTTATTTGCGATTCGCTTTTTCTCGCAATTAAGGAATCGCAGATTGGGACATTGATGAATCTAGCTATTAATGTGTTACATCACTTGTAATTGGGCTTTGCCCCACCCCCGCCATAGCACTGAAATGATGTTGCTGGAGATCTCTGAGGCAATAATGTAGAACCTGGACCTCGGCTATAATTTAGAACTCGTTCTGCTGGATCTCTCGGTGGCATTTGATACGTTCTCACATAAGATATCATTACAATCTTTCTCTACAGTTGGACTGAATGGATCAGGCCTGGGGTGGCTTAGCTCCTTTCTTGATTACAGAGATCAAGCAGTGTGGATGAGACCGTTTTATTCAGAGGTAAACACTTTACAATGTGGAGTTCCTCAGGATTCTGCATTAAGCCCTATCCTTTTTAATATCTATATGACTCCCCTTGCTTTTTGGGAGGAGTCTTTTGGTATTAAAACAATTTCACGTGCTGATGACACACAATTTCTGCTCTCATACAAAGGCGACTCAGCGGAGGCTAAAACAGCTTTTACAGCATGTATTAAAGCAAGGAAAGGCTGGTTTAGGAATAACAATCTCCAGTGTAATCCTGACAAAACAGAAATGTTGCCGTTTGGCCCCGATCCTTTGTCAGGATGGATTGGCTGTTGGCCTGCAGAGTTGCCACCCATCCCCTCCGATGACTATGGCCAGGAATCTAAGGGCATTATTTGTTGACTGTCTTTTTATAAAGGCACAGATTGCCTCAGTGGTTAAGCCATTTTTGGGGATTTTAAGAACTCTAAAAAACAAATCTACTTGTTCTAGCCTGGGATGCGTTGAAAATTGTGTCTCATCCCCTGATCCTGTCTGTTTTAGGCTACTCTGAAGCTCATTATCTTGTCCTCCCTGAATATTTGACGCATCATCTCCAAGTGGTTCAGAATACCACGATGCAACTTTTTTTTAAACTCACAAAATGGACGCCTCTCTCAGCTTTTCGAAGGCAGTTGCACTGGATTCCTATTAGCAAAAGAATCACCTTTAAAGCTTTGACTATCATGCACCACGCTCTGCATGGTATAGGTCCTAAGTATCTTAACACCAGGATTCAGGAGTCCTGTCCTTCATGAACTTTGCACTCAAGGAACGCACAACTACGGGTTGTTCCTCATTTTAGGAAAAAGAGGCATGGGGGGGTTCTTCCTTCTCTTTTCAAGTAGCTTCAATCTGGAATTGGCTCCTTTTCCAACTAAGAAATACTTTGGATGAGGCTGCCTTCAGGAAACTGTTAAAAACTCACTTATTCTGCGACTAGTACTCTTCTCAAACCTGCTGTGCCGTGTTAGTGCAGGGACACTTTAGAATAGCCGTGAGCTATACAAGTGCAGTCATTCATTCATTTATTCATCCATTCAACAAAAAAAAAGGGTCCAGGCAAGCTCGATCTGTATTAGGAGCCCAAGCCTCCTAGATGTCTCATTTCCTCTTCACATCTCCTAGTTAAGCGTAAACTTAACACTCATCTAGCTCCTGTGTCCTAGTTAATCCATCGCTAATCCTAGCTGTTCCAGGTTTCGGTTTTATACCGACAAGAGCTACCTGGGTGGTGAACAAAGCACTTTATAAGAGCCTTCAACATAACAAGATAATAAATGCAGAAAAATGCAAACTCTATAAGAAACCCACGAGACTTTCACTAAGTGACAACGCGTGCAGTGTTAAAAGTACTCTCATAATTCAAAATTTGCGAACATTCGTGACAAGAATTTTCAATTCTATTAAGGACAAGGAGGCGAGGATTATACTTTCTCATTTCTTTATTAGAAATGCTCAGCAGCCAATAAAACAGTAAAAAACTACAGTACCCATGAACACCAGGGTAACCACCATAGAGACCACAGTATAAAAGGTCCTATAGATAGTCTCTCTTCCTCTTTCTTTGGTGAAGAAAAAACAGTGCAAATCAAAACAGGAAATTCAAATGAAGAACAACAGGAAGGAAGTCCACGAACGCAGGAAAATCCAAGCGGAACGAGGATGCAGGCAGTTGAAGAATACTGGAACCAGAAGTCCCTTGAAAGGCAAGCGAAGCCAGGGGTAACAGAAAACCTCTACTTTGGGTCAGAACCTGAAAAGAGACACAAAGCCGTAATACACATCCAGTGCATAAGTCGTAAGCAGAAATCAGGGGGGGTAGAAAAAACAAGGAAGTCTAAGAAATCCATATACAATTATCAAACATGTTCATAATAGCAATATATGCAGAACAACAACATTGGGTGGGATAATCCTCGCCTCCTTGTCCTTAATAGAATTGAAAATTCTTGTCACGAATGTTCGCAAATTTTGAATTCTATGTCAGGACAGGAGGCTCAGATTATGCTTGTTTAAAGCTGATCCACCTCCACAGAAGCAATATGATCAATCGGTTTGTAATAAAAAGTTTTGAACACAGAATCAGAAGACCAATCCGCGGCCTTCATAATGTCAAAGAGAGTGACACCCATGCAGAATGCTTTAGAAGCCATCGCCCCACGTGCCGAATGGGCACCAAAAATGGAAACATCAATGCCAGCTCTGACATGAGCCATCGAACCCAGCGAGCTAAAGTAGCTGGGGTAACAGGGCGAAAAGGCTTCTGCAAAGCAATCAACAGTTGACCTTGCATATCTGAACGTAAAGGAGCAGTACTTACTTCATAATCTTTGACACATTGAACCACACAAAGGTTGGGATGAGTGGGAAAAGAAGGATAGGTAATCAAATTAGTATTTGTTTTGGTACGTCTGGAAAGGAGAAACGTAACACCCTCAGGTGTAAAGCTGCGACCTGCCAAATCCAAAGCCCTAACATCAGACACACGTTTGCAGGAAACAAGGCATAACAACATAGTCAGTTTGGCTGACAGCTGTTTACGGGACAATAGAGAATTGGAAGGCCAGGCCTCAAGAAAACGCAAAACAATGGAAACATCCCATAAAGAGACGTACATAGGACAAGGGGTTACGCCAGGCGGATACCTTTAAGCAATTTGGCAATCAGAAGATGTTCACCTGCAGGTTTACCATCAATATAGATATGAACCGCTGAAATGGCGCAACGGAAATTGTTGACAGCTCGATAAGCCAAACCGGAAGAAGCAAGAGAGGCCAAAAAATTAATGATCATGGAGAAATCCGCTGAAGTGGGATCAACCTCCCGTTGAGCACACCAGTCACACCATCGCTTCCAGGATCCCTTGTATCGTTTGTGAGTATTGGGTGACCAGGCTTCACTAATGAACTTGAAAGCGTCTCGAGAAAGGCCTGGGACCGTCCAGCGGTCCCCGAAAGCCGCCATGCCAACAGATGGAGATTGTCGGATAGAATCAGGGGATGCGGAGTGCCGAGAGGATCCAGCAAGAGATTCCACTTCTGGGGAAGAAGGAGCGGCACTGCACAACACATTTCCAGGAGAACCGGGAACCGCGCTTGAGCCCTCCACAGAGGAGCAATCAGAATCAATTCGGAGCGATAACGTTTCGTGCATGCCAGGACTCTGGGAATCATCATGAACGGGGGAAAGGCATAGCACAGGCTCGACGGCCAAGTCTGCAGAAAGGCATCCGTGGCCAGGGCTTCCGGATCCGGCCTCCAGCTGAAGAACAGCGGGAGCTGAGTATTGAGGAGAGAGGCAAACAGGTCGGTCTGACACTGGCCCCAGAGCCGGAGGAGAGAACGGAACACGCGAGGATGAAGCCTCCAATCGCTGAAGTCCCGAAGATGCCGCGAATTCCAATCCGCAATCTGATTGTTGCGGCCGGGAAGATATTCTGCAATATATCTTGGACCTCGTGACGCCCAACTTGTTGACATAGCGAACCGCCGAGAAGTTGTCCATTCGGAGAAGTATGCAGCAATTGGATTGAAGAGGAGAGAAACAACGGATCGCAAATGACCCTGCCAGGAGTTCTAGGCAATTGATGTGGAGAGACAACTCTTGGGGAGACCAACGACCCCCCGTTGAGACAGGACAGGCACTCACCCTCTGCTCCTCACATACAGGTGACAGCGGCTATGCTCTCCGTGAGTACCTCCTCACCCCATACCTCAACCCTGCAACACCACAGCAACGGCGATTTAATGCATCACACATTCGCACAAGGAACTGTATTGAGAGGACATTTGGACTGTTGAAAGCAGGTTCCGCATACTGCACAAGACAGGTGGGGCCATGAAATACGATTCTGAGGTCTGCTGCCGCATCGTGGCCGTGTGTGCGATCCTTCACAACATTGCTACCAAGCGCAGGATCCCTGTTGACATCTCTGGCAGTGAGTCGGAAGGGGACAACCACCCACCTGCTCATATGTGTCACGTACACGGGGAAAATCCAGCAGAGGGACACAGGCGCCGTAACGAAATCTGCATGAACCATTTCTAATGCACCCACTCCCCACACCCATTACTTGACTCATGCATGAGGACATTAAGAATGACATGAGTCAGATTAAGGTAATCAAACCAATTGTATTTGTTAAATCACAATAAACTTGGCATTCAGCTAACTTGTACATCACTGACATATTGCGTCATACGCCTGTCCTTCAGGAGGGCATGCTTGTACCAGCAGCATGGCCCCTCAAGTCAATGTCAATGTTCAATGGCGCCTCCTGGCAGATGCTCCCAGCCTCCTTTCCCCATCGTCCTCCTGATTAGGACGTGAGGCAGCAGAGGGCCTGCTGCTGCGGCGGGGTGCTACCACCGGAGACATGGACTGGCTGCTATGGCTGGATGTAGCCTCACTTGTGTCGTCCCCGCCACCCCCCCGGCCATGGTTGGCAGCCTGCATGGCCTGGAGCTCTAGAGGTGTCGCGACGTCCTGGCAGCACTGGACCATTTGGACCTGCATTGCCAAGGAGCGTCGTGAGAGCTGCGAGGTAGCGTTGCCGATGATGTAGTTCGAGCGCGTGTACGCCGACAGGCGGGTCAGCAGTTGGCGGTGTCTGCGGCGATTGAGTTCCCGCTGCCTGTTAATGGCCTGTGTGTTGGCCTCCATGGCAGCTGTCATCCGCTCAGACATCAATGCAACATTTCGGGCAGTCTTGTCCAGTTGCAGGTGGATGGCCCCAAGATGACGTGCCTGTGTCTGATGCACATGCAGCATCCTGCGCTCGATGGATAGCCCACCTGCTTGCAGATTTAGCCCCCTACCAGCACGGGAAATGTTGGAGCGCTGATCCCTCACCAGTCCGCTGGACTGGCTCCTCACAGCCGCAGGGCGGCGGGTTGGTTGGCGAACTGGAGCTGGTGTGGCTTGTCCCACTGGGGACTGTGTGACAGGCAGTGCTACTGCAGCGCGTGCTGGCACAGGGGTGGCACTGGCCACAGGGGCAGGTGGTGTGATGAGCGCCGGTGCGGGAGCTTGCACAGATGGTCCGGGCTGTGGGGAGAGATTCGCGTCTCCCTCTGTGTCCTCCGTGATGTCCATGACCAGGCCATCGCTGTCAGTGCTTGGGACTTCTGCGCCACCTGTGATGTAAAGTGGACGTTGATTAGTGACATGTTTCGTACCCATTTAGACTTCCTACATGCATGCAGACTACCATTCCCTGACTGGCTGCAGGATTGACTCTCACTAAACATGTGTGGCTTAATGGGGCAAGATGGTAAATGTGGTCAGACTACATGTCCCACAATGCATTAGGGCTTTAGTGGTGTGCTTTGGCTGCATGACTGGGCTTTGATATGGGAGGCTCTGGAGTATTGGACATTGTTAGGGGACAGGGGTTCGCAGTCGCATGGCACTTACCTGGTGTGTCCTGTGTGGGTCGGGAGGAGTCAAGCTGTGTCACACCCACGCATGCCTGTGGATTAATTGTGTCCTCCACTCGGTCCTCCAGTGGTGTATTCGGTGGGACAGTGGGCTCCCGTCCACCTGTCGCCACATGCTCCCCCAGCCTCTCCGCTATCCTCTCCTTTGACCTCCCTCTGAGGTCATACCACCATTTTTTGAGTTCGTCCACGGAGCGCTGGGTCACCCCCACAGAGTTAACTTTTGCGCGGATGCGCAACCATAGCCGCCTTTTGTCCGCCTCGGCCACCCTCCTCGAATCTTTGCCAAACAGGCGATTGTAGTCCTTGCAGACTCCTTCTATCAGGAACTCTAGCGCCTGCTCCGAAAATTTGATCTTTCTTTTGCGCCCACTAGCAGATCCAGCTGCAGCTTCCTCAGTCATGCTTGCCACTGGGGTGTATCCTGCACAACTCCTGTAGGCACACTGGAGGGGACCTCTGAATGTGATGCTCCCTGTACAGGCTCTCACTGCTGAATGAGGGTGGAACCTGCCTACTTCCTGGTTGTGATGTCATCACTGGGCTCAAGATGCGACTTCCCGTTTTTGCGATCTCACACTTAGCGAGATCGCAATTTGCGATATCGCAATTTCTAAACGGATTTCGTCCGGTTATGCGAATATTTCGCGATTTTCGGCAAATCGCAATCGGCGATTGCGGCCGATTGCGATTCGCTTTTTTTCACGCAATTTTTCATGAATGCCAATCTGCGATTTCTTATTTGCGATTCGCTTTTTCTCGCAATTAAGGAATCGCAGATTGGGACATTGATGAATCTAGCTATTAATGTGTTACATCACTTGTAATTGGGCTTTGCCCCACCCCCGCCATAGCACTGAAATGATGTTGATGGAGATCTCTGAGGCAATAATGTAGAACCTGGACCTCGGCTATAATTTAGAACTCGTTCTGCTGGATCTCTCGGTGGCATTTGATACGTTCTCACATAAGATATCATTACAATCTTTCTCTACAGTTGGACTGAATGGATCAGGCCTGGGGTGGCTTAGCTCCTTTCTTGATTACAGAGATCAAGCAGTGTGGATGAGACCGTTTTATTCAGAGGTAAACACTTTACAATGTGGAGTTCCTCAGGATTCTGCATTAAGCCCTATCCTTTTTAATATCTATATGACTCCCCTTGCTTTTTGGGAGGAGTCTTTTGGTATTAAAACAATTTCACGTGCTGATGACACACAATTTCTGCTCTCATACAAAGGCGACTCAGCAGAGGCTAAAACAGCTTTTACAGCATGTATTAAAGCAAGGAAAGGCTGGTTTAGGAATAACAATCTCCAGTGTAATCCTGACAAAACAGAAATGTTGCCGTTTGGCCCCGATCCTTTGTCAGGATGGATTGGCTGTTGGCCTGCAGAGTTGCCACCCATTCCCTCCGATGACTATGGCCAGGAATCTAAGGGCATTATTTGTTGACTGTCTTTTTATAAAGGCACAGATTGCCTCAGTGGTTAAGCCATTTTTGGGGATTTTAAGAACTCTAAAAAACAAATCTACTTGTTCTAGCCTGGGATGCGTTGAAAATTGTGTCTCATCCCCTGATCCTGTCTGTTTTAGGCTACTCTGAAGCTCATTATCTTGTCCTCCCTGAATATTTGACGCATCATCTCCAAGTGGTTCAGAATACCACGATGCAACTTTTTTTTAAACTCACAAAATGGACGCCTCTCTCAGCTTTTCGAAGGCAGTTGCACTGGATTCCTATTAGCAAAAGAATCACCTTTAAAGTTTTGACTATCATGC
The DNA here is from genome assembly GCF_964261635.1 of Lissotriton helveticus. NCBI lineage: Eukaryota > Metazoa > Chordata > Amphibia > Caudata > Salamandridae > Lissotriton > Lissotriton helveticus. The sequence goes on from NC_136071.1 coordinate 492,334,770, forward strand.
ACCACGCTCTGCGTGGTATAGGTCCTAAGTATCTTAACACCAGGATTCAGGAGTCCTGTCCTTCAATAACTTTGCGCTCAAGGAATGCACAACTACGGGTTGTTCCTCATTTTAGGAAAAAGAGGCATGGGGGGTTCTTCCTTCTCTTTTCAAGTAGCTTCTATCTGGAATTGTCTCCTTTTCCAACTAAGAAATACTTTGGATGAGGCTGCCTTCAGGAAACTGTTAAAAACTCACTTATTCAGCAACTAGTACTCTTCTCAAACCTGATGTGCCGTGTTAGTTCAGGGACACTTTAGAATAGCCGTGAGCTATACAAGTGCAGTCATTCATTCATTTATTCATCCATTCAACAACAAAAAAAGATGGTCCAGGCAAGCTCGATCTGTATTAGGAGCCCAAGCCTCCTAGTTGCGTCATTTCCTCTTCACATCGCCTAGTTAGGCGTAACTTAACACTCATCTAGCTCCGGTGTCCTAGTTAATCCATCGCTAATCCTAGCTGGTCCAGGTTTCGGTTTTATACCGACAAGAGCTGCCTGGGTGGTGATCGAAGCACTTTATAAGAGCCTTCAACATAACAAGATAATAAATGCAGAAAAATGCAAACTCTGTAAGAAACCCACGAGACTTTCACTAAGTGACAACGCGTGCAGTGTTAAAAGTACTCACATAAATCACACCTACGACCTATAATGTTGTGAAAATGGCGGTACTCTATTCATTGAAGAGATACAAGCAACCATTGGTGGCTGACATCGAAAGTGGAAAGGGGCGGAGAATCGGAGAGACTATTTACACATGCCCAGCTTTTGTGTTCGTTGCACCAACTGGTTTCAGGGAGCTACTAGTTCACAATAGCTGTGGCAGGGGGTGCAGCTAATTTCAATGCAAAGGTATATATTCTAACCGTAGTTATTTCTAATCTCTTGGAATATTTTACATTGGTCTCTCATATCATATTCAGAATCTCACCCACCAGGATATTTGAACTACTAGCTCCTATTAATTGCAGCGTTTTTTTTATATCAGTTAAATTCACAAAGAATGCCCTGTGATCGTTGTAAAACTGCCAGGTTGAAAGGTACCAAGGTATACCATTCATTCTTTGCTAGGGATCCGCGGATTTCTTGCTGTTTGTCTATATTTGATTGAGTGAAGTGTTTCCCTCATGGTTGCACCAGGGGGCGCCAAAAGATAACCCTTGGTTGAGATTTATTTTGCGTTACATGTTCACCTTGTGTTTAGTCCGACTCCCAAATCTCGCACACGCACCTTGGCAGCTCAGCTCTTGACCCTGGATGTGCTCCCGTCCCATGTCATTATTACAAACTACGAACTCCCAACCGTGATGCGTGGGGCCTCTTGTGCGTTTAAAGCACAGTAGCTCCGAAGCGCCCTACTGCCAAGTAGGGCTAAACAACTGCTAGAGCGGGAATGTCTGGAGGCTCAAACATCGTGTGACTCTGAGTAAAACACTTAGGGCCAGATGTAGGTAGGCATTTACCGGTCGGTAACGGCCGAATTCGGCCGTTACCGACCGGTAAATGCAATTTGAGATGTAGGGCCCTGTATTTTACAGACCGATTATGTAAAATACCGAGTCGGTATTTTTACGGAATCGGGAAAATTGATATGTAGGTGGGACTCTTCTGAGTCCCACAAGCATTAAAAAATCGGTATTTTACCATCAAATACTATTTGATGGTAAAATACCGATTCTGGTGTGCTTGCACATGTGTGCATGCACACCTATGCCATATGACAGGCAGACCTGCCCTTAGGGCAGGTATGCCTGCCACATGGCACCCGAGCCTCTTTTGGGGGTGCCAGAGGGTGTCAAAGTGACACCCCCTGCACCCTTGTGTCAATCGGTATTTACCGATGCGGTAAATACCGACCGGTAAATGCCCAATCATTCCTATGGGCTTCAAAGCCCATAGGAATGAATGGGCATTTACCGGTCGGTATTTACCGCATCGGTAAATACCGATTGTTTCCGAATCGGTAAATGCACATCTGTATTTACCTACATCTCGGTACTTTTATTTTACCACTTCTTAAATACCGAGTCGGTATGATGCGGTATTTAAGAGGTGGTAAAATAAAATTTACCTACATCTGGCCCTATATCTCACCCAGGGCACAAGTCCTATAAAAGGAAGTGGGGGGCCTGATAGTATGCAAATGACCTCGTGACGTAACGTGCTGAACGTGTCCCGGTGTCTGAAATTTACACCGGGACACGTTCAGCATATTTCTGTGGGGCCCAGCTTCTTGGCAGGGGGGGCGGCGTCCACCCTGTGAAAAGAGTGGGGGGACGCCGTCCACCCGCGTGGACCCCCGACTGGAGCCTTGATCTCACCTTGTCTAGAAATGAATGTGTCCGTCTGTAATAATTGGAACTGATACTCGTGTAAAGCGCTCTGATACCTTCTGGTCTAGTTCGAGCTCTAAATCACAGCAAAAAAAAAAAAAAAAAAGTGGCCTACTGTCCCATTCAAAGCACAGTAACGCTTGAGTGTGATACTGTCCTATTCAATACACAGTAGCACCGGAATGCACTAGAGTTCCAATCAAAGTCCACCAGCACCAGTGCTCTCAACCGTCCCATTCAAAACACATTACCATGGAGCAGCCGCGGCCCGTGGAGGGAGTTACGGTGGGGCAGGAAGGCGGGGCAGGGGAGGGGCAGGGTGGGGGGTGCTAAAAACCGGAATATGGATAATTGGAGGTAAGTAAACAATTTAATAAATTAAACGAATTTCGTAGCGCGACCTGCATCGCAAAATGCGAGGCAGTGCGCACTACGAAATTTGTTTTATTATTTACATTATTTACTTACCTCCAATTATTCATCCTCTGGTTTTTAGCACCCCCCACCCTGCCCCTCCCCGCCTTCCTGCCCCACCGTAACTCCCTCCATGGCCGTGGCTGCCATGGAGAGCACTACTGTCCCGCTGAAAGTACAGTGGCACTGATGAGAAGCGCTATACTTTCCCATTCACCATAGTAGTGCTGGATAACTCAACTGTTGTATTCAAATACAGTGATCCTGGAGAGCCCTACTGTCCCTTTCAAATCACTATAACCCTTGAGTGCCCTTCTGCCCACGGCAAAATTCCTAAAAAAGAGAAGTGGGGGGACTAACCTAGCTAGACATCACGGCGCGTGACATCACACATGGCATAACAGGAATTGACATCATAGAAAGTGGCATCACAAGCCACGACTTTACAGGAAGTAGCATCACAAGAAGTGACATCAGATCTAAAGCCCTCACATATATGTTTAGCAGGTCTATCATGTGTACGTTTGAGCACATTGCAAGGATAATAGCACAGTGAGCTATGAAAGATGATATGTGACTTCTACCCCTTACTATACCCAATTTTATGTACCACACCCTGTACATTCATTAAAGTTATAATGTATTATACATGTAGTAAGCGCATGTTGATGTATAGTGCTCTTACACCCTGCAATGGGATGAGTAGGGCTATACAAGAAAAAATAGTGGTACTTAAATTATTTCAACGCCTCCCCAGGTGTAGTATGCTCTATATAAAAGCAACTTGCTGTGTGTAAAAACTGGGAAAGACCAACACATCTGACATTCTTAGAGTGCATGCATATCTCCTAAACAGGGACAGAACAAAGTGAAAATCTACCTTTCGTAAGTATGTGTGAAGTGATAACCTTTGTTTTCCCTCTGCTTCATTTGCATCTAGGTGTGAGGCTCCTGACTGCTCCCAGCCTGGAGACTCACAAAAGGAGGCCGATGACCCCTCAAATTCGGCCTTTGTTATGGGCCCAGCAGGAGTCTTAAATAGGAAAGCCCCGACCCCACCTGCACGTAGTTGCTTGTTGCAGATGGAAAGCAGACAATGTGCAGGCGCTGCTGAAAGTGTCCCGGTGTTTGGAAATTACACCGGGACGAGTTGAGCACATTATTCAGTGGGGCCCAAATTCTTGGCAGGGTGGACGGCGTTCACCCTGTGAAAATAGTGGGTGGACACCGTCCACCCGCGTGTACCCCCCGACTTGTGCCCTGCTTCTGCCCCATTTGAAGCGCAGTAACACTGGAATCTTCAACTGTTTTTTTCAATACAGTAACGCTGCAGTGTCCTACTGTCCCTCGAAACGCAGTAGCTTCGGAATGCCCCACTGTCCCATTGAAAGTACAACTGCACTGGTAAGAATTGCCCGACTGTCCAAATCAAAGCAAAGTAGCACTGGAAGTACAACAGCACTGAAGAGAAATACCCTTTTGTCTCATGCAAAGCCCTGTAGCGCTGGGAAGCCATACTGTTCTTTTCAAAGCACAGTAAAGCTAGCGTACACCACTGTCCCTTTCAAAGCGCAGTATCACTGGAGGCCCTTGTTGCATTGTCTTTCATAACACAAGTGTGCTGAAGTGCTCTACTGTCCCATTCAAAGCACTATAGCTCTGGAGGGCCCTGCCGCCCCATTCAAAGCGCAGTAGCGATGGAGTGCCCGAATGTCCCATTCGAAGGACAGTAGCTCGGTTTACCTTACTGTCTCATTCAATGCGCATTAGCTCTGGAGTTCCCTTCTGCCCTATTCAAAGCACAATAGCACTGATGAGAAGTGACCTACTGTCCTCTTCAAAGCATAGTAGAACTGGACTGTCCTACTGTCCCATTCAAAGAACCGTGGCACTGGACAGTCCTACTGTCCCATTTAAAAAAAAGTAGCGCTGGAGAGTCCTACTGTCCCATTGAAAGAACCATAGCACTAGAGTGTCCTACAGTCCCATTCAAAGCACCGTAGCACTGGAGTGTCCTACTGTCCCATTCAAAGACCCGTAGCACTGGAGAGTCCTACTGTCCCAATTAAAAAACTGTAGCGCTGTAGCGCTGGAGGGTCCTACTGTCCCAATCAAAGAACAGTAGCACTGGAGAGTCCGATTTTGGAAAAGGGGGGTGGTGATGGACAGAGTTTGTGAATGATGCAGAATACTCTTACCAAGTCAAGAGATCATGGTTTTAATCCATCACCGTTTTTTAGCTCACTGCACCATCCCAGCTCAGAACCTGGCTATATGCAAATTAGTCTGTTCCTGTCCCAGTGCATGATGGGAACAGTGCAAACCAAACTACCAAGCCAATTCTTATACTGGGAAGGAAACAAGCTTCCGGGGACCGGTTTCTGGCATCACAGCCTTCTTCGGCCCAGCTTGCTTGAATCCTGATGGTGCAATGAGCAAGGGACTCACGTCTGAGTATACCCTCCCACACATAGTGTGGATAAAACCGATTTTGGAAAAGGGGGGTGGTGATGGACAGAGTTTGTGAATGATGCAGAATACTCTTACCAAGTCAAGAGATCATGGTTTTAATCCATCACCGTTTTTTAGCTCACTGCACCATCCCAGCTCAGAACCTGGCTATATGCAAATTAGTCTGTTCCTGTCCCAGTGCATGATGGGAACAGTGCAAACCAAACTACCAAGCCAATTCTTATACTGGGAAGGAAACAAGCTTCCGGGGACCGGTTTCTGGCATCACAGCCTTCTTCGGCCCGGCTTGCTTGAATCCTGATGGTGCAATGAGCAAGGGACTCACGTCTGAGTATACCCTCCCACACATAGTGTGGATAAAACCGATTTTGGAAAAGGGGGGTGGTGATGGACAGAGTTTGTGAATGATGCAGAATACTCTTACCAAGTCAAGAGATCATGGTTTTAATCCATCACCGTTTTTTAGCTCACTGCACCATCCCAGCTCAGAACCTGGCTATATGCAAGGAGAGTCCTACAGTCCCATTTAAAGAACTGTAGCACTAGAGTGTCCTACTGTCCCATTCAAAGAACCGTAGCATTGGAGTGTCCTACTGTCCCATTCAAAGAACCGTAACACTGGAGCATCCAACTGTCCCATTCAAAGAACCATAGCACTAGAGTGTCCTACAGTCCCATTCAAAGCACCGTAGCACTGGAGTGTCCTACTGTCCCATTCAAAGACCCGTAGCACTGGAGAGTCCTACTGTCCCAATTAAAAAACTGTAGCGCTGGAGGGTCCTACTGTCCCAATCAAAGAACAGTAGCACTGGAGAGTCCTACAGTCCCATTTAAAGAACTGTAGCACTAGAGTGTCCTACTGTCCCATTCAAAGAACCGTAGCATTGGAGTGTCCTACTGTCCCATTCAAAGAACCATAACACTGGAGCATCCAACTGTCCCATTCAAAGAACCATAGCACTAGAGTGTCCTACAGTCCCATTCAAAGCACCGTAGCACTGGAGTGTCCTACTGTCCCATTCAAAGACCCGTAGCACTGGAGAGTCCTACTGTCCCAATTAAAAAACTGTAGCGCTGGAGGATCCTACTGTCCCAATCAAAGAACAGTAGCACTGGAGAGTCCCACAGTCCCATTTAAAGAACTGTAGCACTAGAGTGTCCTACTGTCCCATTCAAAGAACCGTAGCATTGGAGTGTCCTACTGTACCATTATAAAATCTGTAGCACTGGAGGCTCCTACTGTCCCAATCAAAGAACCGTAGCACTGGAGAGTCCTTCTGTCCCATTCAAAGAACCGTAGCACTAGAGTGTCCTACTTTTCCATTCAAAGAACCATAGCACTGGGAGTCCTACTGTCCCATTTAAAAAAAGTAACACAGGAGAGTCCTACTATCCCATTCAAAGAAGGATAGCACTCTAGTTTCCTACTGTCCCATTCAAAGAACCGTAGCACTGGAGACTTCTACTGTCCCATTCAAAGAACTGTAGCACTAGAGTCTCCTACTGTCCCATTCAAAGAACCGTAGCACTAGAGTGTCCTACTGTCCCATTAAAAAAACCGTAGCACTGGAGGGTCCTACTGTCCAATTCAAAGAACAGTAGCACTGGAGAGTCCTACTGTCCCATTCAAAGAACCGTAGCACTGGAGAGTCCTACTGTCCCATTCAAAGAACCGTAGCACTAGAGTGTCCTACTGTCCCATTCAAAGAACCGTAGCACTAGAGTGTCCTACTGTCCCATTCAGAAAACCGTAGCACCGGAGGGTCCTACTGTCACAATCAAAGAACATTAGCACTGGAGAGTCCTACTGTCCCATTCAAAGAACCGTAGCACTGGAGTGACATACTGTCCCAATTGAAGAACCGTAGCACTGGAGAGTCCTACTGTCCCTTTCGAAGAACCGTGGCACTGGAGAGTCCTACTGTCCCTTTCGAAGAACCGTAGCACTAGAGTGTCCTACTTTCCCATTCAAAGAACCATAGCACTGGGAGTCCTACTGTCCCATTTAAAAAAAGTAACACAGGAGAGTCCTACTATCCCATTCAAAGAAGGATAGCACTCTAGTTTCCTACTGTCCCATTCAAAGAACCGTAGCACTGGAGACTCCTACTGTCCCATTCAAAGAACTGTAGCACTAGAGTCTCCTACTGTCCCATTCAAAGAACCGTAGCACTAGAGTGTCCTACTGTCCCATTCAAAAAACCGTAGCACTGGAGGGTCCTACTGTCCCAATCAAGGAACAGTAGCACTGGAGAGTCCTACTGTCCCATTCAAAGAACGGTAGCACTAGAGTGTCCTACTGTCCCATTTAAAGAACCGTAGCACTAGAGTGTCCTACTGTCCCATTCAAATAACCGTAGCACTGGAGGGTCCTACTGTCCCAATCAAAGAACAGTAGCACTGGAGAGTCCTACTGTCCCATTCAAAGAACCGTAGCACTGGAGTGACATACTGTCCCAATTGAAGAACCGTAGCACTGGAGAGTCCTACTGACCCTTTCGAAGAACCGTGACACTGGACAGTCCTATTGTCCCTTTCGAAGAACCGTAGCACTAGAGTGTCCTACTTTCCCATTCAAAGAACCATAGCACTGGGAGTCCTACTGTCCCATTTAAAAAAAGTAACACAGGAGAGTCCTACTATCCCATTCAAAGAACGATAGCACTCTAGTTTCCTACTGTCCCATTCAAAGAACCGTAGCACTGGAGACTCCTGCTGTCCCATTCAAAGAACTGTAGCACTAGAGTCTCCTACTGTCCCACTCAAAGAACCGTAGCACTAGAGTGTCCTACTGTCCCACTCAAAAAACCGTAGCACTGGAGGGTCCTACTGTCCCAATCAAAGAACAGTAGCACTGGAGAGTCCTACTGTCCCATTCAAAGAACCGTAGCACTGGAGAGTCCTACTGTCCCATTCAAAGAACCGTAGCACTAGAGTGTCCCACTGTCCCATTCAAAGAACCGTAGCACTAGAGTGTCCTACTGTCCCATTCAAAAAACCGTAGCACTGGACGGTCCTACTGTCCCAATCAAAGAACAGTAGCACTGGAGAGTCCTACTGTCCCATTCAAAGAACCGTAGCACTGGAGTGACCTACTGTCCCAATTGAAGAACCGTAGCACTAGAGTGTCCTACTGTCCCATTCAAAAAACCGTAGCACTGGAGGGTCCTACTGTCCCAATCAAAGAACCGTAGCACTGGAGAGTCCTACTGTCCCTTTCGAAGAACCGTAGCACTGGAGACTCCTACTGTCCCATTCAAAGAACTGTAGCACTAGAGTCTCCTACTGTCCCATTCACAGAACCTTAGCACTAGAGTGTCCTACTGTCCCATTCAAAAAACCGTAGCACTGGAGGGTCCTACTGTCCCAATCAAAGAACAGTAGCACTGGAGAGTCCTACTGTCCCATTCAAAGAACCGTAGCACTGGAGAGTCCTACTGCCCCATTCAAAGAACCGTAGCACTATAGTGTCCTACTGTCCCATTCAAAGAACCGTAGCACTAGAGTGTCCTACTGTCCCATTCAAAAAGCCGTAGCACTGGAGGGTCCTACTGTCCCAATCAAAGAACCGTAGCTCTAGAGTGGCCTACTGTCCCATTCAAAGAACCGTAGCACTATAGTGTCCTACTGTCCCATTCAAAAAACCGTAGCACTGGAGGGTCCTACTGTCCCAATCAAAGAACAGTAGCACTGGAGAGTCCTACTGTCCCATTCAAAGAACCGTAGCACTGGAGTGACCTACTGTCCCAATTGAAGAACCGTAGCACTGGAGTCTCCTACTGTCCCATTCAAAGAACCGTACAACTAGAGTGTCCTACTGTCCCATTCAAAAAACCGTAGCACTGGAGGGTCCTACTGTCCCAATCAAAGAACAGTAGCACTGGAGAGTCCTACTGTCCCATTCAAAGAACCGTAGCACTGGAGTGACCTACTGTCCCTTTCGAAGAACCGTAGCACTGGAGAGTCCTACTGTCCCATTCAAAGAACCGTAGCACTGGAGTGACCTACTGTCCCTTTCGAAGAACCGTAGCACTGGAGTGACCTACTGTCCCATTCAAAGAACCGTAGCACTGGAGTGACCTACTGTCCCATTCAAAGAACCGTAGCACTGGAGTGACCTACTGTCCCTTTCGAAGAACCGTAGCACTAGAGTGTCCTACTGTCCCATTCAAAAAATCGTAGCACTGGAGGGTCCTACTGTCCCAATCAAAGAACAGTAGCACTGGAGAGTCCTACTGTCCCATTCAAAGAACCGTAGCACTGGAGTGACCTACTGTCCCATTCAAAGAACCGTAGCACTGGAGTGACCTACTGTCCCAATCAAAGAACCGTAGCACTGGAGTGACCTACTGTCCCATTCAAAGAACCGTAGCACTGGAGTGACCTACTGTCCCTTTCGAAGAACCGTAGCACTGGAGAGTCCTACAGTCCCTTTCGAAGAACCGTAGCACTGGAGTGTCCTACTGTCCCTTTCGAAGAACCGTAGCACTGGAGTGTCCTACTGTCCCTTTCGAAGAACCGTAGCACTGGAGAGTCCTACTGTCCCTTTCGAAGAACCGTGTCACTGGAGTGTCCAAGCACTGGAGAGTCCTACTCAAACTACAGCAGCGCTGATGAGAAGTGCTGGTCCACACCATGGAAAAGCCTAGTAGCTCTGCTGAGGCCCCTTTAAAGTACCGGACTCGATGGGGATAATGCAAGGCCCTGTATCTCATGGAGAGGAAGGGGGGCCTTAACCCTCCAAGGGACCCCAGCCCCTTCAAGAAGGTCCCATTCAGCTCAAGAGCAATGAATGTCTGTATGATATGGGAACCTCTGGGGGGGGAGGGGGGCGATCACAGAGATCGCTGGAGGCTAATGTGACTCCGTCGGCTGCAGCTTGCAGTGGGGGCATTAACAGTCGAAGGGCGTCTCCTTTTAAATGCGGCTCACAGTTTCCCGTTTTTACAGAGAAATCCTATCATAAAAATATTTTCCCGTCTGTACTTACTTTTAACCATACATAAAAACGGAAAGTATGTTTTTTGCTTGCTTCCCAGAGCCGTCAGTCATGACTACTGGGCCAACAGCTCAGATGGGAGCTTAAGCAGCTGCAGATAGGCACGTGTGTGAACCACAGCGCTCACATTTCCATATGACTCTAGTGATATATCACATATAGGTACTCACAGCTTTAAAACCCACCTGGCAGGCATGTGTTGGTGTACCTTTAGTGGTTAAATGCGCGCAGAATATACTAATTGCATCTTTATATTTTTTACAGCCACACACTTCACGTGGATAAACATAAATGCAATAATCAGAAAATACATATGGATAAATACAGATTAAAATGCCCCAAAACACAAATACCGTATAACTCGGAGCCCTAAATGCAACTCAAGACATAGATGACCTTGAACAGGGGTCAGCAGAGGTCCAAATCTTTAGCTAAGATCAATGGACAAACCCATGAAATTTACAAATAGTCTCTGATCTAATTTTTGTAACAACTGCCATTTCAGCCCTTCCTAATCGCCAGTAAACTCGGGGACTAAGCTGTCTTTAGTAAAGCAAGTGCAGTGGTCCATTTTTCTTGCCTGCTCAATGCCCCATTGGCACACTTGCTGTGCCCCTTGTCACTGCAAGTCACAGAGAGATGATGGCCTTCAGTGCCAGTCCCAAAGTTAGGAACTCAGAGTAAGGCCAGCGTCCTTCTCCTCAGTGGGAGCCCCCCACTGCTCTCTGAGCAGTGCAAAAACAAAAAAAGAATATGATAATAGCAAGATGTTATTATCATTTCATTTTTTTCTCTGTGGGACTTTTAGCCAGGTCGGGGCGGGGCTGAGCTCGCCAGAGCAGAATGACGAGTGGTGAGACTCCCTAAGTGCGCATGGCGGTTTGGCCCGCACTCTTGGGCCGACCAAACCGCCATTCGCACTCAGCAACATGCCCAGGCTCCCATGCACTGCCTAGGCAGGCAACTCAGACCAATCACGACGCTGCTGATGCAGCATTGTGATTGGCTGGGAGAGTCAGGGAGAATAGGCGCTTCCAGTGCTGCTAGTGCCGAGTGAGGACGGAGGAGAGGCATGTGGCGGCAGCGAAGGTAACTTTATTCTATTTGTTTTTTCATCCCACACCCCACCACCCCTGTTCCAAGGAATCTACCATTGTTAGTCCTGGCATCCCTTTCACCTAGGACTAGCCTCCTTGTTAGTGTTGAACACATGTTATTTTTAATTTGTAGTATGAGGAAATGAATTCCAACATTCTGGGATCCACCCTTCCAGCTGCCACAAAGGAAACAAGCATTTGCAATGCAATAGGTCTCGCATTGGTGAAAGTTAGAGCTATTGGTGTTGTAAATGGCAAAGTTGTTCCTCTTACACTAGCCGCGAAGGCCCCCAGAATTGTCACTGAAGCATGTTGCACAACACAAGTGTGAAAAAACAGTACATTTGACTAACCAAGACTGTCAACAGTTTAAAAGCCTGCGTTTAATTTTACCTGATACAAAACAGGCTTCTCGTTGAGTTGCTGCACAATAGAAAATGAATACATATGTTGCCTTTGCATGTGGTTGCGATTGGGTACACGCGTGGGGGGGGGGGGGGGGATGGACTTTCAGAGATGTCAGCTGGGCTGGCAGCTTGGAAGCGTGTGTTTGATATTCTAAGTAAAAGAAATTGTGACACTACAACAAAACAAAAGGATAAGAATAAACAACAGTATAAGAATTCACAGCTGCGCAGACATGCAAACGTAGCAGCAATACAGGTATGATTTTCATGTCACCTGCAACATTTTATTACCACAAAGGGAAATAAGCAGTCTAATAATGCTCGATCATTAGCACCTTATGAAAACAGATTGTTTACAGTGAACCATATCGAAAAATACAGATACGAAAAATTGACCACATTTTTCCATGCTCACTGAGGTTTCGCCCTTAATAAAGCATTCTTCAAGGAGGGCCAAGATTTACGATTTGGAGAAAATGGTTATACAAAATTTTCCAAAATTATAAAATGCATCAATGCTCGTATAATTGGTGTAATAAAGATAAAAAGCCGATTACTCTGCATGTATTTTGTCAAACGACTAGGGACTGCCATCCGCTTTTTAGTCCTAAACAGTTCAACTGCTGTAGTTGTGACACACGTACCACCACACCAAGGGGATACCAATCTGTTCGCTATCTAGCTCTGTGGTACATACGCAAGTGAAGCGGATGTGGGCGAGGCAACCTTTGGGATGAGTGCAGCCATCCATATTGGGTCGCGATGATTTTGTAACTTTGTCATGTTCACAACAATCTTGGAACATCAGATGTCTAGTCACGCTACACAGGGCAGCTTCTCTGCCATGGGGGAGGAGCATCGCCCCACTGATTTTAAACAGTGCGAGGAAGAAGAAACATAAAATGATAATAACTTAGAGTTATTATCAATTCATGTTTCCTGCCTCTTTGCGAGTGGGCGGGTCTGCTCTGCTCTTGGAGCAGGGCAGGGGAGGAGTGTTTTCCCCACTCCTAAGTGTGCAATGACTGTTTGGTCGGCCCTCTCGGGCCGTCAATAACAGGCAAGCGCACTTTCCCTGTTATCCATGCAGGCTGCATTACAGTCGCGTGGACAACAAGCCCAGACCCCCATTCCCTGGTCGAGCGTTGAACCAGGACGCCCAAAACCAATCACACTGGATTGCAGCATTGTGATTGGTCAGCAGAGTCTGGCTTTCCTTCCTTTGCCTGTCTGAGGAGGAAAGCAGAGATGCAGGATCCGGTGCTGCAAGTTAAGTGTTTTAAAAAATAAATAAAAATGTCCTGGAGTTAGAAAACAATAAAGTGTCGGCTAGACATTCCTACCTGTACAGATTATTTCTAAACACAAAATTATGCAGTCCTGTGTCACAAGATTTATTAAACAGTAAGATCTTTTTTTCCCCACATTAGATGTTTGCCCTGAGGAAGTGAAAGATTGGGATCAGCGCTGCGATAGCGCAGGCCGACACTATGAACTGTTTCGTCTTTGGGAACCTGACTGCTGCTGTTATACTGTGTACAAAAGGGGGTGGTGATGGACAAAGCATCTGAATCAATCAAACACTCACACCCAGTCAAAAGATCTGGGTTTAATCTATCACCGTTCTTTAGCCCACTCTGCCACCCCAGTTCAGACATGGCTATATGCAAATCAGTCTGACCCTGTGCCTCTTGGGAACAGTCCAGCCGAAACTGCCAAGCCATGTCTTCCCTGGACCGGAAACAAGCTTCCGAGGACCGGTTTCTGGCATTCCAGCCTTCTTCAGCCCGGCTTGCTTGAATCCAGTGGCAAAGTGAGCAAGGGACTCACGTCTGAGCATACCCAGCCACACTTATGGTGGCCAAAAGCAGTACAAAAGGGGGTGGTGATGGACGGAGCATCTGAATCAATCAAACACTCACACCCAGTCAAAAGATCTGGGTTTAATACATCACCGTTCTTTAGCCCACTCTGCCACCCCAGTTCAGACATGGCTATATGCAAATCAGTCTGACCCTGTGCCTCATGGGAACAGTCCAGCCGAAACTGCCAAGCCATGTCTTCCCTGGACCGGAAACAAGCTTCCGAGGACCGGTTTCTGGCATTCCAGCCTTCTTCAGCCCGGCTTGCTTGAATCCAGTGGCAAAGTGAGCAAGGGACTCACGTCTGAGCATACCCTGCCACACTTATGGTGGCCAAAAGCAGTACAAAAGGGGGTGGTGATGGACGGAGCATCTGAATCAATCAAACACTCACACCCAGTCAAAAGATCTAGGTTTAATCCATCACCGTTCTTTAGCCCACTCTGCCACCCCAGTTCAGACATGGCTATATGCAAATCAGTCTGACCCTGTGCCTCATGGGAACAGTCCAGCCGAAACTGCCAAGCCATGTCTTCCCTGTCCATCAACTGTGTTTTTTGCTGTTATACTGTGAGCACCCTTGCTGATGTGGTGCGGGCGGCGGGAACGGATCACAGGGTCATGACTCAGAGCAGCTGAAGACAGTGGTGGTGGGAACTATGCAGGAGCTGAGGGTGGGGTAGCATGGCGCGCCTGGCCGAGGAGGACCTGTGGGCTATAAACCGTGCTCCCTGCATGTTAGGTGAGTGGCTGGGCTTCATGATGACCCATATTTGTGCATGATCTTGTCTATTAGACTGGGCATGTGGGTGAGGGGTACTGGGGTGCAGTGCCAGGCTTCCAGTGCTGGTTGGTTTGCTACCCTTGTGGTGGCTGATTGCTTCACTATGCTGCCCAGTAATAGAAGCGGGCGCCTGCTAAAATATTAAGCGTGGCTCCCGTGTTGGTAATCTGAAAGCGGGTGCTGTGCTCAAACCTGATATATTGTAAATTTTGGGGTTGAACCCATATAGTCAGTAGGACCTGGGTAATTGCTCGGTATAGAAAGAAGGGGTCCCAGACAATACACAACAAATTACACAATTCAAGGTTTGATGAGTTGGATTATTTCACAAAAGATCGAATCAAGGTGCAAAGTGTTTTAATTTTCACCACACCTGTGCTAAACATTCATTAGCTCATTACTCAAAACATGAATATACACACATTAAACACAATTTCAATACGCCCAAAGGGGGGAGGGGAAAGTGCAGGGGAGAGAAATATGCATTTCTTGATAGTTCAACATCACTATTCAAAAATTTCAATTGCGTGTGACCATATTTGAGAATCACAGGAAAAAATTACACAGATCCCCAGGCGTGGGGTCAACAGCAGTGTGTGAAAATCAACATCATATTTTTGTACAGAATCTCCTATTTAGCTATATACATTAAACTGTTCTGTAGGAGTTCAAATTAGTAGAGAAAGTCTACGTTTCGACCCATAGAATGTAGGACAGTATATCCTTACTACGCGGGTCTTCGTCAGGACGTGAGGGAAGGGAAGGAATGTGGGGCTGTTCCTAAAGGTAAAACAATGAGAAGAGACTTTAAAAAGGTCTCCAAACGGAGTCCCTACACGATAAGTCAAAACAGAAAAAATTATAAAGACAGAAATTTCATAGAAGTAGTAATTGACAAGGAGGTATGTAAACCATGTTACCTGCTCAGGAGTCAGATAAAGGCCTGGTAACACATAGTTCTGGCCGTAGCCGAGCGGAATAGTAGAATTAGCTGTACCTAAGGGCCAATTAGTGAAAAGGCCAATCAATAAATGTGCTCGCCACACACGTTTGTATTAAAAATATGGAAACACTTAACCAATAATCCTACCTCTACAGCGGTGCTGTGTAGGATCATGGAAAGGGTGTCAATGCAGTTGGTAAATTAGGTCCATATGCGTCAAAGTTCATCAGTGAATCTGTGGGTTTTTTGGGGAGCCAGGTTAGTATTAGCGTCGTAGCAGGTCTGGAAAAACGGGTACTTTTTACTATTCTGTTGCCTGTACCACAGGCGTCTAAACACAAATGACACTTAATTATCAACTCACCCGGGATGAAATTGTAAAGATAAACAGCGAGCCGGCGTCTGTCACGGTCAAAGCACAGTCACAAAGTGCTGATAAAGACGTGTAGAGGTGCAGTATCTAAGGACCAAATAATGGAAGCGCCAATCAGTGGATATGCGCGCCAGGCATACCGTTTGTAGATCAAAGGACATTTAGCCCGATATCGTACCTCTGCTTAGGTATGGAATCCTTCAGAACGCTGTCATTGCGGTCGGACGGTTTTTTAAAACGTTAAATGGGTCCATGCTCCACCATTTGATCTGTGGATTAATATAGACCAGATTTAGTGAAAGCGTTACACTAACGCGAGAGATGAAGCAGTCAAAAGACGCTGCTCGATTTAAAACAGACGCCGCGCAAAACTAGACTCACCCGAAGTATTTTCTGTAGGCGCGCGTACGAGGCAGCGTCTAGTCCATGCCTGGAAAAATCAGGAAGTGCTGCCTTGGAAACAGAGGCCAATTTGTAACCTCGCAAAGAGCGAGACTGGTGTTACCAGGGTAACCCAGGACGCCAGCAAGCGTCAAAACGAGCGTCCATTAGATTAGAAGGAACGTAACCGAGGAACAAAGGACTTAAACGAAGGCTTATGTTAATGATATGGTTGATGGGGCACTTAGCTATTACGGTGGGAAGCCTTTCTTTATTTATAACGACAACACAATGCTTTACATAGATAATGCGCGGACCTGCCATTAACACGGTAGTCAAGGCGCAACATTGAAGCACTAAAAGAGTAGTGATCACAATATTCACACAGATCATAGAATTGGTAAACACATCTCAAAACAGTGGACTAGACCCGATTCCTGAATTGGGGCAGTTCACTTATAAATTCGTCAAAGCAGCTTTTACCAAACCAGGTATTTACACACGTATTCCACGGGCAGAAACATACATAGTGGTTCAAGACATTTTGTTGTGCGGACCTACCTTGCAAGGTGGTCAAAGGCACAGTTACTCAATACATTGATATGTTCAATAGGGCACAGTTTCTTAACACATTGATCAATAGAGATATCGCATAGTGGGGCGCAGTTTCTTAACACATTGATCAATATAGACATGATTCTCAGTACTGTGCGTGAACCTACCTCATGGTGGTTAAGACGCACGATTGATTTATAGAGTGGCCGTCTGAGAAAAACTGCTTTCTGATTCATTCAGACCCATGCGTACTGAATCAAAAAACCTGATCCATTTTATCTCTCTAATGTTGAGAATTGGCTCAAGATTGCCACCCCTGGGGCCCAGTCTCAGTTGTTCCAGAATGGTCCACTTAAGACTTTCCGGGGGGTGAGCAAGGTTTTTGCAGTGGTCTACCAAAGGTGCTCCCTCAACCTTACACCTTACACGGCTGCAGTGTTGCAAGAAACGTACTTTTGCTCGTTGCTGAGTCTGGCCAATGTATATTAAATTACAGGGGCACACTATGCAGTAAACTACATTGGATGAGTTACAGTTGGTATGTGACTTTAATGTCACTTGATGTTGTCCATGGGCAAAAACTTTGGTCTGGATTGTGGCTGGGCAGGCTTTACAAGAGCCACAGCGGTAGTGACCCACGATGGGAGGTAGACTCCACATCGATGTTAGGGATTGTTCCTTTGCGGTATTCAAGAAAGAGCACACCACGTGATCTCGAATATTCTTCGCTTTTTTGAAAGCGTGAAGCGGTGGGTGGCTACAGTTGAGGTCCTCGGTGATCAAATGCCAGTACTTATTTATAGTTTTCTTTATCGCATTACTTTTTGTGGAGAAGGTGGTCACACATACGATGCGTTGATCATCGTTGTTCCGTTGGGGTCCCGGCTGCAGTAGAATTTCCCTTGGGTTATGCCAAGCTCTCTTTTTGGCTTTTTTGACCAAACGCCTCGGGTACCCACGTTCAAACAGCCGTTCCATCAGAATGGTTGCTTGCTCATCATAGTCGTCCTTTTTGCTGCAGTTACGGCGAATCCGTAAAAATTGCCCAAAGGGCAGATTGTCACGGAGTCCCCGTGGGTGATGGCTCGAGTACAGAAGCAGGGAGTTCCTCTCCGCAGGTTTCCTGAAAAGGGTGGTTTGCAGGGTCTCATTCTCCACAAAGATGGTTAAATCCAGAAAGTCTATAGATTTCTTATCATATTGAATAGTGAACTGAATGTCCGAAGTGCGCCCATTTAGCCAAATGAAAAACGTTTCGATATCCTGTTCATTCCCAGTCCAGATACAGATGATATCATCTATGTATCTCATCCACATGTTTATTTGAGGTCTGAAGGGATTGGCATCATTGAGTATGAACACCTCTTCATACATGAACATGAAGATAATGGCCAGATCAGGAGCAAATGCCGCCCCCATCGCCACGCCCTTGGTCTGAAGGTAAAAAGAATTGCAAAAAATGAAGAAATTCCTCATCATTGCAATTTTTAATAGCAAGATGATAAAGGATGTAGGCACACGGGTTGGTGCCTCCCGTTTGTCAAGTGCAATAGTCATAGCTTGCAGGGCCTCATCTTGGGGTATGCTGGTATACAGTGACACGATGTCACAGGTTACCAAAATTTCTTCATGTGAGTTATATGGACGTCCGTCAATCAGATTAATGACCTGTGTGGTATCTCGCAGGTAAGTTGTAGTTGCTTCTGCTAAGGGCTTCAGAAAGAAATCAATGTACCTACACAGTGGTTCCAAAAGAGAGCCGCAACCCGATACTATTGGTCGGCCAGGAGGTTGGTGTAGATCCTTGTGTACCTTCGGTAGTGTGTAGATGGTAGGAAGGCGTGGGTTCTTTTGGTTTAGATACTGAAATTCATGGTCCGACAGGAAACCTTGTTGGAGGCCGTCCTGGGTCACTCTCAGGATTTCCGCTTTTAGTTCTCTAGATGGATCCCCATCCAGTCGTTTGTAACTCACCCCATCATTTAATTGTCTCATTATCTCACTGGTGTAGTTGTCCAGGTCCTGTACAACAATTGCACCACCCTTATCGGCAGGTTTAACTACCACCTCAATGTTGTCCTTTATAGATTTGAGCGCCAGTTTCTCTGCTTTGCTAGTATTGAACTTAACGAATTGTTGTTCTCCCAAAATTTTGTTCACATCCCGTAGGACGAGGCTCTCATAGGCCAGGATACGTTGAGTCATGGCGTGAGTGGAAGGTACGAAAGTAGATGGTGGCCTGAAATGGGTCGCCGATAAGGGCTGCACAAATGGTTTATCCTTGAAAAAGTATCGCAGTCGTATTTTACGAAAAAACTTGTGGAGTTCTACTATGGTGTTGAAGGTATCAGGTTTTGCGGTTGGAACAAAAGATAAACCTCGACTGAGTACCTTGATTTCTTCATCAAGTAGAGTGTATTTGGAGATGTTGATCACAGGGGAAATCCTTTTTACCACCTGTAGTTCTTCCTGCGGGTAGACCGTTCCCCGTGCTCCTCCTGGGGGAAGCTCACTTGTTTCGTGCCCCTCCCTCTCCCGGAGTCCCACTCTTGACCAGCATTGGATTGACCCCTGCTGTTGCCTCTGTTCCAGTTGTTTGATCTGCCACGTGGAGGTCTCCATCCGCCCTGGCCTAAAAAAGGAGTAGGTTGGTATGCAGGTCCGTAGGAGTCTTGATAACTGTATGTACCACTTGGACCAGCTCGTTCAGAGTCTTCTCCCGAGCTGTACGACGAATCAGAGAAGGTGGTATAGTTTCGTCTACCTCTGAAGGAACCGCGGCCGCGGTTGGTGAATCTTCCCAGGCTATCTTGCCTGTAATATTCGTCCTGAAGGTAAGGGTATGTTCTTTTTTTGTCATACAATTTCACATCACGCGCCAGTTTCTCAAGTTTCCTTTTTATCGTGTTGGTTTCAAAGTCTTGTAGAGTAGCCACAAGTTTAGTCAAGGCTTCTTTTGAATTTGTGAGGGTAGCGTCCCCAGTTATTTCGGCCTTCAGGTCCGCTATCTGCTTGGTTAAGATGGCAATTTGCTCATTGGCAGTTTCAATTCCTAAGACCATCCAATGTCGCGAACAATTGTTCGCGACAAAACTGAAGCCTTCACGGAATTTCGGCACGTCTATAAAGATTGCGGGTTCAACCTTAACCTGTAAGCCCACAGGGATAATGTTCGATTGCAAACACTGTGCCAGAAAATGACCATGGAGTTTGGTTCTAACCAACTTCTTTTCCAGACGTTCCAGATTGTTTACTTTATCATTAAGAGAGAAATCAATGACAGGTGTAGTCGGTGACAAAAAATTATTGGCAGGGTCTAGAAGAAGTTGCTTAATGTAGTCATCGGTATAGGAAAGGACCTACTTGTCAACCATAATGGTTGGGTAAACTAACAAAATTACAAAAAGTATAAAAAAGAATACAAAGGAGAAAAACCTCGCAGACCAGCGTCTGCACGAAGTATATTGTAAATTTTGGGGTTGAACCCATATAGTCAGTAGGACCTGGGTAATTGCTCGGTATAGAAAGAAGGGGTCCCAGACAATACACAACAAATTACACAATTCAAGGTTTGATGAGTTGGATTATTTCACAAAAGATCGAATCAAGGTGCAAAGTGTTTTAATTTTCACCACACCTGTGCTAAACATTCATTAGCTCATTACTCAAAACATGAATATACACACATTAAACACAATTTCAATACGCCCAAAGGGGGGAGGGGAAAGTGCAGGGGAGAGAAATATGCATTTCTTGATAGTTCAACATCACTATTCAAAAATTTCAATTGCGTGTGACCATATTTGAGAATCACAGGAAAAAATTACACAGATCCCCAGGCGTGGGGTCAACAGCAGTGTGTGAAAATCAACATCATATTCTTGTACAGAATCTCCTATTTAGCTATATACATTAAACTGTTCTGTAGGAGTTCAAATTAGTAGAGAAAGTCTACGTTTCTACCCATAGAATGTAGGACAGTATATCCTTACTACGCGGGTCTTCGTCAGGACGTGAGGGAAGGGAAGGAATGTGGGGCTGTTCCTAAAGGTAAAACAATGAGAAGAGACTTTAAAAAGGTCTCCAAACGGAGTCCCTACACGATAAGTCAAAACAGAAAAAATTATAAAGACAGAAATTTCATAGAAGTAGTAATTGACAAGGAGGTATGTAAACCATGTTACCTGCTCAGGAGTCAGATAAAGGCCTGGTAACACATAGTTCTGGCCGTAGCCGAGCGGAATAGTAGAATTAGCTGTACCTAAGGGCCAATTAGTGAAAAGGCCAATCAATAAATGTGCTCGCCACACACGTTTGTATTAAAAATATGGAAACACTTAACCAATAATCCTACCTCTACAGCGGTGCTGTGTAGGATCATGGAAAGGGTGTCAATGCAGTTGGTAAATTAGGTCCATACGCGTCAAAGTTCATCAGTGAATCTGTGGGTTTTTTGGGGAGCCAGGTTAGTATTCGCGTCATAGCAGGTCTGGAAAAACGGGTACTTTTTACTATTCTGTTGCCTGTACCACAGGCGTCTAAACACAAATGACACTTAATTATCAACTCACCCGGGATGAAATTGTAAAGATAAACAGCGAGCCGGCGTCTGTCACGGTCAAATCACATTCACAAAGTGCTGATAAAGACGTGTAGAGGTGCAGTATCAGTGGATATGCGCGCCAGACATACCGTTTGTACATCAAAGGACATTTAGCCCGATATCGTTTTTTAAAACGTTAAATGGGTCCATGCTCCACCATTTGATCTGTGGATTAATATAGACCATCGAGCAGCGTCTTTTGACTGCTTCATCTCTCGCGTTAGTGTAACGCTTTCACTAAATCTGGTCTATATTAATCCACAGATCAAATGGTGGAGTATGGACCCATTTAACGTTTTAAAAAACCGTCCGACCGCAATGACAGCGTTCTGAAGGATTCCATACCTAAGCAGAGGTACGATATCGGGCTAAATGTCCTTTGATGTACAAACGGTATGTCTGGCGCGCATATCCACTGATTGGCGCTTCCATTATTTGGTCCTTAGATACTGCACCTCTACACGTCTTTATCAGCACTTTGTGACTGTGCTTTGACCGTGACAGACGCCGGCTCGCTGTTTATCTTTACAATTTCATCCCGGGTGAGTTGATAATTAAGTGTCATTTGTGTTTAGACGCCTGTGGTACAGGCAACAGAATAGTAAAAAGTACCCGTTTTTCCAGACCTGCTATGACGCTAATACTAACCTGGCTCCCCAAAAAACCCACAGATTCACTGATGAACTTTGACGCGTATGGACCTAATTTACCAACTGCATTGACACCCTTTCCATGATCCTACACAGCACCGCTGTAGAGGTAGGATTATTGGTTAAGTGTTTCCATATTTTTAATACAAACGTGTGTGGCGAGCACATTTATTGATTGGCCTTTTCACTAATTGGCCCTTAGGTACAGCTAATTCTACTATTCCGCTCGGCTACGGCCAGAACTATGTGTTACCAGGCCTTTATCTGACTCCTGAGCAGGTAACATGGTTTACATACCTCCTTGTCAATTACTACTTCTATGAAATTTCTGTCTTTATAATTTTTTCTCTTTTGACTTATCGTGTAGGGACTCCGTTTGGAGACCTTTTTAAAGTCTCTTCTCATTGTTTTACCTTTAGGAACAGCCCCACATTCCTTCCCTTCCCTCACGTCCTGACGAAGACCCGCGTAGTAAGGATATACTGTCCTACATTCTATGGGTCGAAACGTAGACTTTCTCTACTAATTTGAACTCCTACAGAACAGTTTAATGTATATACTAAATAGGAGATTCTGTACAAAAATATGATGTTGATTTTCACACACTGCTGTTGACCCCACGCCTGGGGATCTGTGTAATTTTTTCCTGTGATTCTCAAATATGGTCACACGCAATTGAAATTTTTGAATAGTGATGTTGAACTATCAAGAAATGCATATTTCTCTCCCCTGCACTTTCCCCTCCCCCCTTTGGGCGTATTGAAATTGTGTTTAATGTGTGTATATTCATGTTTTGAGTAATGAGCTAATGAATGTTTAGCACAGGTGTGGTGAAAATTAAAACACTTTGCACCTTGATTCAATCTTTTGTGAAATAATCCAACTCATCAAACCTTGAATTGTGTAATTTGTTGTGTATTGTCTGGGACCCCTTCTTTCTATACCGAGCAATTACCCAGGTCCTACTGACTATATGGGTTCAACCCCAAAATTTACAATATACTTCGTGCAGACGCTGGTCTGCGAGGTTTTTCTCCTTTGTATTCTTTTTTATACTTTTTGTAATTTTGTTAGTTTACCCAACCATTATGGTTGACAAGGAGGTCCTTTCCTATACCGATGACTACATTAAGCAACTTCTTCTAGACCCTGCCAATAATTTTTTGTCACCGACTACACCTGTCATTGATTTCTCTCTTAATGATAAAGTAAACAATCTGGAACGTCTGGAAAAGAAGTTGGTTAGAACCAAACTCCATGGTCATTTTCTGGCACAGTGTTTGCAATCGAACATTATCCCTGTGGGCTTACAGGTTAAGGTTGAACCCGCAATCTTTATAGACGTGCCGAAATTCCGTGAAGGCTTCAGTTTTGTCGCGAACAATTGTTCGCGACATTGGATGGTCTTAGGAATTGAAACTGCCAATGAGCAAATTGCCATCTTAACCAAGCAGATAGCGGACCTGAAGGCCGAAATAACTGGGGACGCTACCCTCACAAATTCAAAAGAAGCCTTGACTAAACTTGTGGCTACTCTACAAGACTTTGAAACCAACACGATAAAAAGGAAACTTGAGAAACTGGCGCGTGATGTGAAATTGTATGACAAAAAAAGAACATACCCTTACCTTCAGGACGAATATTACAGGCAAGATAGCCTGGGAAGATTCACCAACCGCGGCCGCAGTTCCTTCAGAGGTAGACGAAACTATACCACCTTCTCTGATTCGTCGTACAGCTCGGGAGAAGACTCTGAACGAGCTGGTCCAAGTGGTAAATACGGTTATCAAGACTCCTACGGACCTGCATACCAACCTACTCCTTTTTTAGGCCAGGGCGGATGGAGACCTCCACGTGGCAGATCAAACAACTGGAACAGAGGCAACAGCAGGGGTCAATCCAATGCTGGTCAAGAGTGGGACTCCGGGAGAGGGAGGGGCACGAAACAAGTGAGCTTCCCCCAGGAGGAGCACGGGGAACGGTCTACCCGCAGGAAGAACTACCGGTGGTAAAAAGGATTTCCCCTGTGATCAACATCTCCAAATACACTCTACTTGATGACGAAATCAAGGTACTCAGTCGAGGTTTATCTTTTGTTCCAACCGCAAAACCTGATACCTTCAACACCATAGTAGAACTCCACAAGTTTTTTCGTAAAATACGACTGCGATACTTTTTCAAGGATAAACCATTTGTGCAGCCCTTATCGGCGACCCATTTCAGGCCACCATCTACTTTCGTACCTTCCACTCACGCCATGACTCAACGTATCCTGGCCTATGAGAGCCTCGTCCTACGGGATGTGAACAAAATTTTGGGAGAACAACAATTCGTTAAGTTCAATACTAGCAAAGCAGAGAAACTGGCGCTCAAATCTATAAAGGACAACATTGAGGTGGTAGTTAAACCTGCCGATAAGGGTGGTGCAATTGTTGTACAGGACCTGGACAACTACACCAGTGAGATAATGAGACAATTAAATGATGGGGTGAGTTACAAACGACTGGATGGGGATCCATCTAGAGAACTAAAAGCGGAAATCCTGAGAGTGACCCAGGACGGCCTCCAACAAGGTTTCCTGTCGGACCATGAATTTCAGTATCTAAACCAAAAGAACCCACGCCTTCCTACCATCTACACACTACCGAAGGTACACAAGGATCTACACCAACCTCCTGGCCGACCAATAGTATCGGGTTGCGGCTCTCTTTTGGAACCACTGTGTGGGTACATTGATTTCTTTCTGAAGCCCTTAGCAGAAGCAACTACAACTTACCTGCGAGATACCACACAGGTCATTAATCTGATTGACGGACGTCCATATAACTCACATGAAGAAATTTTGGTAACCTGTGACATCGTGTCACTGTATACCAGCATACCCCAAGATGAGGCCCTGCAAGCTATGACTATTGCACTTGACAAACGGGAGGCACCAACCCGTGTGCCTACATCCTTTATCATCTTGCTATTAAAAATTGCAATGATGAGGAATTTCTTCATTTTTTGCAATTCTTTTTACCTTCAGACCAAAGGCGTGGCGATGGGGGCGGCATTTGCTCCTGATCTGGCCATTATCTTCATGTCCATGTATGAAGAGGTGTTCATACTCAATGATGCCAATCCCTTCAGACCTCAAATAAACATGTGGATGAGATACATAGATGATATCATCTGTATCTGGACTGGGAAAGAACAGGATATCGAAACGTTTTTCATTTGGCTAAATGGGCGCACTTCGGACATTCAGTTCACTATTCAATATGATAAGAAATCTATAGACTTTCTGGATTTAACCATCTTTGTGGAGAATGAGACCCTGCAAACCACCCTTTTCAGGAAACCTGCGGAGAGGAACTCCCTGCTTCTGTACTCGAGCCATCACCCACGGGGACTCCGTGACAATCTGCCCTTTGGGCAATTTTTACGGATTCGCCGTAACTGCAGCAAAAAGGACGACTATGATGAGCAAGCAACCATTCTGATGGAACGGCTGTTTGAACGTGGGTACCCGAGGCGTTTGGTCAAAAAAGCCAAAAAGAGAGCTTGGCATAACCCAAGGGAAATTCTACTGCAGCCGGGACCCCAACGGAACAACGATGATCAACGCATCGTATGTGTGACCACCTTCTCCACAAAAAGTAATGCGATAAAGAAAACTATAAATAAGTACTGGCATTTGATCACCGAGGACCTCAACTGTAGCCACCCACCGCTTCACGCTTTCAAAAAAGCGAAGAATATTCGAGATCACGTGGTGTGCTCTTTCTTGAATACCGCAAAGGAACAATCCCTAACATCGATGTGGAGTCTACCTCCCATCGTGGGTCACTACCGCTGTGGCTCTTGTAAAGCCTGCCCAGCCACAATCCAGACCAAAGTTTTTGCCCATGGACAACATCAAGTGACATTAAAGTCACATACCAACTGTAACTCATCCAATGTAGTTTACTGCATAGTGTGCCCCTGTAATTTAATATACATTGGCCAGACTCAGCAACGAGCAAAAGTACGTTTCTTGCAACACTGCAGCCGTGTAAGGTGTAAGGTTGAGGGAGCACCTTTGGTAGACCACTGCAAAAACCTTGCTCACCCCCCGGAAAGTCTTAAGTGGACCATTCTGGAACAAGTGAGACTGGGCCCCAGGGGTGGCAATCTTGAGCCAATTCTCAACATTAGAGAGATAAAATGGATCAGGTTTTTTGATTCAGTACGCATGGGTCTGAATGAATCAGAAAGCAGTTTTTCTCAGATGGCCACTCTATAAATCAATCGTGCGTCTTAACCACCATGAGGTAGGTTCACGCACAGTACTGAGAATCATGTCTATATTGATCAATGTGTTAAGAAACTGCGCCCCACTATGCGATATCTCTATTGATCAATGTGTTAAGAAACTGTGCCCTATTGAACATATCAATGTATTGAGTAACTGTGCCTTTGACCACCTTGCAAGGTAGGTCCGCACAACAAAATGTCTTGAACCACTATGTATGTTTCTGCCCGTGGAATACGTGTGTAAATACCTGGTTTGGTAAAAGCTGCTTTGACGAATTTATAAGTGAACTGCCCCAATTCAGGAATCGGGTCTAGTCCACTGTTTTGAGATGTGTTTACCAATTCTATGATTTGTGTGAATATTGTGATCACTACTCTTTTAGTGCTTCAATGTTGCGCCTTGACTACCGTGTTAATGGCAGGTCCGCGCATTATCTATGTAAAGCATTGTGTTGTCGTTATAAATAAAGAAAGGCTTCCCACCGTAATAGCTAAGTGCCCCATCAACCATATCATTAACATAAGCCTTCGTTTAAGTCCTTTGTTCCTCGGTTACGTTCCTTCTAATCTAATGGACGCTCGTTTTGACGCTTGCTGGCGTCCTGGGTTACCCTGGTAACACCAGTCTCGCTCTTTGCGAGGTTACAAATTGGCCTCTGTTTCCAAGGCAGCACTTCCTGATTTTTCCAGGCATGGACTAGACGCTGCCTCGTACGCGCGCCTACAGAAAATACTTCGGGTGAGTCTAGTTTTGCGCGGCGTCTGTTTTAAATCGAGCAGCGTCTTTTGACTGCTTCATCTCTTGCGTTAGTGTAACGCTTTCACTAAATCTGGTCTATATTAATCCACAGATCAAATGGTGGAGCATGGACCCATTTAACGTTTTAAAAAACCGTCCGACCGCAATGACAGCGTTCTGAAGGATTCCATACCTAAGCAGAGGTACGATATCGGGCTAAATGTCCTTTGATGTACAAACGGTATGTCTGGCGCGCATATCCACTGATTGGCGCTTCCATTATTTGGTCCTTAGATACTGCACCTCTACACGTCTTTATCAGCACTTTGTGACTGTGCTTTGACCGTGACAGACGCCGGCTCGCTGTTTATCTTTACAATTTCATCCCGGGTGAGTTGATAATTAAGTGTCATTTGTGTTTAGACGCCTGTGGTACAGGCAACAGAATAGTAAAAAGTACCCGTTTTTCCAGACCTGCTATGACGCTAATACTAACCTGGCTCCCCAAAAAACCCACAGATTCACTGATGAACTTTGACGCGTATGGACCTAATTTACCAACTGCATTGACACCCTTTCCATGATCCTACACAGCACCGCTGTAGAGGTAGGATTATTGGTTAAGTGTTTCCATATTTTTAATACAAACGTGTGTGGCGAGCACATTTATTGATTGGCCTTTTCACTAATTGGCCCTTAGGTACAGCTAATTCTACTATTCCGCTCGGCTACGGCCAGAACTATGTGTTACCAGGCCTTTATCTGACTCCTGAGCAGGTAACATGGTTTACATACCTCCTTGTCAATTACTACTTCTATGAAATTTCTGTCTTTATAATTTTTTCTGTTTTGACTTATCGTGTAGGGACTCCGTTTGGAGACCTTTTTAAAGTCTCTTCTCATTGTTTTACCTTTAGGAACAGCCCCACATTCCTTCCCTTCCCTCACGTCCTGACGAAGACCCGCGTAGTAAGGATATACTGTCCTACATTCTATGGGTCGAAACGTAGACTTTCTCTACTAATTTGAACTCCTACAGAACAGTTTAATGTATATAGCTTAATAGGAGATTCTGTACAAAAATACGATGTTGATTTTCACACACTGCTGTTGACCCCACGCCTGGGGATCTGTGTAATTTTTTCCTGTGATTCTCAAATATGGTCACACGCAATTGAAATTTTTGAATAGTGATGTTGAACTATCAAGAAATGCATATTTCTCTCCCCTGCACTTTCCCCTCCCCCCTTTGGGCGTATTGAAATTGTGTTTAATGTGTGTATATTCATGTTTTGAGTAATGAGCTAATGAATGTTTAGCACAGGTGTGGTGAAAATTAAAACACTTTGCACCTTGATTCGATCTTTTGTGAAATAATCCAACTCATCAAACCTTGAATTGTGTAATTTGTTGTGTATTGTCTGGGACCCCTTCTTTCTATACCGTGCTCAAACCTGAAGCATGTCGCCCGGGGTGGGACGGTCATTAGGGGCTGCAATCCAGGGGCCATTGTTGACATGGGTTGATTTATTTCTGTCAGCCGTGCATAACAAAAGAAATGCGCGGCCGCCATTCTCGAACATGCAGGGTGCCTCACGTTTAAAAAAACAAAAAACAAAGTGCATCTTGAAACCACTGTGGTTTAAATAAAAATATATTATGGCATGAGCAGCGTTCAAGGCTCGGACGCCATTCTTGAAGCAAAACCCAAAAGATCAAGCGCGGCCGCGCTGCTTGAAAAAGAACAAGCAGTTGCAGGAAAGCATGTTGTCCATGCAATAGGAGAAACTCATTTAAGAAAATAGTGTTCACAGACTGTAAATAAAACATACTGACTAACAGCATACGTAAAAGGGCCAGCCCTCATAAGAGGTTACAAAAGGAGAAAAGGCGATACTAGTTAGGAACTACTAAGCCTATTCAGGAATCAAAAGCAACCATTTAGAAAGGACAGTAACAGGAGACAATCTAAAAGATGGGGAGAAAATGGACAGAGTTTAAAGTCCATACCCGAATACATGTTTCAAAGAGACAGCACAAGCGCTGCCTAGGTGAGACCTAAAAAGCCTCATGAACTGAGAACAGGCCAGTGGGAGCAGAATCGACTAGTTTGTGTGCTTTTCACCAACCAAATGAAGTCCAATGAAACAACACTGCAGAGTTTGTGGGCGCTGCAGA
The DNA here is from genome assembly GCF_964261635.1 of Lissotriton helveticus. Taxonomy (NCBI): domain Eukaryota; kingdom Metazoa; phylum Chordata; class Amphibia; order Caudata; family Salamandridae; genus Lissotriton; species Lissotriton helveticus. The sequence continues at coordinate 492,363,881 of NC_136071.1, forward strand.
CAGTTCTTATGGGTCTCCCTGGACCTCGTATTGCCATGGAGTAGCAGAAAAACTGCCCAAATGATGAAATCATCTTGCTTCTTAGGTCCGCCTGCACAGTAACATTTTGGCCAGTTTTTAAGCCCAATTTGACTTTCCAGGCACATTAAACAAGCAGTGGAAAAGCCCAAAGGTTTCGCCTTTGGGACATATTGGTTTTGTAAATGCTTGTTGGCAATTGTTGCAAGCAAGGTAAAAAACATAATTTGCTGATATTGTGCAACTGCGACCAAAAGAAAAAGAAATAACACAAAGAGCAATGACGCAATACTGTTGGCACTTGCATTTTTTCGCAGGCACATGTATACATGACAACCAGAGCCACTACAATTATGCGGTAGGAGCGGGTCAAAATATGCAACAGGGTTGACTAAATTATGCAGCAAGAAAAGGCAAATTGTGCTGCTTTATGCTGCACATTTTGTGATAGTATTACTTCATTATTTTGTCATTAGGTCTCGGCTAGCGTAGGCTGCGCACATGCGCAGTCTCGCTGGCGAGATGTAATGTTTCTTAGTAGTGAGGGTAAACCCGCCCCTCTTCTCCATTGGCTGGCTTCCTAAACGGCTGCCAGCCATTGGAGAAGAGGTTTCTGTGATGTCATTTTTTTGGATGTATGTCGTTAGCACGCATGCTTTTACAACGCATGCCTTTACCACGCAACTTTTACAACGCAAGTCGTTACAACGACTTGCGTTGGGGGGCGCTGGATAGTGAATAGTTTAATTTCCTATTCCAACTCCAGTCCCCGTGGATAGTAGGGAAGGTGTTGGATAGTAAATTAAACTATTCCCTATCCTAGAGCGCCCCCCAGCACAAGTCGTTGAGACGATTTGCGTTGTAAAGGTTGCGTGGTAAAGGTAGTTCGTTGTAAAGGTTGATTTGTAAACGCTGTTCACCCATTTTTTCCATCTAAGCCACGTCTTTTTCGGATTGAGGGGCGTGTTTTTTCGTTTCTTTCTCATTCTTCTCCATTGGCTGAAATGTAACAACAACAGTCAAAAACACGCCTGTTGTTTACATTCCAGCCAATGGAAAAGAGGGGAGAAAGAAAAACATGCACGCCAGTCTGAAAAGGACAGGGCTTACAGACTCCTGCTGCCCGTCTCGCTTCCTCACCCGGTGTGTAATTTTCACGATCTCCTAATTCATGAGACTTGATAACTTGGTCTACGAGGTTCAACATTAAAGCAGAACACTGCACGCAGGGTACAAAATATATTTGCACAACTCCACTGCTCTACTATCGCCTCTCGTGAACTGATCTATCTTTATAATGCTTGTGAATACAATTAACATTACAAATGTGTTTTAAATCCCGCTATTCCATCCTACACATCCACTTAAAACATATATTTTATCTTATGCAACAACCCCAAACACGTATACAATGAACCCCCCCTGCAAACGATTCCTACAGCGAGTGGAGGCAAGCAACGTCTGGCGTGTCATTCAAAGGATCACCAAAGGCACAACGCTACCATGTCTAAGGTAAGACACGAGAAAATAAACTATGACGTATGGGTGCACGGCTGTCCTTCTTTCGCTATCATCGCCCAGACTTCTTTAGATACGGAGAATCTGCCGCCCTTGGTACCAATCTCGTTCTTTGTGAGCTGTGCTGATTGGCTATCAGCACTGATGTATCTGCCGCGCCAGAGGGCTCTTGGCGCTACATTTACTTCCTCGCAGGCGCGCACCTCCCATCTATGAAAGTACTAACGGATAAAAAAAGCCTACCTGATGTGGACGGCACCTCCATGCTCTGACCGCGAGTGCCAATTATTGTTGACCGCCTTAATTCGTGCAAGCAATTTCACATATATTAGGTCTGTTATAATTTTACAGGCGAGCTTGGGAGACTACTTTGTCGAATCTGCATCGCTGGAGATCGTGGGTGGCTTCTTTTTTTATTATCAGCGGGAGAACAAACAAGAGAGGCGCGTGTGAGTGACATCACAAGAAGCGTGCAATGTGCGCCATAGTCCTTCTTTTATTTTTATCGGGGCAATTTCTCATAAACCAGGCGGTCCTCAATTGAAAAGGTGGATGTGGCGTCCATCTTGTTTTGCCTTTTTAGGTCGAGGCTGCACACATGCGCAGTCTCGCCAGCGAGACTGCGCATGTGCACACCCTGAACCTCGAGTGGGCGTCGTGTGCGTGAGCCAGCGTTTGTGACAGCTTAGCACGCAGTTGTCGCATATGCAGTCTGCCCCCCGCATCATTGCACACTGTCTACATGTGGGGTGGGAGAGGGCACTGTTCACAAACAAAAGTTTGCATAGTTATCACAGTGTCTTGTGTGCATGTTTTCTAATGCTGGTCATTTCAGAACAAATTTATTTGTCTTTTTCTCTACAAGTTATGTATGTTCTGTAAATGTGTGCCCTCCCCGCACACACGACTGGATGTCGTGAATGGAGTATGCTTGAGTTTTCGAATGTGCAGTCGAAACCTGAAATGCTCAGTTTCAGTTGAGTGTAAAGCAGGGTAGTATTTTTGCTCCCTCCGGTCCACACTTTGCCACTTTTTCTGCACTTTAAATGTTGCCAGATGGAGTAATTTATAAGCTCAAATGCTGTTCAAGTCACATTTGGTGCCGTCTCTCCCCACACCGCTTTCATTTTCTACATTGCATCTTGTTTCTTGCTCATCCTGTGCCATCTGTGTGTGTGTGGCTCTGTGTGTGTGGCTCTGTGTGTGTGGCTCTGTGTATGTGTGCGGCTCTGTGTGTGTGTGTGGCTCTGTGTGTGTGTGTGTTTTTGGCTCTGTGTGTGTGTGTGTGTGGCTCTGTGTGTGTGTGGCTCTGTGTGTGTGTGTGTGGCTCTGTGTGTGTGTGTGTGGCTGTGTGTGTGTGTGTGTGGCTCTGTGTGTGTGTGGCTCTGTGTGAGTGTCTGTGGCTCTGTGTGTGTGTGTGGCTCTGTGTGTGTGTGTGTAGCTGTGTGTGTGTGTGTGGCTCTGTGTGTATGTGGCTCTGTGTGTGTGTGTGTGGCTCTGCAAATACAATAGGTCTCGCATTTGCGAGAGATTAAGCTATTGGCATTGTAAATGACAATGCCATTTATTTATCTGTTTTCAAAACCAACACATAAATAACAATTTTGTCATTTACAATGCCAATAGCTCTAACTTTTGCAAAGGGGAGACCGTTGCATTGTAAATGCTTGTTTTTAAACTTGTTAACACTGTCTGGGCATTAGTTGTGCCTCATTAGCACCCGTTTAACATATATAGCAATAAGCTAAAGAACCACTGCATTTTTTCAAATTTTTGAATCGTTTGAGCTAGAAATAAAACATTTTTTTTGTTAAAATAGGCCCCTTTAGCATCAAGTGATGGACTATGTGGCAAATGTGGCAAATCTGCAACTATACAAAAATCACCACGGCCGCGCAATTTCATATTTCCCGTGTCCCTGATGATAACATGCGAGAGCCTCGAAGATGATGCAGACACTTTTCCTTTAACTTTATGAACCGAGATGGATCAGTAAATTTGAAAAATGACTGAGTAGTCTGAGGCAGAGCGACTGACAATAATATGGTGCCAAGTCCCTATAAAAAAAAGAATGGAAGTGCAGGGAGCATGGAGAAGTAGGTGAGCGGGAGCAGGGAGTGTGGAAGCAATGTGCACTTGGAGAGGAGGGAGGTAAAACAAAAATAAAGCTGAGTACAGGAGAAGGGGGAAAGTAGCACACAAGGGAGAGAGTAATACGGGGAAGAAGCACATGAGTGAGAGGGCAGCATCGAGTGCATGGACTGAGGAAAAAGCATACAAGAGAGAGAAAGTGAGTGGCACACGAGGGAAAGGGCTACACAGAACAAAGGGGGGGGGCTTTTGGCTGTGGAGAAACACACGATAGAGAGAGCTGTAAAACACATGCAAACTCACAGATTGCTCAGCCAAAACATAAAAAGTAGTTCCCTAAACGTGAGCAGTGGAAGAATACAAGTCAGCCAAAGAAAAGGGTGGTAAAGAGAATATGATCTAAGGGAAGTACAAACCAAATAGAAGGGAAACCATCATATAAGAAGCAAGCAAATGAGAATAACAATACAACCAACCAAATGGTAAGGAATGAGCAGGCAGTAAGCACACTGTAAGTTTTTGGTAAACCAACAAAAAGGACTTTTGTAACAAGACAGCTTGGTGTCTCCAATAGCTGACTTCTTAGCAGTGCGGACCTTTTTCCACTCTCTGTGATCAGTGTCTGCTTTCCTAACATCCTTACCCCGGTGTCAGTGTCTACGTTTGAGAACTAATCTCCCTGTGCCCTTGTCTGTTTCTGCAACTGAGGGCTCATTTCCCTGCCCCGTTGCGACAGTCAGTAACTGAAGTCTGATTTCATGATGTCACTTTAATGGATTCACTGCGTGTAACTAATCAATGATTCCCGTTCACAGCCTTAATTTCCCGGCTGGAGTTGTATTTTCCCAAAACCCTCGATCAACCCGTTTACCCTCCCCTTCCTTTGATGTCTTAACTGGAGACTCTATGGGGCATATTTACAAGCCCCTATCGCCACTTGAGCGCCACTTTTTATGACGCTCCAGTGGCATAGCAGCATTCCCCATATTTACAAGGGTTACGCTAAGCCACTTAACTTGGCTTAAAGCCACCTTGTAAATATGTATCTTTTCTCCGCAATCCTCTACGGCAAAGGGGCGTACAATGGGTGTTGCAGTGGGCGTTTCACCGCAACCACCATTACTTTTTGATGCTGTCCCAGATTTACAAGGCTGGGGTAGAGCTAAAAGTTAAGGCCAGGGAATACCTGCTCTTAGAATGGCGATACAAGGAGAAATGATTAATTTCTCCTTGTTTCTGCTCTTTCTAAGTGTGATACATTTTGCAGCACATATAGAAAGAGCAAATCACCATTACTGATTGTTTATGTGCCTCTTCCTGCACATAAACAATCTCCCCTGCATTGCAGGCACCCTTGCAACATGGCAGCAGGGTGCCTGCGCCGGTGCTAGGCAACTTTTTTAGCACCAGAGCTAGAGGAAACATAGGAGTGTGCTGTATTTTTGTAAATACGGCGCATCCCTGTATTTTGAAAATGTTGAAGCGCAGGTTACCAAATTTGGCGTAACACCGTGCTTTGGCATTCTCTTTTACATATGTGCTACATCTCTAAGTTGTTTCCACCTTGGATTACGTTTACTTTCACCGATCCTTCAGTAATGCCACTTCCACCTGCTGCTGGGACCGGGCTGGGAAAGGACAGGATACAGCTGCTCGGGCTACCTCATAAGGACCAGGGCCCTAGGGTTCCTGTCAGAGGTGGAGCTATCACAGGTGCAGCATGTGCAGGCAGTGGCACCCGAACCTAGGACTGTAAAGGCCCTCTGTGTCCCAATTATGGAAATATTTTGCTACTCAGCAGGGGAATAGGAGATGAATTCTCCATGCTTGTGTTAGATACTCCCAGGCACCCTTCTCACCCACCTGCTCCTTCCCCAGCAAAGACTCACTCATCATAAACAACGCCTGCCGCCACTTGCACCTTGCCTTTAGGCAGAACTGTGGCACAGACAGAGACCCCAGTACACCAGGGACACCAGCTTCCCTCTGATCCAAGATTAAAGCTATGGCAGATATTTGTCTACCATTGACAGACTCTCCTTTAAAGTATGAAATTATTGTTTTCTGCAAAATGGCGTTGCTTTGAAGTCAGCCTCATCGCACCAGGCATCCCACCGTAAGCAGGGCCGTCTTAACAACATCATAGGCCCCCGTGCAAAGCAGTGTACAGGGCCCTGTTACACAACCACTAACAGGAATAAAAATGTTTAAAGGAAAATTAGTGTTAAATTCTGGTCTGCATGGGGCCACGGCATGTGATAAATGATTCGACAGTCTTATCAACTTTCTTGATTAAGAGACTGTGTATCTGAATGGCAAGAATGCAGAATATTTAATTCACAGGCCGATGCAAACTTCTCGTTACGCCGCGCACTCTCACATAGTTGCGCACATTTCATGTTGTACACAGTACCCGAAATTATGCCATTACGCCACATCACTTAATGTTGTGGCTGGTCAGAGAAAAATACGGTTACAGTGGTGGGAAAGTAACAAAGAGCAGCTGAGCGCTGCACTTTCCACAAGACTGGGCTTTGCTGCTGAGTTCCTTAGTCCTATATTCCCTTCTGCATCTTTTCCTGACGTCCATCGTCCATTTTGCGATAATGCCTGTCCAGTTTGGGCCTCTGGCAGGCATTTCTGTTGGTGTAGGGATGGGAGGGGTAGGGCAGGCTGATACTTTGCACCCCACCCACAAAGTGCATCAATTTTGCTCAATGGGTTTGGGTCCCAGCAGACAGGTGTGAACTTGATGCTGGTGGCATGACACTGTTTGCCTGCAAGGGTTAGGGTCCTGGCAGGTATTTCTGATATAGTAGGGCTATGGGTCATTGCAGTTGCTTTGTTGCTTTCCTCCCCGTTGTGGCTGCAGTGTTTGTCTGCTAAGCTTGGGTTCTCGTGAAGTATTTATTTTCTACTGGGGGTGGCCGGCGGGTGGAGTGAGGGCAGGGTACGAGTCGGGGTTACACACAACTACACAGCGTCCACCCAATCTTTTCACAGGGGGGACGCCCTCCCCCCTGCCAAGAAGTTGAGCCCCACAGAAATATGAGGAACGTGACCCAGTGTAATTTTCAGACACCAGGACACGTTCAGCAGGGCCTGTACGTTGTCTGCTTTCAATCCCAGCAGCAACGTGCAGGTACAGAGGGAGCTTTTTTTCGCCTCTAGTTGGGCTGAAGTTAAGGTGCCATCAGGTCTCCTTTTGTTTGGTTTGAATATCCTTACTGGAGGCGGCTGTTTGCCTGCTGAGTTTGGGTCCCAGCAGACAGGTCCGAACTTGATGCTGGTGGCATGCCACTGTTTGCCAGTTGGGTTTAAGAGTCCCAGGAGATATTTGGGATCTCAATACTGGTGGCATGACACAGTTTGCTTGCTGGGTTTGGGAGTCCCAGCAGGCAGTTGTGATCTCGCTGCTGGTGGCATGACACCGTTTGCCTGCTGGGTTTGCGAGTCTGCCTGTGGCCTTCCAGTTCAAAACACGAACACAGTGCGGATTCCATTTACACTTCGATTGTACTCGCTTACAAGGAAGGATACTCACAGCGCACCTCGCATTTTGCAAAGAACACTCACAGCTGAGATAAACGCCGGTCCAGATCACAGGGATCATCTGGAGGTCAATTGATGTACCCTACAAGACACTTACAAATAACATAGACCAGCCACGACGGAAGTAGAACCAGCAGAGAGGACGTAGTGAGAAGAAACAAGAGAGCTTGACAGCCCTGAAGAAGTCGTCGGGTCTTCCCCTATCAACAAAACACGTGTTGGCTGGGCGATTTGAATTAAATACCAAAGAAAAAGTCATAACGAATTACTCTCTTTAATGCTTGTACAACGTTTATTTGCTACAATCTGTATATGATTTATGCGTGTGCAAGGGATAAGATTTGCCTAAAGTAAGACTGCTGGGTCAAAATATTAGAGTGTGTTTTCCCTCGCCTTTAGCCCTGCTGAAATTACCACGTTTCGCACTATGGACGCAAATCTCTTGGGCGCCAAGTATATCCTAGATTCAATGACACCCAAGTAGCACATTAATTTATGTTTGTACCGTGGTCAGAAAGGTCATTGTCTGAACTCTAGTCCTATATGTCCTTCTCATCAATCCTGGGAGTCAGAAAACTAGAAAGATCACCCCTAGTGCAGGAAACAGAGTTGAGTATCAATTAGACCTCCCCCCCGGGTATTCTTCTAAAACACTCTGAGTTTTTCTTTTTGAAAGGGGAACATCAGATTCAGTCTTAGCAGCTATTAGTCCCTGCTCTTGGGAACTGTGGAGCATCTAATGTCTATATGGATATTCAATGGTCTTACAGTTATCAGATTCCAGCCCAAAGAAAGATGTTCCAGTAGCAGTAGAAGCTGTTGATGGGAACCTAATGACTTCTAGCCTGTTCACAGAGGAAACACAGGTTTTGTCTTTCAGGAGTGCTGCCCACTGTGGAAACCTTACCTTTGATTTTATTTCTTCCCCTCATTATCCTATTATTCCGGGTTTAAACTGGTTTGTTCACACAATCCATACAAACTTATCCACAATTATCTTATTCATGGGCTTAAAGTTTTGTGTCTCCCATTATACTTCTGATAAGCTTCCTTCTAACTGAAAGTTCTGAAGTCCTTCCTAGGAGTTCCTCCCATTTGATTGCTCAGTTATCTGAACTCTCTGAAACGTACCTCAAGTACCTTGATGCTTTCCAAGGATCATCTACCAAGGATTTGCTGCTTCATCGACCGTTTGATTGTGCTATCAAAATCCTTACTAAGGCCATGGGTCCCTAAGGGTACATATTTCCCTTATCTACTGTGGAACAGCAAGCGTTGCAAGAATATTTCGGTTCAATCCTAGTGAATGGTATTATTGTTCCAACTAATTCTCCAGCTGGAGCCTATTATTTTTGTACCTAAAAATGGCTCTTCAGATCTTTAGCCTTGCATCGTTTACAAAGGTTTCAATTTGGTAACCATAAAGGATTGCTATTCCTTGCACCTATTTTCTGATATTCTAGATGCTGGGCAAGGGGCTAAACTTTTTTAACAATATTGGGTCTCAGAAGGATGTAGCATTTGATCTGGATCTAATCAGGAGATGAGTGAAAGACTGCATTTAGAACTCCCTTCCACCATTATGAATATTGTAACATGCCATTTGTCCCAGTAATGCACCTGCTGTCTTCCAGCACCTCATGAACACCATGAATTTGTTTTTATCCTCCAGACGACGGTCGACTAGCTTGATGGCATTCTTAATTTTTTGAAAGATCAAGCAGCCATCCACTTTATGTCAGAAAGGTTCTGTAGCATCTGAAAACAAAATGACAGGCCAAAACCAAAAAACGGGAACAATTCAATGGGCTATTTGGGCTATGTTCTTTCTTCTGAAGGAGTTGCCATGGAATCTCTGAAAGTTCAAGGCATCTTGGAATGGCCCATCCCTTCTTCAGTACAGGGAACAAACACCTTTTTTGGCTTGACAAAATACCAATGGAAATGTATCCAGAATTTATTCAGACTTGTCTCTCCGGTCACGGGTTTACTTAAAAAGTATAAGATCTATCAGTGGATCCATAGTGCCACATTAGCCATCGAAAGATTGAAGAAAGAGTTTGTTTGAGTTCTCATATTTGCAACAACCTGATGCTTCTAAGCCATTTATTCTTCAGACCAATCCGTGGAAGCTGTTTTGATTCATCTCGGTCAAGATGTGGAAGAGCATCCAATTGCTGCCTTTTTGCAAAATTCTCCACAGTTGAAAGAAATTATTCTGTTCAGGAAAAGGAGCTTCTTGCTATAAATGCAGCTTTTATAGAATGGATGCATTTATTACTTGAAGCCCAATTCTGAGTAACAGTCTTCACCGATCACAGGAAGCTCCACGTTCTCCAACAGGCAGAATGCCAGAATTGTATAGAAGCCCGCCTGGCATTCTTCTTTCAGCAATTTGATTGTTTTTCTTAATTACAATCCTAGTTCAGATGTTATCGCAGAATCTTCATCCAGATGATATCTGGAACAAAATGCTTCCAGTACTGTAGCAAAAATTATTGCTTCTCAGGCCTTCATTTTCTGACTACCTCTACCTTTCTAGAGCTGATTTGGTTGGAAACCGAATGTATTCCATGACCTAGAAAATCATTTTACTCGATTTTAGTTAAAGAATACAAATTGTCTTAGTGTTGTTCAAAACAAACTCTTTATTCCTTTAAAACATTCGCAAAGAATGATACTTTATTTATGACGTTGCCCATTGATATCCAGACATAGTGGTAGAAGAGTCACAGAAGATTTAGTCAGAAGGAAGGTCTTGTGGCTGTCCTTTCACCACAATGTTACTAGATTTGTCTTCTCTTGACAGGTTTGTGCCCATAATAAATCTGAAATCCAAAGTAAAGCAATATTATTATTGACACCTGAAATTCCCTCCAATCTTTTGGAGGTTATCTCTACTAAGTGTATAAGAGATTTGCCCCGTATGAGAAGTTTACCACTAGAATGATCACAGTGGATTGTTATATTAAAATGGCTCACTTTTCTGCTCTTTCCAAACTATGAACTGCATCAGAAATCACTGAGAATTTTACTCTCACATATTTAGACTCCATTGATAAAAAATGAACATTTTTTCTGAATGAGGCTCTCAAAATGTCTCTACATTTTGGAAGTCCTTAGTACCTGAACTTGGCATGCAGAGAGCTATAACTTCTGGATTTTACCTTCAAGGTAATGGCTATTCTGAAATGCTAAAACAAACTCTTGAGGAATTCATAAGATGCTACATTTCTGCTGTCCAAGACAGTTGGAAAACTCTCTTACTTGCAGCTGAGTTTGCACACGTCCACTGGCTTCCCTCCATTCTTTGCTTTAACTGGTTTCCATCCTCGAACCTCTCCAGACCCTTTCGAAATTGATGTCTTGGTATCTGCTGTTCAAAATTCTTTAGAGAAGTTAAAAAGAGTTAGTGAAAAGTTAATTTAAAATCTACAGGCCTCTAAGCTGAGGCAAAGATTACAGGCCAATCAACAAGCTCCATCTTACAAGATAGTAGTCAGCAATACAAAGCAATTTTACATTTGAAAAGGTCAAATTGGAGCCTTTGCACCCCAAAATGGCTTTTTTGTTAAACGTACATTACACAAATTGTGATCTGGTAACACATTTCTGAGTCTCAATTTAGGATTCACATCCGTTCCAGATACCGATTCTCTACCTTATGTATTAATGTTTTGCAACCGAAATCTGGTCGCAAAAGATTAATATTTTACTACTGACTCAAAACTGTGGTAACCATTGTTAAAGGGATTGGGTCCCCAACGGACCTCTGTGCCATTGTGAATGTCAACAAAAAGTTTTTAGGTGCAGCCACTGTTCTTTGGGACTACCGCTTAACTTATTGATTTTCAATTTTAAAACGTAAGAAAAATAAGATTGCCTTATTTAAAAGCAATCATCACAGACATGGTAGTGTGCTGATCCAAGCAGGCCACCATGCCTGTGAACCTAACCAACCGTATTGGGTCTCAAGTTGCAACCTACTGCATCCATATTAATGAGGTAGGTCGAATTGTGACACACTACAATTCAGTATTTTGTAAACCAACCTATTAATACATAGGTTGGTTCACAAAATACCAATGCATTTGGTAGAAGTCGGTGTGCAAATTTCACCCACTTTTACCAAATCCATTTTAGTAGATTCCTAATAAGAAATCTTAAATTGCAAATTGTTATTTGATGCAATTTGCAGTTTATTATTCAGAGTCTTAGTACACCAGGCTCATGGTTTGGTTGTCCTCTACCAATTTACCTCACTCTATCTTTTGTACAAGGTTTTTTCTTCAAGACTTAGGTCCTTTTGAAATTTTTAAGTTTAATAATCCTGTCACAGTACGACTCTGAAATTGAAATTAAGTCTTTATTGTTTGATTATTTAAAATCTTACAATATTACAATTACAAAAATATATACTTTTAGTATCTAGAACCAATAAAAGCAATTTCTTCATAAAATTCATTAGAGTTCATTAAGTTACTTCATTTAAGACTTAGTCTCCTAATTTTGTTTTTCCTATTAGTAGGAACCTTACAAAGGTAACGTTCATACCTATATCATTCGATTGGAGACAACATTTCAGGGCTTGCCTACATGTCCATATTCCACGTACATTAAAAGGCAGTTTAATTAAAGATTTCCTTTCATTTTGGAGTCCAGGACAAATACATAGCAGGTGGACAATGTTCTCCTCTCCACTTTTACATAGTCTACATAGTGTACACCTTTCAGTGGTTTTCCACGGGGGGAGGTGGCAAGTTCCTGGGAGTATTCCAAATCTTGCTTTGAGAAGGATTTGGTTTTTTTTTCTGACCACAGGGTTTCCAAATAGTCTTGTACCTTCTTTTTTTTGTATCCATTTATTATTGTCCAAGCATGTTCTCTTTTTGTCAGACTATCTTTGTCATTTACGAGTGATAGATGGTTTGTAGTTCTATTGATTATTTTTTTGAACGATGCATTAGTTATAGTGTTGTTCCAAATTGAGGTGACCGCAAACTCTTCTATCACTTCTTTAAGATAGTTCCATGCTGTTGACTTTGCATTATTATTTATCTCTTTCCATAATAACTGCGATATCTGGTTATCATGATCATTTTTAATCCGATTCCAGGTTTTAATAAAATGTCCCTTCCTCGCATAATATTGGTTGGCTAAACCGAACTCCAGTCTAATTTGCGCTGGCGAGGCATTAATTGGGAGGTGAAATAATGATTTATATGTTTTAGATACAGCATTATTTATTGTTTCAGTATCCTTTCCCATTAATGATTCACTGCCATATGTAATTGTTGGTAGCAGTCTTGCCCCTATAATCTTTAAGAGAGGCCCATATGTAAGGTTGCCCAGTGATTTCTGCAAGATTCTAAATGCTGCAGTCAGAGAGTTGGTCTTCCTTTGAATATCTCTTTTTTGCGGCTGATAGTTACCCTTCTCATCAAACAGTACACCCAAATACTTGTATACTTCAACTTGCTCTAGTTGGATGTTCTTCATATACCATTTACGATTTTGTCTTAATTTTTTGTTCTTGGAGACTACCATGATCTTTGTTTTAGTTTCATTTATCACCATCCCATTTTCCTTTGCGTACGTACATGTTCCATTGATTAGTCGCTGTAGCCCAATTTTTGTATTGCTTAAAAAGATGGCATCATCGGCATACAGCAAGTTAGAGATATGTCTATCAGCTAATTTCGGAGGGTGTGCGTTTAATTCATCCAGGGTCCCCATTAAATCTGCCAAAAACAAATTAAAAAGAAGTGGGGCCAGTACGCAACCTTGTTTTAGGCCTTCGATTGCTGGGATTTCCTTCGATAGCGTTTGGCCATCCCCCATCCTTACCCTAACCCAGGTTTTGCTCTACAGGAACTGGATCATTTTCATCAGGACCCTTGGAATATTTTTCTCTGAGCTTTTTCCACAGTAAATTTCTTTGGACACAATCAAAGGCAGATTTAAAGTCTACAAAACATAGATACAAGGGCTGCTTGAGTCTAATTGACTTGTCCATTAGAAGTGATAATGCCAGGATGTTTGTAGATGTCCCCAAGCCTTTAACGAAGCCAGTTTGGTTCAATGGCAGAATCTTATTTTCTATTGCCCATTCATTCAACTCAGTAAGCAGAATCCTAGCAAACAATTTGGCATCTGTGTCTTGTGGGGTAATTAGCCTGTAACTTTCCGGTAGCGCCCAGTTCCCTTTTTTGTAAATGGGCGTAATTAATGACCCTCGCCATGATTCCGGAATGACGCCTTTCTGGATAACTTCTTTGAATACCTTTTCTAAGTATGCTGCCCATAGATCTGGATTCTCTTTAAATAGAGCAAAAGGAATACCATTCGGTCCTGGCGCCCCATCTTTCTGTTGTTTTATTACTTTTTTTAGTTTATCGTTTGTTATTACGATTGGTGTTTCCATATCACAGTCATAGCTATCTGTAGATTGTGTTTCAATATTTGTTATTGTTATACCATTCTGGTTTAGATGTTTTCTAAGAAATGTGACCCATTCTTGCTCAGTTAGAACAGAGGAAACAACCCTTTTATTTGGCCTAACCAGACCATTTATGATTTTCCAGAACTCTCTTGCATTTGTCTGTTTGCTTGCATGGAACAATTGTGCCCAGAATACTTGTCTTGCCTGATTTTTCTCATTCCATATTAGTTTCCTCAAGTTTTGATTTACAGCTTTTAATTTGCCTGATATTTCATCATTAGCGACAGATTTCTTAATTTGCCTTATCATCCCATTTCGAGATCTTTTTAATTTCGTAATTGTATATGGAAGGTTTATGTATGTTTTCTTTTCCTTTCGTTCCTCATTTTGATTACTTTTATTCGATCGCATTTGATGTTGAGATTGGGGTTTAACCAGCATCATAGTAAATTTTACCCACTGTTCTATCGAGGTTTCAAATGTTCTTTCATTAAAGCAGATCTCTAGTATTCGCCTAATTTGTTCATTCGTCACATCCTTATTCTGGACAGTCAAAATCAGTTTTTTATAGTTTACCGTTCCAATGTGTCCCGGGACAGTTTGATACGGTTGGTTTGCTGTATTCATAATATTGATTGTTATTATCTGCTGGCAATGATCACTATCCGTAACTTTCTCTAGTTAATATGAGGTGATGTTCTGGAAAATATTAAGTGATGTCCTTGTGTAGTCAATCCTTGTCCTTGCCTTGAAATATGTATATGCGGGTGGCGTATCTTCTTTGAATCGACCGTTAAGAATTCGCAGACCCATCGCTTCCATGTCTTTAACAAATGGTATGCCAATTTTATTACTGAAGGATTTCGTTTCTTTTCTTAGGTCCTGTGGGGGGATTGACCATTGATAGTCTTGTGATTGACAATTATCATCCCTTATAAAGGATGGCATTAAATTAAGGTTAAAGTCCCCAGTCATGATATAATCCGCTAGAGGGTCTTCCAACATTCATTCCAATAAAAGGTTATTGAGTATTCCACAAGTTGACTCCCTACTAGTGCGTGTTGGCTGTATATACATTAATCAGATATAAGGACTTTTGTTTCTGGCTAGTTGTTTTATATTTCAATTGGATTATTAGAATATTCGTACTTTTTGAATTGAGTCGTTCGTGCTCAACCTGTAGATCAGTCGAAATAAATGTTGCTAGCCCCCCACTTGGACGCCCAAATTTTTTTTTTTTATTTGCATATTCAAAATGACCTATGTATCCATGTAGAACAAATGGTTTGGTTTCCCACTTTTCCTGTAAGAAAATAATCTGAGACGGGAACAATATAGAATCTATGTGTGCATTACGAATCTTTGTTCCCAACCCGTTTATGTTCCATGAACACATTCGCAGTAGACCCATCTCGTCTACTTTGGCTGAAGGGAACATAGTACTATTAACTCATTGTTCCTTATTACTGTGTAATGACTTGGTGATCCATTTTTCATTTATTTCTGAGTTTTTACCCATATTCCTTAGAGGCAAAGTTTCTCCCGCTTTCATGGGGGATCTTCCCCGTGCGTTTTTGAGTACTGGAACTATTTGCCTTTCTGTTTTTACCTGCTGGGCGTTTTCTTCAGTAATAAGCGGTGTTGGATAAACCTTTGGAACTTGTTTAGTAATTAGTATACCCCAGGCTTTAAATGCTTGTTGTTCGGTAAGAATCAGTTCTGCTATTACCGTGGAGTTTATTTTAATTAGCGTGGGAGCCTGGAGACTCTTTTTTTCTGACATAAATTCAATAGAGTCGATATCCTCACTCACTATTTTACAGAGGGATGGGATTGCCTTGAATAATCTGAGTATATTGCCTCGATTTAGTGTGTCTTGCCTACCTCTATACTCAAATTCTGGTTTGAAAATAAGTTGTACTTTATTATTTGGTGACTGATTATGCTGAGGATCCTTTTCCTTCGCTTGCTTTGTTTTGTAAGTAATTCTTTTTACCCCTTCACTGCTTTCAATAACCAAATGGTCCCATTCTGTCATTTTTGTATTACTTTTGTCATCCTCACTCATATTGGATTTAGCGGATATTTCTGCTTTTCATCAGCGGATTGATATTGGTGATTAGTGGTTTTTATTATTACTTTTATAGGGGTCTTGTACTTCCTTCTTTGAGGACTATAGGTGAATGGGCCAGTATCTTCTTCATCCTCTCCTTGGAGTAGCTCGTCCTCAGATTGAGATGAACTTTCTAAGGCCCTTCTGTCTTCCTTCTCTTCCGGTCTTCTCCTTTCCTCCTGCTGTATTTTTTTATCCATATTCATCCATTCGCCTTTCGACTCTAAGTTCCTCCTAGTGCTGTTTTCATCCTGCTTAGTTTGATCTTTCCCTTTTTGCGTTGTTTTAGCGCATTTTGCTGGAACATTTCCCTTTGGTGATTTTTGTTCAAATAATGGGTAGTATTTGTTATTTCCAATCATATTCAGTAATGCGACCTTTTTACCTTCTTTTGGTAAATCTATATCATGCCTGTTCAAATCTAAGGTTTTTATCTGTTTTTGGTCTGGTTTCATTCAAGCACTATCTTTCCCAATCTCATGTCCATTCACGTCTATGGTTGTTATCTGATCTTCATCTGCTTGTATTGTAACACAGTGTTTGGTTTTTACGTTTTTTCTTGCTTTACGTAATTTTTTCCTTTGGCGTTTTGACAACATAGTGAAGCCATCAGTGTCATGTTCCTTACATTCCTGTTCTGCCCTTATTTCAGTATTAATAGTATCATCCCTTGTTTGATCCAATGAATGTACGTTTAGTTTTGGAGTTTTCTCTCCTTGTTCTATAGTTTTTGTCGGTGAGTTTCTTACTGATATAACTTCAGGGCCCTCAAGGTTTTCTGTGAGGCTGATAGATTAGTTATGCAGCTTATCGATCGTTTTGATATATTTAGTGTTGTCTTTCTTTTTTTCTAAGTTATTTCCATTTTTCATTTGAATGTTGCGTTTAGTGTCTTCTATTATACTGTTCAATACCTCTGGTATTGTTGCTAGTTTGTCTATAATTGGTAAATAGATACATCCCGTAGATGTTTTTTCATTATTTTTCTGAGCTCTAATTATCAATCCATTTAGCTGTGCAAGTTTGTTATCAATCCCCACAACTGAATTTGCCATCATTTTTAGCAGTTCAATTTGTATATCCATTTTACTGGATTGATATTGTAATGCTACCAAAGTGAGAGTCGACGTTTGGTAGAAAATATCCCAGCTTATCCCAATATTTTGTTGTTTTATTCCCAATTGGTTATTTTGTGTTGTCTTGTCAAATCAAATCGAAACCAACTTTATCCGGTTTTTCATAATTGTAGAAATACCATAAAAGTTCATAAAATAAATTGTATACACTTTCTCAATTAAAATCAATTAAAATTTGGTATTAGTTATTACTATACAATAAAACACAGTTTACATATAAATCACAATTCATAAAAAATATGACCATGGTATAACATTCAGTTTTGACAGTGATTTCATCAACCCTCTAATGTATAAAAAGGTGATTGATCTTATCAAAGGTTCAAGCGATGGCGGATACAGAATTTAAGGAAACAGGCCATCGCTTTTGCTACTATTTCGTCTTCAAGGTACTGAAGCGCCAAATATGCTGGACGGCATTGGCGCAGGCCCCAGTTTCTCAGTATGGGTAGTATCCAACGCCTTCGTGGAATAGTGTAAAACTTGCAAAAAAGTATTACATGTATGGTGGATTGTGTCGAAGCAGAATCACAAGGGCAATGGAACGATTTTGATGACCAGTCGTTTTGAGAGGGGAAAGATACCATGCGATGAAACATATTGAGTCTGAAGCGTGTCAGCAACTGTTTTTCAAAGTGACTTAGACTATACAACAAGTAAGGTTCAATAGAAAAAACAGTCTGAACTGATAGACCCTGTTGAACAGAGGGTTTCCCTATCTCTTTTAGCAAGCGCACTTGCCCCAGATGTTCCAGGCATGCTTTCTTCAGATCTGCCTTTGAAATCTCTGCTATTGTTAGTGGTTCAGCAAACAAAATGTCATAACCTAAGTCTGTTAGTAGAGCCTTAACATATGTCAGCCATTTTATCTTCCCACAGTGGTCGAGTGTCTTAATATCTTGCACAATTGATCTTGTTAGGTGACATTGTTCAGTTACCCAAATACGACGCCACAACATTACTGGTTGAATTTTTATGGTGTCTGATATATAGTCTATCCCCAGCTCTAGGTGACACCCATATGTGGGGGAGCTCTTCGGTACTGCAAGTAGATATCTTACGAAGGAATTTTCAATTTTTTGGAGTTCGTCCACGTTTGCAAGACCCCATAGCCCAGCCCCGTACGTGGCAGTGCTGACACATTTTGCATTGTATATTTTCAATAATTCTAATGGAGGTCTCTTGCCCAATTTTTGTGCGAACGCTTTTAATGCTGAGGTTGCTCTTAAAAATGCCAGCTTTCTTGCATTGATCGCTGCTTTCCACTTAAATTTTTCGTCGATTACAATTCCCAGGTATGGATATGTTGCAGTTCTGTCCAATGCCTCCCCATTCACATGTATAATTTTGATCTTTGCAGTTTTTTTCCCCACGTGCATTGTGTACGTTTTTTTTACATTCAGGGTAAGGTTTAGACTTGACATAAAGGCACAGTATCTGTCTAGGGCTCACTGCAACTCAACAGGAGTTCTTGCTAGGATAACCGCGTCGTCAGCATATAACAAAGCTGGTATCTGCCGACGACCGATTGAAGGGAGATCTTTGCTTCCCTCGAGCATAGCGATTTCTAGCCCATTTGTGTATAGAGTGAATAAGAAGGGGGCCAGCACACAACCCTGTCTGACCCCCTTCTCCACCCTGAAGCTTTCCGTGAGTTGGCCCTTAGTTCCAAATCTTACTCTTCCCGTTGTTCCTGTGTATAATTCCCGTAGGAAATCCACAACCGGGGGATCCACACCCATAGTTAAAATGATTTTCCACAGCTTCGAGTGTACTACACAGTCGAAGACTGCGGATAAATCAACAAACACCATATTCAGCGCACTCCCCTTGGCCTCCACGTATTTTTCTGCCAGCAGAGACAGGTTTAGTGCTTGGTCTACTGTGCCTAACCCCTCTCGGAACCCATATTGTATTCCAGGAATAATGTTCTGACTAGTTGTCCACTCCTGGAGTCGATCGTGAAGAATCCGACCTGCCATCTTCCAGAGCGAATCCAGGAGCGAAATAGGACCGTAGCAAGATGGGCTGTTTCGGTTCCCTTTTTTTGAATATAGGGACCAATATCGAGGTTGACCAAGATTCTATTAGTCCCTCGTCTATAGTGGCGTTTAAGACGTTTGTCAATAGCGGGGACCAGAGATCTACTTCGTGTTTAAAAATATCCACTGGAACCCCGTCTGGGCCTAGAGCTTTACCTGATTTTGAGGATTTTATTGCTTTTAGTACCTCATCATGGGTAAATTGCAATGCTATTGGGTAGATGATCTGGGTCAGGGGATCTATATGATCTGTACCCCGTACGTTTTCGTTGCTAAACACTTTGGAGAAATAGTTCACCCAATCTCTGTCACTTATCGCAACGTCTATGGATGGTAAATCTTTTCTATCTGCTAAAAAAGGGGATCTGACTATTTGCCAGAAGGCTGCACTGTCTTTTAATTCTGAGCTTCTACTTAGTTGGTCCCATAGGTCAGCTTTTAACTCTTTCTTTCTAGTTTTTAAGGCTAGCGCATATTCCTTTCTTAGTCTGACGACCTCCCCTCTATCTCTCTTTCCCCTTGTTAGAGCCTCCTTTACCCGCGAATACGCTTTAGTGCATCTGGGCTGAACCAGCCCTTTTTTGCCTGACCTTTTCGCTTCTGTGTTCTGGTGAGTTCTTTCTTTATGTTTTGAGAAATGGTATTGAAACTAACCAGAACCTCTTTGGATTTTGTCCCGGGGTCGAGACAGCTTATTATATCTGACTGGCTTTGCCTGACTATTTTTGCGGTAGTTGCTCCCTGGTCGATTTTTCACCATTTTAATGTGTAGCCATTTAAAGATCCTAGTTCCAGCTCTTGCTGGTCTAAAATGTTAATTATTTCAGGATCTTTGTGAGGTTTTAATTCGTTTAAAGCAATGGTGTTTGGGAAATGATCGCTCAATGGGTTTTTAATTACTTCAAAGACTTCGATGTTTGGCCCCTTACATGATGATATCAGGACGTAGTCTATCAGGCTTGCTAGTCCTCTGCCATTAAATGTTGGGACAAAGGCTACTGGGGAGGTCTTTATCTCATTAGCAAAGCCCAATTCCAATTCCATCATAATCTCATTAATTTTTTCTCCCTCGATCGAATGGGAAAAATGTGTTATGCTATTATCATCATCCTCTTTAATCCCACATTTATCGGTGTTATTATTTCTACATAGGTGAAGGTTGAAATCACCACCCCATAATAATGTGCATGACTTCTTAATGTACTTCACTCGAAGATCTTGCAAAGCTAAATAAATCTCTGACAAAAGGTTGATTAAATCACTTACATTCAAATTGTTATAGAAATGTACTATTACATAGATCTCTTGTCTAGTTCTCTGTAGAACTATTATCTGTTGTCTTGTCATTTTGGCAGTTATTTTTTACAGCGGTATTTTGTGTTGTCGTGTCATTCTGACAAATATTCTCTGCAGATACGTATTCCACCAAGCTGTCATTTATTTTTGCGTCAGAATCATTATTTACATTCTCCCCTGTGTCTTTCCCCCCTTTTGGGTTACCAATGCCATATCTTATTCCATGATGGTTATTATCTTCTTGGATATCTCCCCCATCTTTATGATTGTGGTTATTCAGATGTTTAGGCGAGATTTCCTCAGGAGCTATATGTAACCTTTTTTGATTTCTACATTTACTTCTATAGGTATCCTTAACTGTTTTTGTTCCTTCCTACCTTCCTGATATGCTGGGTTGAGTTCGGGAATATTATACTCGGTGTTGGTTAAAAAGCTATTTATTTCCTTGTTCACTACCTCAGATATACTTGTTTCATCCGATATCTCCATTTCTTTTGATATTTCACAATGAAGTGTCCCTACCTCTGATACCCTTGTTGGATCAAATATATCTATTTCTTGTGATTCTCCTTGATAAGTTGTCCCTGGAGTTATATTTACCCTTAGTAGCTCTTGATCTGTGATTTGAAATTCGTTCCCCTTTTGCTCATTTAGCTGGGTTTGAGAGTTATACTTCCCGTATTGTAGGCCGCTTTGTATGACCTGTTTATTGGTTATTTCGCTGCTTGTTGGTTTGATTGGGGTCTGTAATTTTTATTTTCCCCATCTGTTTGCATTGTTATCAGCACCCCAGTTGGATCCTTCATGAATGAAAATCTCTCTGGTATTTTGCCTGATTTCTCAAACATCCTCGCTATTGGAGAGATTAGCGTCTGATTTGGTCCAACTGTATTTGATTGAACCTTTTTTGATACCCCAGATTGTTGTATTTTCTTTGTGCGTTTTGCCGTTGGTCCTGATATTCTCTCCTTACCAGAAGGCATAGTTCCCCAACTTCCCCAGTCAGTTCGCTCGTACTTTCCTCCGGTTTATCACTGAGTAAAATTAGATCACAGTAGAGGGGAAAAGGAAGAGAAAGCCGGATGGAACCTGGTGGACTGTCCTCCGTTTTACTTCAACACCCTTTGCAGACCCGTAACCGTTGTCTCCACCTCCCCAGCCTGTGTGCTCTTTTCCCCTACAGGCTCAGACACTTAATTATGTAGGTGTCAATGCCAAGTCATCCAAATCCCCCCACCACAAACTAGGACCGCACAGCTCAGTGCATTGTTAAGGTGGCGTAGTATTGGTACTTGGCAATGTCAAGCAACTGGGTAACTGCAGGTACCAGGAACACCATCCGTCGGGATCTAGCAGTGGAGACCGGTAGGGGCCGAGTGGATGCAGGTCAATGGAATGGCAGCCCAGTTGGGTAGGTCAAGTCAAGATTCAAGATCAGCAGTACATCCGTACGGGAACTCCTCCTCTTTTAGATATTTAGTTATTTAGAAAAATACTCGTACCCCCCCACACAGCACCTGAGTCCTGAGCACCAAGTCTGTTCTATTATGCAATTCTGCTACGTGGCATAGTTGTGCGTTATAATTCACTGTTTAGTTTTACTACCCACAGCACCACCTGCACCAGAAACCTACTGCTCACCTCAGTTTCAGTAGGGCACAATGGGGGCTTCTTTCAGTCCGCCTTTGTCTGCTGGTCAGAACCAATTGTCCACAATTGGTGGCCCCTGCTCACTTCCCTTACTTCCCTGCTACCGTTTTGGCGCTTTGTGCGGTTAGGCAGGCCTGCTGTCAGTAGAGGTGAGGCTCCTGGACACTCGCCTTTCAGCAGCCGCCGTTTTTCTCCCGTCCCCCGTCTCCCGTTTTTGGCTGCGTCTCACCGTGCTGACAGGCTCCGGGGCATGCCAGGACAACAACAGGAAAAGACCTCAGCTGTTTGCCCTTGCTTCCATCGTGTGAGAAGCTCCCAAGCAGCCGCTCTCAAAAGCGACCGCCAGACGCCACTGCCGCTTCCTCGACGTTCACAGCGGCTCCCAACCCGGTGCAACACGGCTCGGGTCTCAGGGTCACAGGGTCGCAGGTATCTCTGCGCCCTACTCCTCAACTTTCCGAATATCCCAATATCGGGTCCCGAGGGCTCTCGGCTCGGCTTGGCTTTCGATACTGAAACGCTGCCGCCGCCTTCCTCTCCTGCCGGGACCACAGGCACAGCTGCTCAGCTCCAAAAACCCGCAAAACCAGGACTGGACTCTACTGGCTACGCGTTAGTCGAGTCGAAAGAGGAAGATACAGTACGACTCAACATTCCCCTTTCATGGAGGTTTCCCATCTAAAACCCTATCTTCTTCATAATGGCGTCAGGTTAAAAAGTGACCAGCTCTGATTCTTGTTGACGGACAGCCTGACTATGAGGTTCAGGAGATTTGTGACCATCTATACTTCAAGGTGGATCTTCAATATCTTAATGTTTGGTAGGGAAATAATCCTTGTGATGGCTAATAGGGACCAGCAGAACAAGTTCATGCTCTCCATTTGGTTAAACAATTGTATTTGAAATTTCCCCATTAACTAGTAAAGGTTTTTCACTTGTCTGTTTCCGCACACACCGAGTGTGGGGGCCTCAATAGTGTGTCACCTCTGTGGCATCCTGCCGGCACCTCAACCACCTCTCAGTCTCATGATGAAACTTTCTTGTGGGTGGCCATCTTGTTTTTGCTTGGCTCATCTCGCCTAAATCAAGCCTGCGGAGGTGATTATGAGGCAATCTCCTCCTGCATGCTGCGATATCCGGAACACCGCATGCAGGCAAGTTGTTAGCACTACGATAATTTTGTTAACTCCAACTCTTTCCTGGGTAAACCTTCTTTCTGATATTGTTATTGATATAAGTTCTTGAAACATATTTTGTGTATATTGAGTACTGTACTAACCTTTTAGTTCCCAATCCAAAATTCCTGAACTTATTCTAGCAATACATCACATCTTGTTTGACACTATAAAAGGGAAGTCCAGTTGAGTCTAGTCGCATTGCAATTGTGCTTGGTTGATCACTGCTGCTGGATTCTTGAAGTCTTTACCTTCGCCAGGTGTTGCCTTGACTTTTTCTTGCTCTTCACCTTGTTGCATGGCCTGAACACTGGGAAATTTTACTGAGGTGCATTTTTACCTTCCTGCTGGTGTATATTTCCTGGAACTGTTCTAGACACCCAGTTTTATTCTGGTGCCTGGATTAGCTTCTGGAGATAGTATGCGGTTCCGATGCACCAAGAAAGCTCTACATCCACCGACAAGAAGACCTGCTCTTGACAGCTAATTGCTGTATTTGGGTGTTAAACTAGTAATTATGAGGAGAAACTGTTGTCCAGACAGTATTAATATGTGTTAAAAAGACAAAACAGTGAAACGATACTCCCAAGAATGTGCCTCATTGAGCTGCATCATTTGTTTTTTCTTGCTGCATAATTTTGTTAACCCAGCCACGTAATTTAGTCTCCATTGTATGCTCCTTGTATGCTGCCTCAGTAAATAACGATAGTGCAGGTTTCTGGAAGGTCATTAGAACTCCTTTCCTAGTTGAGGAGACCGGTCCTAAAATTGAGATAGCTATCCCAGAAATGGATTGGATTGGGCACTTTGCTCAGGTCTATGAAGGAGATGAGCCCCCATCTGCACTTTGTCCCACTATTTGTCATCCTAAATCAAGGGACTTGGTGTTCACTTTGGACGAAGTTGAAAGGGATCTTCATGCTAACCAGAGTGGTAAGGCTCCTGGCCCTGACGGGGTCCCCATAGACCTATTTCAGGCAAGTGTCCCTCTGTGGGGGCCCCTTCTGGTCCAGGTGCTTAATGCAAGCTGTAATTCTGTTTTTTTATCTACCTGGGTGGAGTCCATTATCGTGCCCATCTTTAAGAAGGGTGATAGACAAGACCCGTAATGCTACAGACCAATCTCCTTGCTGGATTGTTTTACAAAGGTAGCTGGGCGGATAATCCTGGAACGCCTCCTTGATTGGGCTGATGATAATTCCATTCTATATGATATACAATATGGGTTCCGGCCCGGTCTAGGAACTGTAGAGCAAGGCCTACATCTTTCAATGCTGGTGGGGAAATACATAAGGGCTAAGAAAGGAAATCTGTTTTTGGCCTTTGTGGACCTCTCGGCCGCATTTGATTGGGTGATCCACTCTAAACTATGGAGTTTGCTGGGAGACTTAGGGGTTGATGAAAATATTATTTATTTTCTTAAGTGTTTTTATAGTGACGCTACAGCTCGGGTTCGTTGCGGCCTGAAAGGTGAACGCACAGCCGCAATCCCGATCAAGAGTGGAGTCAGGCACGGATGTGTCCTGGCTCCATTCCTTTTTAATTTGTACATAAATGGGTCTGTGCAGAGAAAATTTAGATCCCCAATATGTATCAGGCCGTCCGATACCAGCACTACTATATGCTGACGATGCCGTGCTGATGTCACGCATACAAGTGGGTCTACAACGCGTGGTGGATAGTTTTACCCTGTTCATGAAAGACCTTGGATTAAGGGTAAACTCTTCTAAAACATTCACTATGCACTGTGGCAGGGGTTTTAAGGCTAATAGAGCTGTTTTTATTGCAGGACAGAAGATTGGGTCCACCAAACTTTTTTCCTATTTAGGTATATTGTTTGCACAAAATTACTCTTTGGCCCAAGTTATAGCAGCGAAGAAATTGGCGATAAAAGACCACCCGTTGAGCTAATCAAAATCTACAAGGCAAAATGTGTATCTGCTGCTATTTATGGAAGTGGGATATGGGGGTTTGCCGACTCTACACCAATCCAGGTAGTCGAAAACTCCCTTTTAAAGTATATTTTAGCCGTTCCAAGCAATACCTAAGGATATATCTCCCATGCAGAATTAGACCTTCCATTCATATCTGATCTAATTAAGCTTGAGCCTGTGCTATTATGGCACAGGATATGGACAAAAGAGGAAACCAAGCTGAATAGGGATATCTTCTCAGATATTTTGAAGTTGGAAGGAGCAATGAAGATTCCCTGGTTGAGATATGTATACAATTTTTGTAAGGATCTTGGGAAACCAGAGTATTTCTTAAATCCTCTTACTATCTCGGCAGTATCCAGAAAGGACCTGAGGAAAGAGGGCTTGATATTTTTGGATACTTTAAGAATGGCAGTAAAGATTATTAAGCCAACTGTCCTGCAACACTAAATGCTATTAGCCACTTTTAATATTCAACCCTATTTGATTTTTGTTCCCGGCAATTATGATAGAATTTTATTGACTCGCTTCAGACTGGGGATCTTTCACAGATTAGTTAGTTTTCCAGTTATTAATGATTGGTCGCGGGAACTAGAGCCTTGCCCTTGTGACAATGTGTCTCCCAAGACGACGATTGACGTTATCTTATTTTGTAAATTTTATGCTACTGTTAGGCGTGGGATACTGGTGCCTTTCCTGAAACAGATGGGACTACGTCAATGTCGCCCAGCTTTGTTATGCTTATAATATCTGGACACTGAAAGAGGCGTTTTAATAACGACAGCTTTCTTGAAAAAAGTGGTTTACTGGAGAAAAAGCATGTTTACTTAGCTGAACTCTCAGTACAGTGAGGAGGATTCGAGTTGGAACTAGTTTACAATGATATACTGTACATGGTTTTTAATGTGTATTTTTTTATATATACTTTTGTGATTTTATAAATATGAAATGTAATTTGTATATTTTTAAATTGTATGCTTTTATGATTGCTATTCATCAATCGAATAAAGCTATTTTTGAATTGAATTTGAATAGTCTCCATTGCTGTATAACCGCAGTGGACCTGATCACAATGAAAGAAATTCACAAAGCCATTCTTCAAAAAGGTTTTTAAAAATACATCAGTAAATTTTCTTCTTCGTTTCGAACATATTTCCTCGCTTTCTGCTACTTACAGGCATGGGAGAGGCATCTGAGAAAGTAGGATTGTTTGGGAATGCATCTACCCCATTTACACAACTACGCCTAATCCTTTAGAAATATTTTTGTGTAAATGGGATGGGTATTTCCATTCAAAATATCTGTAGGTGTCTTGAAGTAGCTAGTACAGTTATAAGGCTTCTTTCTTATAGTAATAACCACATCTGATCTAGATTAGATTGCTGCAGTTCTTCTTATCTCAGACTACCTTAGGATACTTGCAGCCCTGAGCAGATTCAGAAGGCATTCAGTTCATGAAAGCCAACTCTAGGTTGGTATACACAGGCTGCACATTGAAAAGCATATTAAATCCATGCGTTTACACCTTATACACACAGCACTACCACAAGGGTACGTACCCATTCTTTCTACTTTAAAGATTCAAGACCTTATCCCAATCTCTTTCGGTGTTCCTCAGGGGTCTAGTCTGGCATTTATACTGTGCAATTGAAATCAAAACTACTAAGAATCATGATTTATGTGGCAGGAGTTGCTATACATCAATATGTAGTGGATACAAATATCTGTCTAAGAATATCTTCAATCCAAGTCATGTGCACACTGTAAAACTGCATTCGAATATGCATAAATGAAAGCTATTGAATCTTTGGTGGCTCAAACTAGGCAAAACTGAAATAATTCTCATACAGCTACCTATAATCCTAAAGTAGAAAAGGAGTGGGTCTTGAATTCGTTTATAGACAGCCTTACCACTACCCTGCTAGTAAATTTAATTTGTTGGGCATGTGGATTGTTATTCATTATTCCATATCTTCTCAGTGGAACACAGCACATAAAACGCCATAGCTACTTTTCAATCCTTGAATAACCCTAAAACATTTCTATAAACAGATGATTTTCCTCTTGTAATTAAGGCCATGGTACCATCCCTGATTAACTACAGGAATGGCATCCAATTAGACATTATTAGGTCTTATTTAATTAAAAGATTGTCTACATTTAGCTGGTTCCACAACCAGAAAATTCAAACACAAGTCCACAGTTTTATAGGAACTACAGTGAGTCACCCTAGAAGACGGACTAAAATGCAAGCTTGTATGCATCACTCTCAAAGCCCTGCATTATCAACATCCAGGGTACCCGTATGAAAGGCGCCGTGCAGGGTAGCAGAAAGGTAATGTTTTCTTAGGAAGTACCATTTTCAGTTGCAGCAGGGGAAGGACTGGTCAGCTGCACAAGCAGCAGCAACTGGTAACCCTTTTCAAGCATAACATTCCACTCTCTCATTCCGAATTCCACACCACAGAACTGATGGAGCAGGGTTTCGCTAAAATGAAACCTGCTCAGTGAATACCCCCATAACATGTACTAACAACACGTAGATGTGGTAATTACTAACGTGCACCCAACATGATCATAGGGGAATTGCTTTGCGCATGCCTGAAATAAACGCAAATAAATAATATTGTAATAACTTTGTGTTTCGAAAGTCACGAGTAGGCTGCATGAATATCAGTGTTTTGCACGTTGCATCCTGCTTAAAGGTTAATTATTAATGGCACTTTTACATTGAGCTATTGCTAGGAAACATTAATGGGGAAGAGTATAAGTGGCGGGTGGGAAACAGTGTAGGTTTCATTATCATATAATTAATAAATGTTCGTTTCCATCTACTTTAGTACGCTGAATGAAGCCTCCATCTTTAACCGCTACCGCGCTACCGCGGTTTCCCGCTGTACGCGGGAATTTCAAAAATGGCTTGATCGTGACAAAGCCAGCTCGTCATCCGCACACCGCAGGTAACGTTGATGACGAGCTGGCTTTGTCGTCAGCATCGAAGGGGTTAAAGAATGATTGGGAGGGGGGAAGTTTCCTTGGAGCGAGTCTGCTCTTACATGAGACAAGCAAGATGTGCTGAACATCACAGACAGCAGGAAGGAGTGAAGGCCAGAGCGTCAGATGTCTGCCAACAGTTGAGCTCAAGCGTGAGACCGGGGATGAGCTCTGCAAAAATATTACATGATGAAAGAAGAAAGTATTAAATGTATCTTATGTGGCAAATGAATGACTAAACAGAAATTTGGCCATTGGGAACCATCTTACACAATAAAGTTGTTGAATAAATGCTAAGTCATGGTGGCGTGACAATGCCACCCTCAAAAGCCCACCAATCCCTCTGTGAGTTGAATGTAAAAATGCAACACTGGTGTGTTGGTCATATCATTTTTAGGGTATATCTGGGGTGCCTTTAGGGGTGTGGTTAGAGCTTAGGCTGACAGAGAGAAGAGGGGAGATGCGTCGTTGTCCGTTGGTTTGCAGAGAGACCTAGCTGTTCCTGTTCTGTCCCGTTCCTGATTCTATATCCTTTGTTCACTGGTTCTGTATCGGAGACCTCCACCATTTCTCTATGCTAGGGGTGGTTTTTCTCTACAGGCCAATAGGTTTGTATTTAGCCTAAATCATTCTCAGGATTTAATATTAATGTATTTGTCTCTCCACCTATCCACTCCGTCAACAATATATTGATATGTATTATTTTAGATGAACCTTTTGTCTCTTCATCTGTCCCTCCGTTAGGTATATTATTGATTGGCATAATTATTTGCTGAATCTTTGTCTCTTACGCTATCCACTCCTTCATCACATAAAGTCATTGTCAATGAGATTGAAAAAAAATATATATATATATATGTGAATTAATGTTCACTTCCGTGAGATTCAGTATTTGTAAATTGTGACCAAATGCAGCTGAGCATTGGGCCTCTAATATTTGATATAAAATGTGTATCATTAACTTTATCGAGAGTCTGTGATTATTCTATTGATTAAATGGTTAATTGGGTCATTAGTTATCATTACCATCAACTATTCAACTAATTGGTCCATCGACCAAGTAGAAGAAAAGTTGATACTTAGGGATTTAGTTATTAAAATGTCTCAAATGAAATTATAAAGAGAAGGAAATTGTTAGACCTGTCTGGCTTCTTGCGTAGTCCCTCCAATTTATTATTTATTTTGTCCCCTTTTTGCCCTCATACCTTTAATAATTTTTGTCCACTAACTTTTTCTAGGTGTTGGTTAAGGGGATAGGTGTTCTTTTCTCCCTCATAGTTTTTCACCTCAGGCCTAGAGGCCTGTTCTGTCAGGAAAATGTAGTAGTTCACAAAATGGAGGGCCCTAACTGTTTCCAACTGCCACATCTTAGACTGCCCCATAGGATAACCTTAGGCCTTCCAGAACTTTCTGGACCCTACTGGACTCTGTGTGGGTTATCTATAAAAGGGCAGGGGTCAGGGAGCCATTTTGTGTAGTCCAGAGTGTGAGAGGAGAGAGGCAGTAGTGTGAGGAGGAGGACGCGCTAGAAGAAGTTAGTTGGTCTACTGGATTGACAACATCTTTCAGAAGACGTTCCCCCTTGTGCTCCTGACCAAACCCTTTCATCGGTCTGACATTAATCTGGGTCAGTCAAGCAATCAAGAACTTTAGACACTTTCCCGTTTTGGGCCGTGTCCTACATCCACCTTCAAACCCCCCATTGGTTTAGTAATTGGCTCCCCGCCTTCATTCTGAAGTTCCAGCCTACCCGGACTGGAAGAACTGTGCCCGGTGTGTTCTGGCATCTCGTGCTGCTGAGGCGTCTCTACTGGGAGGCGCGAGGGGGCGTTGAGGTGTACAGTCCGCGGAGAGTGGCGCTGCCAGCTGTCAAAGCCCCGCGGTGAAATTGAAGGTGAGGCGGGCAGAACAGCAGCGAGACACTGCTCCTCCGCGCAAGGGCAGAGGCGTGTACTTCCCGTTTGAAGGAGGCGGCGTCGGCCGTGTCACTGATTCCCCCGCGCCTGCGCGGCTGAGGCCTATGTCTGGAAGGAGCGAGGGGCTCCCAAGCGGCAACGCGTCTCCGGTCTCCTCAGCGTTTCCGATTCTGGTGAGTACAGGGGCGAAGGTGCAGCCTACATCCCCAGAGAAGCGGGGAACTTGGGCCATAGCCGGACCAGAGGCAGCTCGTCTGGCGCCTGCCCTCAGACAGCGAGTGAGGGAACGAAGGGCCGCCGTCATCAATCCTTACCACACCAGCACCAAGGTTGAGAGGCTGGCTGGGCGGGGATAGGCGGCCGTTACCGCTGCCGGTGGCATTTACAGCGGAGTCGTGTGTCAGCCCCCACTCCTGGGGACTGGGGCAGGACAGACACACAGACAGTAAGGAGAGTGGGGGTGAGGAGGGAAAGTGCTGAGCCCTCTCTGGGGATATTCATATCACGAATCCTAGTGCCTAGAAAGGTGCCCCGGCATTCTGATCGTCTTTACTCCTGAGCTGTGCCCTAGTAGGTGGGGGAAATAGTTACATAACTCCAACTTCCTTGAGACAGCTCTGAGAAAGACATCTACCAAGCCAGAAGTCAGGGGGGGCTGAATCTATAGTCAGAAGAGCGCTGACAGTTCCTACCAACTGAGGAACCCCCTTCAGACACTTATAGAGGTAGCTGAAGCTTACTGAGAACTTGTGAGTTTCCTACATTTCACTGGGTGTGCATTCACTTTATATAGAAAGGTGCAGATACGGGAGGAAAAGAGTTTAACACTGTAGTAAAGACAAAGCCAGTGGATTTGGCAGGTTAATGTAATGAGATGAATTGTTGTTGTTGATCATTAATGCAAGGTAATACTGCTGAAAGTAATCCTACTGAGATAATTTCACATTTCTAAAAGTAAGCATTTCTGAATTCATGACATCTGAATGTTTAGACTGTAATTTCTTTTTCCCCACGGACAGAAAAGTGTTATTAACTTCTCCTGATCAAAGGTGTAATTTCCAATTGTGAATACTGAGAACTAAAACAAAGAGAATATTATTTTTATAAACCAGTACATATTTTCCTAACAAATTGGTGTAGTGTCCTTTTTAAGTGTTATTGCGTGGATTTACTGCTGGGTGGTTTGCAACCTTCACACTTGTGCCTCTAGAATTGCATGTCTTACCCTAGGCCAGGCTACCCTAGGTGACCTGTCATCCTAGGTTCCAACAGATTGGTGTCCAGCGGTGGGATCCTGACTGTGGTTGCAGCTACTCAGTAGTAATTAAACGTAATACACTAGCCTACACCTGGAGTTTTCTCCTAGCGGCCCTCCTACTTTTTACTTTTGTTTTTCCAAATTTGTTCCTGGTGGTGGGGTGGAGGTAGCTTCAGGTTGCCCTTGCCACTCCATTCTTTTTATGTGCTTAACCTTGTGTTGCCTTTTGCAAAATGGAATTTGCACTGGAAAAACTGGACACTTATTCATTGGCCCAGCTAAAAGATTTCTGTCAACAATTGGGAGTGTTCTTTAAGCGTGGTGCCAAGAAGGGGGAACTCCAGACCAGTTTGAGGGCTTGGGTGGAAGCGCGCAATGAGGAGGGAACGGTGGAAGAGGAGGAATCGGACAGAGGTACTGTCATTGATAGGACTGCGGAATGTCCCCCGGGGGTGGGTGAGATGTAAATCAGCCCCAAGGCAACCTCACGGGAGGGCAGCAGTGTGTCATCGAGAGGGTTGTCAGAAACCGAGTTAGCTGACAGGAGAGAGGATAGAATGTTAAGGTGGGAAATAGCAAAAATGGAGTTGGAAGAAAAGAGGGAGGGGAGGAGGTTAGAACAGGAGAAGGAAGAGCGGAGAATGGCTCATGAATTCAAACTAAAAGAGTTAGAACTCCAGGCCCTGCAACGGGGACCCTTTCCAACTCCAAATGGTGGCAGCGAAACCAGAGAACCAACCAGGGAGTCCAGACCCTACCTGCCTAAGGATATAATTGCCAGCTATAGTCAGGGGGATGACATAGCCAAGTGGCTGGCAGCCTATGAGGTCTCCTTAAGAGCCCATGGGATCCAGGAGAAGCACTGGGGGGGTGGGTTGTATAAGTACATGCCTCCTACTGGTCGGGACACATTGCTGGCCTTGGAATCAGAGGAGCAGACCAACTACCCCACCATGAAGCTAGCATTGGTCAGGAAGTTTGGGCTTACCCCGGAAAGGTATCGCCAGAAGTTCAGGGGGAGCCACAAGTTAAGCACCCAGAACTGGGTGGACTTCCTTGATTATGCAAGAAAGGCATTGGAGGGCTGGGTAAAGGGCAGTGAGGTGAAGGATTATGAGGGGTTGTATGATCTATTTTTGAAAGAGCACCTCCTCGAGAAATGTTTTCCCGAGCTGCGCCAACACCTGCTGGACAGCAAGCTGACCAATCCCCGGAAGCTTGCAGAGGAGGCGGACATCTGGGCAAGTACCCGGGTGTCCTCAAAGGGGACTGGAGGGGATTCTCAAAAAGCCGGACAGGGCGCCCCCCAGAAGAAGGAGGGGGGAGATAAAAAGAAGGAGTTCTCTAAAGGTCCCCAAAACAATTTCCAAGGAAAGGGAACAGGTTTCAACCCTAAGGTAAACCCGCCCAGAAACCCTAATCCTGGCCAAAGCCAGCAGCCAAGGGTTCTCCACTGTTTTGAGTGTGGTGGTGTTGGACATTATAAGGGAGATGTCAGATGCCCAAAGAGACCACCCCCTCCCACCGGAGGAAAACCACCGGGAGTAGCTAGTGTAGCGCTCGGGGAGGAGTTGCCCTTAGATAAGGGGGGTGAGTGGGCGGGTGTCACCTTAGTGTCCCTGGGAGAACGGGAGATGGTTCCAAAGATCCAGGTGCCCCCAAATACTACAAAGTATGGGCAGTGGGTCACCATCAATGGCCAGACAGGGGAGGCTCTGCGAGATACAGGAGCCAGTATGACTATGGTGAGAAGTCAACTGGTGTCTCCAGAGCAGGTGGTTCCCAATGTACTCCACCCCGCCGCGATGGCTGACGGCAGAATGGGCCACTATCCAGTGGCTGAGGTTCCCTTTGAGTGGGAGGGGGTTGCAGGTTCACTTCGAGTTGCCGTAAGCCCTGCCGTGCCAGTCGATTGTCTGTTGGGGAATGACATGGAGCACAACACTTGGAGAGAGGTGGAATACCGGACGCATTCTGCGATGCTAGGTACACCTGACTGGGCCTGTGTAAGCACACGGTCTGCGACTGCCCGGAGAGGGAGTTCGCCTGGGTTGGAGCCTAGAACAATGGCCCAACCCGCTGCTAAAAAGGGACAGACCCGGAGACAGGAAGAGCCTGCTCCGGCTTCCACACCCCATGTGACAGATCGGCCACCCGCGATGGTGGACCAGGAGTCCGTGGAGGGGGAAGTAGACTCTCTGGAGGATTTACCCATCCCTGCTGAGTGGCATGTGGAGGGAGGTCCTACCAGAGAGGAATTCTGTAACGGGCAGAGGGAGTGCCCTACCCTTGAGGGACTGAGGCGACAGGCTGAAGCCCAAGCAGCAGGTGATGTTACGGGACACTACCATATTTACTGGGAGGATGGACTCCTCTACAGTGAACCCAAGGTACCCTTGCCTAGTTCATCAAGGGCCTTGGTAGTCCCGCAACAATACCGAGCCTTTCTACTAGAATTGGCTCATGCTATACCCCTAGCAGGACACTTAGGCCAGGACAAGACCTTTGCTCGGCTTGTCCTCCACTTTTACTGGCCTCAGATGAAAGTGGCGTCCAACACTTACTGTAGGACATGTGTATCCTGCCAGGCCAGTGGGAAAACAGGGGTGAAGCTGAAGGCTCCCCTGGAACCACTTCCAGTCGTTAGCACACCCTTTGAGAGGGTGGGCATCGACATTGTAGGGCCTTTAGATCCACCAACCACAGCTGGTCACAGGTTCATCCTGGTTCTGGTGGATCATGCCACACGGTACCCAGAGGCAATTCCTCTGAGGACAGTCACTGCACCTGTGGTGGCTAGAGCCCTAATGGTGATCTTTACCCGAGTGGGATTCCCCAAGGAAGTTGTGTCCGACAGGGGGACCAACTTCATGTCAGCTTACATGCGGGCAATGTGGAAGGAGTGTGGAGTGACCTACCGGTTCACCACTCCTTATCACCCCCAGTCAAATGGACTGGTTCAGAGGTTTAATAAGACCTTGAAGGGCATGATCAGAAGTCTGCCCGAAAGCCTGCGGAGGAAATGGGACGTCCTCCTACCCTGTTTGCTCTTTTCTTACAGGGAAGTGCCACAGAAGGGAGTGGGCTTCAGCCCCTTTGAGCTTCTGTATGGGCACCCTGTACGCGGTCCTCTCAGCCTGGTGAAGGATGGTTGGGAGAAGTCTCCCAGGAAACCTCCCCAGGATGTGGTGAGCTACATGCTGGCCTTCAGGAGCCAAATGGCGAAGTTGTGGAAGCAGGCTTCTGACAACTTGGAGGCCAGCCAGGCAGTTATGAAAGAGTGGTATGACCACAATGCTCACCCGGTGGAACTGGAGCCTGGCCAGAAAGTGTGGGTGATGGAGCCTGGAGAGCTTAGTGCCCTTCAGGATCGCTGGACAGGCCCCTTTGAAGTGTTGGAGAAGAAGGGTAAGGCCACATACCTGGTGGACCTTAAGACCCCTCGACAGCCCCTACGGGTGCTGCGTGCCAACCGTCTCAAACCCCACCATGAGAGGCCCGAGGTCATGTTGTTGATGGTGACTGATGGGGAAGAGGAAGCGGAAGGCGAACCTCTCCCAGATCTATTCTCGTCTCAAGAGAAGGATGGGTCAGTGGAGGGAGTGATTCTCTCTCCCACTCTAACTCCTGAGCAACGGGAGGACTGCCACCAGATCCTGGGGCAGTACTCTACGTTGTTCTCCCTTGTCCCGGGAAGGACTCACCTGTGTACCCATGATGTGGACACAGGGGCACAGCCCACCAGTGAAGTCGAAGACCTACCGGCTGTCTGACAAGGTGAAGGCTAGCATCCATGGAGAGGTTGCCAAGATGCTAGAGCTGGGGGTTATTGAACCTTCTAACAGCCCTTGGTCCAGTCCGGTGGTGCTCGTGCCAAAAGCCGCGCCACCAGGCACCACACCCGAACTGAGGTTCTGTGTGGATTACAGAGGACTGAACTCAGTCACAAAGACTGATGCTCATCCGATCCCTAGGGCGGATGAATTAATTGACCGGCTAGGAGCTGCCCAATATCTGAGTACCTTTGACCTCACTTCGGGGTAATGGCAGATCTCCTTGACAGATGGAGCAAAGGAAAGGTCAGCCTTCTCCACGCCTGAGGGACACTTCCAGTTTTGCGTGATGCCCTTTGGGCTCAAAAATGCCCCTGCCACATTTCAGCGGCTGGTGAACCAGGTCCTCTCTGGAATGGAGAGTTTCTCTGCTGCTTACCTGGATGACATTGCTGTCTTCAGTAACAGTTGGGAGGACCAATTGCAGCATTTGCAAGCAGTTCTCCAGGCCCTGAAACAAGCTGGATTGACAATCAAGGCCAGCAAATGCCAGATTGGGCAGGGGTCGGTTGTGTACCTTGGACACTTGGTGGGTAGGGGGACTGTGCAGCCCCTACAGGCGAAGATTGAGGCAATCATGGCCTGGGAACCCCCCAAGACACAGACTGAGGTCCGAGCTTTCCTGGGCCTCACAGGTTACTACCGTCGCTTTGTGAAGGGGTATGGCACTATTGTAGCGCCCCTCACAGAGCTCACCTCAAAGAAACAACCTCGACGGGTAGTTTGGACAGGAGCTTGTCAGCAAGCTTTTGAGAAATTGAAGCAGGCAATGTGTGCAGCACCGGTCCTGAAGGCCCCAGACTTCTCCAAGGAGTTCATTGTCCAGACAGATGCATCAGAACATGGCATTGGGGCAGTGTTATCGCAACTAAATGAAGAGGGCCTGGATCAGCCTGTGGTCTTCTTATCCAGGAGACTGCTTCCCCGGGAACAGAAGTGGAGTGCAATTGAGAGGGAAGCTTTTGCGGTGGTGTGGGCTCTGAAGAAGCTGCGGCCATACCTGTTTGGCTCGCACTTCCTGGTTCAGACTGACCACCGACCCCTTCGTTGGCTAATGCAGATGAAGGGGGAGAATCCCAAGCTGTTGAGGTGGTCCATCTCCCTACAGGGAATGGACTTCCGGGTGGAACATCGGCCTGGAGTGGACCACGCCAATGCAGACAGTCTCTCCAGGTATTTCCGCCTTAGTGATGAGGACTCCCAAGGGGTTGGGTAGTTCTCCCCACTTTCAGCTGGGGGGGACGCGTGTTAGACCTGTCTGGCTTCTTGCGTAGTCCCTCCAATTTATTATTTATTTTGTCCCCTTTTTGCCCTCATACCTTTAATAATTTTTGTCCACTAACTTTTTCTAGGTGTTGGTTAAGGGGATAGGTGTTCTTTTCTCCCTCATAGTTTTTCACCTCAGGCCTAGAGGCCTGTTCTGTCAGGAAAATGTAGTAGTTCACAAAATGGAGGGCCCTAACTGTTTCCAACTGCCACATCTTAGACTGCCCCATAGGATAACCTTAGGCCTTCCAGAACTTTCTGGACCCTACTGGACTCTGTGTGGGTTATCTATAAAAGGGCAGGGGTCAGGGAGCCATTTTGTGTAGTCCAGAGTGTGAGAGGAGAGAGGCAGTAGTGTGAGGAGGAGGACGCGCTAGAAGAAGTTAGTTGGTCTACTGGATTGACAACATCTTTCAGAAGACGTTCCCCCTTGTGCTCCTCACCAAACCCTTTCATCGGTCTGACATTAATCTGGGTCAGTCAAGCAATCAAGAACTTTAGACACTTTCCCGTTTTGGGCAGTGTCCTACATCCACCTTCAAACCCCCCATTGGTTTAGTAATTGGCTCCCCGCCTTCATTCTGAAGTTCCAGCCTACCCGGACTGGAAGAACTGTGCCCGGTGTGTTCTGGCATCTTGTGCTGCTGAGGTGTCTCTACTGGGAGGCGCGAGGGGGCGTTGAGGTGTACAGTCCGCGGAGAGTGGCGCTGCCAGCTGTCAAAGCCCCGCGGTGAAATTGAAGGTGAGGCGGGCAGAACAGCAGCGAGACACTGCTCCTCCGTGCAAGGGCAGAGGCGTGTACTTCCCGGGTGAAGGAGGCGGCGTCGGCCGTGTCACTGATTCCCCCGCGCCTGTGCGGCTGAGGCCTACGTCTGGAAAGAGGGAGGGGCTCCCAAGCGGCAACGCGTCTCCGGTCTCCTCAGCGTTTCCGATTCCGGTGAGGACAGGGGTGAAGGTGCAGCCTACATCCCCAGAGAAGCGGGGAACTTGGGCCATAGCCGGACCAGAGGCAGCTCGTCTGGCGCCTGCCCTCAGACAGCGAGTGAGGGAACGAAGGGCCGCCGTCATCAATCCTTACCACACCAGCACCAAGGTTGAGAGGCTGGCTGGGCGGGGATAGGCGGCCGTTACCGCTGCCGGTGGCATTTACAGCGGAGCCGTGTGTCAGCCCCCACTTCTGGGGACTGGGGCAGGACAGACACACAGACAGTAAGGAGAGTGGGGGTGAGGAGGGAAAGTGCTGAGCCCTCTCTGGGGATATTCATATCACGAATCCTAGTGCCTAGAAAGGTGCCCCGACATTCTGATCGTCTTTACTCCTGAGCTGTGCCCTAGTAGGTGGGGGAAATAGTTACATAACTCCAACTTCCTTGAGACAGCTCTGAGAAAGACATCTACCAAGCCAGAAGTCAGGGGGGGCTGAATCTATAGTCAGAAGAGCGCTGACAGTTCCTACCAACTGAGGAACCCCCTTCAGACACTTATAGAGGTAGCTGAAGCTTACTGAGAACTTGTGAGTTTCCTACATTTCACTGGGTGTGCATTCACTTTATATAGAAAGGTGCAGATACGGGAGGAAAAGAGTTTAACACTGTAGTAAAGACAAAGCCAGTGGATTTGGCAGGTTAATGTAATGAGATGAATTGTTGTTGTTGATCATTAATGCAAGGTAATACTGCTGAAAGTAATCCTACTGAGATAATTTCACATTTCTAAAAGTAAGCATTTCTGAATTCATGACATCTGAATGTTTAGACTGTAATTTCTTTTTCCCCACGGACAGAAAAGTGTTATTAACTTCTCCTGATCAAAGGTGTAATTTCCAATTGTGAATACTGAGAACTAAAACAAAGAGAATATTATTTTTATAAACCAGTACATATTTTCCTAACAAATTGGTGTAGTGTCCTTTTTAAGTGTTATTGCGTGGATTTACTGCTGGGTGGTTTGCAACCTTCACACTTGTGCCTCTAGAATTGCATGTCTTACCCTATGCCAGGCTACCCTAGGTGACCTGTCATCCCAGGTTCCAACAGAAATTATGTACAAATAAAATTGAATCCAGTGCGTCAGGGATTATGGGTGAATGTGTATGGGCCATTGTAATAGTATGTCGTGGAGTATTGATCCCTGATCAATTTTAGGTATTAGCGCTGGCTCAGAACCTACCACTGTGCTGCACAGCTCCCTTCCCAACATCAAAAGGAACTAACAACATGAGTAAAGAAAAACATCTCCCCAAAGTAAAATGAAAAAAGAGACACAGACACATGAAACATGCACCCAAGGTGAGTTGAGAAGTATAGACAAACGTTAACAACATGGAAAGATAAATGAAGTGCTGGTTGGGGATTCAAGTCACCTAATAGTGTTACTATTGAAGGTTTATCAATTTGTTTCACAAGCGGAATGAATGAGAACCGCAAATATAATCCTCTAAACATTTTGGCTTCCTAATACACTTCCTTCTCCTCTCCCTTCTGCCTTCACACTTATTATCATTCTTACCCTGCTCAATCTATGTGTCCTTGCAACACCCATCACTCACAAGAAACCCGACTGTGCGATTAACATTCTGCAGCCTACCATCACTTGTCTGAACTGCGTTTTTGAACACTTTTATCGCAAACAGGGGATGTGAAAGGAGTGTTGCTCATGACCTAATGGAACCTTAACCTAACCCAGTCCCTAATCTCGACCTCATTCTTTCCACTGCTTTCCTCATATTATTATGCAGCTTGCTCCTTCTCTAACTCAATTGCTTCTCAATCTCCACTCTCCTCTCAAGCTCCGCTCACACCAATCTTTGTTCCACACCATCCAACAAGCAGATAACTAGATGTTTAGCTTTCTCCCTTTGAACAGTTCATGAAGAACAGTACACATGGGCTCCTACCTGTAGAACCATGAGGAGTCCCTCTGTAGACCCATACTTGGTCAAAAACCTGCTTCCTCCAATTTCAAACTGCTATAGTTTGCAAACTGAATGATATGCCTTACAGTGCAATAACCCCTCTCAACAATGACATTGGTGTCAGGATGATAAAGTGAAATCTCTTATGTATAATACCTCTGTCACTTAGAAATATCTCCATCTTCCTTAAAGCCAATTGGACTCCACTGTCCATAAGTAAAATGCATAAAACAATTGTCAAAAACTCCATTACTTTTCCAGTCATTAAATATCTGAAACAATCTCTATTGCCATCCATCTCGGAAATAAGTCTATTAGGACCAGCATATAGTACAGTTCCTTTCCACTGTGAATTGGACCCATAATATCCAGACAGACACCTATCCTGGGTTCCAGTGGGAACTCTCTACAAACCATAGAGGGAATGCTTGTCTTCCTGACCTTCTCACATAACTGACACCCCATGCATTCCCTAATTATCCTCACCACCATCAGGTTTTTCCCATGCCATCAAAACGGTTGTATGTTTATACAACGCATTCCGTTGCAACGCATGCCTTTACCACGCATGCGTTACAACGGAATGATTTTTTAACGCATAACCTTTTCCTCTAATTCTTGCATGGTGACGTCGTACGTCGTTAAGAGGAAACGGAAGTTTTTTTCCGTTTCCTCTTAAATGACGACGATTGCTTGCATAATATGACGTGATTTCAGGTGAGGTTTTTATTTGGGGGGGAAACCCCCCCAAGCCCCCCTTGTTTATTTTGAACCTTTACCACATATGCCTTTACTACATACCTCGTAGTAAAGGTATGCGTGGTAAAGGCTTTTGTGTTACCCACGCATGCGTTGTAATGCATGCGTGGTTAATGTATTCGTGGAAACGGCCGCGTTGTAGTGGCCGTTTCCCCATCAAAACTCACTCTTCCACCTCTCCTTTTCTTTTTACATATACAGAGATATTCCACATGAACTAGATCCACAATCTTCCTACTCAAAATCTCCAAAGGTACTGACCTGGTTCCTTTAAACAACATTTCATCAATAGAATAGGAAAAGAAAATTCCTGCTTGCGTAACAGAAGGACACATTGTTTTCTCCATTTTACTTGCGGGAAGGCAAACTGTTTGCAATCCATTTGCAGATCTCCTTCAATGCTGAGTGTTTCTTCACTCAATGGACGTATCACCATTAGACACAATGAACAATACCTTCCTAGACAATTATTGGGATAAAGAACATATATTGAATTATCTGTCAAGTCAATATAGCCAAAAGTAACCACAACCATTAATTTCTAAAATACATGGAGTATTGAAAAACAAATGTGGGTGTTTTTCACTACCAGAACATGTAAAAGTTAAACACATGTGTCCAACTTTTTAAATACACTGCAACCTACCCTATGAGCAGTTTAGGGCCTACTCTAGTGGTGACTTATATTTATTAAAAAGGGACGTTTACAGGTGGGCCTACAACTCCACCTGGAAGACCTAGAAAATCGCTCCAGGCGTCATAACATCCGCATTCGTAACGTGGCCACCTCTGATGCCACCCAAGATGTGTTTCGCTATGCCAGGGAGCTCTTCAACCACGTGCTGGGTAGGCCGCTGGACTCTCCTCTACAGATTGACAGGGCCCACCGGACCGCCCCGCCCCACGCGGCTACGGCGTCTCCTCCCGACATCTTAGTATGCGTTCCAGACTACCGTACCAAGGAGGAAATACTACAGAGGGCACGGCAGAAACACCCACTAGCGTTCCAGGGCACTTCGCCATTGCTCTTTCAGGATCTGGCAGCGCTCACGCTGCACAAGCGCCGGCTCTTCAAGCCAGTCACCTCCTACCTACAACAGAAGGACATTCCGTACAGCTGGGGTCACCCCTTCCGTCTAGTTTTCAGACTGGAGAATAAACAGTACCAGCTCCGATCGGTCTCAGAGGCCTGCACTCTGCTAGGTATAGAAGCGCCGAAAGGGGAAGCGGAGGTCCAGGGAACGGCGCCAGAATCAGAAGGGAGGAGGCCGCAATGGACCCAACAGCGAAGGCGGAGGCGAGTCAAGAAGCCTCCGGCAACGGAGATCGCAGCAGGTCAGCGCGCCGCGGTGGATGCGGTGGCCACAGATAGCGGCACCGGTCCCACGGGATGAGAGACTCAAGACGCCGCTTGATTTGAATGTCCGCTCTGGCCACCAGGCCGTTGGCGGGAGGAAAACTCCCGGATAAACTAGTAAGACTACCTTACTTTACTCCTTCTTTCCTTTTCGTCCTTGGATGAGAGACAATGACACTTTTCGAGAGGGACAATGACAATTTGCCGTGGGGGGGGATGGGGGGGGGGAGTTTGAATTGGGGAGAGTTCCTAGGGGTGGGACAGTGGGAGGGGAGGGGGGTGGCATTGTGGTCTATGGTCAGCTGGCGGGGTAGTGTATCGGCTTCCCTGGGGGGGGAGTGGTGGCGGTTCGATGGGGTGGGTGAGTCGACCGGATGGGGCGATCTGGGCACAGTGCTATTGGCTATTGAATGACTTTGTTGTTCTCACTCTGAATGTGAGAGGGCTGAACAATCCAGTGAAACGCAAAGCAGTCCTCTTGCTCCTAGAACAGTCCAAGGCAGATATCTGCCTCCTGCAAGAGACGCACCTCCTAGCTAGGGACTGTCATCGCCTCCAATCTAGCAAATTTCCGCTGCAATTTTTCTCCTCCGGCACAGAGAAGAAAGCTGGGGTGGCAATCCTAGTGGCACGCACATTCAGGGGGAAGGTACGGGGTAAGATAGCGGAAATCAAGGGGAGATTGCTGGTTTATAGGTTCACATTGGGAGACCTGCACTACACGATTGGCTCGATCTACGGGCCTAATGAAGGTCAGGAGAAGTTTCTCCACACTGCGCTAACAGAGGCGACTGACACAATGGACCGTCACTTTCTACTGGGGGGTGATTTGAATTAGTCCTTGATAACTCACTAGACCGATCTTGCCAGCGCGCTAGCCAGGTGGGTGCTTTGTCGACAAAGGGTCTGGCCCGGTTGAAAGATCTTGGGCTTGTGGACGCATGGCGCGAGCTTCACCCAGGTGAAACTGACTACACGCACTTCTCAGCAGCGCGAAAGACGTATGCGCGCCTAGATTACCTGCTTGTCTCCACAGCTGCGCACTCGCTTATCACCAGTGCGGAAATCGGCACAGCGTCCCTCTCAGATCACGCCCCAGTCACGATCGCCCTTGCAGGGCCGAAGGCACCGCGCGCGGGCAGGGTATGGCGGCTCCGGGACTCGTTGCTTTACAGGAAAGAGGCGGTCGCCAGAATCCAGAGGGCCATAGAGGATTACCTGTCCCACAACGGAAACGGGGACACCACACTGGCCACTCAATGGGCTGCGCTCAAGGCCGTGCTCAGGGGTGAATTTATATCGATCTCATCTCCAGAGAATGTAGAGCGCCAGGTCAAGAGAGACAAACTCACCCAGAAGACCAGGGAGTTAGAGCAAATTCACAGGAGG
Organism: Lissotriton helveticus; assembly: GCF_964261635.1. Lineage (NCBI taxonomy): Eukaryota > Metazoa > Chordata > Amphibia > Caudata > Salamandridae > Lissotriton > Lissotriton helveticus. The sequence continues at coordinate 492,406,534 of NC_136071.1, forward strand.
ACGGGGGCACCTAGGATCTGGCGCCAATTAAGGGCTGCTCGTCAGCAGCTGGCGGCTCTGGACGTTGACAGGGCGGAATACGCAGCTTTACGGCTGAAGCACGCATACTACACGGGCGGACAGATGCGGGCAGTTGCTAGCACATAAGCTCCGCACGATTGCTCAGAAAAGGGAGGTTAAGGAACTGAAAGGGCGGGACGGTACCAGTATCACCGGTGATCGAGCAATAGCAGGGGCCTTCAGCGACTTCTATGCTACGCTTTATGAAGCGGCCCCACCCGACCCGGAGGCGGAAGCGGCCTTCCTAGAGGCGATCCCATTGCCAGCTCTGACCCAGGAGCAAATAGAAGGCCTGGAGAAAGACATCCGCCCGGAGGAGGTCATCTCAGCGATTTCCCGACTCAAACTCGGGAAGGCGCCGGGGCCGGATGGTTTCCCGGCGTGCTTCTACAAAACCTTCTGTGTTCAGCTCGCGCCGCTGCTGGCCAGACTCTTTACCTCGTTCGCGGAGGATGGGGCGATCTCCCGGGACCTGCTTGAGGCCTCCATTGCGGTTATACCCAAGCCGGACAAAGATCACACTGACTGTGGGGCACACAGGCCCATCTCCCTGTTCAATGTTGACCTTAAATTCTATACGGGGATCCTTGCCTCTAGACTGGGCCCCTGCATGGGAGGTCTCATTCAGCCGGACCAGTCTGGCTTCATTCCGGAGCGACAAACCTCCGATAACACCGGGCCCTTCATCTCATTGAGAAGGCATCCCGCACACAGGGCGAATACATGATGCTGGCCATCGATGCAGAGAAGGCCTTTGACAGGGTGCACTGGCCCTATCTCTAGAAGGTGTTGCTAAAGGCGGGTATGGGACCCAAGTTCCGGACCAGAGTACTGAACTGCTATAAATCTCCCTCTGCCACGATTCGGGTTAATGGCTTGTCCTCCCCCCGTTTCGAGATCGAAAGAGGCACCAGACAGGGGTGCCCACTATCCCCTCTCTTACTCGCCCTCTACATGGAGCCGCTGGCTCAGCTAATCCGATCCGACCCGGACGTTAAAGGTATTAAATTTGGGGCAGACGTCCATGTTACAAGTCTCTACGCTGATGACGTCTTGCTGTCCCTCGCGGAGCCCCGGAGCTCACTCCCTGCCTGCATGGCCGACCTTGACAGGTTTGGCAGTGTGTCGGGCTTTAAGGTCAACCTGACGAAGTCAGTGGCCCTCGATCTATCCCTGACTCTGACCACGCGCGCTGTATTACAGGACCAATTTCCTCTGAAGTGGGCCATGGATGCGGTCCCATACCTAGGCATCAAACTGGCAGCCTCCCTACCGACCACGGTCCTACGACAGAAGGTTCGGCGGGAGCTGGGACAGTGGAAACACTACCCGCTGTCCTGGTTAGGCAGGGTAGCGGCGATCAAGATGACGATTCTTCCCCAGATTCTCTACATCTTTCGCACTATACCTCTCGCCCCCCCTAAGGGTTGGATTAAATTAATGCAATCGGAGCTCTCTCAATTTATTTGGAACGGGAGGAAGCCGCGCCTGAAAGCTCAGATAGCGATGCTTGCCCCGGAACACGGAGGGATCGGGATTCCGAACCTAGCCACGTACTTCCAAGCGGCGCAGTTACGCTTCATGGCGGAATGGGTCCAATGGGAGTCGGGGAAGCACTGGTTATTCCAGGACCAGGCGGTCGCTGGGAGAACACTGCAGGAGATCCCGTTTATGCACAGGGAGCACAGGCCTCGCAACCTGTACGCGTCCTATATCACGCGAGTCCCGCTCAAAATTTGGGATCAGGTTGGGGTGGAGCTCGGTCTCACCACCTTGCCTTCGCCTCTCACCCCACTCTTGGATAACCCCGACTTTCAACCGGGACTGGATGAGAAGGCTTTCGAACGATGGAGGTCTGCAGGCTGTCGCTCCCTTTGCCAGGTGTATGGCCCCGAAGGGATAGTCCCCTTTCCGCAACTACGCCAAGACTTCGGCCTCCCGGAGTCCGAGCGACTCCGCTACTTCCAGGTCAGACACTGGGCCCTCAACAAGACGGTGAGATCGGAGGCGGACAGGCGACTGACGGATTTCGAATACTGGTTGATCACGCCCAAGTCCGACAAGCAGCTAATCTCGGATCTTTACAAACGGCTCACGCACAAGCACAAGTACACCTACAGCGCGAGTAGGGCTCGCTGGGAGAGGGAGATGGGAGGTCCTTTACACATGAGGAGTGGGAAGGAATATACTATAGAGCGCGACACTCAGCGTACCATATGGGACTCACAGACACTCTTACAAAAGTGGTGACCTACTGGTACTACACCCCAGAACGGCTATACGAAATGGATAGTAGCAAGGACCCCTTGTGCTGGCGGGGTTGTGGACAACTGGGCACACTCACGCACGTACTCTGGGACTGTAGATTTCTAAAGGACTACTGGTGTCGGGTATTGGATGACGTGGATAACCATTTTGACACCGAAATCCCACGCTTCCCTTCTTACGTCATTTTAGGCCTCCCTAACGCATTGACCTATCCATTAAGATCACGGAGGGGGCGCTTGATGGCCATAGCACTAGGCTCGGCGCTACAAAACATCCTGGCACACTGGCGCACTACCCTTATCCCCACATACCAGGGTTGGCTCCACCGACTGTGGATGGTCCTGGGTATGGAACGACTCTCACTGTATAAGGTGGGGGAGGGGGCTAAGTATGCTGAGCTTTGGCGGCCGTTTCTAGCCCTCCTGTCCTCAGAGTTTGTAGAGGTGACCTGCCCGAGGTATCTTAGATTGTTGAGGCTGACAGAGACTGCCCTGGAGGAGAAGGGCGCTAAACCGCCCCACGGACTGTCGAGTGAAGTTGTGCCACCAGCTGGAACGAGATTGTGGACCACGGGGGGAGGGGGAGGGTGGTATGAGGGAGGTGGGGCTCTTTGGGGTTGGGGCAACGGGGTGGGGGGGTGTTGGGCACAGGGAGGGATAGGTCGTCTACGATAGGGGGGGTTGGGGTTGATTGTTTAAAGAGTGTGTTGACCGATAGCGAGGCCAGGTAGAGGGGGCGGGCTATGATACACGCCGGCGACAGGGGGTGCGGGTTGGTGGATGGAATTGGGGCAGTCTTGAGATAACACTGCAATGTTTGAAACGCGGCCGGCCCATCCCGGGTTGTAGGCGGCTTGCTGTGTATAACCCCGATCCTGTGATGATTGCATAGTCCTGCCCCTCTGCTGTAGTCGAACCCTAGCTCTTATTGCAATGATCGGCAACCACTCTTGATTGTTGGTGTCTGTAATGTGTTAACTTACTCAATAAAAGAAATTTAATACTAAAAAGGGACGTTTAGCGTGGCAAAAGTTTATTTTGCCAGGTCAAAATAGCAGTTTAAAACTGCACTCACGGGCTGCAATGGCAGACTTGAGACATGTTTGAAAGAGCTAACTAAGTGGGGGGGGGGGGTACTCAATTTGTGCCGCAGGCCCACTACTAGGCAGGTTTCACATCAACAATACGTCAATGACAGTGAAGCACATTAGGCCCCCACAATAATAACAGAGAGTAGTACATTTTCAAACCCTTAATGTTTATTGGTAAAGTTACAAAACTCAAATATTTCAAATGAATCACTCAGAACTCATCAGCAATGAGTGTTTTCCTTGATTAAGTCTCCTTTTCAAGTTGCATTTAGAACCTGCATTTGATGACAGATAACAGGGGCCATATACAAATTGTCAAAACTATATAGTTCATAATACTGCTGAACATAGGGAATCTATTTGTGCATGGAACACTGCCCTCACTGTGATTAGCTGACCAGGAAAGCTCGTAGAACATGAGACCATTAAAAAATATATATATATATTGAAGCTGTAAAAATGTGGCATTTTGTATAGTTCCTTCACAAAGAAACGCTTCGTTGGGTTTGGTGGCCCCATGTTCCCCTGATTTTCGAAGTAGGGAAGTAACAGCCATACATGTTTTCAATTGATGTGATGCAGGTCATGGAGCCTGTTTCAGGAAGAAGTCAAAGGGTTTGGGCATCATGTTTTTGTTCACTGATAACAGTCAAAATCAGCACACCTTCCTGAGTTCATCTGTGGATGACAGACCTTACCACTACAGATTGGCCGGTAGTAGGGCCTCACAAGCAGCAATTTTGTAACTTGCTAGTTCATGTCACAAGACAGGAATTTCTCTTCTGCCTCCTTTTCACAGAACGTGGAAGTGCTTAAGGGCTAAAATATTTTTATCATGAATGGCTGAAAGGCATAAATATTACACTTTTGGTAGATGGCAGGTACTGCATCTGTGAAGCACATGTGCCATTTATGGGCTGTCCTGATATGTTGAGACCAGCGTTCTAGATGTGCATTATACACCAAAAATCATTCAAGGCTGCACTTTGGCATAGTAGGGATGATACTGGCCCTAATGCAAGCCAGGAAAATGGACCTCCTTACTTCGGATTGGGTAGTAAAAGACAGACATAACAGGAATGCAGGGATAAGAGAAATACAAGGCTTTAGGAAGTGCCCCGAGTATAGTAACAGCACGTGAGGAAAATACTTCCCAGTAATAGGCTGCAACAAACTCATAATTAGGGCTGGGCGTAGTTTGCGATGTAGCGCTAAGCGTAGCTACGCAAAGTGCACTTCGCACTACGCAAGCTACGCGTAGCACTACGCGATCTGCGTAGTAGCATGTTGGCACTGTGCAAAATGTCGTTTTCAATGATTGCACAGCGCGGACAAGCATCCGGCACTGTGCAATCATTGAAAACGGCATCTTGCACAGTGCGAGCTTTACTTTTCTGCCGCTCTAGTAGATTTTTACTCGAGCTGCAGCTTTCGCAAAGCAGAATGGTAGTTTCTCATCGCAAGCGGTCGCGAGCATGCGCGACCACTCGCAATGAGAAACCTGACCTCCCTGAGAATCTCGCCGGGAGGTTTATTTTCCATGCTCACGATCGGCAACTTGATGTTGCTGATCGCGAACAAGGAAAAAGTCTTGTGAGGATGTCATTTTGATTGCTCGCGGTCGCCAACTTGACGTTGAGAACCACGAGCAAGCAAAAAATTACCGCTGCACTACGCTACGCATGTTTGCACTGTGCTATGTGCTGTTCGCGTAGTGCGAAGTTGCGCAAACTTCGCAAACTACACGAGCGTAGCGTAGTGCTTTGCTCAGGGTTACTCATAATAAATAAACTCATTTTGCTACTATGATCTCCCTAATCCATTTCCAGAGATTCTTCCCTCCTGTATCTCTCCTTATACTCATCCCAAACCTCATCTTACTACTATGATCTCCCAATAAACACTTTCTAGACTCTTCCTACTTCTATTTCCCATTATCCTTTTCAATCCAACTAACAAACTCATATGTCCCCCGCTCAAATGAACTCAAATTTCACTATAGTAATCAACCACTAATCATTTTTGGGTTCTGGAGTAGCGTGCAACTCGCCAAAAAGCGTTTTGCCGTCCGTATCGGGTAGTAAATGCTATATAAGTGCAATTACAATACATTATAATCAGTGATGGCACAAATGATTGCATACACCTATCACAAATTACCTGTTAGTACCTGATGTACTGAAAGAAGCTTGATAAGAACCCGCAAACCGTTGTTCCTTGCTGATCAGTGCCAATTACCGTGTGCCAGAGGATATCCACCACTTGCTGTGGCAACACTGGATGGCAAACAATTATGGGTACAAACACTATTGAGAACTACATCTGTCAGAATGAATTAAGAGAACTAGTGCAAGCAGACAATGAACTTCATTCCCCATTGTTTACATTTCATACAAGATGTTGAGCTGATGAACCAAGGGGATGTCCCTGTCTGCTTCAAGTAGTACAGAATGTAATGCACTAATAGCAGCTTGCGGGACACCACCAAAGCGTAGGATCATTTCTTGCTGATGAATACCAATTACTGTAGGCATGCAGTGTGCGATCATCCCCTACTACATCTATTAAATTGCTTGGGTGTTTTTATTGCACAGAATACATGGAAGCTGTTTTGATTCATCTCAGTCAAGATGTGAAAGAGCATCCAATTGCTGCCTTTTTGCTAAATTCTACACAGCTGAAAGAAATTATTCTGTTCAGGAAAAGGAGCTTCTTGCTATAAATGCAGCTTTTATAGAATGGATGCATTTATTACTTGAAGCCCAATTCTGAGTAACAGTCTTCACCGATCACAGGAAGCTCCAAGTTCTCCAACAGGCAGAATGCCAGAATTGTAGAGAAGCCCGCCTGGCATTCTTCTTTCAGCAATTTGATTGTTTTCCTTAATTACATTCCTAGTTAAGCTGTTATCGCAGAATCTTCATCCAGATGATATCTGGAACAAAAGGCTTCCAGAACTGTAGCAAAAATCATTGCTTCTCAGGCCTTCTTTTTCTCAACTACCTCTACCTTTCTAGAGCAGATTTGGTTGGGAACCGAATGTATTCCATGACCTAGAAAATCTCTTTACTCGATTTTAGTTAAAGAATACAAATTGCCTGAGTGTTGTTCAAAACAAACTCTTTATTCCTTTAAAACATTGGCAAAGAACGATACTTTATTTATGACGTTGCCCATTGATATCCAGACATAGTGGTAGAAGAGTCACAGAAGATTTAGTCAGAAGGAAGTTCTTCTGGCTGTCCTTTCACCACAATGTTACTAGATTTGTCTTCTCTTGACAGGTTTGTGCCCATAATAAACCTGAAATGCAAAGTAAAGCAGTATTATTATTATTGACACCCGAAATTACCTCCAATCTTTTGGAGATTCTCTCTACTAACTTTATAAGAGATTTGCCCCATATGAGAAGTTTACCACTAGAATCATCACAGTGGATTGTTATATTGAAATGGCTCACTTTTCTGCTCTTTCCAAACTATGAACTGCATTAGAAATCACTGAGATTTTTACTCTCACATATTTAGACTCCATTGATAACCCATGAAAATTATTTCTGAATGAGGCTCTCAAAATGTCTCTACATTTTGGAAGTCCCTATTACCTGAACTTGGCATGCAGAGAGCTATAACTTCTGGATTTTACCTTCAAGGTAATGGCTATACTGAAATGCTAAATCAAACTCTTGAAGAATTCATAAGCTGCTACATTTCTGCTGTCCAAGACAGTTGGGAAACTCTCTTACTTGCAGCTGAGTTTGCATACGTCCACTGGCTTCCCTCCATTCTTTGCTTTAACTGGTTTCCGTCCTCGAACCTCTCCAGACCCTTTCGAAATTGATGTCTTGGTACCTGCTCTTCAAAATTCTTTAGAGAAGTTAAAAAGAGTTAGTGAAAAGTTAACTTAAAATCTACAGGCCTCTAAGCTGAGGCAAAGATTACAGGCCAATCAACAAGCTCCATCTTACAAGATAGTAGTCAGCAATACAAAGCAATTTTACATTTAAAAAGGTCAAAATGGAGCCTTTGCATCCCAAAATGGCTTTTTTGTTAAATGTACATTACACAAATTGTGATCTGGTGACACATTGCTGAGTCACAATTTAGGATTCACATCCGATCCAGATACCGATTCGTTACCTTATGTATTAATGTTTTGCAACCGAAATCTGGCAGCAAAAGATTAATATTTTACTACTGACTCAAAACTGTGGTAACTATTGTTAAAAAGCATTGGGTCCCCAACGGACCCATGTGCCATTGTGAATGTCAACAAAAAGTTTTTAGGTGCAGGCACCAGTACCGCTTCACTTATTCATTTTCATTTTTAAAACGTAAGAAAAATAAGATTGCCTTATTTAAAAGCAATCACAGACATGGTAGTGTGCTGACCCAAGCAGGCCACAATGCCTGTGCCTCTAACCAACCGTAGTGGGTCTCAAGTTGCAACCTACTGCATCCATATTAATGAGGTAGGTCGAATTGTGACACACTACAATTCAGTATTTTGTAAACCAACCAATTAATACATAGATTGGTTCACAAAATACCAATGCATTTGGTAGAAGTCGGTGTGCAAATTTCACCCGTTTTACCAAATCCATTTTAGTAGATTCCTAATAATAAATAATACATTGCAAATTGTTATTTGATGCGATTTGCAGTTTCTTATTCAGAATCTTAGTACACCAGGCTTATGGTTTGGTTGTCCTCTACCAATTTACCTCGCTCTATCTTTTGTACAAGGTTTTTTCTTCAAGACTTAGGTCTTTTTGAAATTTCAAAGTTTAATAATCCTATCACAGGACGACTCAAAATTCTCCTTTCCTGGAGGTATCCCATCTACAACCCTACCTTCTTCATAATGGCGTCAGGTTAAAAAGTGACCAGCTCTGATTCTTGTTGACGGACAGCCTGACTATGAGGTTCAGGAGATGTGTGACCCTCTATACTTCAAGGTGAATCTTCAGTATCTTAATGTTTGGTAGGGAAATAATCCTTGTGATGGCTGATAGGGACCAGCAGAACAAGTTCATGCTCCCCATTTGGTTAAACATTTGTATTTGAAATGTCCCCATTAACTAGTAAAGGTTTTTCACTTGTCTGTTTCCCCACACACCGAGTGTGGGGGCCTCAAAGGCGTGTCACCTCTGTGGCATCCTGCCGGCACCTCACCACCTCTCAGTCTCATGATGAAACTTCATTGTGGGTGGCCATCTTGTTTTTGCTCGGCTCATCTCGCCAAATCAAGCCTGCGGAGGTGATTATGAGGCAATCTCCTCCTACATGCTGCGATATCTGGAACACCGCATGCAGGCAAGTTGTTAGCACTACGATCATTTTGTTAACTCCAACTCTTTCCTGGGTAAACCTTCTTTTTGATATTGTTATTGATATAAGTTCTTGAAACATATTTTGTGTATATTGAGTACTGTACTAGCCTTCTAGTTCCCAATCCAAAATTGCTGACCTTATTCTAGCAAGACAACACATCTTGTTTGGCACTATAAAAGGGAAGTCCAGTTGAGTCTAGTCGCTTTGCAATTGTGCTTGGTTGATTACTTGCTGCTGGATTCTTGAAGTCTTTACCTTCTCCAGGTGTTGCCTTGACTTTTTCTTGCTCTTCACCTTGTTGCATGGCCTGAGCACTGGGAAATTTTACTGGGGTGCATTTTTACCTTCCTGCTGGTGTTTATTTCCTGGAACTGTTCTAGACACCCAGTTTTATTCTGGCGTTTGGATTAGCTTCTGGAGATAGTATGCGGTTCCGACGCACCAAGAAAGCTCTACATCCATCGCCAAGAAGACCTGCTCCTGACAGCTAATTGCTGTATTTGGGTGTTAAACTAGTAATTATGAGGAGAAACTGTTGTCCAGACAGTATTAATATGTGTTAAAAAGACAAAACAGTAAAACGGTACACCAAGAATGTGCCTCATTGAGCTGCATCATTTGTCTTTTCTTGTTGCATAATTTTGTTAACCCAGCCACGTAATTTAGTCTCCATTGCTGTATAACCGCAGTGAACCTGATCACAATGAATGAAATTCACAAAGCCATTCTTCAAAAAGGTTTTAATAATACATCAGTAATTTTCTTCTTTGTTTCAAACATATTTCCGCACTTTCTGCTACTTACAGGCATGGGAGAGGCATCTGAGAAAGTAGGATTGTTTGGGAATGCATCTACCCCATTTACACAACTACACCAAATCCTTTAGAAATATTTTTGTGTAAATGGGATGGGTATTTCCATTGAAAATATCTGTAGCTGTCTTGAAGTAGCTCCTACAGTTATAAGGCTTCTTTCTTATAGTAACAACCACATCTGATCTAGATTAGATTGCGGCAGTTCTGCTTATCTCAGACTACCTTAGGATACTTGCAGCCTTGAGCAGATTCAGAAGGCATTCAGTTCATGAAAGCCAACACTAGGTTGGTATACACTGGCTGCACATTGAAAAGCATATTAAATCCATGCTTTTACACCTTCTACACACAGCACTACAATAAGGGCACCCATTCTTTCTACTTTAAAGATTCAAGACCTTATCCCAATCTCTTTCGGTGTTCCCCAGGGGTGTAGTCTGTCATTTATACTGTGCAATTGAAATCAAAACTACTAAGAATCATGATTTATGTGGCAGGAGTTGCTATACATCAATATGTAGTGGATACAAATATCTGTCTAAGAATATCTTCAATCCAAGTCATGTGCACACTGTAAAACTGCATTCGAATATGCATAAATGAAAGTTATTGAATCTTTGGTGGCTCAAACTAGGCAAAACAGAAATAATTCTCATACAGCTACTTATAATCCTAAAGTAAACAAGCATTGGCATAGCCAATAGGTCTCGCCTTTGGTACCTTATAAGTGTTTAGTTATCCAGCACAATATCCTTTGTGCAACAACACCAAGTGTTGCATGGCTAAACACTTATAAGGTCTCAAAGGCGAGACCTATTGGCTATGCCAATGCTTGTTGGCAACAGTGCGCCTGCGCTGGGTGTGTAATGTGCAAGCGTAATTACAGGCCGGAGACTGGTTTAGTAGGAGATCGGCGTCTGTGTTAATGCTTTCACTTTGCTGGCACGTGCACCCTGCCCGAGGATGCTGGTGTTCTCTCGCTGGCCGCCATTAGTAAAGGTGAAGCGCGGCATGCTGCGCTCTCAAAAAAACGATAATACGTTGTTGGGCAAGCCACGCCCAACAAAATAAAATGAGATGCGGCCGCCATTGTTAAATATCAAGAGATGCGTGCCTTGCTGGGAAAAAAAATATATACATAAAATGTTACCGTGCACACTAATGCAACAGAAACCTTTGAAAGGCACATCTAAAATTACAAGAAACAATTACATGGTGGGGAAGAGCGGTTTGGGCAGTACGTAGTTGTTGTGCCTGCAACGGCAGCCACGCCAAAGAAGTCATTAACAAAAGAGTGCTTATATATTGCCTGCCATAGCTATGTACTCTTTAGTGTTCTGTGAGAATTAGAGGAGGAAGGAAAAGGGGGGAAATGAAAATGTCAAAGTGAGCAGGAAGCAAGAAAAGAAGAGAAACCATGGAAGAACACGAAAAGGAACAGGGAGAGGGGTGGGGGGAGAGGGCAGAAGTTAAGGAGCCAAAGAGGACGTTGGGGGGGGCGGGGAGGGAAGCCTGTGGGAGGCTGATGCCTTTGATGTGAGACCAGTGAAGTGTGAACCAGTGGGCGGGGAGGCAGGAGCAAATGGAACCCTTTGAAGTCACAGCCTGCGGCCGTGATGGCAAATGCTGCTGGCAGGGGAAGCCTGTAGGGGGAGGAGAAATCCAAGTAAGGCTGTGTGCGGGGAGAGGGAGGGAGGCTGATGCGCGTGCTTGTTCGTTCACGTGATTCACGTGAACTCAAAGAAAACCGCAGCAAAAAGCCCTTGGTTTGACGAGCTTTTTGAGCACTTGAATTCTCGCTCCGCTCAATACGCTTGCGCGCATTGATAGGTCGCGAGACCTAAAAAGGAGTGGGTCTTGAATGCGTTTATAGACAGCCTTACCACTACCCTGCTAGTAAATTTAATTTGTTGGGCATGTGGATTGTTATTCATTATTCCATATCTTCTCAGTGGAACACAGCACATAAAACGCCATAGCTACTTTTCAATCCTTGAATAACCCTAAAACATTTCTATAAACAGATGATTTTCCTCATGTAATTAAGGCCATGGTACCATCCCTGATTAACTACAGGAATGGCATCCAATTAGACATTATTAGGTCTTATTTAATTAAAAGATTGTCTACATTTAGCTGGTTCCACAACCAGAAAATTCAAACACAAGTCCACAGTTTTATAGGAACTACAGTGAGTCACCCTAGAAGACGGAATAAAATGCAAGCTTGTATGCATCACTCTCAAAGCCCTGCATTATCAACATCCAGGGTACCCGTATGAAAGGCGCCGTGCAGGGTAGCAGAAAGGTAATGTTGTATTAGGAAGTACCATTTTCATTTGCAGCAGGGGAAGGACTGGTCAGCTGCACAAGCATCAGCAACTGGTAACCCTTTTCAAGCATAACATTCCACTCTCTCATTCCTAATTCCACACCACAGAACTGATGGAGCAGGGTTTCGCTAAAATGAAACCTGCTCAGTGAATACCCCCATAACATGTACTAACAACACGTAGATGTGGTAATTACTAACGTGCATCCAATATGATCATAGGGGAATTGCTATGCGCATGCCTGAAATAAACGCAAATAAATAATATTGTAATAACTTTGTGTTTCGAAAGTCACGAGTAGGCTGCATGAATATCAGTGTTTTGCACTTTGCATCCTGCTTAAAGGTTAATTATTAATGGCACTTTTACATTGAGCTATTGCTAGGAAACATTAATGGGGAAGAGTATAAGTGGTGGGTGGGAAACAGTGTAGGTTTCATTATCATATAATTAATAAATGTTCGTTTCCATCTACTTTAGTACGCTGAATGAAGCCTCCATCTTTAAAGAATGATTGGGACGGGGGAAGTTTCCTCGGAGCGAGTCTGCTCTTACATGAGACAAGCAAGATGTGCTGAACATCACAGACAGCATGAAGGAGTGAAGGCCAGAGCGTCAGATGTCTGCCAACAGTTGAGCTCAAGCGTGAGACCGGGGATGAGCTCTACAAAAATATTACATGATGAAAGAAGAAAGTATTAAATGTATCTTATGTGGCAAATGTATGAATAAACAGAAATGTGGCCATTGTGAACCATCTTGCACAATAAAGTTGTTGAATAAATGCTAAGTCATGGTGGCGTGACAATGCAACCCTCAAAACCCCACCAATCCCTCTGCGAGTTTAATGTAAAAATGCAACATTGGTGGGTTGGTCATATCATTTTTAGGTTATATCTGGGGTGCCTTTAGGGGTGTGGTTAGAGCTTAGGCTGACAGAGAGAAGAGGGGAGATGCGTTGCTGTCCGTCGGTTTGCAGAGAGGCCTAGTTGTTCCTGTTCTGTCCCGTTCCTGATTCTATATCCTTTGTTCACTGGTTCTGTATCGGATACCTCCACCATTTCTCTATGCTAGGGTGGTTTTTCTTTACAGGCCAATAGGTTTGTATTTAGCCTAAATCATTCTCAGGATTTAATAATAATGTATTTGTCTCTGAATCTTTTGTCTCTCCACCTATCCACTCCGTCAACAATATATTGATATGCATTATTTTAGATGAACCTTTTGTCTCTTCATCTGTCCCTCCGTTAGGTATATTATTGTTTGGCATAATTATTTGCTGAATCTTTGTCTCTTACGCTATCCACTCATATCTATCCTCGCATAAAGCCATTGTCAATGAGATTGAAAAATATATATATGAATTAATGTTCACTTCTGTGAGATTCACTATTTGTAAATTGTGACCAAATGCAGCTGAGCATTGTTCCTCTAATATTTGATATACAATGTGCATTATTAACTTTATTGAGAGTCTGTGATTGTTCTATTGAATACATGGTTAATTGGGTCATTAGTTATCATTACCATCAACTATTCAACTAATTGGTCCATCGACCAAGTGGAAGAAAAGTTGATACTTATACTAGTTATTAAAATGTCTCAAATGAAATTATAAAGAGAAGGAAATTATGTACGAATAAAATTGAATCCAGCGCGTCAGGGATTATGGGTGAATGTGTATGGGCCATTGTAATATGATGTCGTGGAGTATTGATCCCTGATCAATTTTAGGTATTAGCGCTGGCTCAGAACCTACCACTGTACTGCACAGCTCCCTTTCCAACATCAAAAGGAACTAACAACATGAGTAAAGAAATACATCTTCCCAAAGTAAAACGAAAAAAGAGAAACAGACACATGAAAGATGCACCCTAGGTGAGTTGAGAAGTATAGACAAACGTTAATAACATGAAAAGATAAATGAAGTGCTAGTTGGGGATCCAAGTCACCTAATAGTGTTACTATTGAAGGTTTATCAATTTGTTTCACAAGCGGAATGAATGAGAACCGCAAATATAGTCCTCTAAACATTTTGGCTTCCTAATGCACTTCCTTCTCCTCTCCCTTCTGCCTTCACACTTATTATCATTCTTATCCTGCTCAATCTATGTGTCCTTGCAACACCCATCCAAACCATTTTCACTCACAAGAAACCCGGCTGTGCGATTAACATTCTGCAGCCTACCATCACTTGCCTGAACTGCGTTTTTGAACACTTTTATCGGCAACAGGGGGTGTGAAAGGAGTGTTGCTCATGACCTATGGGAACCTTAACCATAACCCAGTCCCTAACCTCGACCTCATTCTTTAAACTGCGTTGCTCATATTATTATGCAGCTTGCTCCTTCTCTAACTCAATTGCTTCTCGATCTCCACTCTACTCTCAAGCTCCCCTCACACCAATCTTTGTTCCACACCATCCAACCAGCAGATGTTTAGCTTTCTCCCTTTGAACAGTTCATGAAGAACAGTACACATGGGCTCCTACCTGTAGAACCATGAGGATTCCCTCTGTAGACCCATACTTGGTCAAAAACCTGCTTCCTTCAATTCAAACTGCTATAGTTTGCAGAATGAATGATATGCCTTACAGTGCAATAACCCCTCTCAACAATGACATTGGTGTCAGGATGATAAAGTGAAATCTCATATGTATAATACCTCTGTCACTTAGAAATATCTCCATCTTCCTTAAAGCCAATCGGACACCACTGTCCATAAGTAAAATGCATAAAACAATTGTCAAAAACTCCATTACTTTTCCAGTCATTAAATATCTGAAACAATCTCTATTGCCATCCATCTCGGAAATAAGTCTATTAGGACCAGCATATAGTACAGTTCCTTTCCACTGTGAATTGGACCCATAATATCCAGACAGACATCTATCCAGGGTTCCAGTGGGAACTCTCTACAAACCATAGAGGGAATGCTTGTCTTCCTGACCTTCTCACTTAACTGACACCCCATGCATTCCCTAATTATCCTCACCACCATCAGGTTTTTCCCATGCCATCAAAACTCACTCTTCCACCTCTCCTTTTCTTTTTACATATACAGTGATATTCCTCATGAACTAGATCCACAATCTTCCTACTCAAAATCTCCAAAGGTACTGACCTGGTTCCTTTAAACAACATTTCATCAATAGAATAGGAAAAGAAAATTCCTGCTTGCGTAACAGAAGGCCACATCGTTTTCTCCATTTTACTTGCGGGAAGGCAAACTGTTCGCAATCCATTTGCAGATCTCCTTCAATGCTGAGTGTTTCTTCACTCAATGGACGTATCACCATTAGACACAATGAACAATATCTTCCTAGACAATTATTGGGATAAAGAACATATATTGAATTATCTGTCAAGTCAATATAGCCAAAAGTAACCACAACAATTAATTTCTAAAATACATGGAGTATATATCTTTTATTTAATTTTTATTCATGAGTTACACAAAGTTAAAAGCACTATTATTCCATACAAACATACACATTTTTTCACCCCGTTCACAAAAAATATTATCAATAACAGAATGCCATTAAAAATTAGGACAATTCTGTGGCGAGAAGTTGTTTACTTTTCAACGCACGTTTCGGCACAAAGAACGCCTTCGTCAGGAAAAAAGCGACAATTTCTGAAATCAATAAAAGACATTTCTAAGCCAAAGTTAACATATAATCATCTATAACTAAAAATTAAGTACACTAAATTCATCATTTGATGTTTCACAATACAAATATCATCCCCTTGTTCTTATGTATCAATAGGTCTCTGTCATCTGAACGCTTCTAATACATCAATATCTGGCCTTCATCCATAGCCATAAACTAAAGTAAGAGTTTTTCTTTTGAGGCTGTCACTCATCACTTTGGATAAAATAGAGATCACTTTGGGCTGCTTGGAATCTATCTCCTCACTTTTCCTTTTCATTTTCCACACTGGGGATCAGTACACTTTATAAATTGCTTCTATATTTGAGTTGTCTTCCTTGATAATTTCCCAAATTGTATTGTTTGCAACAAACTGTATATTTCTAACTTAGATAGAAATCATGAAGGTGTACTTAAAATTGTTCTAAGATATAACTCTGCATGTGTCAGTCATACCAATGTAACACAACATGAAATGTTAATGAAAGTTATAGATGATTATATGTTAACTTTGGCTTAGAAATGTCTTTTATCGATTTCAGAAATTGTGGCTTTTTTCCTGACAAAGGTGTTCTTTGAGCCGAAACGCACCTCGAAAAGTAAAGAATTTCGCCACAGAATTGTCTTCATTTTTAATGGCATTCTTTTATTGATAATATTTTTTGTGAACGGGGGAAAAATGTGTATGTTTGTATGGAATAATAATGTTTTTAACTTTGTGTAACTCATGAATAAAACTTAAATAAAAGATATATATTCCATGTATTTTAGAAATTAATTGTTGTGGTTTCTTTTGGCTATATTGACTTGACACATAATTCAATATATGTTCTTTATCCCAATAATTGTCTAGGAAGATATTGTTCATTGTGTTTTGCCCTGTCCTGGAAATGTCATTTCTAAACTATCAGGGGGTCTCTGTTGGCCACACGTATCACCATTAGAAACATAAACATTGGCCGCCTCACTAATTTCCACTAAATTGATCTTCTGAAAAACTGAGGCTACTGTGACTTACCCAAATAGCATTCTAAGTAATGCAAAAGTGCCAAATGGTGCCACAAATGCTGTTAGATCACACAATTGTTCTTGTAACATCATCTTGTGGTACGCTTTAGTAAAATCAACTGTACTGAAAATCTTTGCCTGCTATTAAACAGTAACCATCTCCATAATGTTGGGTAGAGGGTATTTATCCTCTATGACATTTTTGTATAATTCAAAAGAGTCAATACATAATCTATTTTCACCTCTAGGCTTGTTAACGACCACCACTGGGGCCAAACACTTGGTCGTTACTAACAGTTCAATTATGCCAGGCCCTTGTAACCTTTCTAACCTTTTGTTCACTTTTTGTCTAGTACTTAAAGAGCTGTCACTGACTTTTCCTATAAACAGTTTGGCATCCATTTTCTAACCTAATTTCATGTACATACTATTTCAGACATACTAAATTGTCCTCAAAACCTTTGGGAGCCACCTTTGTGTAATCAAACCTCTAGTTCTCCAAATCATTCAGTTGAATCTGAGCAATGGCATAGAGGTCTAGAGTCACACCAGGTAGTTTCTGGTATGGACAACATAAAATACAATTACCTTTAAAAGCCACATACACTTTTATATTCACGTCTATACCGCTGAACTACAGATAGGCATTACAATATTCCTTCAATTTAATGGGCTTGCGAAGATATGCTACAGGGGGTTGACATCAAGCTTCTTTAAAGGAATATTGTAACTGAATTTCTATTTAAGTTTATTGGATGGTAGCAAGGTCAACCATGCCCTGGAATCAAACACCATTTCAATCCTCTCACCTTTTAATTTTACTCATCTCTTGGATTTCTTACACACACCACCATCTACTTGAAGGATAAATGATTTTCCAGACTCATTTGCTTTTCTTACTTTCTTCTCAGTATTCACTTTCTGACAGCATTTTGCAAAGTATGTTTTCTATGTAAATAATTTACACACCACCTTAGTGAAAGGGCAATCCTTTTAACTGGTCATATGTCCCTTTGCTCTCTGACTAAATTACTCCAGCTCGACAAATTGAGACTCTTTACTGGAGCTAACTACTTTTTTCTTCGTCACTACTTACTGGCTATTCCATTATTCTCCTTTCTTGCTACAATGATGTCTCACACTGTCACAGGACTGATCAGCTCCACAGCAACTGTTGTCCCTTTTCATGTATAACATTCCTGTAAAAAATGGATTGTTGGTTGAGGTGAGTGTCAGCCCTTCTCAAGCAACAGCCACAATCCTAGTCAAGGTGAACCATCAGCAGTCACTAAATTAACCTGTGCTTCACCCTGGCACAAAAGCAGTCAGGCTTAACTTAGGGGCAATGTGTAAAGTATTTATGAGGCACTCAAACAGGAATAAAGAGAAAACACAACACAAGAAAAATCACATGCCAATTTAGAAACATGGAGTAGAATGTATTAAATTTTTTGAAACCAAAATGACAAAAGTCCATTCAGGAGAACCAGAGATATACAATTTCAAAGATTTAAGGTAAGTACAGCACCTTAAAGCACTGTGCGCCACCTGCAATTATCTGGTAGTGCAAGACTGAGTGAAAGTCACAAGTTCAGGCCAACAGTGATGCGGGGCGGGCCGAATACAGGGACTAGTTACCTAGTGGCCAAAACGATTCAGAAAAGGGGGTGGTGATGGACAGAGCATCTGAATTAAGCAGAACACTCCTACCCAGTCAAAAGATCAGGGCTTGATCCATCACCGTTTTTTAGCTCACTGCACCATCCCAGTTCAGAACCTGGCTACATGCAAATTAGTCTGTCCCTGGCCCAGTGCATCATGAGAACAGGGCAGACCAAACTACCAAGCCAATTCTTTACTGGAAAGGATACAAGCTTCCGGGGACCGGTTTCTGGCATTACAGCCGTCTTCGGCCCGGCTTGCTTGAATCCTGATGGTGCAGTGAGCAAGGGACTCATGTCTGAGCATACCCTTCCACTCCTATAGTGGCCAAAACGATTCAGAAAAGGGGGTGGTGATGGACAGAGCATCTGAATTAAGCAGAACACTCCTACCCAGTCAAAAGATCAGGGCTTGATCCATCACCGTTTTTTAGCTCACTGCACCATCCCAGTTCAGAACCTGGCTACATGCAAATTAGTCTGTCCCTGGCCCAGTGCATCATGGGAACAGGGCAGACCAAACTACCAAGCCAATTCTTTACTGGAAAGGAAACAAGCTTCCGGGGACCGGTTTCTGGCATTACAGCCGTCTTCGGCCCGGCTTGCTTGAATCCTGATGGTGCAGTGAGCAAGGGACTCATGTCTGAGCATACCCTTCCACTCCTATAGTGGCCAAAACGATTCAGAAAAGGGGGTAGTGATGGACAGAGCATCTGAATTAAGCAGAACACTCCTACCCAGTCAAAAGATCAGGGCTTGATCCATCACCGTTTTTTAGCTCACTGCACCATCCCAGTTCAGAACCTGGCTACATGCAAATTAGTCTGTCCCTGGCCCAGTGCATCATGAGAACAGGGCAGACCAAACTACCAAGCCAATTCTTTACTGGAAAGGAAACAAGCTTCCGGGGACCGGTTTCTGACATTACAGCCGAAGACGGCTGTAATGCCAGAAACCGGTCCCCGGAAGCTTGTTTCCTTTCCAGTAAAGAATTGGCTTGGTAGTTTGGTCTGCCCTGTTACCATGATGCACTGGGCCAGGGACAGACTAATTTGCATGTAGCCAGGTTCTGAACTGGGATGGTGCAGTGAGCTAAAAAACGGTGATGGATCAAGCCCTGATCTTTTGACTGGGTATGAGTGTTCTGCTTAATTCAGATGCTCTGTCCATCACCACCCCCTTTTCTGAATCGTTTTGGCCACCACAAGCGTGGAAGGGTATGCTCAGATGTGAGTCCCTTGCTCACTGCACCATCAGGATTCAAGCAAGCTGGGCCGAAGACGGCTGTAATGCCGGAAACCGGTCCCCGGAAGCTTGTTTCCTTTCCAGTAAAGAATTGGCTTGGTAGTTTGGTCTGCCCTGTTCCCATGATGCACTGGGCCAGGGACAGACTAATTTGCATGTAGCCAGGTTCTGAACTGGGATGGTGCAGTGAGCTAAAAAATGGTGATGGATCAAGCCCTGATCTTTTGACTGGGTAGGAGTGTTCTGCTTAATTCAGATGCTCTGTCCATCACCACCCCCTTTTCTGAAACTTTCAGAAAGAGGCATTTTCAGAATTGTGATTTAAGATCTGACTTCACCTTCAAACAGGGTTTTAAATTACAATTCTTAGACACCAAACTCAAGATTCCTACCTGCTCCCAATTGAAAGTTAACACTTGCTAAATGTAATAAGGTAACCTAATGTTATTCTATAGAAGAGGTAGGGCTCACAGTAGTGAAAAACAAATGTGGGGGGGTTTCACTACCAGAACATGTAAAACTTAAACGTGTGTGTCCAACTTTTTAAATACACTGCAACCTACGTGGTGACTTATTTTTATTAAAAAGGGAGGTTTAGCGTGGCAAAAGTTTATTTTGCCAGGTCAAAATGGCAGTTTAAAACTGCACTCACGGGCTGCAATGGCAGACCTGAGACATGTTTGAAAGAGCTAACTAAGTGGGGGGGTGCTCAATTAGTGCCGCAGGCCCACTACTAGTCAGGTTTCACATCAACAATACGTCAATGACAGTGAAGCACATTAGGCCCCCACAATAATAACAGAGAGTAGTACATTTGCAAACCCTTAAGGTTTATTGGTAAAGTTACAAAACTCAAATATTTCAAATGAATCACTCAGAACTCATCAGCAATGAGTGTTTTCCTTGATTAAGCATCCTTTTCAAGTTGCATTTAGAACCTGCATTTTATGACAGATAACAGGGGCCATATACAAATTGTCAAAACGATATATTTCATAATACTGCTGAACATAGGGAATCTATTTGTGCATGGAACACTGCCCTCAATGTGATTAGCTGACCAGGAAAGCTCGTAGAACATGAGACCATTAAAAAATATATATATATTGAATCTGTAAAAATGTGGCATTTTGTATAGTTCCTTCACAAAGAAACGCTTCGTTGGGTTTGGTGGCCCCATGTTCCCCTGATTTTCTAAGTAGGGAAGTAACAGCCATACATGTTTTCAATTGATGTGATGCAGGTCATGGAGCCTGTTTCAGGAAGAAGTCAAATGGTTTGGGCATCCTGTTTTTGTTCACTGATAACAGTCAAAATCAGCACACCTTCCTGAGTTCATCAGTGGATGACAGACCTTACCAGGATACCAGGATACCCGTAGGGTGACAGATGCGCGGTATAAATATTAAATACAATACAATACAATACAATACCACTACAGATTGGCCGGTAGCAGGGCCTCACAAGCAGCAATTTTGTAACTTGCTAGTACATGTCACAAGACAGGAATTTCTCTTCTGCCTCCTTTTCACAGAACATGGAAGGGCTTAAGGGCTAAAATATTTTTATCATGAATGGCTGAAAGGCATAAATATTACACTTTTGGTAGATGGCAGGTACTGCATCTGTGAAGCACATGTGCCATTTATGGGCTGTCCTGATATGTTGAGACCAGCGTTCTAGATGTGCATTATACACCAAAAATCATTCAAGGCTTCACTTTGGCATAGTAGGGATGATACTGGCCCTGATGCAAGCCAGGAAATGAACCTCCTTACTTCGGATTAGGTAGCATAAGACAGACATAACAGGAGTGCAGGGATAAGAGAAATACAAGGCTTTAGGAAGTGCCCTGAGTATAGTAACAGCTCATGAGGAAAACACTTCACAGTAATAAGCTGCAACAAACACATAATAAGTCAACTCATTTTTCTACTATGATCTCCCTAATCCATTTCTAGAGATTCTTCTCTCCTGTATCTCTCCTTATACTCATCCCAAACCTCATCTTACTACTATGATCTCCCAATAAACACTTTCTAGACTCTTCCCACTTCTATTTCCCATTATCCTTTTCAAT
Organism: Lissotriton helveticus; assembly: GCF_964261635.1. NCBI lineage: Eukaryota > Metazoa > Chordata > Amphibia > Caudata > Salamandridae > Lissotriton > Lissotriton helveticus. Next base: position 492,428,078 of record NC_136071.1, read on the forward strand.
CCAACTAATAGACTCATATGTCCCCTGCTCAAATGAACTGAAATTTCACTATATACTGGGGAGCCGCTAAAGACGCAGAATCTGCCCAGCACCTTACCTGCCTGTGTCTGAGAGAGGGAGCGCTCGGACAGAAAGCCTGTTCCGGACCAGCCACCAACACCGGAATCCCGCCACCAGCCGCGCCGCCGCCTTGGGACTACGTTTCCCATCAGGCTCAGCGGCGGCGCGTTCCCCGACGCCGCAAAAGCGCCGGGAGGGGCTCTACAAAGCTGCAAGCCCTCGGTGGAGCGGGTGGAGCCGCTAAAGACGCAGAATCTGCCCAGCACCTTACCTGCCTGTGTCTGAGAGAGGGAGCGCTCGGACAGAAAGCCTGTTCCGGACCAGCCACCAACACCGGAATCCCGCCACCAGCCGCGCCGCCGCCTTGGGACTACGTTTCCCATCAGGCTCAGCGGCGGCGCGTTCCCCGACGCCGCAAAAGCGCCGGGAGGGGCTCTACAAAGCTGCAAGCCCTCAGCGTCGCGGGACGCGAGCGGGACGCCCGGGGCTAAGCCCGGGCAAAGGGCGGGCCCTCTGAGGCCCTCCGAGGCACGGAAAGGCGAGGAAAGGCTATCTCCCGGAAACAATCGTGTGGAATAAAGGTACTGTTTTCGGTCTGTTACTTGGCACGTATCATATTACTGAAGACATTCATTATTTATCATTTCATAGCCCTTCCAAAACTTATAGTATTTCTTGTGACGACCAGCTATCGACCTGGCTTCTTACTAACACTAGTTTTGATCGCGTGCTCATTCAGAGTAAGAGTCTAAGGAATGGGGAAAAAACTGGTACCACCCCCTATTGAACCTGTGAACACTCTTGACTCATATTTGGTCCAAGTGGTGAGTAGTATTAACAGCAAACGATGGCAATCCTTGGGCCTAAGCCAATCACCTGTGTTGCCTGCAGAAAGCCCACCTACAAGTACTGCAAGTACAGTTATGTCCGATTCCCCGACAGGAAGTGTACAGCATAACTCAGTTGATTCTGACTCTAATCCTTTAGCCAACCATATGGAGGCCACCATTGTCCCTGATTCCGCCATGAACAGCGAAGACAGAGAAGATCTTACTGATCTATCAGACATTGCTATCTCTGAATCAAGTATTCAGATAGAAGCCACGGAAGAGGATCTCCAGCCCCAGCCTCCATCTATTCGTGCTGTGAGAGCATGTAGGAAACAAACAGCAAAACGAGGGGGGAAACAATTGGGAAGGAAGAAGCCTGCTACCCCTCCTTCCAGGCGTTTGGGCAAATATTTAGATTGCGAGGTCGATCACGAGTCCAAGCGTATTATCGATGATGACCTCTTCAACAGGTTCCAAGATATGATAGATATCAAAATTAAGACCATCATTAAACCTCTGATCGGGAAAGTGGACAAATTAACTGCCGAAGTCAGAAAGTTGGGGGGGGTTCATAGTAACTTGACTAAGGAGCTAGAGAATTTATCTTCCCTCGTCGCAGACCTAATATCCACGGATGAGGAGGCCCCTTCTACTGATAATAACTTACAGCCTACTCAACTAGGGTTGTTACCCCTACCCTCATCATCAATATTAACTGTTCCGGACCAGAATGGCGTAACCGGGGACCCTCATACCATCTCCACCGCTGCAACAGTGGTAAGCCATCAAGAGGCCAGCCCAGTCCAATTCATCGCGGAGGCCTCACCGGTAGTCTTGGTGCTGGCTAATGTGCCACCTTTGCTAAAAGACAAAACAGAGTCAGATCAGGGTCTCAAAGATAAAGCCACACATTGGCTCTCAAACAACATGTATATGGCGCCAGAAGGGCTCGATAAATTGGCAGGAAACATAGTTTCGACCAGGAGGGTACCCTGGATTGGCAGCAAGCCAAAAAAGTTTCAAGGCGATTGTGTTATCCTAAATTTCACAAACGCCGAGGTCCTTCCTGAAATCTTGAGCAATGTCTTCCCACCTCAGCGGCGCAACGGTTCCATAGTCCCATTAACTCTTGGTTTTTTCTATAATGAGCCTCAACCCGCTACCATACATAAAACTAACAGGCAGAACAAGTATAGTAACAACAGTAGCTGGGGAGGGGCCATGGGCCTGCGATATGTAAATGACCGGTTCCCGCATGTAGTACAGCGAGAGTCAGGAAGATCCATTTACCCGCACGAGGAAAATATTCGGCCGGTTCACCAGTATGGGCTGGGAACCAACGGGTGGGGGCCTGGCGCACTGGGGTACGATCACAGTGCACGGGGTATCATGCCAACACGGTGGCAGAGAATGGACCCTTCTTTGATTCATCCGATTACTCCACATCCTTTGTGGAATTTAGCCCAAAACGGTCAGGCTCAGTTAGCTACCCCATCTGCTTGGGGCTTTACTACAGGTAATAGGTTTGGCCCCCTATCTGACCTTAACACGTGCGATTGACTCGAACCAGGTATTGACCAAAATAACGTGGGTTCGGCCAGTCAGAACTCTCGTAGCAATGGTTTAAGCATTGATGATTTCCTTAGTTTTTCTACGCCTAATGTAGTCATTAAGCCTCAACCATCTACCACTCTAGGTCAGCAAGCAACCTCATTTGGGGGTGAGTCTGGCCGTAACCAGGGTTTGGGTGGAGTGGGCACACAGCTTTGCCGTCAAGCAAAAATTACCGAGGCTTTACCATCGCAGGCAGCAGTGGTTGGAGAAACAGAGAGTGGCAGCAAGTTAATGACTAGTAGGGAGTCATGTAAGATTATAAGCTGGAACGTGGCAGGTTTGAACACCAAACGTAAGGACCCGGTATGGTGGAGCTTTATCTCAAAGCAACACATTATTGCCCTACAAGAAACTTGGGACACATCTAGTAATATCTGGTGGGATGGATACACTAGCTTTATAAGCCCAGCTGTCCCAAGCAGAACAGGTAGGGCTAAAGGTGGGTTGGCCCTTTTTTTCGCCTTGGACCTAAAAGGAAGTTACAGGCAGATTAGGTCCGAATCTGACAACATACTGATTGTTGAAAGGGTCATCAATAAGACCCGCAGGACCTTATACGTTAACTTCTATAACTCTGGGAACAGCGCATATGAAGGGCGTAATATTGCCAGTTTAGATAGTATTTTAAATTCAGTCCTACAGAATATCTCTTTTGCATCTGAGTTAATTTTACAAGGTGATTTTAATATACACCTATGCAATTTAGCCTGTAAGGGAAGAGAAGTCAGCGAAGACGACGATGATGTCCCAGTAGCACCTCATTTCGAACATTCAGTAGAGGGTCAGGAGCTTGAGGACTTACTTGCAAACTTCAACCTCTATGAACCTAATTTCGGTCTGAGAACACCAACTTTTACCGGCAGTCATCATGGGTCTGTGATAGATTATATTTTTGTTTCTCTTGGCATCCTAAATTTGACTGCTGCATATAGTACGATAGTAACTCACTTCAGTGATCATAATCCAGTACTACTAGAAGTGATGTGGGGCAGCCAGATGGGTGCATCACCATCGATTATAAAACCAGCCCATTCCTTGAGGACTACAGATCAAGATAGAAGAGTTAAATGGGCGAATGTGATCCCGGAAAATTTCTACAAAAAATGCTTCCCTAAGATTAAATCTCAGGTTGAGCTTTGTCAGAACCCTGACACCCAAGGGAGCCTCATGGTATCAGTCTATGAGGAAATATGTGTTCAGGTTTCTAACGAACTTTTAGCTAAACCCTTTCAGGGAGCGCAGGGTCACAAACGATGGTTTGATTCTGCTTGTTCGAAGGCCCACAGAGATTTGTTGGTGGCTCTAAAAATTGTCCCGAGAGTAAAAGAGGAAATTGCGAGGCTTAGGAAAATTTATAAGTCTGCAGTAAAGAACCGCAAAGATTCCATCAAACGTGAAACATGGGATAACCTCCTCTCGGCGGCGGTGTTGAAGGATAGCAGGAGATTTTGGGAACTTATTAAGCAGCCCCTTTTTTCGGAGGACAGCAATTTACCAATGGATTGTGTGATTACTGAGGATAAATGGTTGTCTTTTTTCAAAAATGTATATGGGGGTGACTTAGTTGATGAGCATATTGACAGGGGCCTATTGCCCAACGGGCCTGTACATCCAATTGTTTTTAGCCCCCAAGAAGTAGAAAAGGCACTCGCGGAAACCACTAAACACAAGGCACCTGGCCCCGACGGAGTTCCGGCCGACTTTTTTATGTTTTCACCTAAAATGTGGTCGAGGGTGTTGTGCAACGTGTTTAATGCTGTTAACGATAACTCAGCTCCTGCATCATGGGCCACATCTACCATCGTCCCCATTTACAAAAATAAAGGGCAGCGGGACGACCCAGCATTCTACAGGCCTATATCCCTTTTGGACTCTACCGTAAAGATTTTGGGGAGAGTTCTCTTATCAAGATTGAGGGAGAATGTTGAGGGGTGCGGTGGTTTGTGTGAACTACAATATGGTTTCAGAGAGAGTAAAGGTACAATAGAGCAATGCATTAATTTGTATCTACTTATCTCTAAGTACACGTTGGCTAAGGAGGGTTCAGTGTATCTGGCATTCATGGACCTCTCCTCGGCCTTCGATCTCGTTAATAGGTCCAAACTATGGTCGATCCTCCTGGATTTAGGTATTGATGAAGCCCTGGTTATGTTTATGGCCACACTGCATCAGGAGCTTTTTGCAGCCGTTCGAGTTTCCAACAACGGCAGGCGTACCCCTTTATTTAAATCCTTGAAAGGGGTACGGCAAGGCTGCATCTTGGCCCCCACGCTTTTCATCATCTATATTAACGGCCTGGGGGCTTACCTGCGAGGCCTGAGCACGGATGTCCCACGTGTAGGAGATGTCCATATCCCGGCACTCCTGTACGCGGATGACGCCGTGCTGATCGCCCGCATGGGTATTGGGCTACAGGTCCTTCTTAACTCTTTTGGCTCTTTTATGGAAAATCTGGACCTTAAGGTCAATGCGTCCAACTCGCACACAATGGTCATGGGCAGAGAGCGTACGAAGAGAAGACACAAATCTTTCTTCTGTAGTGGGATCCCTGTTTCGGAAGTAACCACATTCCCTTACTTGGGAGTTTTGTTCGACCAAAAAGGCACCTGGGGTCCACAGATAAGCGCAAAAAGGCTGGCAGTCACTAGATCTGCTTCTGCACTCTTGGGTTTTGCTGGCAAGCTGGGTGCCAGGCCCATGGAAGCGTTGCTGAAGATCTATAAGAGCAAACCCGTTGCCATCGCCTCATATGGATCTCCTCTGTGGGGGTATGTTAATCTTGACCCCATTCAGAGGGCAGAAAATAGATTCATAAGATCTCTCCTTTCTGTGCCCCAGTCAACCCCAACTTATTCTATCCATAAGGAGGTTGGCCTACCATATTTGTCGGACACATTGAGTGTAGCACCATTGATCATGTGGCTGAAAATGTGGTTAAATGTCGATCTTCCACTGAATCATAAAATCTTGAGGGATGTCCAATCAATGGATAATTATAGCAAAATCCCATGGTTGGCTTATTTAAGTAAATCATTCAAAGATTTGGGTCGCCCAGATTTGTTCCTTTGTCCAGAGAATATTAGGGCCCAAGATATAGCCTTTATAAAAAAGGCATTCAAAGAAGGGAAGGAAGCCTGCCGTGAGGCATCTGAGCTGCAGAAACCAGCAGTTAGGGCTCACTACCTATTGGTTAGCGCTCCTAATTTGGCACCTTATCTTCGCTTTGTAACAATCCCTTACCATAGGTTTTTATTAACTAAACTTAGGTTTAATCTTATTCATTTCCACCTAGGCTCTTTTAAGGGATGGCAGAAGCCAGAACTAGCCGCCCCTTGCAGTTGCGACAATTTCTCCGTGCAGGATACAATGCACTTTGTCATGTTTTGTAGTCTATATCGCGAGCAGAGGAAAAAATATTTGCTCCCTTTATTTAAAGAAGCAGGGTTCACACAGGTGCGCCCGGCGCTGCTCTATTTACAGCTCATGACAAATCCATGCACAACGTTTAGTCTAGCAAACTTTTTAGTCGCAGCTTCTAGGGCGAAAGCTGTTGGACAATCTCCGGTCTAAAAGATTTCCTATCTTAATGAGATTATGTTGTATTGTTTTAAATATAAATGTATCCTTTTTTAAACTGTGTAAATAGTATTTATAATGTATACTGGGTATGATGTTTTTTAGATGTTAGGAAACCTAATAATGTTTTTTATGTCATGTTTTAAATTGCATTTGTTTCTTTGTATGACTTTGAATAAGTCGAATAAAGATATTCTGACTGACTGACACTATATTAATCCACCACTAATCATTTTTGGGTTCCGGAGTAGCGTGCAACTCCCCAAAAAGCACGTTGCCGTCTTGTATCGGATAGTAAATGCTATATAAGTGCAATTACAATACATTACAATCAGTGATAGCACTAAAGATTGCATACACCTATCACAAATTACCTGTTAGTAACCTGATGTACTGAAAAAAGCTTGATAAGAACCCACAAACCGTTGTTCCTTGCTGATCAGTGCCAATTACCGTATGCCAGAGGATATCCACCACTTGCTGTGGCAACACTGGATGGCAAACAATTATGGGTACAAACACTATTGAGAACTACATCTGTCAGAATGAATTAAGAGAACTAGTGCAAGCAGACAATGAACTCCATTCCCCATTGTTTACATTTCATACAAGATGTTGAGCTGATGAACCAAGGGGATGTCCCTGTCTGGTTCAAGTAGTACAGAATGTAATGTACTAATAGCAGATTGTGGGACACCACTAAAGCGTAGGATCATTTCTTGCTGATTAATACCAATTAGTGTAGGCAGGCAGTATGCTCCCTTCCCCTACTACATCTATTACATTGTTTGGGTGTTTTTATTGCACAAAATGCAGTGGTATAAAAACCCATTTCACAAGGACCCATTAAGTCAGGGAAGTATTTCTTGGGCCCCTGTAAAATATTGGTTTAATAATTAATATGGCAGCCCTCAAATCACTTATGTGACAAGAAACATCAGATCAAGTAGCAGTATACAGCACATTCTCTGGTAGTATTATTTGATCCATTTGTGCTAAAAAAAAAATTTTTGCTGAAATCTGCAACTTGTCCGACACTTTATGTGGCAAGTATGGTAAATCCATAATTATGCAGTAAATTCGGCATCCATAGAAAGCCATCATTCAACTGGCCCTGACCATTGCCCGTTCTTTCATAAAAAATCTATTCATTAAACTAAACTAAACCTAAACAATCTAATTACAATCATTGTCACAATTTTAGCTGCATTTTGTAAGGAACAGCTTCAACAATCACTTCTTGCTATAGATAGAATGTGCTTTTAACAACATAAAAAGTTTTCAGTCCTAAAATAGTTTATTCTTAACATAATTAAGTATTGTTCTCTTTTTTTGATTGCAGATAGCCTAAAAGAGTAGTCCAGTATTTCAATTGGTATTATCAAAAAGCAGGTCCCATTAAAAAACATTTTGAAGATAACTGCTCCAAAATAAACAAGTAATATAAAAGATGCATAACAAATAATGGGTGATAAAGTCTCAAGTAGACATCTCGGGCGCTTGTGAGCTCTGACATTTAGAAACAAGCATTGGCAAAGCCAATAGGTTTCGCCTCTACAAAACTACTGTGTTTGACAATTCTTTTGAGACATGTTAAGCAGCAGCTCAAGCTACAGTGCAGCAGGGCTTAAAGTTTTTTTTTAAAGTGCTATGAGATGGTCGAGGCTGGCCGCGTCATAGCGCTTTAAAAAAAAAATCTTTGAGCAATGTTGTATAGCAGCTAGTGCCGCTGTGCAACATGTCTTAAAAGAGCACATTGACAAAACCAATAGATTTTGCAGAAGCGAAATTGGCTTTGCGAATGCATCACATATCAGCCAGCATTTACCAAGGGCCATTGAGACTCACTCCAGCTTCTAGTGCAATAAATTCAGACACTTACTGCTCTGACATCTTGTGTGCATTGCGATCCACATTTCAATCCCATAGTGTAGCATTTATAACGTCGATATTTTTTTCACGAGTATTAAAGCAGACAAGAAAGGAAAAGGCGAACAATTTAGGAGGGGGGAGGGGACAGCGAACGGCATTGGATGGTGGTACTCCCACACCAAAGCCATGACAACAAAGATCGAAAGTGGGATGGGCAGGTGAAGACACAGAGAGGCAATATTCAAGAAAATCAAGGTAGAAAAGTAGGACTGAAAGCTGGTCTGGAGGAAAGGGGGTGAGGGGACGTCATGGGTGCAAAAGGCAGCGAGAAAGTAAGGAATGACGACAACACACGAAGAGAAGAGAAGGGGTGGAAAAATAGAAGGAAAGAAAAGAGAAAGCAAAAGAAGGTCAAATAAGGCCAGAGAAGGCAATGGGATAAGAAAAAGGAGAGCAGGGGTGAAAGAGAAGGACTGCCAAGGCATACACTCTTTTTAAGAGTGCATGCTGAAAAGTTTAAAAAGAGCATCTGCTGGAGCCTGTGGCCATAGTAAAGACATTAGCCACCAGAAGCAGTACTGGGTCCAGGCTCCTGGGAAGGGATGAAGACTTATGCCTAGAAGAAAGACGGAAGCTAGAAGGAGACACTGACCAATGAGAAGCAAGCAAACGACACCCACATGGGAGCCAGTCAATGGGTTGGTAAAGTTATGTAGGAACAAAGTAGGAATTAGCTAGTGTTAAGTAAAGGTAAATAATGGGCTTGCTCTAAGCCCTTTTAAGATGTAGATGAAACCTAAAAAGGACTTGCACTTCTGCCTTGTAGCTTATGATATCACATGAACCCCTCCATAGGAATATTGAACCATATTACACAGCTACCCGTTACCCAGGATTTTTTTACCTCCCCACCACTCATCAGCACAGGAAGTGGCATCACTGGATCTCCCATCAACTACCTACACAGGCAGTGACATCACTGAGATTCCACCTGTACCCGCTGCCAGTTCTCCAGCACACATCCACCCACACCCCCACATAAATTCTAACAACGACCTCAACAACCCCTCCCAATACACATAGCTTACAAGCACCAACAATTCCTACACTCCCACCCTACACATGCCACAGCAAACCCTCAAGTCAACACCTAGTCATATGCATGCTTCTCAACACACGATCACTCAGCAAACACACAACCATTTCAGCTGTGTGTTTACATATTTTTTGTTTTCATATTTCATGGAACCTTCTGAGCACTGACGCACCCGACATCCTCTTCATCACAGAGACCTGGATCAACCTCTCATTGGCTCCCAACATCTCTAAGGCAATCCCAGTGGGCTACAAGTTCACTCAATAGGGCTGCCTCCAGCGGCTAGGAAGAGGTCTTGCTATCATCTACAAGGAATCCATCAAATGCACAAAATCCACAGAACTCTACTGCATCTACAGAACACTGCACTTCAAGCTGCAAATCTCAAAAAAATTAACCCTGAATGGAACCCACACCTACCAACCACTCAGACCACGAGTCACCTTTACAAAACCTCCTCGACGACTTTGTCGCTCCCCTCACCCTCGACACCTAGGTGACCTCAACTTTCACCTGGAAGACCGCAAAGGCTCCTTTTTCACATCACTCCTAGAAAGGTTGAGCACCATCGGACATACCCAGCTCGTCACAAAACGGACACACACTACAGAACACACTGGACCCCATCTTCACCGCACGCAACAGCATCAAATACATTTCCGACACACAGCTCACACAAACCGACCATCATCCACTTCTAAATCAACACACCTCAAGTCAACACCCCTACCAGGTTCAGCACTGCAAGTCGCAGATGGGTCAATACCACAAAAGCAGACTAGCTCAGGGCCCTCTGCACTGATCAGGGTAGCCCCACAGACAACCTCAACAAGGACATGAACAACTTCAGTAACTCTACCAAAAACTGTGTGGACTACCTTGCACTCATCAAACCCAACAAGCATAGTAGATCAAACGAGCAGGCCAATTGGTACAAAGAAGCCCTCTGAGGCACCAAACAACACTGTAAACAGCTAGAAAGGAAATTGAGAGCCAGACATGACACCACTGACAGAACTATCTACAAGGCTGCACTCATACGCTATCACCAGCAAATTAGAGACACTAAGAAGAAAGCACTAGTGGACTGTATCAAGGGAAGCTCCAACAGCTGCAAGGAGATCTTCTCGATCGTCAAGGATTTTACCTTGCCTTCAGTCATTGTCCACAACAATGCCCCCTCCCAACAACTCTATAACAACCTATCCAACTTCTTCCACAGCATTATTGTAAACATCTTCAGCAACTTTGCACACCAACCCAACCCCAGGGAACTCATTCTTAATCTATCGACCACCTGACCAAACGGACAACCCTCACCAGAAACGACACAGTGGCAATTGTGTGGACCATCCACTCAGGGGCCCCAATAGACCATTTCCCCCTACCACATCCGCAACCTGTGAACATCACCAATCAGCACAACCCTGCCCCACATCATCATCACATTCATCATGTCCGCCACTTTCGAGGATGAATGGAAACTTGCAGTAATCAATGACCTCCTTAACAAGTCCACAGCCGACCTGAATCAATTAGCAAATCCTGACCCATAATCCTGAACCCCTATCCAGCAAAAGTGATTGAGAAGGTCATGATCAAGCACCTCACAATCCACCTCAACCTTCACCTTCTTCAAGGCAACACACAATCAGGATACAGAAAGAACCACAGCACCGAAACAGCACTCATCACGGCCACCGACGACATTAGAACCATACTGGACTGAGGAGAAACAACACTCTCATCAGAAGACTCCACAAGATTGGTATACAAGGTACTGCTCTCAAATGGATCTCTTCCTTCCTCACAGGAAGAACCCAAAGGGTAAAGCTGTCACCCTTCACATCAGAGACCAAGAAACTGAGAGGTGGTGTCCCACAGGGATTGTCCCTCAGCCCCACTCTTTTCCACATTTACATGACACCGCTCGCCAACATCACCGACATCTCCTATGCTGATGACACCCAACTGGTCCTGTCCTTGACGGACAAGACAAATACCAGCAGAACCAACTTCACCGACTGCATGACCATGTTATTAGACTGGATGCGATCCAACTGCCTAAAGCTCAACTCCAACAAGACGGAAGTACTGGTCTTTGGCAACAAGACCTCCCCATGGGATTCCACCTGGTGGCCATCAGTGGTAGGACCAACACCCACAGACCACGCAAGAAAGCTAGGGATCATGTTAGATGTCAAGCTCAACATGATGGCTCAAGTCAACGAAGTATGCATCTCCTTCCACATCCTACGCCTGCTGTGAAAGATCTTCAAATGGTTGCCTCAGAAGCACTCATCACCAGCAGGCTGGACTACAGCAACACTTTCTACGTTGGAATCTCCTAATAACTCATACACAGACTATAGACCATCCAGAACGCAGTCGCAAGATTCATACTCGCCCTCCCATGCCGCACCCACATCACACCGCCCCTCAGGAAGCTTCACCGGCTCCCCATTTACAAGTTCAACCAATTCAAACTTTTCACACACACAAAGACCTACACAAAACATGATCAGAATAAATTAACAGCCCCATATACTTTAACCAATCCACCAGACACCTACGCTCTGCCTCACTCGCACACATTTCCGGCATCTGCAAGAGCAAAACTGGGGATTTCTCATTGTCTTGCATCGCACCGAACACATGGAACAACTCCCCTCAACAAATCAGGACCTCCTCCTCATTTCTTGAGTCCTGCAAGAAGCTAAAGACGTAGCTTACATAACATTACATAACATACCATAACATAGCATAGTGTAGCATAGCATAACATAACATAGCATAACGTAACATAACATACCATACCATAACACAGCATAGTATAGCATAGCACAACATAACATAACGTACCATAACATAACATAGCTAACATAACGTACCCTAACATAACATAGCATAGCATAGCAGAACATAACATTACATAACATACCATAACATAGCATACCGTAGCATAACATAACATTACATAACATACCATAACATAGCATAGTGTAGCATAGCATAACATAACTTAGGATAACGTAACATAACGTACCATACCATAACATAGCATAGTATAACATAGCATAGCATAACATAACATAACGTACCATAACATAACCTAACATAACATAGCTAACATAACGTACCCTAACATAACATAACATAACATAGCATAGCAGAACATAACATAACATGCCATAACATAGCATACCATAGCATAACATAACATAACTTAACGTACCATTACATAACACACCATAGCATAACATGTATGCCTTATATATATATATATCACTGTAGAATTGAATTGTATCACACATATATATTGCATGTAACAGAACATACTTTTGATTTATATCTGTGTCTGTCTCCAGAGTCGCTGCCCTCCTTTCTCACTGCAAGCTGTTCTCACCACCTGTTGGGCTGTCCCTGGTAGAGTTATACCCGGGCCTGAGCCTGGAATTCTCTCCTAATGGAAACAGGCTTGTGAAGGAGGCCAAGAGTGTGGGAAAGTTTGCCTGTGTGGGAAGACAATGCTGAGCCCCTGAGAGGGGCCTGCGAGGGGAGGGGGTTCCTGGTTGGAATGCATGCCCCCGTGTACAGCTGAGGCATCAGAAGGAGGTTTGCCACAATGGGAACAACTCGTTTCCCCGCACGTAAGAGGACAGGAGGCAGCGGGCAATCCACAGCCCATCCATGTGCACTGAGGGTGCTCGCGCATGCAAATGCTCTGCGTTTCCACTGACACGCATGTGACGTAATTCATATTTTGCAGTCTCCGCAAGAAAAAGTAACTTTTTTTTAGATCTGAACCCTTCAATGAGGGTCACTTGAGTTCTGGTCCTCCCACCCACAGTTGTTAGCTGCGCAGTCCGTCGTGTTAGTTGCAACTCTGCTTAAATAAGAAATATTTCCGGTGTAGGTAATGAGGTTCTGGAGTGGGGTTGCCACTGTAGCCCAAACGTGATTCAGATGCGTATTTTCCCCTGGGAAAATCGTGATTCAGGGCAGGAGAGCAGTGCTTAATTTGTAAAAAAAAAAAAAAAAAGCGTGGCAGTGCCGGAAGCTCTGCTCAGAAGCCCACGGACGGTGCAAATTAAACGTCGACTAAACTTCGACAGGCCCGATACCAAGGCTGGTAGTCTTAAATCCACCTCGTGCCTCTTTAATTAATTGGCAGACCCTCCCGGGCCCTTTACCTCACTCCTGAAGGGTCCTGTTTTCGCTGAGACGCTTTTGATGACTTTCTCTTCCTTAGTTTTTTCGTGAGTGTTTTTCCCTCTCTTGCTCTTGCTAAATATTAGATTCGGAAAAATAAGTGCCAGTCCCCTAAAATAAGAGCCTACTGGCAGGCACCGGCTCAAATTAAAGCACTAGGACAGAACATCTAAAATGTCGGTAGGGTTGGGCCGGAGTTGTCACTTGCCAGACTTCTTTGGCGAGCGCCTTGGCAAATCTTCCCTTTATGCCAGTCCACATCTTCAAAGCCCCTAAGGGAATGTCCGCCTCGATCGCTACATCGAGCACAGAGGGTTTTCTACCATTTAAAATATCACAGTTTTTACTAGCAATGAAAGTACTAGTTCGGCCACCTGACCCCTTCATGACACCACTTCCGCTTCATTGTGTGTGTATGTGTGATAGGATACGAATTTAAAAGTATTTGTTATATGGCATATTTTACTCCTGGGCGGGGGGGGGGGGGGTGATCTCTGGTGGTCGGGGAGGGTACCGTGGGACGAGAACTGCTGGGTGGAGAACGCGCTGTCTCCAGAGGGGGGCAGCAGGTGGCGTCAACACTGGCAAGCAATTGTCTGAACAGGTGTGCTCTGAGCTCTGTGCCAAGCAATAAGGGTTTTCAGCGCACAAGACCAATCTCTCCCACATCCAGTCTGACTCTTTCTCATTCCGTTTATTTGTCACTTCTGTCAATTCGCTTTCTCTTTTCGTCTCCGCCATGGGCGCTGTAAGGCTGTTAGAATCAGGGCTCCAGTCCTAATGAAAGAAGTGTTGGGACTCAGTCACCAAGTTAGGCAGAATGAGTGTGGCACCACTGCGAGTGACATCAACCGTAGTGACATCACAGCGTGCGACATAACAGGAGGTGACGTCATATGAGTTGACATCATGGTGTATGACATCGCATGTGGCATCACAGGAAGTGGCATCACCAGCCATGACCTCACAGGAAGTGACATCAGATCTTAAGACCTTACAGGTCTATCAGGAGTACATTTGAACGCATTACAATATTAAAAAAATTAAATTTTGCATTGGGGTTGTGCCAAAATATTGACGCAACCCAGATGCAAAATCTGGGCCTCAACTTATACATTTGCTTTGTTTAGACCCTGCCGCAAAGAAATTGGCAATAAGGCGAAACATGGCAGTACATCTGTTCTGATTAATTGGTTGCGATGCCTGTATTTTTAAAATATCTCACGAGGTTATGGCCCCTGCTGCAGAAATCTTTGTGGTGTAAATCTAAGGTAATAATAATTGACACTGATATAGCACACGCCTAGTACATGGATTTTACATCTTTAGACGCATATGTATGAGTTTTGAGGCGCAGGGCAGTGCAACAGGTCACCTTACTGTGCTGCCCTGTGTTATGGTGGAAGCTCAGGAATCTGCTGCATTTATCCAATGCTTTGCATTCTGGTACTTTTTCCCTGTTTTGGCGCTGTTTTGGCAGCCTAGCGCAAACACAGGCATCCTTGCACCAGAGTGCAAGGATGCCTGTGTTGTAGGCAGGATTGTTTTTGTGCAGAAAGTGGCACCTTCCTGCACAACAACCATCCTGATAGGCTTTTAGAAAAAAAAAAACATGAAGAAATAAAGATATTTCTCCTCCGGTCCTGTATTTACAAGGTCTTGTAAATCTGGAAATGCGTAAAAAACTATAGGAGTTGCATGGGAACATCCACGCAATGTCCATGGAATACCTACCCAGGGCAGAGTAAGGCAACACAGTGATTTACGTTGCGTTACGTTACTCCTTATTTTTGGAGCCACTCAGAGCCATTCAAAGTGGCTTTGCGTGGCTTCAAAGGTACGGCTTGATGTTTGCGTTGCTCATGCACCACTGTGCGTGGTGGAAGTGCGACGCAAACCGGCTCATAAATTTGGCCCTTCGTTTTTTCCAGAGGTCAGTTATTGAGACATCTACTAGCAGTATATCCCATAATTCACCAAATTGGACTTTGTGCATTATCCAGGAGTTACCCCAGTACTTGTTGGGAGCTGGGCGTTGGAAGAAAATAATTTGATTCCTTTTCACCTTTTGTTTAGGGTAGAGAAGAGGTTTTTAATTGCCAATGGCATTTATTGATATCTTTGTAGAACCTGGCTATTACATAACTGTTTTTGATAGAGGAAATTCATTGTATTCAACTTTGAGCTTGGTTCCCAGCACCAGATTAAAAATCGATTTGTTGGGTTATTTCAGTGACTTCTAAGAGTTTACGACGTGAAAAGAAACATTTCAGAGAAAGTTATTGCCTGGATGTCTGTGAACAGTTGGAAACAGCAGTCACATGTCAGATAAATTACAAGCAATAAAGTGTAAGTTATTGTGAGAAAATATCGCCCACTAAGGTGAGGTCACCCCATAGAAGCCTGAAAGAGGTGGACTTTTGTGGCTGCTCTGCTCCCAGTGTAAACTAGAGTTCGTAGCACATGGAAAAGCTAAGTATTACATTACATTCTCATTTCCTGTGTTATCTAGACTAATCTATATTTTACAAGTGTCTTGCATATTGCTACTTGGATACTTGTTTTCACTTTGTTTTATAGATATTAAGGTTACACATTGTTTTGACAGTGTGTGTAGGCTGCATCTTCTATTCCCAGTTCCAGTAAATATACAGTATTACATCAAAGACTGCTTGCTTGTTACTTACAATTGATTTTTGGATTATTTCATAATTTATTGTGGCAAACAACCAAACTCACATAAGTATAATTAGTAATTGTCTTGTGATGTTTGACAGTGTTTTTTTGTTTTAAAACCAACCACTGTTTCCAAATAATATATGAAAAGTTGTGGGGTTATTTCTTGAAGAAGCTCTTTTTTTAAGGAAAAAAATATCAAATATAATGCATTTCTGATTAAACCAAATACCGCACAGAGACATGAAGATAAGATGCGCTTTTGATGTGCTTGTGAGGGCTACATTGTTGCGTAGCTTCCTGGGGCCGGAATCCATACCCCAGAGACCTGTGCGGCAGCAGGAGGTGGGAAACTCTCGCAACCGCGCTAAAGTCACTAAATTCTTCCCCTCGTGCGGGACGAGGCTGTGCTGGGCCAGTGCTTAATTTGAGCAGGTGGTTTCCGGTGCTCGGCACCAGCACCTAATTGCCAACACAGGGGCTCATGACAGTCTGCCACATGGTGGCACAGTCTGCCTAATTTAGGTATGAGCACAGCAACAGACGTTTACTAGTTCAATTTACAATGACTAATACTTGCCTCACAAGTCATTCTTATAGCTTTGGGGGCCTGCAAATAGTTTTAATTGTCACACTTGTAGGAGTGTGATGGTTAGTGGCTGTGTTTGTACTGTCATTGGTAGCTGACAGGGGCAATGTGTGGTGCAAGCTGCAGTGGCCCAACGAGAGCCTCAGCACTTATTCTTTTACAAATTAAGCACTCTGCTGGGCCACACATCTTTCGTCTACAGCCAGACAGCATTTGCCGGGGTGAGTGTCTGCTGAGGCGGATTTACCTCTATTATTTCCTGTTTGGGGGAGGAGGAGCTATGATGTGACTGCTGTGTGGCATTCAGGGCCAGCACTAGGTATGGGCAGAGTGGGCAGCTGCCCAGGGCTCCGTAGTCAGCCCTCCAACTTGGGGACCCGCACCAAGCGATAGAGTCAGACCACGGCATGAAAGGTGCCACCTTGCAAGTGCGCCACAACCTTACGAGGCTCCTCTCCCCTGGCCTCACTGCTATGGTATAGCAAGGAGAACACGGGTGGAGGGTGGCCCCATTCCCAGTTGCAAGATACATTCCTCAGGTTTGTTCAGCGATTAGGACTCCACCCCCCACCCACCCATGCAGAGGCACAGTGGGATGGCAATTGCGCTGCTGTTTAGCTCCCTCGCAGTATTAATCCTCTCTGGAGATAAGCAACCCTCACACCTTCAGCCCTTGCTGAGCTGTTGAGAGGTGCTTGTTGGTGACTGAGAGGGAGAGGCTGCAGTTTCAGGAGCAGGGGCATCTATTCAGATGTGAACATCCCAGAATGTGTCACGTCTATGCAAGTCTTTCTTTTTTTGCAGATTTATATAGTACGACTCGACCCGAAGGTATTGGAGCGCTTTACATGAGCAACAGTTAAGGTACAAATGGACAAATCCAATTTAGAGGGGCCTTGCATATTCCCTTTCGGCCAAGGGCCCCAAAAAACCTAGAACCGGCCCTGGTGGCATTCCTGTTCCTTTGAGCAATGGGGAAGCAATGGGGAAGCTGAAGTGCCCAGGTCAATGCCAAGGTATGCCCAGACGTGGGTCCCTTGCTGACTTTGTCACTGGATCCAAAGTAGCCTGGATGATGAGGGTGAAACCCCGAAACCAGTCCCAGTATGCTTGTTTCCAGTCCAGGGAGGATCTGACCTGGCAGTGTGGGCTGGACTGTTCTCACGAGGAACAGGTTCAAGACTGATTTGCATATGGCTGGGTCCAAACTGGGGTGGCTTAGTGAACAATGATGGATTAAACCCAGATTGGTGACTTGGGGGGAGTGTCTGAAAAGTCTCAGCTCTCCGTCATCCATCATCTTATTGTGTATGCTATGTTCGCCCAAAGTGACCAGGGTATACCTAGACGTGGGTTCCTAGCTCACTTTGCCACTGGATTCAAGCTAGACTGGCCCCTAAACCTGTCCCAGGATGCTTATTTCTTGTCCAGGGGGAACTAGCCTGTTGGTTCAGGCTGGACTGTTCCCATGAGGAACAGGGTCAAGACTGTCAAGTTCAAAAGACCTTTATTCGAATTCATTAAAATTCATAAAAGTACCGATCAAAGTTACAACACACAGTAATAATATATATACATACAAATAGTAAATATAACATATGACATTAGATTACATACAGTGACAATACAGTATACCTCAATTCATTAAACTACGTTCCCATTGCGACACAGATCAAACTAGTTACTAAATTCAGGGGTTTTCCATCATTTTACGTGCTTGTATAGCCAATCTTAAAAAAGAAGTCGTACGAAAAGTTAATTCATCACTGTCCAAAGCAATTAACATACAATATGAATCTTTAAGTGACAGTGGTCTGAATTTTTTAAAATACGGAGTTAAAAACCATTTGATAAATTTAAGATAAAATTTACAAAAGAATAAAAAGTGCAAATCATCCTGTGTGCTTACGCCATCACATGGACATAGGGTAGAGTCAGCACTATGGCGATATCCCAATGGAAAAGACAGCATAAATTTTACAGTGCCTGCCCTTAAACGGAACAATAATGATCGCTCCCACCCAGTCATAGGCAGGGAGAGATAGGGTGGCAGAGTTTGACTACACAGTCCATTTCCTAAATATTTACTGACACTTGATTTTTGTGATTCGCTTCTTATCCTTTCGCTATTATAAAGTGCATATAGTGCATGTTTGACCTCATCTTTGTCCTTTGGTTCTATTGTCATAGGATCGTTGAACAGAGTACCTCTGTCAACTTCATTGAGTGATCTGGATACTTCCAAGAACCATGGGATCTTCATTCCTTGTGCACAACTTAAGCAATCTTTTATAATGTTTTGTGTAAGAGCAGCGGCATCATTCCTCCAGATTCTAATCCAGAACAGTGCCGGTCTTGCTCTAATAAAATCACTTATGTGTGATAAATTTAATTCATTATGACAAATAAAATTGGATGAGGAGATCGGTGCACCCAACACTTTTCTACAGAAGCGATTTTCCTCCCTTTGGATGCAGAGGCTGTTTCCTGATCCCCAGACCTCTGCTCCATACGTGGCAACAGGTGAGCACTGTAATTTAAAAATCTTTAAAATAGCCTTAGTGGCACCTATTCTCTTTGGGCGAGGGAGACTCAAGACAGAGTTGTTGGCTTTCGAGAACTTGCTCGTGGCGTGGGCCAAATGCCCACTCCACGAGCCGTTCGCAGCGAAAACCAACCCTAGGTAAGGAAATCTAGGAACAGATTCCAATTTATCTGTGCCTATCTGAATAGTATTGAGTTTCCTTTTGCCTGGGCCGCAGGACATGATAAAAGATTTTTTAAAATTTACCCTCAGGTCTAAATCCTCCATAAAATTTACAAAACTATTTACAAGCAGACGAAGAGCATTAGGGGTGCGGGTCATGAGCACCGCATCGTCTGCATATAGAAGCGCTGGAAGTGGTTTCCCTAAAATAACTGGGACGTCTGTAGTGACTTTTTTCAGACAGGTGGATAATCCATTAATATAAATAATGAACAACAGGGGTGCTAAAACGCACCCCTGTCTCACCCCCCTTCCTATATCAATGGCTCCTGATACCTCTCCACCCATCCCAATACGTACCCGTGCTTTCAGGTCGGTATGGAGATAGGCTAAAAAATTTACAAGGGTATTGTCAAGACCATTGATTGAAAGGATAGACCAAAGCTTCGATCTATTCACAAGATCGAAGGCGGATGAGAGATCCATAAACGCGAGATAGGTGGGGCATGAGCGAGCAATACTATATTTGTCAATTATCAATTTTAGATTTAAGCATTGCTCCACAGTTCCTACCCCACTACGGAACCCCATCTGACAAGGGTCTAAAAAGTCAGTATCAATTGCCCATTCCAGTACTCTGTGGTATATTATGCGACCCAACACTTTTAGCGTGTTGTCCAAAAGGGAGATAGGGCGATAATTTGCAGGGTCAGACCTATCTCCCTTTTTATAAATTGGCACAATAATGCTGGTTGCCCATGTAGACGGCATACTTGTTTTTGGAAGGCTATTGAAGATATTAAGAAATATGGGTGTCCATAAATCGGCATCATATTTAATAATATCAATGGGCAGGCCATCAGGTCCGGGCGCCTTATTTCCCAGGCTCTCTTTTATAGCTAATTTAACTTCATGTTCCAAAATTTGTAACCCACTTGATTGATCAGGAATAAGAGGAGAATACTCCTCTGGGGGGGCAGCATAAATTCTAGAAAAATGGGTCTCCCAAGCTGCACTTGTTATATTGCAGCTAATTTGGGTAAGCTTCTTTCCCATTTCCCTCGTTTTTCTAACGGCGGACCAAAACGGGCCACTGCCACCCAAGTTTGCGCTAATTACCAAAGAGTCCCATTGTTCAGAAAGCAAATTCGACTTCCGTTCAAGTATTTTGGCTTTGTAGTTTTTCCTAGCTAATTGAACGGTAGCTTTACACCTTGGTTTTGTAAGGAGGGCCTTTCTTAATTCTCTGTTTGCCAAGGAGCAAGATGAATCAAACCACCTTGGCTCTGTGCCTTCCTTAGGTAATGGGACTGACAGAAATTTTTTAATTGTTGAGCACAAAACTTCAAAATCAGCAATTAGTTGGTCACAGTTATCACTTGGGAACAAACAGGAGTCAATCAGATGTGGGTGTAGTGTTTGTATGCTATCTAAGATAGCCCCACAATCTATCCCCCTCCATTTTAAACGAAGGCCATCAATCGATGGGGTAATGTCCCTTGCACCATTTAAATTCGCAAAAATCGGACTTGGGGCAAGATCCAGAATTACAACCAGAGGATTATGGTCGCTAAAAGATGTGTGTATCACAGAAGTTTTCACTATACAATCAGTCAACAATGGTGTCGTAAATACATAATCAATAGTGGAGCTACTGTCCCTACCAATATACGTTGGAACATAAGGGGAATCAGAGTTATGTCCTATTCTCAGGGCATCAGCCAAGTCAAATTCAGTGAGTAATTTGGACAATTCTGAACCCCTGCGCTCCGCTGGATCAGAAGAGATCTGATTTTCTGATCCAACACTCACTGCTAATTTTGCATTGAAATCGCCCCCTATTAAAATACCTGATTTGTTATCTACTGAAAGGGAGCATTCCAATGTACTTAAAACCTTAGATAATGCCATAAAGTTCTTATTCGGTACATTATAGAAATCATTATTATAAAAATTAATTAAATAAACTGTGGTCTTTGACTTCAACTTATATTCGAGAAACTGGATATTGGGATTAACAGGACCATCATTCTGCAGGTTTCTGATTGTACCACCTGCAAGGATCTTAATTCCAACAAATAGGCCACCCACTGCTCGACCAAAACTCGGTTTAGGTGAAGTTAGTCTGAAACAGTGGTAGCCCTCAATATATAAATCTCCAACAGCCCATGTTTCTTGAAACATAAGAATATCCGCGTCATTAATTATCTCCATCCATGCGGGATCCAAGAGCTTAGGTTCTAATCCTGCAACATTCCAATTTAGGATTGATAATCCATGGATATTACAAAATTTGCCTGGCCTTACCCCAGCACTCCCTGCTTCCTCAAAAATCGTGTTAACA
Organism: Lissotriton helveticus; assembly: GCF_964261635.1. NCBI lineage: Eukaryota > Metazoa > Chordata > Amphibia > Caudata > Salamandridae > Lissotriton > Lissotriton helveticus. Next base: position 492,449,654 of record NC_136071.1, read on the forward strand.
GCAACAGGGAAATTACAATTGGCAGGCACCGGCTCCATAATTTCCAATGTGCCATCCAAAACCTGGTGGTCTATGACTAATGCTGGATATTCCTTTTGTATACTGATTGTGGCTTGGCTAGGAATATCCATGTTGGGCATTATGACCAGTCAGTCCTGTTCATCCAGGTTAGAAAAGTATTCAAATCGATTATGTGTAGGAATGTTGAACATTGACCTTACTTCAGTTAATGGCTGGAACTGATGGAGGTCATGGAGGTCAGGAGCAGGATAAGACATATCTCTACAGTTATATTGGTGCATGTTTGAGAATTGAAAATGATGATGCGGGGAATGGGAAAAAGGTGCTGACATTGGGATCTGATTCCGCCAATTGTGGCCATTAAAGCCATTAAAGTGACCGGAGTCCTGTTTTTGTAAGAAAAGCGGTGATTTGATCCTGGCACCAAAATTCAGATCTTGATGGGTGGTAATGGGGTTGTTCATCATCATAACTTGTTTTGGAGGTATTAAGTGTCTGTGAAAATAGCCTAGTGGAAGGAGTGTGGTGTTGAATTCATGTGTTGAGGGTAATGGGGCATTTGCTAGAGTTTTCTCTGCCCATTGTGGGTTCTTAAAATTAATTGTAACACAATCACCCTCAAACTTTTTTCTTAGTGGGCCTATCCAACCCACTCTCTGGGTATTCATAATCTCCCTAGCACCTTCAATGGGAAAATTGCAGTTTGCAATTAACCAATGTAAGGTTTTGTTTTTAAGGGATGTAGGAGTTTCCTCTTGGTCCTTCCTTAATTTGGAAACGTTAACTAGAACAAGGACATAGGCCCCGCACTCTGGTGGAAGGTTGATGCGGGAGGGAACCTGACTAGTTGTTTTTCGCAACGGTTGGACCGAGGTTGGGGCATTTACAGGGTTTGAAGGGTGACCCACCATATTCACACTAGTCTGTTTGGTGTTCTGATCCTTCCTTGTAACTGGGGCTACATTATTACAGTTAGCTGTTGGTTGGCTAACACTTATCCCCTTCGGAGGTGCTGGTGGAGGTTTGGGTGTAATAACTGTGTTTGTAGTTAATACTTGAGGGGTATTAAGTACGGGACCCACTGTTTTGGTGGAGATGGATTTTGTTATATTATTTGCAGTATTTGTTGTGGATAAACTCTTAATAGGAATAATTAGTTCAGCTATTTGCTTTTCTATCCGAGTGAGTCTGCTTTCAATAGGGGATAGATAAATGCTGAGAAGTTCACCCAGTTTAGCCAACATAAAGTCGGTTACTGCTACAGTGTTGTCATTTATTGTACCATCATTCGCTTCTATCCCACCCTGCTGCTCCTCATCTCTTTCTACATCCTCACCATCCTTAGTATTCTCCTTTGCCCTGCTTGTATTTGGGTTGGATTTAGAGTTGACATTACTCCCAGTTTGGTTGTGTTTACTAACCTTCGAGGGTTGGGGTTTAGGTGCATGTTGTTTTTGAATGGCGCCCTCCCGTCTGCCCCTTAATTCCCTCGTGTTTTCTGCTGATGTAATTTTGGGAGTAGGGGTCATATATAAATCCGGGGTCTTCTCTAAATCCGTGTCAGTATCTGTGTCAGAATCTATCACGGGGATAGAGGCGGAGAGATTTACTACATTGGGGATAGTGTGAATATCGACGCACGTGTGTAATAAGGGTCTGATGTTGGCTGGCAAAACCTGGGCAGGTGTAGTAGCAGAGGCAATGAGTCCCAGGGACGAACGTTTAGCATTGGCAAGATCTTGCGAAACCCTACGTTCAAGAAGAGATATACCCTGGTTTATGGCATCATTGGCCTTGATGATAAAGTTATCGATAGGGCCAGTTTTAGAGCTACCTCCGGCAGCAGCTGTTCTACTACGACTCCCCCTTGGAGACATAATAGCAGTGGGTGGTAGTATGCTGCACCTATCGCGAAGTGTAATCACAGTTAGAGACTTATGAAGGACTGCAATATACAAATATACAGTTACCCAGATACCTGGGGCACAGTATCATAATAATAATAAATAACCACCCAAAATCTATATCAAGTCACAAAAGATGGCTAGTAGTCAATATATTCATACACCCAGGCCAAATGTTAATTGAATGGGACGGTACACCTCAGTCCTCGGAGCAGCTACCCAAACTCGATGTCAGAATCAGAACTGTCAATACCTTTGGGTTGGGATGTTAGAGAGCTGCGCCCGTCCCGTCCTCCTCCGGCCTCTGAGGGCAACAGAGGGCCCGCCCTTGTCCCGGGCTTCTCCCGCGCGCGACTCGCGTGGCGAGAGGGGTGTCAGCGTTTTTGTAGCGCCTCCTGGCGCTCCTAGCGCGTCACAGGCGCGCTGTCCCACAGGCTGCTGGGAAGTGTGGTCCTGGGGTCAAGATTACTGCCGCCGTTCCCCTCACGGCACCGCCCGATGGCGTCCCGGTAAGTTATGCCAAGAACTGGTGTCCCCCCTGGCCTCGTGGGGGTCAGCGTTTTTGTAGCGCCTCCTGGCGCTCCTAGCGCGTCACAGGCGCGCTGTCCCACAGGCTGCTGGGAAGTGTGGTCCTGGGGTCAAGATTACTGCCGCCGTTCCCCTCACGGCACCGCCCGATGGCGTCCCGGTAAGTTATGCCAAGAACTGGTGTCCCCCCTGGCCTCGTGGGGGTCAGCGTTTTTGTAGCGCCTCCTGGCGCTCCTAGCGCGTCACAGGCGCGCTGTCCCACAGGCTGCTGGGAAGTGTGGTCCTGGGGTCAAGATTACTGCCGCCGTTCCCCTCACGGCACCGCCCGATGGCGTCCCGGTAAGTTATGCCAAGAACTGGTGTCCCCCCTGGCCTCGTGGGGGTCAGCGTTTTTGTAGCGCCTCCTGGCGCTCCTAGCGCGTCACAGGCGCGCTGTCCCACAGGCTGCTGGGAAGTGTGGTCCTGGGGTCAAGATTACTGCCGCCGTTCCCCTCACGGCACCGCCCGATGGCGTCCCGGTAAGTTATGCCAAGAACTGGTGTCCCCCCATATTTGCATATGTCTGGGTCCAAACTGAAGTGGCTTAGTGAGCAGTTGAATTAGGATTGATTAAAACCAGATCTGTGACTGGGGGCGAGTGTCAGAAAAGTTTCAGCACTCTGTCTATCATCTCATTGTGTTTGCAGGGAGGGCTCAGTCACCAACACCCTCCCCAAAACCCACATCGATCAACAGAATGTTACAAAGGGCTATATGGGTCATGGCCACAGAAACTGAACTAATGGAGGGACGACGGCCAGTGCTCCTCAACATGCCCTTAGATTCTCTCACCTAGTAGTCCAGTGCATTCTGCAAATGGGACCCCCTTGGCTCTTGTCCAGCCTGGAGTTAATGGCCTGCGGCAGCTTTTGATAATGATCATTTCACAATAGTGGAAAGGTGTGTGGAATCCAATTTTGCAGGCAATAAAAAGTACAAGACCCACGCACCCTCAAGCTCACCAGAGGTGGCAGAGACAAACTCTTTCCATCTTGCCCCATAGATGGCTCAGTTCCAGAGTGAGATAACAGGGAGGACCTCCAGCCTCCTTGAGTAATGGCCCTGGTGAAGGACATTTTAGCCCAAGTTAAATCCGTTTTACTTGTAGAATTTACACCGCCAGTAGCTCGTTTGGCCATGGTAGAACAAACATGCAGGGATGTTTTGTGTTCAACTCCCAGGGGGTCAAAGCGTGTAATGGAAAGAGGTAGGCCGATTCGGCCTTCTCTTTGGCCCTGCCCAGGACTAGTATCACAAGCATAAATGGGAGTAGGTTGTCATACGGTACTAGAATCGGCAATGTGGAGCCGGATGGCTTGTAACTAGGGTGATAAAGTGTGTGGCCACAGACAAAATCCAGCGTGGCCACACACTTTATGGAACATAACCACACCGTGGCACAGTTAAAATTCATGGTCCTTGAAATCATTGAGAAGAAAGAAGGAAGGGACAACAATAAGTTCCTTCTACAAAGAGAAACAGAATGGATTTATCGTTTGCAATCTTGCAAACCATTCGGTCTCAATGACCGTATTGAACTGAGTTGCTTTTTATAAATACCCGATGTGGTATTTAAGGACACATATCCCTTGTGCGTTTCTACTACAATGTTGTTCATGTTCCCAGTTCATTCATTTGTATTCATTTGTATGACATCACCATATCTATCACATCATCAACCGCACTTGTATTCATTTATTTCACGTTTCCCTTATCTTATTCATTTATTTCACGTTTCCCTTATCTTTTTCCTTTCATCTTTCATTTCATATTTCTTTTATCATCCTGGTTCCATCATCCATTTCACCTTATCCGTCTTCACTTTGCCTGTTCTAAGATGGCCGACCTGTTTTACCCAAGATTCATCCTTCGTCGATTCTCATCCCTACACGCTAAACTTGGGTCCCTCGTTTATGTTTATTTAGCGCTCTCTCGCGAAATACAAACACACCGTTTTTGCAAGCTGCGCCCAGCAGACAGCACACACGGAGACCTCGTTAGTCCCATACCAGAACCCTTTTCCGGTAAGCTTCAAGCTCTTGTCACTTGACCAGTCCCGCGTAAATATTACTTGCATCTACCACAAATCCAAGCGCTAACTTTTTTTACCCTTGTTTTTTACCCTCGTTCTTTCCAGCTCTAATGACCGCTGTGAAAACACGTGAGCGTTTTTTCTCATAGCGTTTTCCTTATAACTTTGTTTTGTACCTTTTTTCTTACACCTTGTCTCTTGGCATGCTATGACTCGTTTCTTTCAACTCGGGGTGCGCCCTCGTAATACACCTGCACCTTATCAACCTGTTTTCATTTATTTTGTATCAACCACGCATATCACACGTGCACAATCTGTTTTTATATGTTTGTTTAGTACTCACCACTATCACTGGGAACTTTTCGTTTGGATCTACGCATTGAATATAATTGTTACATTATGATGCATTTTGATGCAAATGAAGGTCGTTCTTGTTTTCAGAGCTCCTTGAGAAAGGGCACCTGTCCCGAAATGCATTGGAGCGACTATGATTTGATCTAATCCATGATAAAGCCTGTTGAAGTTGATGAAATGAATCCACATTCATGAAAGGCTAAACAAAACATCGTTTAAAGTAAAAATAAAGAAATTTTGAAACCCAATGGAGTCTATTCACATTTGATGAACCAGAGGGAGTGCCCAAATACTGGGATGTGCACACAGGCCGTGTCCACACATCATTGAGATTCATATTCTTGGCGCAAACGGACGGTTACACCACCAGTTGGAGCACCTCTAAAAACAATAATTTGCTAAAAAGACTGAACTAAAACTTTGCTCTTAAAACGCAGTGCATTGCCCACACCATTTTTTATCTAACTTCTTCCGCCCTCAAGGCAATAGCACGCATTCAAAATGCAATACGAAACAATCTCAAAATCAACAGAAGCTAGAGCAGACCTCCTGGCATATGGAGACGACGAAAAAGAACGCATCTATGCTTTAATTCAAGACGACGTATCACAAGAATCCAGCAGTCGCACAAGAGAACAATGTGTCAAACATCTCCTATATCTGTCAAAATGCCGTATTAACCAGCAACTACACGCTAAAACACTAGTGAAATATCATCAAACCCTTCGCATTCCCCGTGGACTCAGAATTGCACTCAAACCGTCTCTCTGCAAGAATTCCAAAAACTTCCAAGCTAAATGGAACGCCATCCTAAACAAATGCAGCCTAGATCTAATTTTACTCATCATTGAGGAATTGTCTACTATCCTAATTGAATTGACCAACGAAATTAAAGAAGTTGAAAAAGAACTTGAAGTATTTAAATCATCTGAAGAATTGTCACAAATGTTAGAGGATGTTAAAATACAATTAGAAAAGCATACTAAGGACATCAATGATAGTGATGAAGCAAAGCTTCGCATATTTTGCGACTTGCCGAATTCATGAACCTCGTTTATGTGTAACAAGGTAATAATTTGTACGTCTTACTAACGTTTATTCTATGTTTAAACGAGGTTCCCCGACGCTTGCCTATGTGTTTTACTAAAATAATTAACTCGAGTCGTTTAAAAATGGCCGCTGCTTGAAAGTAAGTGTCTGCGCATGCGTCAGTCACACTCACGTGTCCTGATGTGTTTGCAGAGTTGGAGGGAAATAATTGCGCATGCGTAATACTTAGCTTCGCCATAACGTGGTACTGCTCGTGCCACTGCTCTTGTATCTGTTTATATGTAGCTAACATTTAGGTTGCATAAGTATATTTCTTAATGATAAGTCGAAAGTATAAACGCTGTGATGTGTTTTCATAATGTTATTTCTATGTATTAATTTGTTCTCGCTTACTTTTCATGTACCGCGGGGAATGGGGGTCTGACTGAGCTGAATGCCATCTTGGAGGGCCTTTCTGCGCATGCTCCTCCATCTGGGGAACTGACAACCTTGGCTGATGGAACTTGGCCAGCTGGCAGGGATGGGCAAGATGCTCCTGAGAACTGACCTGAAAACCCAGGAAAACGGAGCCATGTGTCCCTATTCAGCAACAATGTAAATTGTCATTGTCTTTCCCTGCAGTTTCTCATGGGAACCCCAATCTTGCTAGGCGGTACCCAAAGATGCAAATTAGGCATCCAAATAGTGTGTTATGATTGGTGTGTTACCCAAAGCCTACCTTAGGACCAATCCAAATTGAGGGATTCTGATACTTTGCAACATTGGGGGGTGGTACACCGTCCCCAAACTGTATATCTACCCTGGGTTCACCTAGGGAATTGTCCGACTTGTCTGGTTTAGCTGACCTGTCACTGACCCATCGTACTCAATAGGTGACTGAAGATACAGAGCGCTGCGGAGCACTCTGTCCGAAATTGACCATAGACTAAGGTTCTACTGAACCTTAAAGTGCTGGCGAAGCACTTTGCTGGGAGTTCGCTGACTCAATCGGGGTCTTGATCGATAGCTGCAGAGAGGGTGGAGCGCAGGCGTTGCTTCCAAACTGCGGGTGCGGTCCTGTCCTGAGCGGTCCTGTCCTGAGGGTTTGCTGTCCTGTCCTGAGGGTCCTGTCCTGATTCCTAATCTGAGGGTATCCTGTCCTGTCCTGGGTGTCCATTCTGCACCTGCTGTCCTTTGAGGGGTATCCTTCCTTGAGGGTTTCCTGTCCTTAACTGACCCGTGGCCAGGGTTTGGTTTCCACACCAGTCTAGGTAAATATTGCTCTGAATTCTTTAAAACTTGCACCTTTCTATTTTTCTGTCTTTTGCTTCAATAAAGAGACACCTTTGCACTTGTTGATTTTCCATGCTTTTGCCACAAATTGATTGAAACATAAAGTCATTTGCATAGCTTCTCAAACTTGTTCCTATGTTACCCTACCTTTTAGAAATCATATTTTGCATTGCAGTTTGTCATTTTCTGATATGGTCTAGAACGGCCTTACTTAAACTATCTAAAGAATTTTTACCTTGAATGCATAGCGTTTCTTGTTGCATCTCATATTTGCATTTCCATGATTACCCTGACTTTATTTTTCTATAGTTATGTACTCTTCATTATTTTGATTATTGATTGCCTTATTCTTTTAAACTTGATGCTTAACGAAAACGAACTTTAGATAAAGCTTTTAAAACTTCCAGTTGTCCGTGGTCATTATACAACAGTATTGAATGTCATTTTGAGTTGGTATTTTGCTGCCTTTCCTTTTACAGCTAGCTCCCTGATCCGTTGAGGTCATAGGTACCCGTGTCGGTGGATGGTAAGTCGGGTACGCTGAGTAATAACAGTAGGGAATTCACACAAATTGGTGGCAGCCCGTGAAGTCACCCTGTCAATGAATAGCGTGAATTGAAAGTATATGGGCCCCGAAGCCGGAAACGGCGAAATTATTGGCTGGGTGACCTCGCGCGCTCCATCAGTTTTTCTGGTAGAGCAGAGGATGGTTAGGGACTAGTTGAAGGTTAGGCAGGATTAGTTAGGCTAGCTAAGTCGGTAGCTGCTAGTATATAAATGCTGCTATAAGAGCGGCTGTTCCGAGGGACCCGATCACTCTCTTGTGAATACGCTGCTGAAATTCATGAATTGTTTTATTATTGTTATTCTTGTTCTTATCTTGTTATATGTATTAATCCATGCGTTTGTAAACCGTGTCAGTCAGTGTTGTCCGAACTCCCCGGGGAATTGAAAAGGCAAGTGGTGAATAGAATCCATTGTCTTGAGGTCACAGGCTTAAGGAAAGTTAGGTGCAGGTTAGGATAACCGGGAAGCACTAACTAGGGTTTTTTCTGAATACATGTGTAAATAAATGTCAGTAACGAAGTTCATTGGCAAAAATCCCATAGTGGCGTAACCTAGTAAGGGTCACATCGGAAGAGTAGCAGGTTCTTCGGAGCTAGGGTGAAAGCAGAGGGGTCCGCTGGGAAACCTTAGACTCGAATATATCCCGAAGAGTGGATGAGTTTAGGGGAATAACAGGTTCACTAATGCTAGAGTGAAGGGTAGGCGGAAGAGATCTACCGGCAGCGCGTGAAAAGTAAATGGAAGTAGTTTACTTGCAGTAAAACAAAGCTTTCCTGTCTAGACACTTGAGCACTGTGGCGAATGTGTATTCGTTGTTAAATAACCAAGCACTGAGCACTTTAGAAAGAAAGAAAGTTTCCGTTACCTTGTAAAGGGAGGGAGTCAGCCGCGAAGCGTCTCTGACGTCACTCCGTGCCGCGCTGGGATTGGTAGAAGCAGCGGGCGGGTAGCGGGACTGGAATTGTAAAGGAGGGGTGAAGCGCCGGAGCGTGAGGACAGTCTCACGAAGGGGCCGCGCACCCATTGGCCGAGATTCTTTGAACGCGCGCACCTCATTGGTCGCACGGAATTGCAAGACGCGTTCTGATTGGAGGTGACTTTGTAAACAGAGTTAAGCGTAGAAATCGTATGTGGCACTCGTATTGTCCAGAGACTAGACCAGATCCAAGGAACCAAGGGTTTGAAAGGGATCAGTGGAAAGCCAATAGATACGATATTATGTACGGAGCTAAGAGAAAAATGTCCCTTGTAAATAGGGTAAAGAATTATTTTTAAACGGACAAACCGATTAAGTCCAGAGAGGGCGTTATTGTCCCGCCACCGAATACTCCCGCCTCGTTCATGATGTTTGACCGGGGGTACAATACCTGTGTGTGGTTGGAAAATTGGGTAAAGTACACAAAAGATGACGGAATATTGGCTTTTCCGTTAGACGGTACTTTCAATGGCAGGATTTTATTTAATTTAAGAACCCGAATGAACGAATTACATCCCAGACCGAGACTAACGCAGTATGAGGCATTAGAGGAATGGGAGATTGAGGCTTTTGAAAGAGAGAAACCCCGGTTGGACAAAGGTCTGACCAAGTGGTACCCAAGGCTGAAACAAGAGACCAGGGACAAGAGGATGAAACAGTGGAGACAGAGCATGATTGTTGAGGGTCTGTTTCCCATGATGCCAGCGGGTGCCCCTTCTGCGGGAGAGAAAAAGACAGAAAAGAGTAAGCATTGGGGAGCGCCTGGGGAGTCAGATGATGAATTATTGGATGACATTTTTACGCGAAGCCCGCCCCCTTATAATGAGGGAGCCCGACCTTCCAGTGTAGGAGAGAATCCCCAGCGCCCATCTATTAAGGAGGAGGACAGATCCCTAGTTAGGGGGGGAGGTGGCCAGGTACTGCCCTATTTTGAGAATCCCGGACCCGCGGAGGTACGAGATATATATCCTAGAATGCCCGTGAGCCCGGAGGAAAAATATTCCCGTGAACGAGCCTTTTTCCCCAGATCTCTTTATGAAAACGAAGAAAAGCCATTAAGTTCAGGAATGCCCTTTTTGCAGCCTCCATATGGGGAAGAGCGCAGGTCATTTGGCACCGGAACTTTGTTCCCAAAACCAAATTATGGTGGAGGACCGAGTGAAACGCATCCTACTGCCCCGAGTTTTACCCCTCACCTGACCCCACAGATAATACCTGACCGGACATTAGGAAGAGTACTAGATGAAAGGGAGCAAGAGGCCATAGCTAAACAGAGGACAGAAATAATTCAGAAGATCTCCCAGTTAAATGCCAGTCCTGAGGCTTTGACTATTCCGGTAACAATCGGACCAGTGGTTCCGTTGTATGGGAATAATCAAGGAAGTTCAAACCCTCCAGTTATGAACCCAATCATGGCCCCGCCGAGGCAAGAGCCCCTACTGATAGACGATCAGTCCAGTGAGTGCGAGTCCGAAGTTGTGTTTTTGGACCTGCCAAACAAACAGACCGGGAAGGGAGTGCAGAAGAGGCATAATCCTTTTAATGCGAAAGAAATTAAACTAGAATCAACGTCAGGTACTAGGAGTGTTTCTTTGGTAACTCCGGAGGAAATTGAAAATTGGAGTCGTGAATTAGAAAAACAGACTCCGCAAACGAAACCTTTAGACCTCTACAAACTGAGGGTAGAAATAGAGGAATTAATGGCAGGAAATGTGGGATTGGACAGATTAAATACCTACTCTGAAGAAGAGTTGCTGTTTATGTGTAAAAGCCTTACCAGAAGTACCCGAGTGCTCCACGAAAAGCTGACAGACACCGCAGCTAGTATGGGGGTAGATATTTCCAGATCCAAGCCCTTGCAGAAACCATACCGAGCTGAATTCTCAGACAAAGATATAGAGAACTTGAATGTGTCAGGGAAAAAGTTGCAGATTAAAGAGTTGCTTGCAGTGTTGCAAAAATGGGGAGACGTGGAAAAATGGAAAAGTAGGTGGGCACGAAAGAAAGATGAGGCTCGATCCAGACAAGCCACCCCTGAGTTCCCTTTGAGAGAAGTAGACAAGCCCGAAACGTTATGCCCCATGCGTGAAGTACCAGGTGGGAGGTATGTGCACGTTCCATGGTCCAGACAGGATATTGTGTCCTTTACTAACGATTTCCCGAAACTGCGCGAAAAGCCAGTGGACTGGTACCGGCAGGTGGAAAGGTTCGTAAAGGTGCAAAAATGCCTGTGGAAAGACCTGGACGGATTTTTCGACATTGTGGTCCCGGTAGATCTATGGACCGAGTGTAAAATAGCCATAGGCTGGCCTAGTGAGGAGTACCCGAGGGACTCCAACACAGGGGAGCCGTCGATTGAAGTGATGAAAAAATACGAACAAGTAATGCTGCATTTGAAAAATAAGGTGCCCGCAAAGGAAGCTGATTGGACCAGGATAGATAGAACCACGCAAGAAAGAGACGAGACAGTGCACTCCTATTATGAAAGGCTGTTGCAGGTGTTTAAAACGTACAGTGGTATAGATAACATCGAGATGAAGGATATGACACATTTCATTTACAGGTTTGTAAACGGTTTAAGGCCTGAAATTTGTCAGTGGATAAAGGATAACAAAATTTGTTGGCACTCCAAAAAGATAGATGAGGTCCTGCGGTACGCAAAGTACTGCGAGGACGAGATGGCAGAAAAGAAAAAGGCTCTCAAGGAAAAGGTCATGTGGGCTCAGGTGAAGCTCGCAGAACAGCAGGAAAAACAGTTGAGTAACATGGGCAAAACAACTCAGAACCAAGGTCCTGGGGGTGGGGGAGGCGGCAAGTCCCGGCCCAAAATGAGCAGGGAAGAGGCTATGAAGAAATTTCCCTGTCACCAGTGCGGAGAAATTGGACACTGGCGTAACGAGTGTCCTTATTTGCCTGACGATAACCCCAAAACACCTGATTTAACTCCACAGACGCAGAAAGAAAGACCAAGAAAGACTCAACCACAGGTAAAAACAGTTCAGGTGCCCCGAGCTCCTAAGCAAGTACATAAGGGAAAAGGCACAGAGGGTGATGAGATAGAAGTCTGGGAAAGCCATGAGAACAGAAATGCAGCAACTTCGCAGTATCTGTTGAACGATACCTTCCTTTGTGATGACCAGTACTGACGGGGCCTGAGAGGGGAGGACGAGGAGTGCGTACTTGGCGCCTCTTTGCCGGTAGACCAGTCCGGACCATACATAGAAGGAAAGGTTGACGGAAACGATGTCACCTTTCTGTTGGACACTGGCGCTACCCGTTCTACTGTGAGAACAGTGGACGTTCCAAACCTACCCCTCTCGGGAGAAGCCATCCAAGTAGTAGGTGTAACTAATCAATTGATTAGTACTCCTGTTACCAAGCCCATGGAGATCTCAATCGGAAACTTTAAGGAAATGCATAGATTTGTCGTTTGTGACACCAGTCCAGTGAACTTACTGGGACGTGATTTGCTGTGCAAAATGAACTGTACCATCTTTTGCACACCAAAGGGTGTTGAAATTCAGACCCCAGATGAAGACGGCATTTATAAATTAATGTTAATGAGACCTGACTCAGAAATTAAACGAATGACCATGCAGGATTTGCCCCAAGAACTCCAAGACGCAGTGAAGCCAGAGGTATGGGACTTTACTGGGAAAGATGTAGGGTTAATGAAAAACGTGGACCCCATACAAATAGCAATCAAGGACAATGCGGTATACCCCAATACTAAACCCTACAGAATGAATGCAGAAGTGAGAGCTGGTGTTACTCTGGAAATACAGAAATTGCTAGAAGGAAACATCATACAGGAAGTAATGAGTAGCCCATGTAACTCACCGATTATGGGCATCAAGAAGCCTAGTGGCAAGTACAGAGTAGTGCAGGACCTACGAAAAGTCAACAAGATAGTGATCCCTTGGTGCCCTATTGTCCCGAACCCAGCAGTGATTCTATATCAGATTCCCTGGGATGCTGAGTGGTTCACTGTGATAGACTTATGTCATGCATTCTTTTCCATTCCCTTGCATCCAGATAGCAAATTTCTTTTCTCATTTGCCTTCAATGGTCACGTGTATGTCTGGAACCGGGTCCCTCAAGGGTACACAGAGAGCCCCTCTATCTTTAATCAGATCTTGAAAAAATGTTTGGAAACTTTGGTCTTACCTGGGAACTCTGTCCTAGTGCAATACATAGACGACCTCTTGGTGGCGTCTAAAAGTCATAGGGATTGTGTGATTGACACCATTGCCCTACTGAATCACCGGAGTGAGAAGGGACATAAAGTGGCCCCTGACAAATTACAGTTTTGTGCAAAATCAGTGAAATATCTGGGGCACCAGATAGAGAAAGTGGTCAGGAAAGTGACATCAGAAAGAGTGAGAATAATTCAAAAGATGCAGTTACCCCGTACTCAGAAAGAAATCAGAATGTTCCTGGGAGTGATAGGATACTGCAGACAGTGGATTCTGGGATTTGCAGTCCTAGCTAGGCCCTTGATAAAAATGACCAAGAGAGGAACTCCCGATATTGTAGAATGGGATGATGAAAGCTTAACAGCCTTCACCAAACTGCGAGATTGTCTGTGTACAGCCCCTGCATTAGGGATGCCAGACTATTCCAAAGAATTTGCCCTATTCTGTGACACTCGCGATAATTGCGCGTTGTCAGTCCTGACACAAAATCATGGCACAACGAGAAGGCCTGTAGCATATTTCTCTGCCACCCTGGATCCAGTGGCTGCTGGATTACCAGGTTGTCTGAAAGCAGTAGCTGCTACCTGCGCAAGTTTAGAACAAAGTGAGTCCATTGTCATGGGACACCCTGTAACTGTGTATGTCCCACATGGAGTGGTAATTTTACTGACCAGAACAAAGACTCAGTACCTCACCCCTAGTCGGCTGACTAAATACGAGAGGATTCTTGTGGGTGCTGCAAATGTAAACATTGTTAGGTGCAGTATTCTGAACCCAGCCACTTTACTCCCCGACCCAAAGGATATGAAAGGTGGGGTGGATGATGAGCATGATTGCATTGATTTAACAGAATTCAATACCAAGCCACGTCCAGACATTAAAGAAACACCATTGCCTGAGCATGACAAGGAACTATTTGTGGATGGTTCATGCCTAAGACATGAACAAGGAGGCCTGAGTGCTGCCTATGCGGTAGTCTCCTTAGACAAAATTGAAGAAGCAGGTTATCTATATCACATAAAGTCTGCACAAGTAGCCGAATTGATTGCTATGATAAAAGCTTGCCAAATTGGGAAAAACCTACGCATATACTGACAGTATACTGACAGTCAGTACTGTTATGGGGTCGTGCATGACTTTGGCCAGTTGTGGCTACAGAGGGAGTTCCTGACTTCATCAGGTACCCCTATTCGAAATGGAAAAGTGGTTCAAGACTTTTTAGAGGCAATCCAGTTACCAAAGGAACTGGCAGTGGTGAAATGTGTTGCTCATCAGAAGGGCATTGACACTGTATCCCTGGGAAATGATTTTGCTGATCGAGTGGCCCAATGGTGCGCCAGAGATCGGTATATCATAAATCCAAAACGAGGGGGGCCAGGAACCAGCTGCCAACTTCAGGTGTTTGAAGAAGTGCCTACATGGGATGAAGTGAAAGAGTGGCAGCAGGCGGCACCTTGGCAAGAAAGAGAGAAGTGGAAGGAGGATGGGTGTAGACCTAGACGTGTGGATGGTGTCATCTTAGGTCCAACTGGTATGCCTGTGTTGCCTAGACACTTACTTAGCACAATGGCGAGGTTGATACATGAAGGATCACACATTGGTAGGGACGCCATGATTCTAGTGTTCCAACAGACTTGGTACAGTAAAAAGTTCAGGAAAGTAGCAGAGTCCCTCTGCCAGAGGTGCCTGCCATGTCAAAGGATGAACGCAGGCAAGAAAACTGTGGTGGAACTGGGGAAAATTGGGAGATCAGGGGGTCCCTTTGTGAGAATGCAGATTGATTTCATCACCATGCCCCGTTGTGAAGGGAAGCGATATGTCCTTGTCATGGTCTGTTTATTTTCGAAGTGGGTGGAAGCTTTCCCTACTCCCCAGAATGACGCGCTGACCGTAGCCAAGTGTTTATTGAAAGAACTGATACCTAGGTTCGGGGTTCCAGTCACTATTGAATCAGATAGAGGCAAACATTTTCAGAATGAAGTGATCGACGAACTCTGTAAGGCCTTTGGAATCTCACAAAAGCTCCACTGTGCATACCGTCCAGAGGCTTCTGGAATAGTGGAACAAGTAAATGGAACTATCAAAAACAGACTAGCAAAACTGTGTGATGCATCTGGCATGACCTGGGTGAAGGCCCTGCCCCTGGTCCTGATGGGACTCAGAAGTGTTCCTGACCGTAAGACAGGCCTAAGTCCCCATGAAATCATTATGGGAAGAGTAATGAGACAAGCATGGGTGCCAGGAAGCAAACTGTTGAGTATTACTGATGATTTGGTGCTTGAATACTGCAAGAGATTGGGTGACCAAGTGCGTTCTATCTCTCGCCAGATCGGAGAAGACGCCATCCTCAATCCAACGACTCCTCTCCACAAGCTGGTCCCAGGGGACTGGGTAAAGATAAAGAAGCATACTCGGAAGAGCTGCCTGGAGCCAAGGTGGGGAGAGAAACGTCAGGTGATCCTGGTAACTACCACAGCAGTAAAGTGTGCAGGGGTTCCACGTTGGATACACGCCAGTCACACCCAGAAGGTATTACCAGACAAGGAGCCAGAAACAGAAGGGCGTCCAGCAGAGGACTCTGCAGGAGCCAGACCGGAGGTAGCTGACGACGTACAGCCCAGTACCAGTCGAGCTGCAGAATCAGCAGACGTTGGCCCAAGAATAGTTGACAACGAACTACCAAGAGCCCAACATACTGAAGGGGTCCAAGAAGCTGAGCCAGAAGTAGCTGAAGACGAGCTGCCGAGCATATGGCCAGAGGAGTGGATTCCATTGATTGATCTCACTGAAGACCCCATTCGAACGAGTGAGAGACTTTGGGAAGGTAGAGAGTGGACTAGAGAGGAAAAGCAAGGCACAGGCGAAGAGCCTCAGAATCTTGAGATTCACATCAAAACTGAGGAAGGAGAAGGTCAGACAGGGACAGAACAAGTGATTGATACAGAACAAGTGATTGATACAGAACAAGTGAATGATACAGAGCAAGTGCTCGATACTGAACAAGTGAAGGATACAGAGCAAGTGATTGATACTCCTCCACTGACTCCTGATATCGAGAAGGGACAGACTAGACATAGTGTAATAGTTCGAGCAGAAGAAAATCAAGAGATCGAAGTGCTTGAACAGGATCAGATAGAATTAGAAGAACGTGTTCAGGAAACAGAAGCAGAGACATTTGAAAGACAAAACCAAAACTGTCCTGAACGAGGCCAGATTAGTGACCAGGCAGAAGAAATAGATGCGAGCCCTGGAATTAGTCAGATAGAAGGGGAAGAAACTGAAAAGGAATTGCCACAAACTAATGAAAACAAGAGGGCTAGAGAAGAAAACGAAGTCCAAGTGCCAACTAAAAGACTTAAGAAAAGAAAGCACGTAGAGCCTGGCTTCGTAAAGAAATTGAGACTAAGAATAAAAACAGTGGAAGAAAAACGTGCAAAAGAAAGGAGAAATGCTCGCATAGCTGAGCAACAAGAAAGTACTTCCAAAAGAAGGAGTGATCGAATAAAAAGACAAAACAAGAAGTACAAGTCACCTGAATGGACACTTGTGTTGGAAGAACTTGAAGATCTTGATATAACTGACGTAAGCGACGGAGAGCCCGTCCCTGAGTACTCTGACGAAGAGGAAGAAGAGCCACCGTGAATTTGCACAAAGTAAGCTACTAGTGTAAAGTCACAAAGAGGGGTCGAGAAACTTCTTCTGAAGCCAAAATGTCTGATTCAAACTTGAATGGTAGCTCTAGTTGCAGTCGTTGCAAAACATGCTGCAAGGTATGTGTCTGTAGTATAGTTGTACTGATATTACTCTGGATAGGACTAACAGTTTTCATTCCCTTTGCAGTAAGCAAAAATACTAATATTGTCCCTACTGAAATTGTAAATACTGACAGTGAGGAGCTGACAACACAGAGTGTAGCCAGACATGAGAGAGCACTGAGACAAACAAAACAAGACTTAGAAGCATCAGATGAGGGAGAACTACATTATCATGGAGTTAAGAACAGGACACACTTAAATGTTTTCGCAAACTTGTTAATACACTATGTAGAGACTATGGAAATTGAAGATTGCTATGTCTGCATGAAGCTACCTACCTCTGTAGCTGAAGGCGTGACATACCATCACTTGCCGCTGACATATGGAATCTCCTGTAGCATTTTAGCTAGTTTATTTTACAAAAGAGGACCGTTACAGTACTATTACTCTAATAATGACGTGATCTTTTCTGAGCTTCCTATACGTGGGAACTTGAATCCTGTACATACCAAAAGCGACGTAATAAGATATATGGGAGACTATTTCCTGACTATTGGTGATATTGACATAGGTGACGCACACAGAGATAACTTGACTTGTTCTTTGCGTGAGCAGGAAAAGATGTTCCTGAACATGGCAGAGAAAAGGAGAATTAAAATACAAAAGAAAGCAAATGACGAAAGTCAGAAAAGACCAAGGTGGGCAGAGAACATGGAAGGCACCTCAACTGGTGGGGCGGGTCCTGCTCTGTTGCTGGATTTTGAAAAGAAAGGCAAGCTATGTCTTCACCGCGAGAAGACTAGCTATTATAATAACATTTTCATTGGTTCCAGTGAATGCGAACATAATTACAAGGTAATTGGAGGTTGGGGTTTCAAAAATGGGTCAGAGCCTGTGTTTCCTGGAATTTATTATATTTGTGGGGACAAGGCTTATTTCAAATTGCCGGATCACTGGTATGGAAGCTGCTACTTTGGCATTGTCTTCCCGAAAATATACCATGTGAATGGAGTTGCTGGAAGCAGTGAAAATACTAATGGCTTAGTGCGTAGTAAAAGAGAAAGTATAGGTGAAATAATGGGTAGTATTTTCAGTGCACTGATACCTGGAGTGGGAGTGGTTCTGAACACTCACAGAATTTGCAAATTGTCCACTATAGTGGATGTATTGTCTACTGACACAGCTCATGGATTTCTGCTGGTCAATACCGAAATGGTTGCGATCAGATCAATGGTTTTGCAGAATCGACTTGCTCTTGATACCTTATTAGCGAAAGAGGGCGGAGTCTGCCGGATGTTGAAGGCGCAACATTGTTGCACTTATATTCCGGACAAAAGTGTACAGCTCAAAAGATACGTGAAAAACATTACTAATTTGGCAAAGGAACTCAAACCACTCGAGGTTGACAGTGCCTGGAAGAGACTGGTAGATGGTCTCTCAAATGTAGGTCATTGGCTTGCTAGCGTAGGTAAAGGCTTATTGTTCAAGGTACTGATGCCAATTGGAATCATAGGGCTTATCCTATTTTTCATATTTGTCTGTTGCAAGTGTCGTAAACACACTAGAAAGCATCAAGTGAATGCCAGAGGAGTGAAACGAAGTGTGGATGAGCTTGAATTGGAAGAAATGAATAATCAGATATACAAAAGGGTGAAGAATTCTCACCCTACCAAAGATGAAAAAGAGAAATTGAATTGTTTGCTGGAAGAGATAGAGATGTATAAGGTGTGATAAGTTGGCATCTGGTTCCATTTAATTTGTGATGATAGTAAATATCATCAAAGAGGGGATTGATGAAGCAAAGCTTCGCATATTTTGCGACTTGCCGAATTCATGAACCTCGTTTATGTGTAACAAGGTAATAATTTGTACGTCTTACTAACGTTTATTCTATGTTTAAACGAGGTTCCCCGACGCTTGCCTATGTGTTTTACTAAAATAATTAACTCGAGTCGTTTAAAAATGGCCGCTGCTTGAAAGTAAGTGTCTGCGCATGCGTCAGTCACACTCACGTGTCCTGATGTGTTTGCAGAGTTGGAGGGAAATAATTGCGCATGCGTAATACTTAGCTTCGCCATAACGTGGTACTGCTCGTGCCACTGCTCTTGTATCTGTTTATATGTAGCTAACATTTAGGTTGCATAAGTATATTTCTTAATGATAAGTCGAAAGTATAAACGCTGTGATGTGTTTTCATAATGTTATTTCTATGTATTAATTTGTTCTCGCTTACTTTTCATGTACCGCGGGGAATGGGGGTCTGACTGAGCTGAATGCCATCTTGGAGGGCCTTTCTGCGCATGCTCCTCCATCTGGGGAACTGACAACCTTGGCTGATGGAACTTGGCCAGCTGGCAGGGATGGGCAAGATGCTCCTGAGAACTGACCTGAAAACCCAGGAAAACGGAGCCATGTGTCCCTATTCAGCAACAATGTAAATTGTCATTGTCTTTCCCTGCAGTTTCTCATGGGAACCCCAATCTTGCTAGGCGGTACTCAAAGATGCAAATTAGGCATCCAAATAGTGTGTTATGATTGGTGTGTTACCCAAAGCCTACCTTAGGACCAATCCAAATTGAGGGATTCTGATACTTTGCAACATTGGGGGGTGGTACACCGTCCCCAAACTGTATATCTACCCTGGGTTCACCTAGGGAATTGTCCGACTTGTCTGGTTTAGCTGACCTGTCACTGACCCATCGTACTCAATAGGTGACTGAAGATACAGAGCGCTGCGGAGCACTCTGTCCGAAATTGACCATAGACTAAGGTTCTACTGAACCTTAAAGTGCTGGCGAAGCACTTTGCTGGGAGTTCGCTGACTCAATCGGGGTCTTGATCGATAGCTGCAGAGAGGGTGGAGCGCAGGCGTTGCTTCCAAACTGCGGGTGCGGTCCTGTCCTGAGCGGTCCTGTCCTGAGGGTTTGCTGTCCTGTCCTGAGGGTCCTGTCCTGATTCCTAATCTGAGGGTATCCTGTCCTGTCCTGGGTGTCCATTCTGCACCTGCTGTCCTTTGAGGGGTATCCTTCCTTGAGGGTTTCCTGTTCTTAACTGACCCGTGGCCAGGGTTTGGTTTCCACACCAGTCTAGGTAAATATTGCTCTGAATTCTTTAAAACTTGCACCTTTCTATTTTTCTGTCTTTTGCTTCAATAAAGAGACACCTTTGCACTTGTTGATTTTCCATGCTTTTGCCACAAATTGATTGAAACATAAAGTCATTTGCATAGCTTCTCAAACTTGTTCCTATGTTACCCTACCTTTTAGAAATCATATTTTGCATTGCAGTTTGTCATTTTCTGATATGGTCTAGAACGGCCTTACTTAAACTATCTAAAGAATTTTTACCTTGAATGCATAGCGTTTCTTGTTGCATCTCATATTTGCATTTCCATGATTACCCTGACTTTATTTTTCTATAGTTATGTACTCTTCATTATTTTGATTATTGATTGCCTTATTCTTGTAAACTTGATGCTTAACGAAAACGAACTTTAGATAAAGCTTTTAAAACTTCCAGTTGTCCGTGGTCATTATACAACAGTATTGAATGTCATTTTGAGTTGGTATTTTGCTGCCTTTCCTTTTACAGCTAGCTCCCTGATCCGTTGAGGTCATAGGTACCCGTGTCGGTGGATGGTAAGTCGGGTACGCTGAGTAATAACAGTAGGGAATTCACACAAATTGGTGGCAGCCCGTGAAGTCACCCTGTCAATGAATAGCGTGAATTGAAAGTATATGGGCCCCGAAGCCGGAAACGGCGAAATTATTGGCTGGGTGACCTCGCGCGCTCCATCAATAGGAAAATCAGAAAATTTAGACGCGACACACTGGATTACCAATTGGATGAGGTTTACACCTGGGCTGATATTTATGCCCAACGCCGACGGAACAAACCCTCTAGTCAATATACAGATACCTCCTCCTCTGGGAGTGACGCATCCAACCGGCCACCAAGAAAGACGACTTCCGAAGTGAATAGGAATCAAGAGCAGGTGAGAACACAATCGGATGAGAGTGCTACCACATCTGGTCCTTTTTTAGAGAAAGGCCCACAAGAAGCCGACGACTCAGGCGGAGTAAGAGAAAAAGAATCAGAAGCACCAAACACAAGAGGCTCGAAGAAGGACAAAAAGAAAACAAATCGCTAGTTATTATATGTATATATTATATTATATTATATGTTACATTATTTTTTTCTTTTTTTCTAGCTTGTTTTTAAATTTCACCAGTAGTGCCCACATACCTCCATTTAAACAGTGCCCCGCACCGCTCTTTGAGCGGATTTATCATCTGTTGCCAGCGTTTCTGGCGCGAGGCCGCCATCTTGGGGGGGGCTTGTGGCGAGTGGGTCACTGGTGGAGCGCTCTAGCGCTTTCCTCCATCTTCTGCTGGACCCTACTTAAGGTGAGCACTTTCTAGGCTCGCCCCGGACAAGGAAGACAGCACGCGCGCTTCGCTGCTGTACTGTAGGCTGCAGCGCTTGTATTTTAAAATAATTAGCGTTTTTCATGTTACATTATTTTTTTCTTTTTTTCTAGCTTGTTTTTAAATTTCACCAGTAGTGCCCACATACCTCCATTTAAACAGTGCCCCGCACCGCTCTTTGAGCGGATTTATCATCTGTTGCCAGCGTTTCTGGCGCGAGGCCGCCATCTTGGGGGGGGCTTGTGGCGAGTGGGTCACTGGTGGAGCGCTCTAGCGCTTTCCTCCATCTTCTGCTGGACCCTACTTAACGTGAGCACTTTCTAGGCTCGCCCCGGACAAGGAAGACAGCACGCGCGCTTCGCTGCTGTACTGTAGGCTGCAGCGCTTGTATTTTAAAATAATTAGCGTTTTTCATGTTACATTATTTTTTTCTTTTTTTCTAGCTTGTTTTTAAATTTCACCAGTAGTGCCCACATACCTCCATTTAAACAGTGCCCCGCACCGCTCTTTGAGCGGATTTATCATCTGTTGCCAGCGTTTCTGGCGCGAGGCCGCCATCTTGGGGGGGGCTTGTGGCGAGTGGGTCACTGGTGGAGCGCTCTAGCGCTTTCCTCCATCTTCTGCTGGACCCTACTTAATGCTCGCGGGATTCGCGCAGCGGTGACGCGCAGCGGTAGCGCCTGGTCGGCGCCTGAGTCAAGCCAGAGTCCTGCCCGTCTGCGCCCGTCAGCGACTCGGAGGCGCGCGGGGCGTAGCGGCGGACTCGGCTTTGCGTTATGTGCCGAGCAGGTTCCTGTGTGCGGCGCTACACGGCTGGGGAGCTTCGTGCTTTCCTCCCGGCCACAAGTGGTTGTTGCACTGTCTTCCCGGGGCGTCACCGCGGTAAGTCCATCTGCCCTGGTTGCGGTTGGCGTCCCTCGCGCACTCTGTCACTGCCTCCTGGTAATACCGGTGCCAGCGTACGGTATCTCTGCATGCTATTAAATACTAGATCGGCATGCAGACATGCTCAAGATATCTTTGAGCTTCTGGACACGGCTAAGCCTCTGTGTCTCATGCTTACGGAGACATGGTGGGGAGACGCGTCGAATCCAGATGTCGCTATGGCAATACCACCCGACTACAATGTATTTAGGAAGGACAGAGTTGGGGGAAGGGGCGGGGGAGTGGCACTCGTGGTGAGGAAGGACATTGTATGTTCGATCCTGCCAGTGGAGGATATTCGTGGCTCGGAGGTCCTTGCTTTTACTATTTCTTTAGCTCCACACCAATCCGTGAAGGGGTTATTAGTTTATAGACCGCCCGGCCCTCCCGGAACGTTTTTTAAAGATCTAGACTCCACCCTACTGAGACTGGCCCTGAAAGCAGAACACTGCATTGTGGCCGGGGATTTCAACTTCCGGATGGACGACCCTCTGGACGCGGCCGCAATTAAAATCTTTGAGGCTACGGCTCCATTGGGTTTGCTTCCCTACTTACATGAGCCGACGCATAATAGGGGGCACACCCTAGATCAGGTTTTCTCTACCTCTCTTTTAGAGGCGGTAGAGACTGCCCCGGTTATATGGTCTGACCACTCGCTGATTAAATTTTTGATCAAAAGCACAGCTAAATCGGCTGCTGCTGTCCCTCAGCGACATGGTCAACCCTATAGGGCGTACCATCGAGTGACCCCTGAGATGCTGGCTCAGGCTGCTCTGGATCACCCCTGCCCTCTTGCTGGTGATCTGACGAAGGATGTGGAGTCCTTGCAGGCGTGGCTGGTTGATAGGCTTAATGACCTGGCCCCGGAACTAGCCCCCCATCGTACCCCCAAGCGAGTCTCCGCCCCTTGGTTTACCGCTGCACTGTCGGCTAAGCGGCAGCAGTGCAAGGTAGCTGAAAGAACTTGGCGGTCAAAATACGATGCGGAGGCAAAGGAGGCCTTTAAGAACTTGGTCAAGGAGTATCACCGAGACATCCGACTAGGTAAGAAAATCTACCTGGCAGGTAGGATTGATGCTGCCTCCAACTCCTGCAAGGAGATCTTCTCTATAGTGAGGGAGTTTACATCGCCCAGGATAAACACTACCGAGGAGAGGCCCTCTGACGTGTGGGCGGCAGATCTTGCTGTTTTTTTTACCAGCAAGATCCAATTGCTGCAGGCCTCTTTCCCGGGGATCATTCCCGAGGAGCGGACTGTTAGTAAGGCCATTCGTTCGCCCCCGGCGTTGCCGGGCCCCACACTGGGCGCATTTCCATCTATTTCGGCGCCCGTTTCCTTAGCACTTTTGAGCAACTTGAAGTCCGGCTCGCCCCTGGATCCTTGCCCTGCTAAGATTCTGGCGAAACTGGCTGAGGTTATTAATCCTTTGGTTAATCCGCTGCTGAATCTGTCGTTGAGCCAGGGAGTGGTTCCGCAGGCTTGGAAGCAGGCGATGGTCATCCCGCTGCTTAAGAAGCCTGGTCTGGACCCTAAGGCCCCTGTCAACTATAGGCCTATCTCTCTGCTGCCGGCTCTGACGAAGGTTGTTGAGAAGCACGTGCAGACGGTGCTCTCCAACTTTTTAGAGTCGAACGAGATTCTGCACGCTACCCAGTCAGGTTTTCGCCCGGGTCTGAGTACGGAGACCGCGCTCCTCGAGGTCTCCGAAACAATCAAGGAGTCGTTGGATTCAGGGGGTAAAGCCATGCTGGTGATGTTGGACTTGTCGGCGGCTTTTGACACCGTTCCCCATGATGGTCTTCTCATAAGACTCTATGAGATAGGACTTCGGGGAACGGTGCTCAGCTGGTTTTCTTCCTTTCTAGCCGGCCGCCGGCAAACGGTCTGGGCCGCTCCGGATTCCGCCGTGATGCCGCCTCTGGGAGTCGGGGTCCCTCAGGGCTCTATTTTGAGCCCGACCCTCTTTAATATCTTTATGACCCCTTTGGCGGCTTTGGCGGAGTCTTTCGGGGCCCGGATCGTATCGTACGCCGACGATACCCAGCTCCTCTTCTCGTGTAAGAGAGGAGTGGACTTTGAGGGGGAAAGTATCCGGGATTGCCTTGAGGCTGTGTTTCAATGGTTCCATCTACACAGCCTCAAGTGCAACCCCGATAAGTCTGAGGTACTTTTCTTCGGGTGTGATGTGGAACCAGAGTGGCAGGCCTGGTGGCCTATCAACATGGCCCCCCCTTCGTGCTCATCCCAATGGGCTAAGAACCTGGGAGTGAAGATGGACACGGGGCTAACAATGAAGGCCCAGATCCTCGGAGTGTCGGGTATGTGCTTCGGCCTCCTGAAGATGCTACGGAGGTTTCTTCCCCTACTATCGGAGGAGCACAGGAGGCTGACTGTGCAGGCCCTGATAGGGTCCAGGTTGGATTATTCCAACGTTCTATACCTGGGCCTGCCAGAATACCTGCTACAGCGGCTGCAAGTTGTGCAGAACGCTGCGGCGCGTGCAATCTATGGATTGAACAGACGGGCCAGTGCTACGGTTCTGTTACAGACCTTGCACTGGCTGCCAATCCGTAAGCGGATCGCCTTTAAGACCTTGACTCTGACGTACAAAGCGCTCCATGCGACGGGGGCTAAGTACCTCCAGAGGAGACTCACCTTTTACCAACCGGCGCGCTCCCTGAGGTCAGAATCTTTACTTTTGGCGACCGTTCCTCGAGTAAAGCGTGCACGCCTGGGAGGCCGCTCATTTGGTTTACTGGCGCCCCAACTGTGGAACTCTTTGCCCCTGTCTCTTCGGGGAGCATCTAGTTTATTGGCCTTCAGAAAGGACCTTAAAACGTGGCTATTCTCCCAGTAGGTCCTCGGTGTTTTATTTTTTCTGTTGTTGACTGTGTAGCTGTTACTCTCTTTTTAATGTGTTATGTTAGTTTCACTGCAGCCTGTTAATTAAAAGCGCCGGGACACTCTTTTTGAGTAGCCGTGCGCTCTATAAAAGCCACTATAACATAACATAACATAACATTAATATCTCTGACATGGAATTATCTGAATATGAGACCAACCTTCTTCAAAAAGGTACATCGTTCATCCCAACCACCTTCACCAACCAACTTGAATTGGAGACCAGTACATTCAAGCTGACAAGAAAATTAAGGTTACGTCATTTCTTTGAAAATGTGCTTCCACCGACCACAGACAAAAAACCGGATCAACTATGTGGGCTACGTCCACCAAGCTCATATTTACCACCGGTCAGCCACAAAAGCATTGATACCTTCGAGACATTAGTAAAACAAGACTTGGGAAAAATCAACTTCAAGAAAAAAACAAGAACAATGAACCTAACACAGAAAGACAACGACACACTAAGAAAGATCGCCGATAACAAGTCAATTAAATGCATAAAAGCTGACAAAGGCGGGGCTCTCGTCGTTATGAATTCTAGTATGTATGAAGCGAAAATGAATGAACATATTTGGGAATCTGAAACTTACACATTACTAGAATCTAATCCAACTAATCAATACAAAGTCACACTAACATCGATCATCAACAAAGCATACGATACAGGAACAATCGATGAACGTACCAAAAAATTCTTATTGGTTGAATTTCCAAGAAGTCCCACTATAACCCTACTCCCGAAAATACACAAAAGCCTAACGGATCCTCCGATGCGGCCGATCGTGTCTACCAAGGGCTCACTCCATGAACCCGTAGGAAAATTTCTTGATCGCTATCTTCAGCCGTTTGTTAAACAACTCAACAGTTACGTAAAGGACACGACTGAATTTTTGCTTAAGCTATCTGAAATCAAAATCAATGAAAATGACAACCTCATATTCTGTACTGCGGATGTGAACAGTTTATACACATCAATCCCACATGGTGGAGGAATTGAAGCCATCGAAAAAATCTTGCTACACAGTGACATCCCTGAACCTATGCAAATCCTCCTTATGGAGCTTATGATTTTCACTCTTTATCACAGTTATTTCAACCACAACGATAAATGGTTTCAACAGTTGTCTGGCATGTCCATGGGCAATTGCGCCGCGCCAGCGTACGCTAACATATACATGGCTGACTTCGAACAAGCCCACATCTACGACAACCCTGAATGGACCAACAATTTGTTGATGTACGTCAGGTACATTGACGACCTATTTTTTCTTTGGAAAGGTCCAAAAAATGTGCTGGAAAAAGAGTTGAATGTCCTCAACACCAAAGATCACCGAATCCAAATAACATGGAATTTGAATGAATTTCAAATTAACTTCTTGGATGTATCCATCACTAGGTCAAATACCGGCCTAGAAACGGACCTCTACAGGAAACCCACTGACCGCAATAATACGTTGCATTTTGCAAGTTTCCATCAGCATTCACTTAAACGCCATCTCCCTTTCAGTCAGATGTTGCGAGTTAAACGCATAGTATCCAACCCAGAAGTTTGCACACAAAGATTAGACGAAATGAACCTGAGATTCATCGAGAGAGGGTACCCGCCAGAAACAACAAATGAAGCTATGAGAAAAGTCTCTCTAATCCAACGTGAAAAAGCCTTAAAAAAGACAACAAAGAGTGAGGAAAACCGGATGGTAGTTGTATCCAAATACTCCACATTGAGTGGGAGATACAAAAAAATCATACTTGGACACTGGAGAATCCTAGCATCCGAACCAGATTTTAAAGACATGTTTAAGAATCCTCCGATATTCGCATACACGAGAGCTAATAACCTAAAAGAGATCTTATCCAGAGAAACACCAAGTCAAATTACACACAGAGGTACGAGACCATGCTTCAACTGCAATAATTGCAACAATATTATTACAGGCAACAAAATCAACCATCCGATGAGAGGTACAGAAATCAAAGTGAAAGTTAATGCAACTTGCGATTCATCCAATCTCATATACCTACTCAAGTGTCCTTGTGGGAAAATCTATGTAGGAAAAACAGAGAGAAAAATAAAGGTCCGGTTGAATGAACACAAATCCAACATTAGGACTAAACAGACAAAATCCAGCGTGGCCACACACTTTATGGAACATAACCACACCGTGGCACAGTTAAAATTCATGGTCCTTGAAATCATTGAGAAGAAAGAAGGAAGGGACAACAATAAGTTCCTTCTACAAAGAGAAACAGAATGGATTTATCGTTTGCAATCTTGCAAACCATTCGGTCTCAATGACCGTATTGAACTGAGTTGCTTTTTATAAATACCCGATGTGGTATTTAAGGACACATATCCCTTGTGCGTTTCTACTACAATGTTGTTCATGTTCCCAGTTCATTCATTTGTATTCATTTGTATGACATCACCATATCTATCACATCATCAACCGCACTTGTATTCATTTATTTCACGTTTCCCTTATCTTATTCATTTATTTCACGTTTCCCTTATCTTTTTCCTTTCATCTTTCATTTCATATTTCTTTTATCATCCTGGTTCCATCATCCATTTCACCTTATCCGTCTTCACTTTGCCTGTTCTAAGATGGCCGACCTGTTTTACCCAAGATTCGTCCTTCGTCGATTCTCATCCCTACACGCTAAACTTGGGTCCCTCGTTTATGTTTATTTAGCGCTCTCTCGCGAAATACAAACACACCGTTTTTGCAAGCTGCGCCCAGCAGACAGCACACACGGAGACCTCGTTAGTCCCATACCAGAACCCTTTTCCGGTAAGCTTCAAGCTCTTGTCACTTGACCAGTCCCGCGTAAATATTACTTGCATCTACCACAAATCCAAGCGCTAACTTTTTTTACCCTTGTTTTTTACCCTCGTTCTTTCCAGCTCTAATGACCGCTGTGAAAACACGTGAGCGTTTTTTCTCATAGCGTTTTCCTTATAACTTTGTTTTGTACCTTTTTTCTTACACCTTGTCTCTTGGCATGCTATGACTCGTTTCTTTCAACTCGGGGTGCGCCCTCGTAATACACCTGCACCTTATCAACCTGTTTTCATTTATTTTGTATCAACCACGCATATCACACGTGCACAATCTGTTTTTATATGTTTGTTTAGTACTCACCACTATCACTGGGAACTTGTCGTTTTGATCTACGCATTGAATATAATTGTTACATTATGATGCATTTTGATGCAAATGAAGGTCGTTCTTGTTTTCAGAGCTCCTTGAGAAAGGGCACCTGGCCCGAAATGCATTGGAGCGACTATGATTTGATCTAATCCATGATAAAGCCTGTTGAAGTTGATGAAATGAATCCACATTCATGAAAGGCTAAACAAAACATCGTTTAAAGTAAAAATAAAGAAATTTTGAAACCCAATGGAGTCTATTCACATTTGATGAACCAGAGGGAGTGCCCAAATACTGGGATGTGCACACAGGCCGTGTACACACATCATTGAGATTGTAACTAGGGTGCCCATTGTCTACAAATCTTGGTAGGAGCCAACCTTTGGTTAGGCAAGAGGGAGTTTTAACTGAGGTGGCCAATCATTAATTTACCACCAGCTTCCTATCCCTATGTTGTGATTCTATCAGGGGTCCCAGGGTTAAAAACAGGTCAGAGGGAGTCTCAGGATGACTTAACTAATAAATGTCTGCATTGGCTCACAAGATATAGGAAATTTCCCCCTGCTCTAGCTGGCAGCATCATTTTAACTTACAGGGTGAAATGGATTAGGCAGGGCCCCATTCATCGTCCTACAATTGTGTTACTATTAATTTTAGAAATCCGCAGTTGGCTCATAAACTTCAGTCAGGCAAACCAATTAATGCCAGAACCAGGCTCTGCCATAACACTCCTATCTCTGAGCTATATCTATAGACCCCCATGTCATGGTAAACCCCATCTTTAGCCCCCAATCCCTTGAACTCAGCTCCAACACACATATATTGCAATTCTCAGGCCTCATGTGCCTTGATATACAAGATTCATGTAGCCAACAGATTTGATGTATTGGAGGGGGTGGATTGACTTAACATCACTAGGACTGGCCATGCCCCCCAGTCCATTGAGGGCGATTCTCAATCCTCTGCTGGCAGCAGGAAATGGCAGCAGGCAAATTCCACCAGTACTAGAGGTCAGAGTATACCCTACTTCGGCAGCCCCCCTAATTTGCATAGGTGAGTCGGGAGTCTGGTTTTGGTGAGCCCCATCACTTTGTCAATAACTTCAAGGTCGAGTCAGTTGGTTACGCATCTGGGAGCCTCCAATGATGGTGTAATGGAAGCAAGGGGCACCTCACTATCCTCAAACACTATCAAAGTGGTATCATGGAACATTGCTGGCCTGAAGGACAAATTAGATTGTGTTGACTGGGGTTAATTTACAGATGAGTACGGTATTTATTTGTTCTAAGAAACCTGGCTGACTAAGGGACCCATTGCCCTTTTTATGCAGAATTTTCTAAGGCAGCAATTGGAGAAGGGTTAGACCGTCAGGGTCGTTGTCTACGTGGGTAGCTACTCATCTAGCATGTACGGCTAAGATGTGGGCAAGGGCGACTTCTCCGCAGAAGCAGAGGATCAGCGCCCCGTCTGTTGCACGTGCAGCAAGCAAACACAAATAAATACAATGGCATGTCAATGCCATTTTATTTATTTGCTACCACACCAGCTTGCGCTGTGTACAGTGCGAGGGTGGGGGCAGGGCCGTATCCTGCAAATTCAGGATTACAGCACTGGTCTACATTGCACATGTCGGATTGGCCGGCCTTCTTGCGACGGCAAGCCCAACTTGTGCAGTGTAGGCCCAGCAATCCAAATGCTGTGTAACAGCCTGTAGATTGCTGATACAGGACCCCAGCCTCACAATGAGCGCTGGGTCAGCCTGCTCTCACCAATCCTGGAGCTGCTTTCACAGCATGAGAGCTGCTCCAGGATTGGTTGGAAATGTTTTCCACAAGCAGGAAGCAAGTCCTTCCTTTTCCTTCCTGCTCGTGGAAATCTAAGAAGGTCATGAGATGAATCGCGCTCCTTCGTGCCTCACCATTTTTTCTCTGTATCCGCTACTGGTTGTAGGCAGTTTCAGGGTCAACAAAGGACAGTTCTTGGCTATTCCCCATTACCTTCCTAGACTCTGGCTGGTGGTTAATATTTCTGTTTGTTGTCAACATTATCCTTTAAACCTTGACAGATGAATTCTCATGCAAAGCTGTGAAATAATTCTGCATGCTGAGTCACAGCTTACCAGGTGAGTCTCCCCCTACCCGGAGCCGCACAACATGCAAAGATCCCAGAATAAGAGAGAGGGACACACCATTCAAAGGGAGGGGTACCACAAAGACCAAAGTCAAAAAAAAACCCTTTGGATAAATGCACACTTCACACCACATTCATACACAAACCCGCCTCTCAACAGTGGTATAGCTGTGGGTACGAGGGATGCAGTAAAGCAAGAAGAAATTATCTAGAAAAATACAAATCTGGAAAAATAAACAATTGTATTGATAATTAAAAATGATTTAAAAACACCGTGCAAATCACAATACATGTCAAAATTTATAACACTTCCAGTCATAGGCTGAAAGGAAAAGTTGTCTTTCTTTTCTCTTTAGACCGCGGTGTAAGCTCTATTAATAAAACATGTATATGTACACAACACATAAATATACAAAAATGAATATACAAAAAAGTAATTGGGAACATACAAGGAAAAACTAATTCCAATTACGAAAGAAAGCCAGTAAATCATACAAGGATTAATTGTGACAGCTATAGTTGATTTGCGGAAATGCTGTAATTAGAAACAATTGTCACCATAGATTTTACACGGTTTTCTCTTAAAAGCATCAACGCATTTCGGTGGGCGCTAATTGTTGGCCAACACCTTCTTCAGGAAAATTTATATTAAAAAGTCCCAATCAAAGAAAACATCTGTAAGTTCTGGGAGTTTTAAAATCTCCAGAGTCCAATGCCAACTGGAACTCAGGAACACTACTGCCAACAGGCTCTGTGTATCATCAATACCTTAAAAGAAGTTCAAGTCTCAGTGTAATATTCATCAATTGTTAGGAGATTATCAACGTCAACAATCTTCCTCCATCCTTAAGTAGTTCAATATATTTTGTTATGCTATTAATATTCGCCACCATACACTTTTAAGTAGCTTTAATGAGTAAGAGTCAGCGACAATTCCTCATGGAGTTTCCTGCCTGCACACGTATTTGCCAGTGCGCGTCAAATCTGGCTAGTTACAACGTATCACACAACAGGTTAATTCTTGGTTCGCACACGTGCTTAGAACAGCCCCACCACACGAGTGAATAGCTTAAAAATCCAATCCGCTGGACTCAGGCATGTAAGACTAGTAAGATTAGTCTCCCCTTTCTTGTTTTAAAGCTACTTACATGCCTGAGCCCAGCGCCTTGGACTTTTAAGCAATTCACTTGTGTGGTGGGAGGTAATGATCCCGCAATTCCGGGGACCGGCCTTATGACCATGTGAAGCAGTATTGTCCTCTCTGCCCCGCTAGGAGTGACATCGTCTGCTCCCTCTCTTTTGCCTCAGGGAAGGAGGTATTCTAATATCGTGGGGAAGGACTCGTCAGGAATTCGTCTGAGTCTTGTTTTGAAGCCCCATCCTTCCAGGCCGGCAGCTGCTCTGTTTTTTTGGAACACAGCCTTTTTTGTCCGCATTTTAACAACGGGTGTACTGTCCCACACCACTCGTCCATCTCGGCCCTGATGAAGGTGTAGCACCAGCTGGGGCGAGACACCGAAACGCGCGTTGGCGTTGTTCCTGTGGGGTCAGCTGGATTGTATCTACCCCTACCCCAATTATAACTATTCCCAACTTGTCATCCAATCGTTCTGTGGCCGTTGTGTCTACCCTGTTGTATTTGTTGATGTGAAGTGTATGTGTGATGTTGGATATCTGATGGTGAGTTTTGGAATGTATGATAGTATGACTGTGATGTGTGAATATGGTGTGTGGGACACAATCAATGTATTTATGTTTTATTAAAGTTTGGCTTTGTACTGTATCTAATTCTGGTTGAAAAATGGATGAAATGTTATCTGTGAACTTGAAAAATAAAAAATAAAAGGACTATATATTTTGATAAACTCAAGTTGATTATTGATTCTAGCCCTGGTATCCTCTGGAGTGTGCTTGCTAGTATCAGGACCCACTCCTAGGTCCTTTTTGAAAGTGCTGGGCAGGTATTTTCTTGTTGTTGGTTGGCTTCCTTTCACCCTACTTACCTGCCTGTATCTTGCTAGGGGTCACCCTTCTTATTACAAGGCTCCCATAGACACTTGTTGTGTGATCTTTGCAAGTTGCCAAAGTCAGAAAAGAAACCCCTTTGGATAAATGCACACTTCATACCACATTCATACACAAACCCACCTCTCAACAGTGGAATAGCTGTGGGTACGATGGATGCAGTAAAGCAAGAAGAAATTTTCTAGAAAAATATAAATCTGGAAAAATAAACACATTTATTGATAATTAAAAATAGTTAAAAACACTGTTCATATAACAATACATGTCAAATGTATAACACTTACCGTCATAGGCTGAAAGGAAAAGTTGTCTTTCTTTTCTCTTTAGACCGCGGTGTAAGCTCTATTAATAAAACATGTATATGTACACAACACATAAATATACAAAAATGAATATACAAAAAAGTAATTGGGAACATACAAGGAAAAACTAATTCCAATTACGAAAGAAAGCCAGTAAATCATACAAGGATCAATTGTGACAGCTATAGTTGATTTGCGGAAATGCTGTAATTAGAAACAATTGTCACCATAGATTTTACACGGTTTTCTCTTAAAAGCATCAACGCATTTCGGTGGGCGCTAATTGTTGGCCAACACCTTCTTCAGGAAAATTTATATTAAAAAGTCCCAATCAAAGAAAACATCTGTAAGTTCTGGGAGTTTTAAAATCTCCAGAGTCCAATGCCAACTGGAACTCAGGAACACTACTGCCAACAGGCTCTGTGTATCATCAATACCTTAAAAGAAGTTCAAGTCTCAGTGTAATATTCATCAATTGTTAGGAGATTATCAACGTCAACAATCTTCCTCCATCCTTAAGTAGTTCAATATATTTTGTTATGCTATTAATATTCGCCACCATACACTTTTAAGTAGCTTTAATGAGTAAGAGTCAGCGACAATTCCTCATGGAGTTTCCTGCCTGCACACGTATTTGCCAGTGCGCGTCAAATCTGGCTAGTTACAACGTATCACACAACAGGTTAATTCTTGGTTCGCACACGTGCTTAGAACAGCCCCACCACACGAGTGAATAGCTTAAAAATCCAATCCGCTGGACTCAGGCATGTAAGACTAGTAAGATTAGTCTCCCCTTTCTTGTTTTAAAGCTACTTACATGCCTGAGCCCAGCGCCTTGGACTTTTAAGCAATTCACTTGTGTGGTGGGAGGTAATGATCCCGCAATTCCGGGGACCGGCCTTATGACCATGTGAAGCAGTATTGTCCTATCCGCCCCGCTAGGAGTGACATCGTCTGCTCCCTCTCTTTTGCCTCAGGGAAGGAGGTATTCTAATATCGTGGGGAAGGACTCGTCAGGAATTCGTCTGAGTCTTGTTTTGAAGCCCCATCCTTCCAGGCCGGCAGCTGCTCCGTTTTTTTGGAACACAGCCTTTTTTGTCCACATTTTAACAACGGGTGTACTGTCCCACACCACTCGTCCATCTCGGCCCTGATGAAGGTGTAGCACCAGCTGGGGCGAGACACCGAAACGCGCGTTGGCGTTGTTCCTGTGGGGTCAGCTGGATTGTATCTACCCCTACCCCAATTATAACTATTCCCAACTTGTCATCCAATCGTTCTGTGGCCGTTGTGTCTACCCTGTTGTATTTGTTGATGTGAAGTGTATGTGTGATGTTGGATATCTGATGGTGAGTTTTGGAATGTATGATAGTATGACTGTGATGTGTGAATATGGTGTGTGGGACACAATCAATGTATTTATGTTTTATTAAAGTTTGGCTTTGTACTGTATCTAATTCTGGTTGAAAAATGGATGAAATGTTATCTGTGAACTTGAAAAATAAAAAATAAAAGGACTATATATTTTGATAAACTCAAGTTGATTATTGATTCTAGCCCTGGTATCCTCTGGAGTGTGCTTGCTAGTATCAGGACCCACTCCTAGGTCCTTTTTGAAAGTGCTGGGCAGGTATTTTCTTGTTGTTGGTTGGCTTCCTTTCACCCTACTTACCTGCCTGTATCTTGCTAGGGGTCACCCTTCTTATTACAAGGCTCCCATAGACACTTGTTGTGTGATCTTTGCAAGTTGCCAAAGTCAGAAAAGAAACCCCTTTGGATAAATGCACACTTCATACCACATTCATACACAAACCCACCTCTCAACAGTGGAATAGCTGTGGGTACGATGGATGCAGTAAAGCAAGAAGAAATTTTCTAGAAAAATATAAATCTGGAAAAATAAACACATTTATTGATAATTAAAAATAGTTAAAAACACTGTTCATATAACAATACATGTCAAATGTATAACACTTACCGTCATAGGCTGAAAGGAAAAGTTGTCTTTCTTTTCTCTTTAGACCGCGGTGTAAGCTCTATTAATAAAACATGTATATGTACACAACACATAAATATACAAAAATGAATATACAAAAAAGTAATTGGGAACATACAAGGAAAAACTAATTCCAATTACGAAAGAAAGCCAGTAAATCATACAAGGATCAATTGTGACAGCTATAGTTGATTTGCGGAAATGCTGTAATTAGAAACAATTGTCACCATAGATTTTACACGGTTTTCTCTTAAAAGCATCAACGCATTTCGGTGGGCGCTAATTGTTGGCCAACACCTTCTTCAGGAAAATTTATATTAAAAAGTCCCAATCAAAGAAAACATCTGTAAGTTCTGGGAGTTTTAAAATCTCCAGAGTCCAATGCCAACTGGAACTCAGGAACACTACTGCCAACAGGCTCTGTGTATCATCAATACCTTAAAAGAAGTTCAAGTCTCAGTGTAATATTCATCAATTGTTAGGAGATTATCAACGTCAACAATCTTCCTCCATCCTTAAGTAGCTCAATATATTTTGTTATGCTATTAATATTCGCCACCATACACTTTTAAGTAGCTTTAATGAGTAAGAGTCAGCGACAATTCCTCATGGAGTTTCCTGCCTGCACACGTATTTGCCAGTGCGCGTCAAATCTGGCTAGTTACAACGTATCACACAACAGGTTAATTCTTGGTTCGCACACGTGCTTAGAACAGCCCCACCACACGAGTGAATAGCTTAAAAATCCAATCCGCTGGACTCAGGCATGTAAGACTAGTAAGATTAGTCTCCCCTTTCTTGTTTTAAAGCTACTTACATGCCTGAGCCCAGCGCCTTGGACTTTTAAGCAATTCACTTGTGTGGTGGGAGGTAATGATCCCGCAATTCCGGGGACCGGCCTTATGACCATGTGAAGCAGTATTGTCCTATCCGCCCCGCTAGGAGTGACATCGTCTGCTCCCTCTCTTTTGCCTCAGGGAAGGAGGTATTCTAATATCGTGGGGAAGGACTCGTCAGGAATTCGTCTGAGTCTTGTTTTGAAGCCCCATCCTTCCAGGCCGGCAGCTGCTCCGTTTTTTTGGAACACAGCCTTTTTTGTCCACATTTTAACAACGGGTGTACTGTCCCACACCACTCGTCCATCTCGGCCCTGATGAAGGTGTAGCACCAGCTGGGGCGAGACACCGAAACGCGCGTTGGCGTTGTTCCTGTGGGGTCAGCTGGATTGTATCTACCCCTACCCCAATTATAACTATTCCCAACTTGTCATCCAATCGTTCTGTGGCCGTTGTGTCTACCCTGTTGTATTTGTTGATGTGAAGTGTATGTGTGATGTTGGATATCTGATGGTGAGTTTTGGAATGTATGATAGTATGACTGTGATGTGTGAATATGGTGTGTGGGACACAATCAATGTATTTATGTTTTATTAAAGTTTGGCTTTGTACTGTATCTAATTCTGGTTGAAAAATGGATGAAATGTTATCTGTGAACTTGAAAAATAAAAAATAAAAGGACTATATATTTTGATAAACTCAAGTTGATTATTGATTCTAGCCCTGGTATCCTCTGGAGTGTGCTTGCTAGTATCAGGACCCACTCCTAGGTCCTTTTTGAAAGTGCTGGGCAGGTATTTTCTTGTTGTTGGTTGGCTTCCTTTCACCCTACTTACCTGCCTGTATCTTGCTAGGGGTCACCCTTCTTATTACAAGGCTCCCATAGACACTTGTTGTGTGATCTTTGCAAGTTGCCAAAGTCAGAAAAGAAACCCCTTTGGATAAATGCACACTTCATACCACATTCATACACAAACCCACCTCTCAACAGTGGAATAGCTGTGGGTACGATGGATGCAGTAAAGCAAGAAGAAATTTTCTAGAAAAATATAAATCTGGAAAAATAAACACATTTATTGATAATTAAAAATAGTTAAAAACACTGTTCATATAACAATACATGTCAAATGTATAACACTTACCGTCATAGGCTGAAAGCAAAAGTTGTCTTTCTTTTCTCTTTAGACCGTGGTGTAAGCTCTATTAAAAAACATGTATATATACACAACACATAAATATACAAAAATTAATATACAAAAAAGTAATTGGGAACATAAAAGGAAAAACTAATTCCTATTACAAAAGAAAGCCAGTAAGTCATACAAGGATCAATTGTGACAGCTATATTTCGTTTTGCGGAAATGCTGTAATTAGAAACAATTGTCACCATAGATTTTACACGGTTTTCTCTTAAAAGCATCGACGACGTTTCGGTGAGCGCTAATTGTTGGCCAACACCTTCTTCAGGAAAATTTATATTAAAAAGTCCCAATCAAAGAAAACATCTGTAAGTTCTGGGAGTTTTAAAATCTCCAGAGTCCAATGCCAACTGGAACTCAGAAATACTACTGCCAACAGGCTCTGTGTATCATCAATACCTTAAAAGAAGGTCAAGTCTCAGTGTAATATTCATCAATTGTTAGGAGATAATGAACGTCAACAAACTTCCTCCATCCTTAAGTAGTACAATATATTCTGTTATGCTATTAATATTCACCACCATACACTTTTAAGTAGCTTAACGAGTAAGAGTCAGCGACAATCCCTCATGGAGTTTCCTGCCTGTATACGTATTTGCCAGTGCGCATAAAATCTGGCTAGTTACAACGTATCACGCAACAGGTTTATTCTTGGTTCGCACCCGTGCTTAGAACAGCCCCACGGTAGTGTAGTTCCTATATTCCCAATAGGCTCTGCACATTGTAATAATATATCCTATACATGTGACGTAGGACTTATGTCTACTAGGTCGCTATCGAATATATTAGACTTAATTGTGAGTGCCAGATAGCTCAGAGGTCACTAGAAACTTTCTCGAATTCAAAAGAAGGGATTTGTTTCTGACAACCGCATAAACATGACAACTTTGTTTCCCCAATATAAAACGTATCTTCAGAGTCGTGGAAACAATAGATAGATATTTTATTCAGTCAATCGTGCATGCTTCATTTCATCAGAGGTGCAGAGAAATAGAGAGACGGGCGTTTTCAATAAATAGTATTTATTGAACAGTCTTCTTTCTCATGCAGAAGAAATGAAATATGAAATGCTACTATACTATACTGGCTGTAAAGTATAAAGCGTACAGCAAGAAGACTATTTTAAAATAATACTGTAAAAGGATGGTATAGTTTCTAAGCCATAAAATACATACATAAAGAACAAAGGCTAAAAAGTACTCAACTGGTGCTTCTATAATACGCCTACCCCGATGTACCTAACTTAAGTCTAGTATGAGGGAGGAAGTAAGTGAGGTGTAGCATAAGTTTAGTATTCTTTTGCCAAGAATCTATCCAAGATTTCTCTTAGGGTCTAATCAGCTCCATACCTTGGTTTTAGAATGAAGGAGGTCAGTCTCAGGACTCGATTTCCCAACAACCCGCAAGGGTAGCTTGGAAACACTGGAGCTGGATTTCTCGGCCAGAGAAAAGACAGCGTCTCTCTCAGTGTGTCTGCTGGAGGGTCGGCTTCCTTCGGCACTTGCTGTAGCAGGATGCGTCGGGCAAGTAGATAGTCGAACTGCTCCAAACCACCGTGTGTTTGCTAAGGCAAATGTGGGCATATTTATACCATGAAGGTGCCGAGATTGACGTAAAGGTGGTCATTTTAACGTCATCAAAGAGTCTCGGTTCTTTGAAAACTCCATGAGTTCTTGGATAAATCAATATTCAAGCAAGGGGAAGTCCCTAGCTGCTGGAGCCGAGTTTTCCAAGAAATCGTTGTGGCTTTTCAGAACTAGTGGAAGTAGCCATGCCGTATTTGGACTGCATGAGCTATGTCTAAATATGGTTATGATTTCTATGCCTATATATGGACATGGTAATTTATTCCTATATAAGGGCATGAATCCGGAAAATTACACTAGGGTCCTAAAATACTCTACAACACCCACTCAACTTTATTATGTTCGACATCACTAAATCTAAGCATTAAAACATATCTAAAGCATGTGTTTACAATCCCACCCAAAAATACATAAAAATGCATTTGAAATGGTTGCACACGAAAATGAGCATTAATACTGAACGTATTTGAAAAGCAATGATTTCATTTCAATCCTGTAGCATGTTGTTAGTATTGCTAACTGAACGAATAAAACAATTACATATATGAAATGGCTCTAAATACAGAAAAAAAGGTTGAGACCATCCCATAGCAGAATATATAAACTAATAAAACAAAAACGCTCGAGGGTCAGAGCTAAAATGACCAGCACAAATTTTCACTATTAGTGATGCCTATCTAGTAATTGGTTCCTCGTGCGACAAGGTCGAGGATGTGACCCATATACATCCCCTAATAGTACCTAAACAGTCACTTAAACATATACCACAAAGATTGACCCGCACCAAGGTTTGTGTACAAGTACTGTATTGTCAAAGTTCTATAGTTCGCAAGTATTGTTGATGTTCAATAGGAAACTTCCCACAAATAAGAATCTCAAAAAGAGCTTGATTGAAGATTTTCAAATGTTCTTTATTCAATGCTTCAATTAAAATAACAGAATTGCTTGTTGCCAACGCGTTTCGTCACATCCGTGACTTCTTCAGGGCTCAATTGGTAATTTTCTGAAAAGAATAACGACAGGTTCGTTTGTAGGACTTTAGTCTGTTATTTTGCAGTGGCCAGCGCTCATCTATGTAGAGATGATTCCCAAAGTGTCCCGGTCTATATATTTGTCGACCAATATACCTTCCCTGTGCTGTACTGAGTGGATAGAGGGGTACACACCGAGCATATTATTTTGAGAACATCAGACTGTGATAACATAAAGACTATATGGTGGCTGTCGTTATTCTTTTCAGAAAATTACCAATTGAGCCCTGAAGAAGTCACGGATGTGACGAAACGCGTTGGCAACAAGCAATTCTGTTATTTTAATTGAAGCATTGAGTAAAGAACATTTGAAAATCTTCAATCAAGCTCTTTTTGAGATTCTTATTTGTGGGAAGTTTCCTATTGAACATCAACAATACTTGTGAACTATAGAACTTTGACAATACAGTACTTGTACACAAACCTTGGTGTGGGTCAATCTTTGTAGAATATATAAACTGGTTTGGTTTCTTGATAAGGTCAATATTGTTTCTAGGAAGTGTTCAAAGAATTCTTGTTCTCTAAGAATATTTCTACTTTAAGCAGATTGCTTTGTGCCAAAGTTCATTTTTGGAAAAAAGTCAAATCAAATCATAGAAAAATAGAGATCTAAAGTTAGAAGTTTTTGTTTTGAAAAAGTGAAGGTCGAACTTCAGAGTTGAAAGAACGCTGTGTGCTAACAAAGTTATTCTCGGTGTCAGGAGAAAACATTAAATCGTCTAGGCTGGCAAAGAAATCGTCTACCACAGTAGATAAAAGTTGAACCACTTCATTAAGTAGATCAATCGTACCCAGATGAGAAGCATCGCCGCCAGCGTCAGACACGTTAGCAATGTTCGCAGTAGATGTTACCTGTGTGCCTGTTGGTCTGCGTATCTCACCCTCAGCTGGAATTGCCAGTGAGACCTCAATGAATGCCGTCATAAGGATTGGTAGCCGTTGGGGGCAGCACAATTCATGAGCCGTTACCGAACCAAGCAAAGCCTCAACATCCGTTGGCAGTGCCGATGGAAGTGTTAGACAGATATCCAACACACATTCCTCTCCACAAAGCAGGCATCATAGAACAGGTAAGATGCAATCTTGCCAGATTGGTCTGAATGATAGGAACCACGTGGTATTCAGATCTCTCAAACGAGCCAAGCCAAGAATTTGTGTTATGCGTTCACGATACTGCATTGCCAGAAGAGCGTTCTCCATGGTAATCTGGGTATCGCTGGTGACCGGACTTGCCATAACAGAGCAGGAGGAATAAAAATAGTATCCCTGCTACGAGTCCCAAGACGAGAGGCAGGCCGCGGAACACAGAGTGCACGAAGTTAGGAAAAATGCCTAGGACTGCTTCAAAGGGTGCTAACAGTCCCGAAAAAATCATCCTAAATACATGTACAATACCACTGGTATCAGACATGTTTAAGATACGACCTAACATTTCTGCGAAATGTATGAGGCAGTTTGTTGATAACAAGGCATGCACCTCCGCAGAGGGCCTTGCAACTTGCAGATCATATGTCTCTCTGGACGAGGTCAGTGGCACAGTTTTTTGTAAAAGAATGGCTTTCATTCTGCTTAAAGTATCAATTCGTATAGAAGAGATGTTCAGTGAAGGCCATAGTGGCGACTCCCCGTCTGTCTTAGTTTTAGGAAACAATACTTGCATACAACAAGTGACCCTGGCTGACACACTAACGAGATAGGCTATCCCTGGCATCATTCCACAACAGCTGTGATCATTCAGCATTATGTAGCTTCCATTGGAAAGCTGCCTGAAATTGGATCTATCACTGCTGCCGGGGAACCCTGCAGGTGGCATGATAAGTTATTTGAAGAACCATCACAGGCTCCATGTAACTTAATGCCTTGACAAAGAAGTGCACCGCTCAATGTTGTTTTACAGTTTTTACCACTAAGAAATACCTCCTTTTCCCCACTGCAACATTTGTGTGTGTATGGTAAATCCCAGGTCAACTTTATGTACTCTTTACCCAACCTTTCATACAGGCCTGCTGGTATGTGTTTTAAGCAATACTGAAACTGGAATATCGTCACTGGTATCGTGATGGTGCCATGTATTATCTATTCAACGTCTGGTTTCTCAGAAACGGTTAATGGTAATCTTTCCAGTTTTTCTATGCTCAGAGCAGTATAGTCTGCTCTCCTCTGTGCCAAAGAGATTTGTTTATCTGTAAGGTTAAATACAGTAAATAATGACATGGTGTTGATTAGACACCAAGGCACATAGCCTGAACGAAGGTTTTGTAACGTCCATCCTAGCAGCATTACAGAATGCATTTGAGACTGGCCATGTTGTGACATTAGCAAGTCCTGTTCCATTATGTCTATGGCAGAGGATAAAATGCTGTCCAAAGAATAAATTCTGGACGACAGAGTTGTTAATCCATTGTCAACTACAGAGAGAGCTTTCTCTAGATTAATACGATCAATTTCTCGTATTCGTTCTGCAGTTTCCATTTGTGTGACTTGCCATGCTTCATTATAAGCAGCGTATATACCGGCGTATATGAAACGTTTATGACGTTGTTTGCGAGGTCCAAGTAAGAATTCTCTCAAATCAATGCCATCTTTAAGTAAAGTTAAGTGTTGTTTTATATCTGGGAGTGCAGATTTTTGTAGCCACTCAAGGCACAGTTTTCCTGCACTGTAAGTTGTTATTATCCCTGGATGTTGTCTCTGGACATATTTCGGATCTGGCCTAGTTACTTTAAATCCTTGTGTCTTGTTCAGGAATCTATCTTGACAGTCATTCGTGTCTGTGGG
Organism: Lissotriton helveticus; assembly: GCF_964261635.1. Classification (NCBI taxonomy): domain Eukaryota; kingdom Metazoa; phylum Chordata; class Amphibia; order Caudata; family Salamandridae; genus Lissotriton; species Lissotriton helveticus. The sequence continues at coordinate 492,491,639 of NC_136071.1, forward strand.
CCAGTTTAACATTTTTTTCCATTCAGGATTACTTCTGTTTTGTTGTAAAATATAATTTACGTCTACCTCCTCATCTGTAGTTATATTACTATCAGGTGTGCGTTTTGGTATGGACGGTTTGTTTAATTCTTTTATCTTAGCCAGGCCAAGACAAGATGTTTGTTGAACAGTTTCAGTTAAGAACATTATTTGTTCTGGGATGATGCAGACTCTAAATAATGCTTCAAAACCTTGTACCTGCCAGTCTTTTGTGCCCCAGACAATTTTCGTCTCAATGTTGTCTTTCAAAAAGTTAAAGCCTAATGTGGAAAATTGAGCATAAAAGGCTGCAGAATAAATTTGCTTAGTATTAGTCAACATACTTTTCATGCCTGTCTTATTAACATTTTTAAAATAAAAGGTTTCTGGATTTGTGACATTAAAACCTGTAAAGTATGGAAATTTTTCATAAAATGTTTTCGAGCTACCTTTTGGTGCCGTTGGACAATGCTCCCATTGATAAGTTAAAGCATTTCTGGGGTTTGCAGATTTGTGCAAATAATGATGACCAAAATGATTAAAACAATAAATTTCTTCATAACTTGATGAACTATCTAAGTATTCATGTTTTGCAAATTCTGCTGACATTTCTAAGTCTGCCATCATGTTATTAACAGTTTCAAAGTCCCAATCATCAGAAAATGAACTGGGTGACACAAAATCACTCGAGGAAACCTTAAATTGGTGTGGAATCTTCAGCAGCTCAACAGGGTCATAAATGACATAATCAGTTCTATCCCAAGCTATACAACCAGGTAGAGGAACGGCTGTGATGTTTACTGATGACAGGTCTCTTTGCTCACGATGAGATGATTTGTGTGGCTTCAGGAGAAAGTTGATGCTCTTACTTGCTGTGTCCATTTTACTATATTTTCCATCTATTAGCTGTCCCAAACTTAAAACCAGAATGAGCCATAGTAGCAGAAAAGGAATACCCAACACAATCCAAAGTTCAACCCATGGTGAAACCCGATATGTATTGGCACACTGGTGAAAACGTTTTTTTACTTGTTCCTTGAAAGTTTTCTTTGTTGGCGTTGTTTCAGGCTCACTGGGATCCTCAGAAAAGGTATCGAAGTTGATGAAATAGCCAGAAGCAGTTCTGTAAATGGTTGGTATTGCATCCGGATTATTTGAAATTGCTGGAGCTGTTTGTTCCCTTGACATGTTAGTATAGTCAGATGCCACATCATGGTAGACGGGAGTTTCTTGATGAACTGTTATTTGTGTTTCAAGAGGCACAAGTTCCATGGCTTTGTTGCATAGTCCTTCTTTTCTCACTGCAGATTCTTCAAAGGTGATGAGTCTTTCAGTTTGAACCTCTTGGATGGCAGCAAGATGTGGTCGTCTACTACATCTTTGGAGTCCACTGGGCCTGCTGCTTATTATCGGCCACATGGTGTGGTGTTGCCAGGGCAATTGATATGGACCGGTTCTCCTTATTTCCAGCAAGGGGCGGCAGTACCACTGTTCTTGATCCGTGGACTGCTAATACAGGTACTGGTTTTCTGTAAGAAGGCCCAAATTCCCTCTTATCCGCTATTTTCTCTCAGACCAGATCCCCAATCTTTGGAATCCAGACAGGTCTTGCTGGGACAGGTGGTTTTTCTTCAGTGGTCGCTGGCTTTTGTATTGTGTTGCTTAGACTGCTTCTTGTTTCATTTAAGTCCTGTAAAACAGCCAAACGGTCTTTGATATCAAATGGTTTTGGTTCTACCACTGAAGTATGACGATCGAGGTCTTCGACATCATTCTAGTAGCAAAAAGGATTTCATATGGAGTGATTCCACCCAGAGAATTTCTTGGCAGGTTATTAAGACTACGTTGGACACTTATTAGATGTTTGACCCACCCATCACCCGAACCTAATACCCTGGCTGTTATAGATTGCTTTATGTCACGGTTTTTTCTTTCAACAACCAAATTTCCCTCAGGATGGAATGGACTTGAGTACAACAATGCAACGCCCAAGCTGGCCATGGCCTCCTTGTAAACCCGAGAGCTAAAAGCAGGACCCTGGTCAGAATGTAGCGTGCCGATTGTGTATGTGCCGATAAAGACTCGCAAATCTTTTATAACAGTTTGGGCATCAGCCGAGAGCTGAGGCCACATCCAAATGTATCTTGTCCTAATACTTGTGGGACCGCTTTTGATCATAGGGACGTCTGAGCGTGGATAGTCTAATGCTATCTAACAATGGTGTCTGTACTGGGCTAGCTACACTGCAGTCAGGAATCTGGTGGCGCTCCAAGCTGTGATCTCTGTAACAGGTATCGCAATTAATTCCAAATTCGTAAATGTGGGCGCTCATCTCTGGCCACCAGTACATCTCTTGTAATTCCAGTAGAGATTTAGAGATCCCTTGATGTGTCAGATCCTCTCCCATATGTGCTTCTTGAATCAAAGCACCTCTCCGATTCCTGTTTGGGATTACTCTATCCCCCACTCCAGGAATTCGAGCAAAAGGAACAGAATTGGCATCAATTATGTATGAATATTCGAGTGGAAAGACTTTTGGAAGTGTTTTACCTATTTCACTGTCTATTTGTGTTTTTGACCGAGTGATTGTAGCTACGGAAGCCATTTGCACAGCTGCCTTTGCGGCTTCATCTGCCAACGAATTCCCTTCAACGTGAATGCCATCACACTGATGACTCAGTGTATGGATCACGTGAGTCTTTTGTAGTTCTTTCTGTAAAAGAACTACTTGTTCCCAAAGCATTTTATGCTTGATTGTGCCACCTTTTGCGTCTTTTAAACCGTTTTGAACCTAGTTCTGCAAATATTCATTGTAAGACTGGACGCAGTAATACGAATCGCACACTATGAGTGTGGGGAATTCGCGATCAGTATTTTCAAGCGCCATCTTGAAAGGTTGGAGTTCAGCTCGCTGAGCTGTACAGTCTCCGAGAGATTGAGTTTTTGTGACCATAGGTTTGAATTTACCATCGCGCCAGCGATCTTTAACAATCGCGCAAGCAGCACTATAAGCTTGTTTACCCCCAATTGCGGGTTGTGCTGATCCGTCTGTATATATTATACATCCATAATGTTCTGGAGGCAGAATTTCAGTTGGCAGAGGACATTCTTGTTCGTATTGGAGAAATTCTTGTGTCTTCAAGTACGGGTCAAAAACGTATTCAACGTCTGTCGCAGTAAGAGAATTAACCCATTGTATCCATCTCGGATGTAAAGCTTTTGCATTCGGAATGCTCGCTTTTGTCACTGCCCCTAAGGCAGGTGCAGGAGTAACGACTTTTATGCGCTTACCCTGTGCGAGGGCTCTCTCTCTTGCTACTGCAGTTTGAACCGCTGTCAGAATTTTTTCTGTTGAAGTGAATTTCATTTCACCTTGTGTGTACAAGTGTGATTTGTAAGGGATTGGTACCTTTTCACCTTCATTAAAGGTTAGGTACGTGAATCCGCATCTCCCTGGGATGATTCGGATTACAAGGTTGCGTTCATTTACACCTGTCTGTAAATGGGTTGTTGCTAACATGTCTGTTTGCACTGAACGCAAAGTTTCTGTGTGTTTTTGAGTCTAATTTGCAGGTTTGAAATCAGGTTTGATTAATTCGTAGAGAGGTTTAACCCTTTCTGCGTAATTAAGAAGGTAAGTTCTTTCGAAATTCAGGAATCCTAGAACTGACTGTAAAGTTCTCAGCGTTTTTGGAGGTTGGAGCAGCGCACATTTCTCTAAAAAGTTTGCTGCCGGGCTTTTGCCTTCACTTGAAAGTTTGTATCCCAAGAATAGGACCTTGAGGTGGGCAATTCTTGATTTTTTAAAGTTGAATTTATACCCTTCAGAGGTGAACCCAAGTATTATGGTGTTCACCCTGGTCAAGTTCCTGTCCAAGTCATCGCCTGTAAGATAGATGTTATCGACATAAGATAATGCAACGGTGGAGAAGTGCGGCTCACTGGTTAGAGGAGGCAGACCTGGAAGCAGAGGTCAGCCCGGGACCAGGGTTCAATTCCCGGCTCGGCGGGGTCTTGAGTCCTAAAATGTCCATGGACTCGACAATTCTCGCTCCGGTGCCTACTCGATTCACGGGTTCACACTCTGCGACTCTGGGCAATAGCTTGCTTAATCTCCACAACGGCCCCTCGCGGCGGGATGCCTGGCTTTCACCTTGCGGATACCCTGCCAGGGTTATCTCACAGGGGAATACCAGGACGGGTTCCCTAAGCAAGCGCTTAGAAACCGCTTGGTGATTTGCGCTATATAAATTCCTGTACATTTACATGTACATTTACATTTACCCCAGGACTATTCTTGAATCCCTGGGGGAGACGACAGAAGTGACGCTGTGTCCCCATAATTGAAAAAGCGGTCAAGTACCTGCTTTCAGGTGCGATATTTTGACAGAAGAAACCGTTTGAAACATCTAATGTGGTTTTATATTTTTTGCGCATGATGTTATTCATCAGTGCTGCACTGTGTGCATTTTGTACTGCAAACGTTTTGCAACAAGAGTTTATATGTATGTAGTCCAAAACTAGACGATATGTACTGTCTGGTTTGGGGACAGGAAACAAAGGATTTTTCATGGATGAGGTGCATGTTTCAATCACCCCTTGGCATTCAAGTTGATCTAAGATCTCCCTGACCTGTTTTTTAGATTCTTGTTTAACCGGATACTGCTTCTGAGCAGTAGGTTGATTTTTTAACTGGCTCTTATGGTGAGGAGAATCCTCATCCCATCCCACATGATTTTTGTATAATGCTGGTGCCTGGGCCACAGCCCATTTTCTGGCATGGGTGTATTTTTTATGAATCGGAATATGATTGGAGAAGGCTGGCATAATGATCTCTTCGCCATGTGGGCACTCCCTGACAAATTCAGGTGGCCAGTCTTTTTCAGCCAGAAGGATATCATACCCTTAGATAGTTTTTCCCAAAAGAGTGCTTTTAATTTCCTTGTTATGTCCCCTTCTATTCGGAGGGTTACTTCATAAAACATATGTGGTACACTAACCCTGGTATCTGCAGTTTCAACCTGAATGCATTCATTCAGGTCCACTGTCTCCAGATGATCCTTCAGGATCTTGCGAGCTATGGTAACCTCTGCTGGGCTGTCCAGCATTGTCTGAGCCCACTCCCTGTTCTTGAGTTGTGTCCTCAAGATCCTCGGCATGTCTGATTTTTAGACTTGCTACCCTCTTTTTGGTAAAGTGAGTTTTCGTATTTTTCGGAACGTGTTGATCGTCTTTGGACTTCATGCATTCTTCCTTGTGTTCTGATCGTCCTACGAGAGGAATGCGTATCAGTATTTTGATACATATCAGGTTTTCTCAAATTGTCCCTGTTTCTGAGGTTATACCTCTTTTCAGAGGGCTCCTTTTGAGGAGCCCTTCCTCTTGATTGAGAACACTTCTCTTTAGGAAGTGTCTGTCTAGTATTTTCCCACTTCATTTTAGGAGTAGTGAGTGTGTTTTTAATAAAAACTTTTTCAGGATTTTCTGTCAGTTTGGGCTTGACTGGTTTTTCTCCCAAACTATCTCTACGTAGTTCTTCATAAGATTTTTTACGTTTCGCCCTGGGCGTTGCAACTGCGTAGCAGTTGCTCCGCCCACGGCGAAACCTCATGATCCTACATATCGACTTTGGTTCCGCCTCTGTCTCCCATTGGCTAGCTCCATAAATGGAGGCTAGCCATTGGGAGACAGAGGCTGTCAATCACGCTTTCTGGTGAAAACGCGATTCGGGGCGTTTCTGGGACTTTTTTAAAGTCCCGCCCCTTTGTCCCGGGCTGCGCTGTCATTGGCTGCCGGCCCGGGACACCCCCGTGATGTCATTCCCCGGGCCGCGCTGTGATTGGCTGCCGGCCCGGGACACCCCCCCTGACGTCATTCCCGGGCCGCGCTGTGATTGGCTGCCGGCCCGGGACCTGACTTGTTACACAAGCACCCACACAAAGCGTTATAGAGGTTGCACACTCTTTTGTGTATACCTGGAGGTGCCCTTGCCGAACCCTTTGAATGCGATGGCCTCTTGAGGACTGAACTTACAAAACGTTGCATTCTTCCTTAAAGATTTGCAGCTGAAAACAGACAGACTTCGCTGTCAGTGATAAAGAGTCATCACTCAATAGAAATACCGTCGCTTCAACAGCCTCACAGCTGATTGTTACTGTCTCGAGGGCTGTGCGCGCACAGACTAGTCCTGGCGTAAGGCGGGGTAGAGGAGGAGATCAGCTGACGCCATCCAGTCACGTGACCCGCACCTCGCGCTTGTCCTGTGTATGGAGCCAGTCACTGCAGCTCCTGGGCAGGGATAGGACGTCGCGGTGTACGGCGAATGGCAGCTGCGGCCCAGACCAGGAAGTGAACAGCAGCAGAAACTACTGCCACAGCAGCAGCACCATGGCCTCTCTCTTCAAGAAGAAGACCGTGGATGGTAAGTGTGGGGCCCTTCAGCTGCAGGCGGGTGGTGTTTTAGAGAGACTTCCTCCCTGGGAACAGAACTAGGTATGTAACTAGAACTATACACCCCGAGCTGCCCTCCACCACACGAAGGGTGCCCCCAGCCCCTTCAGATCTCACTGTCAGAGAACTCCCAACTGATAGCATTTTTCAGCTCTCAAGTTGCCCCACTTGTAGTTTCGCAAGCCTATCCTGAACTCTATGAGGATTTTCTTGTTTACTGTCAAAAAAATATTGGACCAAAACATTTCAATTAAAAGTGAAACATCCTTCTAATGTCAAGAGACCCTCAATTCTAAAAATCTGTGACATGAGGGTTATTTATATTTTTGCTGCGATTTAGCTACCCCCCAAGGTACCACCTGCCCTTCCTGCGTTTACTTTGCTGTTTTGGGGGAGCTGTGTGGGTTTCGGTTCTTTGGTCGAAGTTATTAAGCAGATCCAGGGTGATGTTGTTCTTGCACCTAATAACGTGCTCCTTTTTGGGAGGGACTGTCTTTCTACCTGTCGATCCACTTCCTCCTTCCCTCCTGACTCATGTTCCTGTGGCTCTGATGTCACCCGGCAACAGGATAAAAATAGACATTTGTATTCACTGACGCGCCTCTCTGATGTTCTTGTGCTGCCTGCCGTTGTGTGCAAACTGTTGTAAAGGCGTGCTTTTCAAGGAACCACGCTGCAGAGTTGCCGCTGCCCATGAAGATCGTTTTATAATTTGCTCAGAGTTAATATAGTAAGGTGTCATCTCAAACAAGCAAATACAAAGCACACAAAAACCAATTATACCATTACCAGCTCCGCTTACCTTCACTTCACGCTCATTTGTTTATATAGAATCATCATGTGATGCGGAAGTGGTGCTCATGATCCTTTTTTTTTTTTTACTGCTCTCATCCAAACACTTTAATATATATTTTGTTCTCGTTACCACATTGGAATTTCTGTCAAATGATCTTTGGACAACAGATCTTTTAAACAGTTCACCTATCGCACAGGGTTGTTAAGAAAATGTACACATTCGGTAAATTACAAACTTTCTCCAATCTCACGTTGAACCCCGTGACCTGGATCCGAATTTGGTTACCTGTAGATGGTAACCAAAAGCTACATATAAACGTATTTAGTAACTAACTCCTTTTGTATTGCAAATAATGTCACGGATATACACTAACATAAAGTGATGTGCCCAGGATTAAACCGTTTGGATAAACTGGAAATCGAAATTGTAATGCAGAACTCTTGGTTTCGCTGTCAGCAGTCTAGTAGAGAACATAAGGAATGTGTGATCGTGCCAAGAATGACCCTTATTTTATGTTTCACCTGTGCCAAGCGATTAGTCTCTTTGGTTACTACTGCAACTACTTCAATTGAGCATGGTCACTGTATGACTAAATCCAAAAGTAATGCCCTTGTACTGATTAGACATTTGTATAACTAACGTGATTTTTTTACGTTGAGCTTCGAATTTACATTAATATTTATTCTCTGAGGGCACTTTCACAGATTTTTGTTGTTGTCTGATTCTTCTTTGAAGAAACTACAGACACAATGAAAATATGTGCCCTGATCATTTTGAATATTTTCTGCAACCAAAAATTCCTCAAACTTCATTTCAGTCTCTAGAGTTACCCTGATTTGTCACATCACGTTACGACCATTGCTTTTTGTTGCGTTAGACAATTGCTTCAATGGAAGAAATGAAAGATTTTACCTTCTAGTCTAGGTTATGTTAGCTAGGCAAATGAAAGACCATCCCTGGAAATAAAGTGTTTTGGCAACGTTATGCTGGATTGCAGCCCTAAAACAACATGAGGAGGATAGAATTTTTATGACGTTGATATTGCGTTAGTCAAATTTGTAATTGTACACTTAGGAGAATGAATGGTTGGCTTTAATTAGTTGCTGCCTTTAAATAGTTGCTGCCTTTAATATGTGAATATCTGCATCCATCTTTCACTTTAAAAGAAAAGTTAAGAACAGTGCTTAAATGAGGAATCTCAGAACCACCGTTTCCTCATGCCTTTTCCTTGATGGAAATTTAAAGAACACAAAATGTTACCCCATGTGTTTTTGAGTGATCAGATTGCTTCATGCCACGGGAACTCCAATTTTTCAGTTATGCTGTTTCCCTTGGCGATTATTTCTGTGGGAGTTGCTGTCTAGTGGCTACAGTGTTAACTGTAGAACAGCAAGGAGACCCGAGTTATATATAATCCAGTGGCGGCTGGTGACATTTGAAAGCAGCGGGCGTAACAGTTAGGAATTCTTTATAAGTAGCGGGAGAGCAGTGCATCTCTATTTACGTTTGCTATGTCAATATTTTTTTTTTTTACCCCCATCTAACCCATATGCTCATAACCACAAATACAACTGGAACACATGCTCACTGCCCTGTGCAGAGAGGCGCAAGACTGGATGGCCATCAAGATTTCTGAACACCTTTTTCACTCGCTGACAGGCACTGTGAGAAACTCGCAGTGACCTCATCCTCAGAGCTCTCAAATGGTACAACTCAGTTCAAATTATGCACTGTACAAGAGCAATATTATACATGAAAAAATTCAGAAGCAACACTTTTAGGGAATGTAACTGCACAATGAATACATGCATTCTAAATAGGAACTAAATCACTAAACATAATGGTTTAAAGTTATAATTAAATGTTAAAATGTTGACATTTACATTCCTTAATGCACTTGCCTTTGATTTGCCATCTCTCTTCCAGTAGTGCTCCAGCCTCCCACTCCAGTGCCACTGCACTCTTTTTCCGTGTGGCGCATCGCACCGCGTGGACTGTGCCACACAGGTCCCTTAAGTTCCCTCTAACCTGCATCTAAAACTATTCAACGTAAAGTTAAATAGCAAAGACCGTGAAATCGCGCCCAGTATACTGATTTACTCCCAACTCCCAAGAATATATATTCAAGTATACTGGCAATACATATTTTTAACATGTGGGTTTAACTCGAGTTAAAATAATTGCCCATGCACAATAACATAAATAATACTACTCACATTGTCGTGCTTGAAGGGATTTCTACGGCGGCAAGACAGAGTCCGGTCAGCACTGAAGAGCGCAGCCCGGCCTATCTCGAACGGCTGCAGCTGCAGAGATGCCGAACTGTGCCGCATATGGCAGACAGAGGCTTCACACAGGTTGGCACCTTCGTTTACTGTCAGCACAGCAGCCTCCGGTATGAGCCTGCAGGTGCGATGTGCACAGATTGTAATAGTTCTCCTTTGCCTGAGTTTTTTTTTTCTTCTGTGGGATCACTCTATATGCTCAGTACTGCGAGCGACTGGCGGCATCTGTCCTCAGAGTAGCGCCCAGCCATCTCCCTGCGTGTGGCACGGATTAAAAAGACGAGACACGTCTTGCCACAAGTTAATGTAAACTTTCAAAGACCCTGGAAATAAACGCTGGAGCACGAGGCATTGGTACTCCTTTCAACCTCTGTCTGCTCTCTGAGTCTGAGAAGCGCATGAGCCCCCACGCCAGATACTGAGATCTTTAATAAAGTTAGTTAATGTACATTATGCCGGGAGTGATAGTCAGTGCTGTGACGCACCACACGAGGCCCAATTGCGAACAGTTCATGCGCGGCCCGGGACCTGTGCGCCTGCCGCCTCCTCTCCGCGTCACAGGGCTTCGCAGTGCTGTACGTGTTCGCCCTTGTAATAACGCAGACAGCGCGCAGCATTAGGATCACTTTTAATATCTGCACTGCACTGCAGGACATTAAAGCGAACACAGAGCAGAATTTTAATACCTGGAAACGGCTGCTGCACATAAACCAAGATCGCATCGCAGATTAAACACCGGGCGGTGCGAGACAGGCCTTGTGACACTGGTATCTGCAGACACCAAAGAATGGTCACTCTCAGCAAAGGTTCCTCCGATGCGGAAGGGGGGTTATAAATAATCCACCCTTGGCAGAAGGGTCTCTCAACAGCGCTGGAAGTTGGAACGTGCCCGTGGTGGGCCTAGTTTAAATTCTAGGGCACGCGCGGCGGTAACTCAGCCGATCCTGGCGCAGCATAACATCGCCACTGCACCAGGATTGGTTAAAGAGCAGGGCTAATACTGCCCATAATTAGACCCGGCTCCCCCGGGTCTCTACCTGTGTTCGTGCTAGAGGAGGAGGAGGAGGGAAGGGGCTACTGCGTGTGTGCGCATGCGTGGGCAAGTCAAAAAAATGACTTGTCCTAAATGCACACACACTGCTGCTGCCCTCCCTGCCACGCCTGCTATCTGCCAGCTGCCTGCCACTCACTGCCACACAGGCCCGCCCCCCACCCTTCCGCGATCGCGCAATGACTGAGGTCATACAGTTCCAAGTGACTCACTCCGAAACTGTCTGCGCTCGTAATAAATTAATTGGTATGCGCAGCGGCAGTCAGTGTCAGACAGTGATGTGACGGTTGTCCATGTGGCCAGTGGGGCAACGCCCCAACGCCCCCAATGTCTCTCCTGATTAGAGTAAATCATTTTGGGCAAATATTTGTACTTCCCTATGCTTCAGATCCGATATGTCAACCAGACGCCTCCCTCTAATAAGCTACATGTACATACTGTATATTACATTGATATGGTAATCCAGCTTTGTACTAATTTGTTATATTAGCCTTTATGGGAAAGGACATGCTTCTCTTCTTTGCGTGCCCTTCCCATCATAACTCTTAACACACTTCTGCACACTGCAGATACACTGATGAACTTTTATGAAAAATCGCCTGCAGTCAATAAGGCAAAGAGGAGAGTGGCTTTCTCAAGTCCCATCCTCTATCTGATGAGTGCAGTTGACTAATGTACCCAACCACATTGATTAAGTAAAGGAAACATAGGGGCGGTGAGATGTATTTAGACCATTCATTTGTAATGGTGTGTTATGTAATCTTTTGCGTTATGTTTTAATTACCATAGCACATAAAGTGCAGAAGCCCACATCAGTATTAACCCTATTTTTGTCAAGGAGAGTGGGAAGTGTTTTTAAGCCGTTAAAATTGGAAAAGTACATATGTATGAAACCGCATATATTTATTGTATGTGTTTCATGCTCTCTTTGTAGCTGTGAATTGCCATGAATGCAGAAATGTATTTTTCACCTGCCATTCCCTCACCAGATCAGGCTGCTGTGTCATTAGCATGTCACTGCTAATCTCGGTGATTAATGAAATTAGGGCTTTCGAAATGAAAGCTTGGGTCGAAGTCTCTGTATAATTTTATCCCAGTTATTTGGCTTTATGAGTATTTGCTGGATTATAAGGGCAGACAATGTCTGTATACCACGTTTCTGATACAGTACTAAAAATATACTTTTGTATCAAAACCAAAAACACATGTGGAGTGAGCCGTAGGAAGATGGTGCGGAAAATGACACACTATGTTAAGGCAAAGCAAGGTGAAATTGAGACAATAATGTTTTACGTTGTTAAGGCGATAAAGGAAGTGATGGGAGGGCTACCAGCTGGCCACAGTCCGACTTGATCACTCTTATTAACTTGCGTTGTGGTCTCCACTAGTTTCTTGCCTATTCCTTGCACATGCAGGGTATTGGTTCTGCTGGGGCATGGAGCATTACCTGTTTAGGATTTATCAAGAAGGAGATTGTCTGACTTTAATAGCATATGGCGCAAGAGAGAAGTGTGGGACGTGAGCCCTTACTCAAAATTGATCTCTTATTGGACAAATTAGGTGCATCTTTAAAAATATGAACCGGCTAGAATTCCCTTGTTACCAAATATAGCTGTGTACTAAGATTTTCTTTTATTGTGAATATATAGTTTTCGATTGCACATGTAGCTTGATCAAGGCCTTTTAATAAATAAAGTGTAAAGATTTTTAAATAGATGAATGTAAAACCTTTGTAGCCGTTAATGGCCACGGACTTGCTACTTTCTGTCGATCTCTGGTCGCAGGGGCGGGGGGACACATAGACAGTATCGGAGGGGCCGTCTGCTTCCGGGATGTTGGTCAGGGGGGAGAGTGGACCTTCCATTTCCGGCACGGTGTGTTCCGGAGCTGGTTGTTAGCCGTTAATGGCCACGGACTTGCTACTTTCTGTCGATCTCTGGTCACAGGGGCGGGGGGACACATAGACAGTATCGGAGGGGCCGTCTGCTTCCGGGATGCTGGTCAGGGGGAGAGTGGACCTTCCACTTCTGGCACGTTGTGTTCCGGCGCTGGTTGTTCGTGTATCGGTCTGTCTCTTTCCCTGTACTTTTCTGTTGCCCATGCCTGCCTGCTAGTGAGAGTCTGTGTGGTGTGCCCTTTCTGTGTTTGCTTTTCTGTCTGCGTCCGTGGGGGTTCTGTCTGTGTCCGTGCGGGTTCTGTCTGTGTGTGTGTGGGGGGTTCTGTTTGTGTGTGTGTGTGTGTGTGTGTGTGTGGTGTTCTGTCTGTGTGTGTGTGTGTGTGGTGTTCTGTCTGTGTGGTTCTGTCTGTGTGTGTGTGTGGTTCTGTCTGTGTGTGTGTGTGATTCTGTGTGTGTGTGTGTGTTGTTCTGTGTGTGTGTGGTTCTGTCTGTGTGTGTGTGGTTCTGTCTGTGTATGTGTGGTTCTGTCTGTGTGTGTGTGTGGTTCTGTCTGTGTGTGTGTAGTTCTGTCTGTGTGTGTGTGTGGTTCTGTCTGTGTGTGTGTGTGGTTCTGTCTGTGTGTGTGTGTGTGTGTGTGGTTCTGTCTGTGTGTGTGTGTGTGTGTGTGTGTGTGTGGTTCTGTCTGTGTGGGTGCATGTGGCTCTGTGTGTTGCTCTGTGTGGGTGCAAATGCAATACGTCTCGCATTTGCAAGAGATTAAGCTATTGGCATTGTAAATGACAATGCCATTTATTTATCTATTTTCAAAACCAACACATAAATAAAAATGTTGTCATTTACAATGCCAATAGCTCAAACTTTTCCAAAGGCGAAACCATTGCATTGTAAATGCTTGTCTATTATTCTGGCCAGTTCATATGGTTGCTCAGCTACATCAAGTTCTTTTAGTTTTTGGTGGATTGCCACGGATGCTGTTTCACCTTTAATGTTAGCTAATATTATAGCTGAGACATGTTTGAAATCCTTCAGTAACTTCATACCGATGTTTAAAGCAGGCTCTGCCCCGTATTCATTTTGAATCTGTTTCAGGACATCTGGTATCACCGCCATAGACGGTACACCATGAGTTTTTGTGTAGATTGCAGCAAAGACTGTACCCCAAGTGTCACAGTACTCCAGGTGTGGTGCGATCCCCATTGGTAAACAGATTTTAAGAATCCTGTGTTTCTCATGAGGTGTACTATCGGGAAATACTGCCTCGATCTGAATAATTTTTTGAGCTAACCAGAATGGAATTTGTTCCCTTTTTGTGGGTAGTTTACCAATGACTGATTGTATGGTCTTTGGTGTAATTTTGTCTGTGTTCCCCTGATGAAGGGTGTGCTGTGGAATTCTTATAGCAGGTTGGACTTTTAGAGTCCGCATGACATATTAAACCAATTGTCTATGGATTTTAATGAATTGTTTTAGCTGAGCTAACAGTTCTGGACCTATCATTTGTTCTATGGCAGGATGTGGTGTATAGCTTACTAGTACCGGCCATGTTGCTCCTGGTCTACCTAGTAGACCGAGCCTGGTAATGTTATTTTGATGTTATAGGGCGCCTTTAAACCAGAGCTGATGCTCTTGGTAAGTTAGTGGAATTTCAATGTCCTCGAAAGGAACGTATTCCGCTGGATGTTCCTCTATGTTATAGATTCTGGATATTACATCCCCGCTAGGTCTGTCTCCTATTATTACTACTCCCATGCATAATAAAGGCCATACCCTTGACCAAGTGTTCTCGACCATCCCGATCGGAATGTCCCCCCCGGAAACTGTCTTATGGTCCTACCACTACCTAGTAAACTTTCAGATTCCTCTGATGGATAAAATATTACCCAGGCCTTTAGAATGCTCTCGACAGGCTTCACGAGCTTTCCATCGAGTGTCTGCTGACATGCTGGCGCATGCATTTTCCTCCCACCCTTGCCAGCTGTCAGGCAACTTAGAGGCCGATCTTGACCTCCTGAATACTTGGCTGGTCGAAAGATTCGACGAGCTAGCTCCACAGACTGTCTCCCGTAAAGCCAGAAATCGGGCCTCTGCCCCATGGTTCTCTGCCTCCCTATCCGAGATGCGGAGATTGTGTAAGAAAGCTGAAAGGGCCTGGCGCCGCCACTACGATCTATCGGACAAAAATGTGTATAGGGAATCCATCAAACTATACCATAGCAACATCTTGTCAGAGAAGAAAGCTTACTTTGCTAAAAGAATTGAGGCTGCCGTAGATACCAGCAAAGAAATTTTCCTCATTGTCAAGGAATTTACCTCACCGAGCGCAGTTCTGCCCACACATTCTCACTCTGCACCTTGGGTCTTTCAACTCGCAAATTTCTTTGCTACCAAAATTAAGTCTATTCAAGACTCTTTCCCCCCTATTAGCTCGATGACTTGGTCAGACACTAGTGTCCGTCTGTCCATGTCCCAGCCCCATGATGGTCCTTTTTTTTCTACTTTTCCTCCTCTCTCTTCTTTTTCCTCACTTGACCTTCTTATTAAATTAAAATCTGGCTCCCCTCAGGATCCCTGCCCAGCGAAATGTCTTGGAAGAATGGCCCCAGTGATCAATTCATTGGTTAACCCTGTGCTCAATCTCTCTCTCAGTACGGGAGTAGTCCCCTGGGCCTGGAAGCACGCCCTGATCCTGCCACTTTTGAAGAAGCCGAATCTGGACCCTCTGGTTCATGCCAACTACAGGCCCATCTCCCTCCTTCCGGCACTGGCTAAGGTGGTGGAGAAGAATGTCCACATTTCTCTCTCCACTTTCCTCGAAAATAATAACATCTTACACAACTCTCAGTCAGGCTTCCGTGCCAACATGAGCACGGAGACCGCGCTGTTAGAAGTCACCGATGCCATATGAGAGGTGCTAGATGCGGGTGGTAATGCAATGCTGGTAGTGTTGGACCTGTCGGCGGCCTTTGACACCGTTCCCCATGGCGGCCTCCTTGTAAGACTCAGAGAGATCGGGCTACGGGGAGCGGTGTTCAGATGGTTTGAGTCCTTCCTGTCGGGCCGTCGTCAAACGATCTGGGCCCCTCCGTTCTCTGCCAAAGTGCCGCCTTTGGAGGCAGGGGTGCCTCAGGGCTCTATTTTGAGCCCTACTCTCTTTAACATCTATATGGCACCTCTGGCGGCACTGGCGGAATCTTTTGGCGCCCAGATCGTCTCTTACGCTGATGACACCCAGCTCCTCTTCATCTGCAAAAAGGGCTCTGACTTCGATGGAGTGCAGATCAGAGGCTGTTTGGGGGCGGTGTTCGAGTGGTTTGAACTTAACAGCCTCAAATGCAACTCCGACAAATCGGAGCTGCAGTTTTTCGGCTGTCCACCCGATCCTAGGTGGCGGTCGTGGTGGCCCCCAGCCATGTTTCCTCCTGCGGCCGCGTCCTCCAAGGCCAAGAATCTGGGAGTGCAGATCGACGATGGTCTCTCCTTGAAGCCACAGATTCTTGGCCTTGTTGGGAAGTGTTTTGGCATCCTGAAAATGCTTAGAAAATTCCTTCCGTTGCTATCTCATGACCACAGGAGAGTTACAGTACAGGCCCTGATAGGCTCCCGTTTGGATTACGCAAACGTGCTCTACTTGGGCCTGCCGGAATATCTCCTATCTCGCCTGCAGGTAGTGCAGAATTCTGCTGCCAGAGCCATTTACGGCCTCCACCGTAGATCCAGTGCCACGGATCTATTAAAAAAATTGCATTGGCTCCCTATTAAAAAACGGATTGCTTTTAAGGCGCTTACGCTTGCTTTTAAAGCACTCCATGACTCAGGTGCGAAATATATCAGGAAACGACTGACTTTCTACTTGCCATCAAGGGCGCTGAGGTCTGCCTCCCTGGCCTTGGCATCTGTTCCGCCAATCAGACGAGCACGGATTGGAGGTCGCTCCTTTCGTCACCGGGCACCTCAACTTTGGAACTCCTTGCCAGTCCCTCTGAGGAAAAACTTTAATCTGCTAGCTTTCAGGAAGGAGCTGAAGTCCTGGCTTTTTGTTCAATAGTTGTTCTGCTCTGCTTCATTTGCTCCTGACTTCTGCATCGGGTGTCTTGAAGCGCCGGGACACTCCTCGGAGTAGCTGAGCGCTATATAAAACCGATTTTAACATAACATAACATAACAGAAGTGGAACACATGTGTTGTTGGATTTGCTTGTGGAAAGATAATCCATTAATAGAATACCTCTGTTTGCCGATATTCATGTGCCTCTATGACAAATATAACCCTACCACCTCTTGGTGATAGGTCATTTTCTATAAGCTTTATAGCTATTGTTTTCCTTACATTTTCCGGGATGATTATAGCATCCGCGTCGTCTTGTCGGAAACCTGTAACGTCTAAACCCGGTTGGTCTGCATTTACTGCAGTTCCACTGGTTCTTGTAGGTCTACCGATCTCTGAGTCGCTATCCAACATTTTTTTGAAAGTCTTGCAGAGCAAGTTTCAAGGAAACAAAGATAAGGTGCTCAATATTTTGGAACACTGTATCCTTCAACATTGAATAAACCAAAAACTAAAACATAGGATTTTTCGTACTACTTAGTTATGGCGGATATTTTATCCTTTAACCCACTCCAGACGTCTATTGGAGTACTTTACGGGGAAAAGGGGTCTCTGCGAAAAGCACGACTAAGTTACTTTAGTATCTAGCGTTAAATTAGTGCCTTACCAAACATTGGGCGCCATGTAGTGTAGTCCCTATACTCCCAATAGGCTCTGTGCATTGGAATAATATATCCTATAGATGTGACGTAGGACTTATGTCTACTAGGTCGCTATCAAATATATTAGACTTAATTGTGAGTGCCAGCTAGCTCAGAGGTCACTAGAAACTTTCTCGAATAAACAAGAAGGGATTCGTTTCTGACAACCGCATAAACATGACCACTTTGTTTCCCAAGATAAAATGTATCTTCAGAGTCTTGGAAACAATAGATTGATATTTTACTCAGTCATTCGTGCATGCTTTGTTTCACCAGAGGTGCAGAGAAATAGAAAGACGGGCGTTTTCAATAAAAAGTATTTATTGAACAGTAATTTTAACCCCTTAAGTGCTGCCGTCGGCCAACGGTCGTCACGGGCACTACCTCCCCAGTGCTGCGTGCGACCGCTGGACGTCCAGTTCAGCACCGGATAATGGACAGCGCAGCACTGGGGAGGTTTGTTTACTAGCTCCCAAGTGGTTAAAGCATGATGGATGGCGGAACCTTGAAATTAATGCACCTGATACAAAAATATACCACTTATATAAGAAAATTCCCCTTATTTTAACCCTTAGGTGGGGATCATGTGCACACTGATATGACACCCGCCAACACAGTGCCAGTTCAAACAGAACTAAAACAGTGAGGGGACCTTTCGGTTGGGCGGTTATTTTCCGCTACATTTCTCTTCTCCGAGAACTACGGAGGTGGAACCACGAAGTAATTTCGTTTGATGGCAGGATATCCGCTATAAGGGGCACTTGGTCAACTAAAGATTTTAGTGCACATCGTATGTATGGTGCACTGGATATTTATTTATATATGAAGAATTGGACACGTATTCTTTTTATTCTCTAGACCTGGATAGTAGGTTTATAGTTTGTGTTACCAAGACCCCGTGTATACATGACCGCGCATGATTGAATCGTCTCTTGAACATCCATATGGACACTGACCATTCTTACTGTAAATAGGGATTGACGGAGCGGTCTGCCACACAGCTGGTTCCAACAACTTTTGCTGGTTTTTGTCATCACTTTCTGGACATTGAATTTTCCATTGCCCTGAAGAAGTCCCGGCTGGGACGAAACGCGTCGGCTGTTCTATTTTCACTTTGTTGAAAAATAAATCATCTTGAACAAAACGGACTTGCTGGACATTCATATTTATCTAGTGATTATTGAAAAACTGTTTGTTTTATGGTGCACCTGTGCTTTTGATTATCTCCTATTTATTGAACAGTCTTATTTCTCATGCAGAAGAAATGAACTGCTACAATCGTAATACAATCGTAATACTGGCTGTAAATATAGTGCGCACAGCAAGAAGAGTATTATCAAATAATACTGTAAAAGCATGGTATGGTTTCTAAGCCATACAATACATACATAAATAACAAAGGCTAAAAAGTACTCAACTGGTGCTTCTAAAATACGCCTACCCCGATGTACCTAACCTAAGTCTAGTACGAGGGAGGAAGTAAGTGAGGTGTAGCATAAGTTTAGTATTCTTTTGCCAAGAATCTATCCAAGATTTCTCTTAGGGTCTAATCAGCTCCGTACCTTGGTTTTAGAATGAAGGAGGTCAGTCTCAGGACTCGATTTCCCAACAACCCGCAAGGGTAGCTTGGAAACACTGGAGCTGGATTTCTCGGCCAGAGAAAAGACAGCATCTCTCTTAGTGCGTCTGCTGGAGGGTCGGCTTCCTTCAGCACTTGCTGTAGCAGGATGCGTCGGGCAAGTAGATAGTCGAACTGCTCTAAACCACCGTGTGTTTGCTAAGGCAAGTGTGGGCATATTTATACCTTGAAGGTGCCGAGATTGACGTAAATGTGGACATAATAACGTCAACAAAGAGTCTCAGTTCTTTCAAAACTCCATGAGTTCTTGGATAAATCAATATTCAAGCAAGGGGAAGTCCCTAGCTGCTGGAGCCGAGTTTTCCAAGAAATCGTTGTGGATTTTCAGAGCTAGTGGAAGTAGCCATGCCGTATTTGGACTGCATGAGCTATGTCTAAATATGGTTATGATTTCTATGCCTATATATGGACATGGTGATTTATAACTATATAAGGGCATGAATCTGGAAAATTACACTAGGGTCCTAAAATGTTCTACAACACTACCACACAAGTGAATAGCTTAAAAATCCAATCCGCTGGGCTCAGGCATGTAAGACTAGTAAGACTAGTCTCCCCTTTCTTGTTTTAAAGCTACTTATATGCCTGAGCCCAGCGTCTTGGATTTTTAAGCTATTCACTTGTGTGGTGGGAGGTAACGATCCCGCAATTCCGGGGACCGGTCTTATGACCATGTGAAGCAGTATTGTCCTATCCGCCCCGCTAGGAGTGACATTGTCTGCTCCCTCTCTTTTGCCTTATGGAAGGAGGTATTCTAATATCGTGGAGAAGGACTCGTCAGGAATTTGTCTGAGTCTTGTTTTGAAGCCCCATCCTTCCAGGCCGGAAGCTTCTCCGTTTTTTAGAAAAAACAGCCTTTTTTTGTCCGCATTTTAACAACGGGTGTACTGTCCCATACCACTCGTCCATCTCCGCCCTGATGAAGGTGTAGCCCCGGCTGGGGCGAGACACCGAAACGCGCGTTGGCGTTGTTCCTGCCAGCTGGATTGTATCTACCCCTACCCCCCTGATGACTATTCCCAGCCTGTCATCCAATTGTACTGTGGCCGTTGTGTCTACCCTGATGCATTTGTTGATGTAAAGTGTATGTGTGATGTTGGATATCTGATGATGAGTTTTGGAATGTATGATAGTATGACTGTGATGTGTGAATATGGTGTGTGGGACACAATCAAGTCAGGGATACTTGTATAGCGTGCACATCACATCCAGGGAGTCTCATGGCGCTTGCAAACAGAGGAATTGATGGCTGGGTTATAATTGCAATTAAGAAATGGATGGATGCACAGCTGATTGAATGTAGTAAAAGTTCCTTTTGGATTGTGGGTTTTGTTTGTGAATATTTATAGGTGCTCCACAAGGTGGCGCCAGGGGTCCAATGGCGTCGAGTGAATAAATGCTAAGACGTGAGCCTAGAGAGTCTCTAGGGTCATCCCTTGTTGGGCACACTTTACCATTATCTTTCTATGCAGAAAAGATTTCCATTCTCATTTGTTGTTCTTCAGCAAAAAAGTTTTTCTATTTTATTGATTATTGACATATTTAATTTTCCATGATCTTTTGCTTCTTAATACATTTCAAGTACAGGCAATGTCATTCAATTATATCGAATCCAATGCATTTCGGGCATTTGTAAGGTCATGCCCTTCATCAGGGAAATAGACACTGTAAAAACGAAAATAGGGTAACATTTACTAATCTCAAAAACATAAATAAATTACATATCCGCTAATATGGTGCAACACAAGAAATGGTGCATCACAAATAATAGTGCAACTAAGTAAAACATGCAGTAGGGTCGTGTGGGGTTGGTATGTGTGTGAGGGTTGGTATACGTGCATGGGTGAAGCAGCATGGTTACTTACATGCCTTTCTTCATGTAAGTATCAAAATCTGAAAGAAATAAGGAGGGTGCTGTTTAGCTTATATCGCGGAGTTTAGACGGAGTTAAATAAAAACGAAACGGTGTTTATGCGAGTCAAACAGACCGCGCATGTTTGTCATTAGAACTAACCTGGTGTAATGCTCAGTCCGGTCCGGTAATCGTTTGTTCAATTGGCCGTAGCGGTTCACCGTAGCGCCGGCTGCCAAAGGGTCAGACCGCGCTTTCTTTATATTTAAACGTAACGGTCATGGGGGCTATCACATGGTAATGGCTAGTAAAGAAAGACTACAACGAAGTGCAGCTCTGATTAAACATTCGTGATTATGTATGTGCCAATCATAGTTCGCTTTACTGAAAACCTGCTATCGCTGTATTCGTGGTATATTGCCGAAAAGATGAAATAAATGATAAAAATTGAAAAATTTAAATTAAAAAAATTATAATAGGTGTGTGATCATAGGAGCCACGATCTTGTGGGGTCCTAGTCCCGAGGTAGATACAAAGCGCCAGGTAACAGTGATACTACTCTAAAGGAACAGATATAAAAGCTCAAAGGATAGAGTTTAGGCCACCAATCTAAACACAGCAGGCATGAACCAGTCAATGCCCTTGAATACAACACAAATTTTATCCTGAGCTAACACAAATATCATGGCGCTTGCAGCAGTCTCTGACTTAAGGGGACGTAGTTAATTTGCAAAGAACCAAGTCTTTAGTCCTTTGCGGAAACAGCCGTGATCGGGGGAATAGCGGAGATGAAAAGGCATTTTGATCCATGCGGCCCGGGCCAGAAATGAAAATGCTCGACCGCCATTTCTGGAGGTTCGTATTTTTAGAGGTGCCAGTAGGAGTTCGTTTCTGGATCTGAGTTCCCTGTGTGGCTGATACCATCTGCGTTTTTTGGACCAGTATTTAGGACCTTTTTCATACAGTTGTCTGTGGACCAGGCATAATATTTTAAAAAGGATGCACTTTTTTACCGGCAACCAGTGTAGGCTTCTTAAACAGGCAGCAGAGGAGGTTTTGCGCGGGAGGTTAAGAACCAACCGAGCTGCAGTATTCTGGAGAACTTGAAGTCTCCTCAGATGGTGTTTGTTTATGGAAGATAAAAGTGTGTTACGTAGTCCATCCTATTTATTATTAGGCCTTGGACTAAGGGTTTTCGAGCCAGAATAGGGATCCACTTGAAAAATTTTCTCAGACTATGCATTAGTCTGAAGCAAGTACCAATGATGTTATTTATTTGACTATTCATAGACAATTTATTATCCATCAGGAAGCCCAGATTACGAGTTGAATTCTTAGGTACTGGGCAAATGTCCAGACTGGTTGGCCACCAGTCATCTGTCCAATGTTCTGCCGCATTGCCGAACAGCATAATTTCTGACTTACTGCCATTTAGTTGAAGGTGATTGGTGGTCATCCATTCCTTCACTTGTACCAGGCAGCTTTGGAAACGTTGTTTGGTTTCATTAGGGTCAGAATCAAGTGTGACTAAAATCTGCGTATCATCGGCATACGACAGAGCATCAAAGCCATGGTCTCTAATTATTTTGGCCAAAGGAGTCATCGAGATATTAAAGAGCGTCGGGCTCAATATAGAGCCTTGACGGACGCCCATTTTGACAGGTCTTTCATTTGCACTATATTTCCCGATTTGGACCGTTGTGGTACGATTGGACAGATAGCTAAAAAACCATTTTAAGGCGTTTCCTCTGACACCAATCTCCCACAGCTGATGAATTAAGATGCGGTGGGAGATGGTGTCAAATGCCGCCGACAGATCGAGCAGGACGAGGATGGCTGACTGGCGCTTATCCAGCGCCAGTCTGATGTTGTCAACCACCTCGACCAGTGCGGTTTCAGTGCTATGTTGTGCCCTAAATCCCGATTGTGAGGGATCGGGATCCAAGAGTCCCTGATTTTCAAGATGACTCACGAGCTGCTTGTTAGCAATGGATTCAAGCATTTTCACAAAGTATGGGAGCAGGGAGATAGGCCGATAATTTAACAGGATGTTAGGGTCGGCCATGGGTTTTTTCAGGATAGGCCTGACTTTGGCAGCTTTCCATATTGTCGGAAAATCGGCATCCATGAAGGATTTATTAAAAAGGGCAGTGAGGTGTTCCACCAGTACCGGCGCAAGAGTGGGGAAAAGTTTAGGGGAGATAAGATCAGTGACTGTCCCTGACTTAATTTTTGATCCGGCCAACATAGTCGCTTCGCAATCACATTTGGTAAATTCCTCCATGATGTGAGGGTGGTCTGATGGAGATGTGCCCAAGGCATTTAGTTGGGTTAAGTCGGGATGAGAAGGAAAGGAGAGGTGAATGGCGGTGATTTTATCTTGGAAAAATTGGGATAGTGCATTTGTCCATTCCAGAGAGTTCGGTATTTCTGATGCGGTATTAGGATTGGTAAATTCCTTCATTATTTGAAAGAGTTCCTTAGAGGAGTTTTGGGCTCTATCTATACGCTCCGTGAGAAATGCTCTTTTTGTCAGTTTTATATTAAGCATATAGCTAGAATGCAGGAGTTTATATATTTTCCGATCTTCCTGATCTATACTCCTCCACCATTTCTTCTCCGCGGTTCTTCATTCCAGTTTTATGATTCTTAGGGCCCGATGTAGGTAACCAAATACCGGTCGGCAATGGCCGAAAATACCGAATTTCGGCCGTTACCGACCGGTATTTGGTGTTTAAGATGTAGGGGGCCTTAAATGTACCGATTCGGTAAATTTACCGATTCAGTAAATCTAGATGTAGGTGGCACTGAAAACAGTGGCACAGGCCCTTAAGAATTCGTTATTTACCATGAAATACTATTTCATGGTAAATAACGAATTCCTGTATATATGCACATCTGTGCATGTACACCTGTGCCATGTGGCACACATACATGCCCTAAGGGCATGTATGTGTGTCACATGGCACACAAGCCACAATCAGGGGTGCAACAGGGTGTCAAAGTGACAACCTGTCCCCCTTCACAATTCGGTAATTTTTCCGAATCGGTATTTACCGATTCGGTAATTGACATTGATTTCTATGGGCCTCAAGGCCCATAGGAATCAATGGCAAATACCGAATCGGTAAATACCGATTCGGTAAATACCGAAACCTACTGATTCAGTATTTTTTAGCGAATTTTTACCTACATTGAATTTACTGATTCATAAATACCGAATCGGTAAAATTAGGTATTTATGAATCGGTAAATCCAAATTACCTACATCTAGCCCTTAGTTCCTCTGTGAACCAGGGCGCAGTTCTAATTTTGTGCATGACTCTGCTCAAAGGGGCTATTTTGTTGAGAGCTGTCTCTATAGCGAGGTCAAATTGTATTGCCGCCGTACTGGCACTTAGGGAAGGAGTGTGAGGGGTTAGCTGGAAGTTTTTTTGAAAGAGTGGCAGAGTGATTTTTTTCATAGGTCTCTGTAGTGTTGATCCATTTGCCAACGCTATTTTTATTTTGGCCATCGGGAAAGAGAAATTTACCAAGTAGTGATCTGTCCAGAGCAATGGAATAGGGGAGGCTACTGTCAGGTCAGAAGAATTGGTAAAAAGAAGATCTAGTGTATGGCCGGCTTGGTGAGTATTTATGCATCAATGTATTTATGTTTTATTAACGTTTGGCTTTGTACTGTATCTAATTCTGGTTGAAAAATGGATGAAATGTTATCTTTGAATCTGAAAAATAAAAAATAAAAGGACTATATACTTTGATAAACTCAAGTTGATTGTTGATTATAGCCCTGGTCTGCTGCTCTGGAGTGTGCTTGCTAGTATCAGGACCCACTCCTAGGGCCTTTTTGAAAGTGCTGGGCAGGTATTTTCTTGTTGTTGGTTGGCTTCATTTCTGCCTGCTTACCTGCCTGTATCTTGCCAGGGGTCCCCATTCTTATTACAAGGCTCCCATAGACACTTGGTGTGTGATCTTTGCATGTTGCCAAAGTCAAAAAAGAAACCCCTTTGGATAAATGCACACTTCACACCCCATTCATACACAAACCCGCCTCTCAACAGTGGTATAGCTGTGGGTACGAGGGATGCGGTAAAGCAAGAAGAAATGATCTAGAAAAATACAAATCTGGAAAAATAAACAAATGTATTGATAATTAAAAATGATTAAAAACACTGTGCATATCACAATGCATGTCAAATTTATAAGACTTCCAGTCAAAGGCTGAAAGGAAACGTTGTCTTTCTTTTCTCTTTAGCCCGCGGTGTAAGCTCTATTAAAAAACATGTATATGTACACAACACATAAATATACAAAAATGAATATACAAAAAAGTAATTGGGAACATACAACGGAGCAACTAATTCCTATTACAAAAGAAAGCCAGTAAATCATACAAGGCTCAATTGTGACAGCTATAGTTGACTTGTGGAAATGCTGTAATTAGAAACAATTGTCACCATAGGTTTTACACGGTTTTCTCTTAAAAGCATCAACGCGTTTCGGTGGGCGCTAATTATTGGCCAACACCTTCTTCAGGAAAATTTATATTAAAAAGTCCCAATCAAAGAAAACATCTGTAAGTTCTGGGAGTTTTAAAATCTCCAGAGTCCAATGCCAACTGGAACTCAGAAACACTACTGCCAACAGGCTCTGTGTATCATCAATACTTTAAAAGAAGTTCAAATCTCAGTGTAATATTCATCAATTGTTAGGAGATTATCAACCTCAACAAACTTCCTCCATCCTTAAGTAGTTCAATATATTCTGTTATGCTATTAATATTTTCCACCATACACTTTTAAGTAGCTTAACGAGTAAGAGTCCGCGACAATCCCTCATGGAGTTTCCTGCCTGTACACGTATTTGCCAGTGCGCGCCAAATCTGGCTAGTTACAACGTATCACGCAACTGGTTTATTCTTGGTTCACACCCATGCTTAGAACAGCGACTGTCTATCAGGGTTCAATTAATCACAGTCTGCAACAGCAATCTGTTTCTTGTTATGACCTTTATCCATCACCACATAAAAAGTTACTCAATACTCTGCTACTAGTGGAAGGAAACCTGGGAACAGCTCTGGGAGATGGGCGTCCGAGGGAAAGCTCTGGATTGGTTTAAGAACTATCTAAAGGATCGCTCCACCTCTGTACATATAGGTACCATGGCCTCATGCCACAGACCAGTAAGCATTGGTGTTCCCCAAGGGTCAATCCTGAGCCCTATGCTCTTCAATCTTTTTGTAACACCTTTGGCCAGGATAATCAGGTCTTACGGGTTTAAGGTCATGTCATATGCTGATGACACCCAGGTGCTGATCACTTTTGGTCCTGACCTTACAGATACAACGATTCGATTTAATAACTGTCTGACCCACGTCAACAACTGGATGGGCAATAACAAATTACAGCTCAACGGCAGTAAAACCGAGATCATTCTGTATGGCCTGGCCGAAGAGTATTGGTCCAGCAGCTGGTGGCCTCAGGCATTGAGCCCATGCCCGTCCCCTAAAAAGTAGTCCGCAACCTTGGAATAATGATTGATAACAAGCTATTCATAAAAAATCATGTTAATCGTGTGCTAGGTACTTGTTACGGGATTCTGCGGAAGCTACGTAAAATCTTTAAATGGCTACCGATCGAAGCCAGGAAGCCTCTGGTCCAGGGCGTAATTGTAAGCTGCATGGACTATGGTAATACTCTACTAGCCTCCCTAAATGAAGACCTCTTTTTCAAACTACAAATTCTGCAGAATACTGCAGCTAAACTGATCTTAAATTTACCTCCAAGATCTCCCTCAGTCCTAAGTTTGAGATCCCTCCACTGGTTTCCAGTCAGGAATAGAGGTCACTTTAAAATCCTGTGTCTAAATCATAAAAGTATCCATGGCACTGGGCCTGGATATCTAGCGAAAAAACTTAAAAGATATCAATCAGAAAGAACACTAAGATCCAGCTCAAAATTTCTGCTCACCCCATTGCATGTACGCACCATAAGCAATGGGGGTCGATCTTTTTCGTTTATCGCTCCCCATCTCTGGAACAAGCTGCCTCTTCATCTTACTTCTATTGCGGATAACCATCGCTTCCGCAAAGAATTGAAAACGTGGTTGTTTGACCAGAAATAACGCACGTTAGTTATGGCCTCCAGTCTCTGGAATCTCCGCAAGTGCCATGAGACCTTCAATGGCCTGGTAGATCACCTTCTTGGGACCAGAAACATAGACGCCCCGAAGCTAGTCACGGGCCGGGTGCCCGCTTTGATGTTCGCGGACGACACCTTGCTGTTGTCCAAGACATCAACGGGCATCCAACGCATCCTGGACGGCTTCGCAGGCATCTGTGTCTCTAGGGGTTTGGAGATAAACCTGGATAAAACCAAGTTTATGATCTTCAACCCCCCGAGGCAGACACGCCCGAATCCGCTCCTGGGAGGAATTCCTCTCGAGAGAGTCAAAATAACAAGAGTGGTGGGGGGGATGCAGATGCTCCACAGAGAGTCTGCGTTTAAACCTGCAGCCCCAGTTATTGAAATCTACAATGTGCAGGCTAGAGCAGCTGCACTATATGGGGCTGAACTCTGGGGGCATCAAAATTCCCCCAGTTTGGCGAAGGCAGAACACACCTTTCTGAGGAATATATTGGACCTCGCTGTGAGCACCCCACTTGCACCATTGCATTTGGACTTAGGGCTGCTCCTATTGAAGAGGTTATGTCATCACGACCCTTAACATTTTGGAAAAGACTGTGGTCCGTGCCGGAACTTGTGTCCTATAGAAATTAATTTAGGGAAACCTGGGATGCCTTGAGAGGCAAGAACATTAGGTGGTTGTCACATATAAAGACCATTAGCAGTAGGATAGGCCTACCTGAGCTATGGGAGACCCCGGATGTTGCTTGCCTGGAGATCACCAAAGCTGAGGTGATCCGCCACTACAAGAATTATAACCAAGCCTCCCTTCAGGCGAGTTCAGAGGTGGGAAGATTGACCAGTGAGTTCCTTCAGGTTAAGGCGGAATACAAAGGGGAAGAATTTTTGGATGTAGTATTCCCTGCACTAGCAAGAAAACTTTATATGCAATTTAGATTGGGCACTTTGTCTCTTACAGCTTTCTCTAGTAAATGGGACAAAAACTACCATAAAGAATGCCCTGTTTGTGGTTATCATTTGGAAAATGAAATTCATGTCCTTTTCTTTTGCCCAGGGTACCAGGGTGCACGTGAGTACTGGCTAATCCCCATCTATAGAAATTTAGGATTTCGCCAGTGCTCACATGCAATGAGAGTCTTAAAATATGACACGTATCCCCCTATCACTTTTGTTGTTTCCTGTTTTTTGAATGCAATGTGGCATCGGCGTAGGAAATCGATTAGTGCTTAGTATGTACTCCCGTCCCAATTCAATGTGATGTTCGATAATGAAATTCAGTTTAATCCTGTTTTAATACGTATTTCATTTTATTGCATATACTATGTATTTTAAAAGCATTTCATATTTATTGTCTTAATATTTGTATTGTATGTATTTTTTTGTGCTTTTATGGTCCTCTGAGGCCGAAATAAAGTTATCGAATCAAATTGCCATGAGACCTACCAGTGATATGTGTGCTATACAAGTTTCTCTGACTTGCCTTGACCTCGTGGAGAATTTTTTTTAAAATACATACCTAGAGCATTTGCCAACAATTGTGGGCCTTGCCGTGCCTTGGAATTGGTCTAAAAACGCGGCATGACAGCAGCATTCTTTCTTTCTGGGGGTGTTTCTAAATCCGAATTCAAAAGTTCAATTGTGTTAATTCCGTCGATCACACGGCCATCGGTAAAATAATTGTCAGTATTTTTTTATTGATGATTAATTTGAATCATTACAATATGAAACGTCATTAAAGACCATGATTTAAACAAAAAAAGATACAATTGAGCAATTAGTTCAACATCTATTACAGTGAAATACCTATTTTTTGGTTTAAAAACGAAAAGTGTAGGTGTTTTGTGCATAACCTACAAGCCTCAAGCCTGCAAGCCTAATTTATTACCTGATGGATAAACTAAAGGGCATAGTGATCAGGCAGTCTCTATCACTTTTTAGCATTTGACCTTTGGGGCTGTGGTTCTTCCTATCCCCGGTACATCGAGACAACAAGTCCTTTTTTGCATCAGGCTGAGAAATGTGGTTCCCTGGCACACCAGGGGAACTTAACCTCTGCCTAGCCGACCAGCTACAGCTTGCCTACAAGTGCGCATGTGCAGTTCCAAGAAGGCATATCAAAGTAGCTTGCTTCTTTATACTAAAAGTGCTGGACATGGGCATAAAATGTGGGTTACTGACTCTTGTTTGTACCCACATAGGCAGCAGTTTGAAGTTATAAACTGGCTCTTCTAAGAAGGAATAAGGTGTTTTTTTTTTAATTGCCGAAAACGAAGCAACATAAACTGGTGTTGAAAAACGGATTGTCAGGTATACTTGGGGCTTTAAATACTGGTATGAGATGATGACTGTCCATGCATTTTGTTTAGCCAGACAAGAACGCACGAGGCAGTGTGTCCCAGCGACAGAGTTCAAAACAGCATTTCAAAATATAGGGGCCTATTAGGATGGCGAGTCCGCATCCTCCGGGCCGGCAGAAGCCACCGCCAGCCTGGAGGATGCGGATTCACCGCCGCGGACATTTGAAACACCCACCGCCACATTAGGATTGCGGTGGGATCAGCGGTGGACGGCAAGTCCGTCCGCCGCTGATCCGCGGTGTATGCTGGCAAATATGGTGGCGGTGTCTGCAAGACACCGCCAGCCATATTAGGATGCATGCGGAACCATGCTTTTCCACGGCGGCTTTTCGGCCGTGGAAAAGCATCTGGGGCCCGATGTAGGTAAATCTTTTTTACCACTTCATAAATACCGATTCATACCGAATTGAAGCCCATAGGAATCAATGGGCATTACCGAATCGGTATTTACCACATCGGTAAATACCGAATTTTGCAAGGGTGCAGGGGGTGTCACTTTGACACCCTCTGGCACCCCAATTACAGGCATGTGTGCCATGTGGCACACAGACATGCCCTAAGGGCATGTCTGTGTGTCACATGGCACAGGTGTGCATGCACAGATGTGCATGCACACCTGGATTCGGTATTTCACCACCCAATTGGATTGGGTGGTAAAATACCGACTCCTAAAGGCCTGTGGCACTGTTTGCAGTGCCACCTACATGTGAGATTTACCGATTCGGTATTTTACAGAATCGGTAAATTTCCGAATCTGTAAAAAAAGTCCCCTACATCTCAATGACCCATTAACTGGTCGGTAACGGCCGAATTCGGCCGTTACCGACCGGTAATGGTCACCTACATTGGTCCTGTGGTCTTTTGTGTTTGGGGGCCCGTTGCGGGCCCCCAGGGTGTCGGGGGGTGGGGGGTGCACATGGGGGGTACCTATGGTACCCCCCAGCATTTACATGTACAAAGCGGCAGGCACCGCGCGGTGCCTGCCGCTTTGTGCATGTAAATGTAAAGCATGCATTTTTAACCTTGCGGCGGGTGCTGCTTCTAGCAGCACCTGCCGCAAGGTTAAAGATACGGGATGTGACCGCCAGGGTGGTGGTCACATCCTAATTGCACCGGAGGGACCGCCTCTGCCCCTGCGGATGGTCCCTCCACCTCGGGGGTGGCGGACGGACGCAGGTCCGTCCGCCATCCTAATAGGCCCTATAGTCAATAAAGAAAAGGATTGACTCAATAAATGAGTTCTAGAGTGGAATCCAGATAATTCATGAAGGTTTATTCCAAAATTCAAAAGGTACAATACAGAAATAATGGAACGCAGATGCAGTAATAGTTTCAATTAAATGCATCGAGTAATTTTCATGAAGGCTCTTAGTAATAGGAAAAATACAGAATAATAGTCAAAATCAGAAAGTAGATTAAGGGTCTGGTTTATATTCTGGTGGATAGCCCGCTGTTCCACCAGGGTGATGAGTAATTTATTCTGTCGCCTTAGTGGATGGACCAAATGCCAGATTTATACATTTCCATCACGCTGGCAGTCATTGATTAAGCTTTGACAGGAACTGCTGTGACGATGATTCCTGTCGGTGCATTTCGCTGTTTGGTGCAGGGCACTATCAACAATGATGGAGCATTGCGCCAAACAGTTTTCTTTTTTTATTTTCAAAAAGTAAACACTGAAGCAAGATTTTTTTTGTTGAAAAAAAGGCAATGCTCCCCTTGCCATTGACACCATCTCCCTTGGCGGGTGGAGCATTTAGCCATCTTCGCTGGCCCTTACTGCCAGGGTTTTCTTCGCTATGATGGGCAGTGAAAACTGACCTCTAATTCTGCCCATGTAAGTCAGGTGGACGGAATTACAGGTCTGGCTCCGATAGCCCTTACTCCACAGGGCCATTGGAGGGGTGTAAACATGAGGGAGATGGAATAGACTCCGCCTTCATTGAGCCTATGGTCCAAAACCCACATAAATCTGGCTGGTGGGCCATTATCTTGGTGGTAAGTATACTCTGTTGCTGTTGTGGCGTAGTATGCTTACGGCCAAGGTATACATCAGGTCCTGAGTCTCAATGTGCAACAAAATCTGTAAGAAGTTGGGCAGCATGCCTAGTAACATAGGCAACACCTTCTGGCTCTCCTCAAATACAAGGGTTTAAGTAGTCATTTTCTCAATAGGACAGCATTGAAACTGCAAAATCATCATGGTGTGAGCAAGGAATTTCATTTTCAGCCAACCACATTACAGTATTTTGAAATGTCATGTAGCCTGAACACCTTAGCACTAACCCTCTACATGAATATTGATTTGACCCCGTCTAGCCTAATAGGTGCCTGAACAACGGGAAGAGGATGTGGTCTGTCGGCTAGACTGCCGACTTTGGAGCTGGAAACCAAGGTTCGAGGTCGCATCCACATCCTGTAATTCTGAGCAAATCACTTAAATGCCCTGTGCCTGAATGTGTCCTTGTGTAACCTAACCGGTGCTCACGTACAGCACTCCAATTCCTTCGGGTCGAGTTTGCGCTATATAAATCTGCATTAAAAAAAAAGGTTACATAAATAACAGTGAACCATTGTGAATGAATGCGATACTGGCAAGCAGAAGGTCCTTGGAAATGTTACAAAAGGATCTCTAGAAAGCTCTTCAAGAACAGTGTCATTGAGACATAAATAAATTCACATCTTGCTGCATGCTGTGTCAGTCAGAAATATAAACCGAGAATAAACATGATTTAGCATCGATTTTGGACACAATGCTGTTGAGGCCTAACTGAGGCCCAGTTAGCATAAGCCTAGAAAGCACACTTTAACGTGTCGTAGCAAGTTTGTTTCAATGAAAATAACTTAATGTCAGCATACATATGTGAATTGAAGTGCAGATTATTTACTCTGCGCACAATTATTAATGCACATTTTGACTTTAATATTCAAAAGCGCCAACAAATGCGATGAAATAAGTTAGTGTAATGCATACTCAAGTCACAACCTTGGCAACTTTTGAAACTACGCGTCTTTAGCGGAATGGGATTGGTGAGCAGGATACCTCACCTGGTAGTCAAACTGCAATGCTATTTAGGAAAAACAAGAAAAAGACTGAAGAAATTGAATAAAAAAAGAGAGCAAAGGCTTCTCAGCGATTGCCCTCCAAAAGTAACCTACAAAATATACAGCCTATTCAAGTATGAAGGCCTAAGGGACACATTTGAAAACGTTATTCAGGAGAAGACCACGTATTGAGACTCTAACAAATGATAACTTGCAGATGGAAGATGAAGAACATATTTTGCCAGTTGGAGGTACCAAGTGTCACTCTCTAGCTTAGTCCCCGGCAAAGATAGATGAGGCGCTCCAGATTCACAGGGTTGTTCAGCAGTAATTTTCTCCCAACAGAAAAAAACATCCTGGGCGCCCCATAACTCAGGGGTGAGGGGATAGGTGATCATTTAAGTAATATGGACACATCCTATAAGTCAGGACCTTTGCTGTTTCTTACTGTGCCTTTTGGCGTACACTTGGGATTGGACCCTTGTGGATACCATAGACATGGCTAGCAAGGGAATTGCAATTCGAAGTACCCCTGTGCCTCAGCTGGAGACATCATTTGGGGGAGATGAGGACCCATATGAACAACACTCATGCTACTTTGTGGTGGAATAAATTTCACATGGGCCCCAAGATATCCACAATAGGGGTAAGAGCGTAGGTCCACTCGAATCTCTTCCCTTGTTATCCTACTTCAAATCAAGGGAAAGACACCTGAGAATATTAAAGGTAACTGAGGACCATAGGAGGACTGAGGCAAGAAAAGTACTCTGGAATAATACAGATGCTGTATCCTGCCTTCCTATAAGAACAAAATATTTTCGACTGAAGGCTTAAAAGTGGTACAGGTGCTTCCAAAGAGTGACCTGATGCATGTGCACATCTAAATGTGAATCTGGCCTCTAAGGGAGAAGATGGGGCATTGGGGAATGTGTGCGAGAGCACAGGACACACCCCATTGGTCATAAGATGAGCGCAAGTTGCCTCCTCTACTTCAGGTTGGCATGGGATTCATTGAAGGTTTGTAGTACTACTGGAGGTATAAGACAACACAACTTTCAAGAGAACCATCAAGGAGTGTTTCTTGGCGGAAGAATGATTGGAACTGACTTTTCATAGCCTTAATCAGGGAAGGTGGCCCTCTTAAGCGTCAGGCCAGATTCAGCAACATGGTCGATGAGTTCTAAGCGCGGAACCTGCTGGATATTCTCTCCTGGAACGGTAGGGGCTAGGGTCATTTTGTGAAAGAAAGAGAAGTTATGAACTTTTTCATTAGGTCCTGGTAGTCAGTTTGCAAGAAATCTGGGCCAAGGAGGATACAGCTGTATTAGGAAAAATCTGCAGTACAGCTGCTAATCGAAAGTTAAGATCCAGGGCGGGCCTAAGTATTTATTTAATATGGTATCTGTATACTTAAGGAAGTCAATCCTAATAGCAATTTCATACTACTGCTAAGTCCGGTTGGGAAAACATTGTTGGGTACATTCGGATCCCCGATGCTAGTCAACATCTATGCACCACTTACATGAGGTGAGCAGGCAGATTATAGGCACGTTGAAAAGGATAATCCTTAATCACATAACCAGTACTATGAGGAAATGTCTGGTGTTACTGGAGACTTTAATTTCAATCTTGCATATAATGTATGGGATGACAAGTAGAAGGGTTTTAATGTACTGACCTGGGAGGTTCCCCGACCATGGTTTCACCTCGAGACGGCGATGGTTTTAGTTTGTTGGAATTTTTACAATCA
This sequence comes from Lissotriton helveticus, assembly GCF_964261635.1. NCBI lineage: Eukaryota > Metazoa > Chordata > Amphibia > Caudata > Salamandridae > Lissotriton > Lissotriton helveticus. Next base: position 492,525,670 of record NC_136071.1, read on the forward strand.
TTACATCTGTGTATATTGAATGTTTGGTTGACCCAGACATACCAATCAACTTTACTTATTTTTCGATTTTTAGGGAGGTAGTTTTAGACTGTACTTCCACATTAGCTGAACTCTTCTGTTTATTTTGTCCTTTTCAGATTGACTATAGACTCGAAAGTAATCACGCAGCGCTGTCCTTTACGATGAAACGAGAAGCCCCAATAAGGAAGGGAATAATGCATAGCGGTGCTATGCAGGAATTGGCAGATTCTAAGAGGATTAGATGGTGAAAAGCATTTGCAGTAAAACTCCAAAAAGTAGAATTACTCATGAAATTCTGAGATTACAAATATTGTCACTGCCTTTTCCTCCTTCAGAGCTGTCTGTAATGGTGGATTTGGGGAAGATCTGGGAAAGTATTATAGCTTCTTTGGTCTCCTGGTTGAAGGCGCCATGATAAAAAAAAAAAAGTGAGAACGGAGCGGATCCGTTACAAAGGATTTCTTACTTTTACTTTGAACAAATAACTAAAACATCAAAGGGCTCTACGCACATCAGTGCCACCCTGTAGAAGTGAAAATCATGGGGGGCGTGGCTTACGCCCGATGGTGATGGCCGCTGATCCGTAGCTCTCCGGGCGACGAGGAGGGAGACTGACCCGACGTTCCTTCCCCTGATGCGGAAAGAGCTTGGTAACGGAGGACATGCTCCATGAAGGTCCCCTGCTGCCTTCTACTTCGGTTTTGCAGTCCCGCTGACCGCTGTTACTGAGGAAGTCGCAAGTGAGTGTCTGAGGCATTGCCGACCTAATGGCCGCCATTGCGTAATTCCCGCTGACGGAGCGAGGCTCCTAGCGGTATTCTCCATGGACATGAACGGCTTTCTCTCTTAGTGCTGCAATGCTTTGGACAGCTCGATTTTCCTGATTCTTATAACGGTGAACAACCTTTACAACGCAACTTTTACCACGCAGTGCCTCTACGACGCAACTTTTACAAAGCAAACCATTACAACGCATTGCGATAGGGAATAGGTTTAATGTACTATCCAACACCTTCCCTACTATCCACGGGGACTGGAGTTGGAATATTAAATTAAACAATTCACTATCCAGCGCCCCAAAGCACTATGCGTTGTAAAGGCATGCGTTGTAAAAACCGCGTTGTAAAGGCATGCGATGTAAAAGCATGCGTTGTAATGTCATACATCCTCTTATAACACTTGCATTCCTCTTCGGGGGGATATTAGTCAAATGTGCATTCACTTCAGTAACTGCTCCTCATACCGGGCTGCCGCCATTTTGTTGCTGTGAGACACGAACTGCCTCATTATGTTTAACTAGAGTTTTGATGGCTCCAACCCAGCACTGTCATTACCGCAGGAGTGCTTTTCTTCACAAGACACTAAGTGGGTTGTTTTGACTTCCTTTTCCTCATGCCTGCTTTCTAAAAGATACTACGATTTTTGCTGATATCATATAGTGCTGTTTTTGCATTTGTTTTTTAATGTCTCATGTGCTCATGTTGATCTCATGGCTGTTTCTAGGTAGCTTTTTCATGTGATCAGAGTCCTAAGCTGTTGTTATGATCAGCACGGGCTTTATGTCAATGTGCACTTGTAGATTTTTGGCTCATGCTGTTCCCCATCCAGGTTATAAGCAGTGTGTTGCCAGCATGAGATGATTCACATATGTTTTTGTTGAATGTATTTATCCTTGCTTCAGGCTTGTTTCCTAGTGAGGGGGTTCCACACAGTCAGACATTTACACATGTTATACTTTGGGGTTATGTATTCCTAAGCTTGATGGGTCAATTTTCAAGTGTGTTCTGAGAGGTTCATTACCTGCCTTGCATATTTTGTGGTCATACTTTCTTCTGTCAGTTTGAGCTGGTTCTTCCCACACATCTTATAGTCTTGCACTTTCCACTCTTCTGTATGGGGAGACTATCTGCAGACTTATGCAAACCTTCCACCACTGCTAAGAAATTCTTAGTTCACACAGGCTCTCGCTTTCAGTGTTTGGAGATGGAGGATCTACCGGATACCCCACCCTCGAAGGGTTCAACATCTTCAAATTCATCAACGCCTGCTACCAAAAAAGGCACCATCAAAAGACTAAAGAAGGATCCTCCTTCGCCCTCTTCACAGGTGTCTTCATCCACTTCATTTGGCTTGTTATTAGATGAAATAAGGGCTTTGTGTCCTTTTATCGAAGAGACTAAATCCACAATCCAGCAACTTTCAGACAAATGGCTTTCTGTAGACGAATGGATTACTGTACTTGAGCAGAATGTTGCCTCAATGGAACCCTCTGTATCCAAAGTTGAGCCAGTTTGTGCACAGGTTTCGCTTTACGTAAGCAGAACGAAAATTTGGAGAATAGGAGTAGGCGGAATAATCTCCGCCTTTACGGCCTTGAGGAAGGTTTGGAAGGTTCAGATCCCATCACCTACTTTAAATCTTTCTTGCCAAGACTCCTTCATTTGCCAGAAGGCACTACTCTCAATATACAAAGGGCACATCGTCTGGGTTCCATCAGAGGAACGCCTTCTGCCACAACCATGAGGAAACCAAGAGGAGTCATTATGTATTTCCTTGAGTATACTGACTTACTTACAGTCCTATCTGCAGCAAGAGCTATGAATCGTATCACATGGTCTGGTCACCCTTTATTCTTTTCACAAGACTATGCTAAGTCAACAGCAGATCGACGGAAGGAGTTCCTATCTCTTCGGCCACAATTGCGTTCCCTGGGAGCACAATATGGGTTGTTTCATCCCTGCCTTTTTAAAGTGACTAATAACAATAAGACCACCACGTATGATGACCCATTGAAATTGAAAAGTTTCCTTTACTCGCACTCTACTGACAAGATGGACACCGCTTCTGCTTCGAGTTCTTAATAACTTTCCGCCAGTGCAGCGATTATGCTTCTATGTTTTGTAGTTTAGGGGTTATGATGGTTGCTTAAGTTTCATAGTTTATACAATATGTTATATGAATTGTTGTCAAGTTTAACCTTCTGTTCCTCTTTTCTTACACAGATCCTTTCCTTGCTCGTCAGACTCCTTCCCTGTGTTTTTGAAGTCCGTCGGGTCCGGTCCCTTCTTTCGTCTTTCCCTTTGAGCTGTGGTCACACCATTGTCCACGTGGCCTCCACCCTCCAGCCCTTTGTTTGTTCCGGATGTTATGTAAGTTCTTCGTCTTTCTCTTTTTCCTAGTGTTTTTCGCAATTTGGTTCTCTGTATGTTTTTCTCTTTACTTGCACCTTCTTCCTTGCCCTTTTTCTTACTTAATTCTTTTGAGCCTTTCACCTGTTTTTTTTCCTTCCCCTGTTACTTTTTTGTCTCTTCTCTATGATTCTTCTAGGACATTTGTTCTCTTTTTCTCACTTGGCCATCCCTTTACTCAATTGGTTGTTGGTGTACTATTATTCTTCTTTTTTCTTAATCTTTTCTGATTGGATTTTGGTGTATTCCCACAATTTTCATATTTATTTTTTTCTAAGTTTATTTCTTTTCTGCTCTTTATCTCTTTTTCTCTCAGTTTTCCTTCATTCTTTTTCTTTCCTTCTTTTTTGGCTTCCTTTCAATTCCTTTTTCCAACTACTTGTTAACCGACATATATTGCATTTCGTTTCCTGTTTACCAGGGTTCTTTTCTGTCTGGTTTTTGCTGCATTCTTTGTTATTTCACACATACATGGTTTTTGTATTTATTTCTTCTGTATTTCATGACTGGATTTTACTGATCATTGTCATTACTGTTATTGTATGCCTTTGACAATTCTTTCCTGGAACGTTAGAGGTCTTCATTCACCAATTAAGAGGCAAAGAGTATTGTCTCATCTTGCTAAACTCAACGCTGATATAGCTTGCATACAGGAATCCCATCTTTCTGCTGAAGAGTCTGTTAAATTAAAGAGAGGTTGGGTGGGGGAGGTTTATTTTTCTCCGGGTGATGGAAAGCGTAATGGGGTTGTGATTTTATTTAGTAAATCACTTCCTGTCAAAGTTCTCACATGTAGTACTGATCAATTAGGTAGATGGGTCCTGGTAAATTTTACCCTGGATAAGGTTCCTATGTCCATATTAAATATTTATGCCCCAGTGACGGGAGACGCCTCTTTTTGGTCCTCCTTGGCTTCACACATCACGCTACATTATGCGGACAATTTTATTCTGGCTGGGGATTGCAACGAGGTTCTCGACCCATTCCTGGATAGACAATCATCTACTGCTTATGTTCCCCAAAAATCACACAAATCTTTCACGCAACTCATTCTCCAATATAAACTAATCGATGCCTGGAGATTATGTAATCCAACTTTACGAGAATATTCTTCTTTCTTCCCGCCGCATCCTACTCAATCACGATTGGATTATTTTTTTGTTTCACATCACCTCTCTCAATCTCTTATTTCTTCTGATATTGGATCTATTTTAATTTCTAACCACGCGCCAGTTTCCATATCTTTGGATGTTCTTTGTAAACCCAAATCCGCTAAGAAGTGGCGTTTTAACAATTCTCTCCTCCTTGACCCTGCTTTTGTTTCTTCTTTTACTTCTTTTTTTCACGAGTACTTCCTGTTAAATCAATCTGATGAGAATTATTTTTCGGTAGTACGGGACGCTTTTAAAGCTTCGGCTACAGATTTTATAATTCGATATGTCTCTCGTAAGCGAAGGACGGCGCAGCAAATCACCAAAGATCTCTTTTCTAAAATTAAACTTTTAGAACACGCTTACTACACTTCAAAATCCAAAGATTTCTTGAGTGAACTTATTGCCACCAAACTTCAGTTCAATAAAGATACCACAAACAACGCTTCTAATTTTCTGCTAAAGTCTAGTGTCAAATTTTACGGTGGTCAAAATAGAGCTGGGAAACTACTGGCCAATTACTTAAAAGCTAAGCAGAATCGGGTCAATATAGACTCCATTCATGGTTGGGATGGTTCACTTAAGCATAAGGATGATGATATCCTGCAGGAATTTCATCATTTTTATGAGTCACTCTATTCCTCTGAATCGAATGCTTCCGAAGATTCTATTTCTCAGTTCCTCTCTAAGATTCGTTCTCCTTTTGTTTCGCCTCCAGATCTTTCTCCATTGGAAACTGATATTACGCAATAAGAGCTCTCTCGTGCATTGAAAACTTTGAAACATGGGAAGGCCCCGGGCCCAGATGGTTTCACAGTTGAATTCTTCTCTCACTTTTCTACATTGCTTATTCCCAAATTGCATTCTCTAATCTCTACTTTTCTCGCTTCCGGGTCCGCCTCGGGTACTTTCTCTGATGCTCTTATTTGTATTCTTCCCAAGCCAGGTAAGGATCCGCAACATTGTAAAAATTATCGTCCAATATCCCTTGTCATTATTGATTATAAACATTTTTCGAAAGCTTTGGCACTGCGTTTGGAGAATCACTTACCTGAGCTTCTCGGCAAGGAACAGTCAGGTTTTGTTAAAGGCAGACTCCTTGCAGACAATACTAGATTGTTCTTTGATATCCTCTCTAAAACTTCTCATTCTCCTCTTTCTCTCGCAGCCATTGCTCTAGATGCTGAGAAAGCTTTTGATAGGGTTGAATGGTTGTATCTTTTCCAGACCTTAAAATGGTTTGGCTTTGGGCAAAAAATATCCAAACTAATTTCACTCTTATTTTCTCATCCAAGGGCTGCCATATCGGCAAATGGCTGCTTATCCTCTTATCTTTCTCTTAACAGAGGGGTTAGGCAAGGGTGTCCTCTCTCTCCTTTCTTGTTTGATTTTGCCCTAGAACCTTTCCTCTTACGTATTCGCCAGAACAATGACATTCATGGTTTCGCCTTCCAACAAACCAACATTAAGATGGCTGCCTACGCTGATGATGTCTTGTTGTTCTTGTCCCAACCAAGTTCCTCACATCCTGCATTCTTAACTGAGGTGGACTCCTTCGCTCATGTATCCGGATATAAATTAAATAGTGACAAATGCGAGATCCTACCCCTTACGAAATTTACTCTTAAAAATGATTTCTCTGCTTCGGGTTATACATGGAATACTGAGTCTATTAAATACTTAGGACTTAATTTCACGGCTTCTCTTAAGGGAACGGTTGCTAGATGTCTAGATGATTTTATTAAAAAATGAAATGCCCTTACCTCCAAATGGCATCCCCTTTATCTGTCCTGGTGGGGGAGATTGGATACGATCAAGATGATGCTTTCGCCTATCGTTCTATTTACCATCTCCAACATCCCGTTTTCTATTCCCTCAAAATACTTTAAGAAAATTAACTCTATTCTCTCTACTTTTTTATGGGGTCACAAAAAGTCTCGCATGTCCTTGACCACCTTGATGCGTCCTAAGAGAGAAGGTGGGGTAAACTTTCCTAACTTTTCTCTATACCATAAATCTTTCCTGCTACATCAGGTGTCTAGATGGATTTTGGATTCTAACTCCTCGTCTCCTCTTTGGTTAGTCCTGGAGCGTTCTTTCATTGCACCTTTCTCTTTTAAAGAATATCTCATGTTTTCTCGTAAACCACAATTTATCTCTACTCCTATTCTCAGGCATACGTCCAAAATTCTTCCAAGTTTGCCTATTCCATCCTTTTTTGCGCAACCTATTTGGCATAATATGTCTATCCTAATTAACAATAGACCCATTTTTTGGAAGACATGGAGATCTCGTGGTCTCATATGGGTTCATCAATTGTATTATCAAGGTCAACTCCTTTCCTTCTCATTAGCTGTCGCTTCCTTCAACTTTCCTTCTTCCTTTCGTGCTAAACATGCCTTATTACTCACTGCTCTTCAGGATGCTCATTCTGCATACCTTGCTTCTCCCTTTCCTGTTTATCCAGAACCTTCTAATGTGCCTGTATTATATTCTTTACTTCTCAAAAAAGCCAGAGCTTCCCAAATGTATGCGTCTCTTTTAACTTCCTCTTCTTCCCGCATTAACACTAAGACGGAGGAGAGATGGGAAGAAGATCTACATGTCTCTTGGCCCATCGACATATGGGAAAAAATTTGGCTGAAGTTGCGCAAGTCTTCCAGGGCTGCTAATACGACTCAGACACTGTTTTTTATCTATAATCGCCTATTACTTTCACCACTCACTCTCAGCAAACAGTTTACAGATTCCACGGATCTATGTTGGTCCTGTTCTACGCCACATGCAGACCTTTTCCACATGCTTTTTGATTGTCCCCTACTCCGCATTTTTTGGGTGCAGGTATGGTCCCAGATAAATAAAATTTTCTTTTCCACTCATCCCTTTTCTGTTTCTCACATTTTCTTGGGAAGCGTTTCTCCTATTTGGAGTCAGTGCACATTGCGAACAAAGATAATTGATTTATTGCTAGCAGTAGCTTTCCAACAAATCACCAAAAACTGGAAAGACTTCACCAAAATATCGTATCAGGCTTAGTGGTATGCGGTCTGCTACAGTCACAGATTAGACAAGACTTTTGTTTACCCACTTACTCTAGCGACAAAAAGAAAGGAATTGTGGGATCCAGTTACATCCCTGTTTAACGACAGTGCTAGACGCTCTTTGCCACTATCTCCCTTGCAGCAAGAAATACCCAAACCTCCATGAATGCCTCTTCATTGTTCCATATCGCTCCATTTGCTGTCTGTTTCATATTTTACTTTTCTATTTTCAAACTGTATATTCCATGTTACTATGTTCAATACCCTCAGTGGTTTATTGCTATACAATTTAATACTCTTCAGTCATGTATACAGTTTATTCCCTAACTTAAGTTGTTTTCTCCTTATCTCCCCTTTTCTTTGCAAATTCTACTCAATTTTATGGTGCTTGCTAATATTGACAATATTATTTTTTCTTTTCTTTTCTTTCTTATTTCTTTCTTTTTATTATATCAGTGCTTAATCAGCAAGCCCAACCTCCCGCGGAAATACCAAGATTGCAGAAGGAAAGGTCCCTAAAACAGTCCGGTCCCTAAAACAGTCCTTCATTAGAACAGTATCTATCCTATGACCTTTAAAAAAAAATGTGATTGTTTTTAATTTGAATCTAATTTCAAATCATCTTTGTTGTGAAGTCTATGAAAATGGTCCTGTATCCTGCCTCCACTTCATTACTTACATATTCAACCCACACCTTGACAATGTTGCTCCATATAAATTGCACACATTTGTTGGTTCTATTTTATTATGCTGTGTAATTATTTACAAAATTTTTATAAGCTATAATATACTATGCAGCATAAAATACCCATTTCATTACATTTCTATTTAACTATTTCTTATGTCAAGGCCTCGATCACTCTTCGAGTCCTAGCCACTCTGTATACAATTGCCAATAAATAAAATTGTTGGTGGGATGACACTGATCAAATATAACCTCTGAGAGTATTTCTGACGGCCAGTGATAAATACAGGTGGAGGACGTTTGGTGAAAAGCTGTAGTGTATCTAATCTTGATGACAAATCGCTGCACAGTAGGGTAGTTTGCCTGGACTCTGTCAAGGAGTTTGAGGTTCTGTGATAGTACTGATTTTATTCAACCTTCTATGCTTTTGTCGCTTAGACAATGTTATGCAGTAAACCTAGTAGATCATTTCTTTATACTGTTTGGGCACACTTTTCAAAATGCATTAACTTTGATAACAGCATAGATACTAAGAAGGTCCCCCTACTGGGAGGGGAACTAACCAGTGCACAGCAAAAGGACCGTAGTCTTATTCCATAAACATCATAATCACAGCAATCTGTGTGAACGATTTCAAAGTTTTTAATCCATTCATGAAGAATATTCAAGCATATTCATGTTCAGCCTGAAGCGTGTCATTGCACGCAATATATTCCAACCATTGTGTAGTCAAAAAACAAAGTCCCGATGCATTTCGGGCAAAAGCCCTTTCTCAAGGGAATGCTCTACAAGAAAATATGAATGTAACCAGAATCAATAAACTATACAAGATACAAACGATCGAATGCAGGCATGCATAAACCAAAATTTAAAGTGACTAAACTAGCTTGTGAAAACTATTGCAAAAATGTGTAAAATATCCCAAAGATTACAACATCTAACGGCCATATCGGAAGTTGTGAAAAGGTCGGTAATGCGTGGTGTTTTTTTTGGCACTTCTTGCCATGGCAAGATCCAATATTGACACACACAAGGAATACAAAGGACTGAGTAACACAACCCTACTGTCACGCCGCGAGGCACCCCGTAGATTCCCAGCATGTAAGTAACCCGGTGGTAATGTTCCTGTACACCTTGGCATGTTTGTCGCCTGCCGCTGCACACTTCGGTTTGGTACCTTCCCGGACACCTTCCTTTAATGCATTTTCTGCTCACGCGACCACGGGTGGTCTTTTCACCACGCATTACCGACCTTTTCACAACTTCCGATATGGCCGTTAGATGTTGTAATCTTTGGGATATTTTACACATTTTTGCAATAGTTTTCACAAGCTAGTTTAGTCACTTTAAATTTTGGTTTATGCATGCCTGCATTCGATCGTTTGTATCTTGTATAGTTTATTGATTCTGGTTACATTCATATTTTCTTGTAGAGCATTCCCTTGAGAAAGGGTTTTTGCCCGAAATGCATCGGGACTTTGTTTTTTGACTACACAATGGTTGGATTATATTGCGTGCAATGACACGCTTCAGGCTGAACATGAATATGCTTGAATATTCTTCATGAATGGATTAAAAACTTTGAAATCGTTCACACAGATTGCTGTGATTATGATGTTTATGGAATAAGACTACGGTCCTTTTGCTGTGCACTGGTTAGTTCCCCTCCCAGTAGGGGGACCTTCTTATTTTCTAGCTTTGTGCTCACACTGCCTGGCCAGACAGTGTTCTACCCAGTGGCACGCTACAATTCTTCACAACCTACAAATTTCATAACGCTGTGCGAGCTCCCACTTATCGTTGATTTCAACAGCATAGATACACCATGCTTCTGTAAGGATGAATCAGTGTGCATAGCACCAGGTATAATGCGGTGTTTATTGAGGATGCACAGGAAGATAACATTCGGAGTCTAAATTCTTCTATGGATGATGGTAATCATGTAGGCATAGACAACAGTGACTCTGTCTCTCATACTCTCTGTTTCACTTCTTACTTTTTTTCTATTTTTTTTTATTGGTTCAGTTCAAAGCCAAGTACAAAATACGATAGAGCACAAATGGACATCAATACATTAAGACTTATTGTACAAATAAACAAAAAAGAAGAAAAAGTAATACAATAAAAAATACAATACCATCATAAACAATCAGACAGATGGACACTCTAACGGGCCCAAATGATCAATCATTGCCTGCCAAATTTTAGTCCCCCTTTGCATTTTCCTAAGGGATTTGATACGATATAGATTATATTCTAAATAAAAAACATTATAGAACTTTGCCCGCCACATCTCATATACCGGTGCTTCTGGTTTCAGCCACATTGAAGAAATGCATAGGCGAGCTACGGCCATATCCATAAATAAGAGATATCTATTTGTATAGTATCCTAAAAAAAAATCAGTGTCATTAGATAAACCAAACATAATCAACTCTCTGGAGATTACCACATCGCAGTTTAGAATATGTGATAGAAATTTTTCAATAGATGTAAAAAAAGGTTTTAACACTGAGCGATCACAAAAAATATGCACAATATCTGCCATGTCCGATTGACACCTAAAGCATTTCCCATTATAGGCATTGCCCCATTTCAGCATTTTAGAAGGTGTATGATAAAGATTAAATAAAGTTTTGTAATGCTACGATCGTAAATTGGCAGACAAAATGATTTTAGCAGCCGTATTAATAGAATCTTGAAAGGGTACTACAGGAATACCCAATCTAATAGACCATTTAGACTACTGTAACCCCATATCGTCCTGCTGTGTATTCAACAAATAATTATATAGAGTCCCTATCCGTGACGGCTTTTTTAGAATTTCCATAAAATCATTAGGACATAGAGGTAAGATACTTTGGTGTTTAAAGATGAAATCACGTAGTTGTAATTCACTTCTTACTTTAAGTGCAGCCACATGTTCATCTAGAAAACTTTTGAGCGCACTTCTGAGCCACTCACTTGACACCAGCATTGGTCCCAGACAGATCACACCCCAAAACAACACTCTGATATCGACGAAGAACAAAAGGAGTAGCTGCCTACTCAGCCACCCAGAAAATGCTTTAGCCTTGCAAAAGGTAAGAAATCCCTATAGAAATGCACATATTATAAACTGAAGCACTGATGAGTTGATAGGCGAAGAAACATGTTGGATACCCATTATTAGTGGAGTTGTTTTATAAAGCGCTCAAATATCCATGCTTCCTGGAACTGGAGATGTCTAATTTCTAATTTCTAATTTAAAACATTTATAAAGCGCAACGTGCACCGAACGGTTTCTTGGCGCTGGTTTGGAGATCGGCAACAGAGGCAAAATTAACCGGTCAAAGAAGGAAGGGAGATTACACGGGGAAGGCCTGTTTGAAAAGGAGCGTTTTTAAGTCTTTACGAAAAGAAAGATAGTGGGTAGCAGAACGAAGGTGATCAGGCAGGGAGTTCCAAAACGTGGGGGCTAAGGTAGAAAAGTTGGTTCCACCCCATTTTTTACGTTTGAAACGTGGGATTTGGAGAAGGGATTTGGAAGAAGAGCGAAGCTCTCTGGTGGGGACGTATTCTTTTATTAACGAGGAGATGAAGGCAGGGGCAGTGCCTTGGCGGGCCTGGAAGACCATGCAGCCGGTCTTGAAAAGGGAGCGTTCCTTGACAGGGAGCCAATGAAGCTCCCTGAGGAGCGGTGTAGAGTGATGATGTCGTGGGAGACCAAAGACCAGCCGGGCCGCCTGGTTCTGGACCAACTGGATCCTCCGCAGGCTGTATGCCGGGATGCCGTTGTAGAGGGCATTGGCATAATCCAGCCGCGATATCACCAGTGCGGCCATGATCAACTTGAGTGCCTGAGGGAAAAAAAAACGGGAGACAGTGCGGATGGTTCGAAGGGTGAGGAAGCAGGAGGAGACTACAGAGCTGATTTGTGAATGAAGGGTGAGCTGGTTGTTCACTTTGACACCCAGTGTTTTGACCGAGGTTGAAGGGGTGGGGGGGGGGACCAAGAGTGGGGGGCCAGAAGAGAGAATTCCAGGGACTGGAGGAGCCACCGGTGAGAACCAACTCGGTTTTGTCCGGGTTCAATTTGAGATGGTTGTGGCTCATCCAGTCCCTGATGAATGTCATGGAAGACTGGAAGTTAGAAACAGAAAGAGGAGAAGAAGACAGATCAAAGATGAGCTGGAGGTCATCGGCATAGTTATACACGGTGACCTCCAGCTGCTGAAGAGCAAAAATAAGGGGAGAGATGTAAAGATTGAACAGAAGAGGGGAAAGAGAGGAGCCCTGGGGAACACCGCAGGTGACAGGGAGTGGAGTGGTCGTGAGGTCTCCTAGCCGAACCGCCTGGGTGCGGTCCCTCAGGAAGGAGGAAAGCCAGATCAGGGCTGAACCCTCAATTCCAGTCTACATTACACATTTGCCAGACATACTATTCCTGTTGTCCGAAAAGGCATATTTTTAACCCTTTCCAAAATGGGTGCTAATGGTGCTCCAATCTGAGATGTGTCGGGATAGAGGTTCATACTTTAGTCTCTGGAGCGGGAAGACTCTGGCCTCGATTCACATGTACTTAGTCAAAATTGCATTTATATAGCGCTTAATATCCCTGACAAGGCATTGGAGCACTTTGCACCACACAGCACCAAGGTTAGTGGTTGGTCCAGTTCTATTTGTTACTGTTGGTTCTTGAGATTAGTCTCAAGCAAACCATTCCATGCATCCACTCCAGTTTCTCTATGGAAGATTACATTAATAAGAGTTAGGTTTTATCATTGGGGGCGGGGGAGGGTAGTGCGGAGGTTTGGTGGAGTTAAAAGATGATGAAGAGAACGCTAGGTCTTGTTATGGTGTAAGGGCATGGCTTTTAAAATAGGAGAGGTTGGGATCTTTAAAAACTAATAGATGGCAAATTGCAGAAATACATTAATAGTGATTAAGGCAAACAAACAGAGGCAAAAATTTAGAATTTTAAGAAGAAGTAGAGGATTAGCTTTCATTGCCGGATTTTATGAATAAAGAGGACACATTTCTAAATATCAGGCGATTTGAGGATGCAAGACTACACAGAATCAACTGTATATCTGAAAATGTAGGATATCTGTTATGTTTGGTTACCTGCCCATAGTACTCTGCACTCTCTTAAGCATGTTCGAGGAGATTCATGTGTAATATGCAGCAACAGTCCTGTTCTTACTGGAACCAAGGGCATCACCACATGGTGCATCACAACCCATCACTGGACCCATCAACAAAGCCAAAACAGGTGAACAAGATTTAAAAACAAACTCAAAGAAACAGAACCGGATACATCTTGTTCCCACCTGGTTACATAGCACAGAGAAATTCCAAGTGACATTCCCGCAATTCCAAATATTCCAACGACAATTCACAAGAGACCAGTTGAAGATTATCATCTAATTTTCTTTAATGTGTTGACTCTCTCCCAGATTATTTAACTGGTGTATATGACCATAACATTTGGGGCCAGATATACGACCATTTTTGCATGCGCAAACAGGTTTGCAAACCTGTTTGCGCATGCAAAAATGGCATGGGGTATGTACAAACCCTATTTTGTGAGTTGAAATTTTTTGCAACTCACAAAATAGAGTTTTGCAACTCGCTATTAGGAAGGGGCGTTCCCTTCCTAATAGCTAGCACAACCCTATGTAAAAATGTTTTGTGACCGCAATTGCGGTCACAAAACTCTTGCAAATTACCACCCTCTTGAAGAGGGTGGTAATAGGCTCGCAAAAGGGAAGGGGTCCCAGGGACCACTGCCTGCCCTTAAAAAATGAAAACGAAAACGTTTCATTTTTTTTTTCAATGCAACTTGTTTTCCTGTAAGGAAAATGGACTGCATTTAAAAAAAAAAACTGCTTTATTTAAAAACAGCCCCAGAGATGGTGGTTTGCTGAGCCCAGAAGGCCACCATACCTGGGAGGACCTGCCATTCCCAATGGGGATCGCAAATTGCGAGAGGCTGATTAATATTCATGAGCCTCTCTATTTGTGACCCCATTGGGAATCAATAACAGTGAGAAAAACACTGTTGTACATAGTATATTGCGCCTCACAAATTGCGCTTCGCAAAAGAGTCGCAATTTTGCGAGGCGCAATTTACTTGGTCGTACATCTGGTCTTCGGATATATAGCAGCAACCAAGTGTCTCCCTGAGGGGGTAAATATCTGACCACTCTTTATAAGTGGGTGTCCCACACTGAGAACTGCAATCCCTCACCTCCCCTGCTACTGACCTGCCACCTCACACGGTGTGACACAAGATTTCGGCTTAGTTCGCATAGTCAACTGGTGAGGAGCTGATATCACACCGTGGCAGGGAAAATAAGCTGAAAACCACTATAAACGTTTTCATAGACTTTGAAATGCCGACGTCCATTATGGGGTGTGAAAACACCCCAGGACATTGGCAACAGCCTCAGCAAGGTTTATAAATAAATAAATAATGTTTTGTCTTTTTCTACGGAGCAGGGGGTTTGGAGCTGGGCTGGGGCATAAGTGCTTGTAAGTCCTTCTCAGCATGAGCCCCGCCCCCTCCAAGGCCCCTACCCCTCCTCACACATTGAATATTATGTTTGAGTTGACAGGTGTGCTGCCATGAAGTCCTGACAATATGGCAATCTCTGCATATGCCCACTTCAAGACATCCCTCCACCAATCCCGGATAAGGGGTGCTGCTGCTGTCTTCCAGAACAATGAGATGCCTCCCTTTCCTAAAACCACAGCCAAATCTATAAAGGATCATCATATTTGAATGATTTTAAGAGTGTGTCAATCATGGGAGGCATCCTGGAGAGTTTTTCAGCATTAATCTCTTCATCAGCTCCATCGGACCCCTGATCACTTCACTCCAAAACAGTGACACTACTGAGCAGGGCCACACCATATGCAGAACAGCTCCCTCCTCGTCCTCACATCATCTGTGCCATTTAATTGAGGGTCCCTGATACATGGAGGTGACCCTCCTGAGTCGCTCAGAGGCGGTCGCTCCCCACGCTCCCTGGACCCTGGTATCGTAGCGCTATTACGCTGCATTGTTACTGTCTGCTATCAGCTGATTTGCGCATCGCATCGCTCGCTCTGCCTGGATCTAAATTGTATTATTGTAATTTGCTTGTGCTTGCTTTCCGAGATCTTAGCGCTGCATTGTTGTGCTCTCATTGCCCATACTATTATCATTAGGAGCTGCTTGGTACGAACAGTGAAGCACATTGCACCCCACTGATTGCACTGATCGATAACTCTTCTGTGCCCAATTGTGCCTCTGCCCATTACAACTTCGCCCTGTTTCGTTTTTCATTTTCAGCCATTTTGTTGGTGTTGTGTATCGTAGCCCGCCCTCTGCCCCGCCCCCCAGCTGCTCCTCCCTCCCACAGATAGTGGTAGTTTCGTGCCGTCCCTGCCTGCCCTGTGACCCTCCTGAGTCGCTCAGAGACGGTCGCTCCCCACGCTCCCTGGACCCTGGTATCGTAGCGCTATTACGCTGCATTGTTACTGTCTGCTATCAGCTGATTTGCGCATCGCATCGCTCGCTCTGCCTGGATCTAAATTGTATTATTGTAATTTGCTTGTGCTTGCTTTCCGAGATCTTAGCGCTGCATTGTTGTGCTCTCATTGCCCATACTATTATCATTAGGAGCTGCTTGGTACGAACAGTGAACCACATTGCACCCCACTGATCGCACTGATCGATAACTCTTCTGTGCCCAATTGTGCCTCTGCCCATTACAACTTCGCCCTGTTTCGTTTTTCATTTTCAGCCATTTTGTTGTTGTTGTGTATCGTAGCCTGGCCCTCTGCCCCGCCCCGCCTCCCAGCTGCTCCTCCCTCGCCCCTCCCCCTCCACTATCCACTTATGACAGATGCCTTTGCGCGCAGCGTTAACGCGCAGCGGTCACGCCCCAAACGCGCCGAAGGAGCGCCAAAGTTAAGCCCGTCTACGCCCGTCCGCGCCTGGACCGCGCCCAGAGCCAGACCCCCTGGTCCCCGCAAAACCCACTCCACCCGCATAACGTATGACGCCGGTACCCTCTTTGCCCTCAACCCCAGTCGCACACCACAATGCTGCAAAGCTACCCCAGGACTCTCCCATGGACCATTCGCCTGCCACTCCTGCAAGTTCACCTGCATCAGGACCCACACCAAATCCACCTCCCCCAAACACAACTCCGACTTTAACCACCTGAAGTGCATCCTGCTGAACACCCGCTCGGTCCATAGACACGCCACTGAACTCTGGGACTTACTCGACACTACATCGCCGGACGTCGCCTTTCTTACAGAAACCTAGATAAGCGCCTCATCAGCACCCGACATCGCCATAGCCATCCCGAACGCTTACAAAATCATCCGAAAAGACCGCATCAACCAAACAGGAGGAGGCATCGCCATCGTCCATAAGAACACCATCCTCATCACAACCAGTTCTGACGACAACCTCTCGGCCGCCGAACACCTTCACTTCCAGATCCACACCGACCCCAGGACCACACTTAGAGGCACCCTCATCTACAGGCCACCAGGGACCTGCACACAATCCAACAAAGACATCACTGACTTCATCAGCCCACATGCCCTCACATCCGAGAACTACATTCTACTGGGAGATCTCAACTTCCACCTGGAAAATAAAAACGACAGCAACACCAACACCCTTCTGGACAACCTGGCCAATCTCGGACTCAAACAACTTGTCGACACCCCCACCCACTTAGCCGGACACACGCTCGACCCTATCTTCACCTCCAGCAAACACATCTCCTTCGATCACGCCACAGCTCTCCATTGGACGGACCACAGCTGCGTTCACTTCAACTACAAAAAGTCCACGACCCACAACCCCCCACAACCTATTCCTCGAAGAAACTGGAACAAAATCACCGCTGACCAACTCTTCACATCGCTTAACCAAAACCCTCCCGCCTTATCATCGGACCCAAACCAAGCTGCCACCAAACTCACACAATGGATCACCCACAGCGCTGACGAATTAGCACCCTTGAAAAACCACCAGACCAAACAAGGTAGCAAAAAGGCCCCCTGGTTCAACGATGACCTTAAGAAATCCAAGAAGTTATGTCGTACCCTCGAGAAATCCTGGAGAAAAGAACCAACCACCGACAACCTGACCACCTTCAAGGACGCCACCCGCAAACACCACCAATTGATCCGATCCACCAAGAAATCAGCATTCAAGGATCGACTCGACAACAACGCCCACAACAGCAAGGAACTATTCAACATCGTCAAAGAATTCTCCAACCCCACCACCGGCACCAACGACATCACTCCCTCCCAAGACCTCTGCGACTCTTTATCCTCTTTCTTCCACAACAAAATCGTCGACATACATAACAGCTTTGAAAACCAGTCCGAAGAACAGACCACTCCATCCACCCCCGAATCAAAACAACACTCTCACAACCTCTGCGCCTGGAACCCAATCACTACCAAAGACACCATCCGCCTGATGAACTCCATCCATTCAGGTTCACCAACCGACCCGTGTCCCCACCACATCTTCAACAAAGCAAACTCCATCATCGCACCACATCTCCGCGATGTCATCAACTGTTCCCTCAACTCCGCTACCTTCCCGGAAAGCTGGAAACATGCCGAACTCAGCGCCCTTCTGAAGAAACCCACAGCAGACCCCTCTGAACTTAAGAACTACCGTCCCATCTCACTCCTCCCATTCCCTGCGAAAGTCATCGAGAAAGCCGTCAATAATCAGCTCGCCGCCTTCCTTGAATCCAACAACTCCCTCGACCCCTCACAGTCCGGCTTCCGAGCCAAACACAGAACCGAAACCGCCCTCATCGCTGCTACAGACGACATCCGAATGCTACTGGACAACGGAGAAACAGTTGCCCTCATCCTACTTGATCTCTCCGCCGCCTTCGACACGGTCTGCCATAGCACCCTCATACATCGCCTCAGAAACCTCGGAATAATAGGAAAAGCTTTGGACTGGATCATCTCGTTCCTCGCCGGAAGAACGCAGAGAGTCCGCCTCCCCCCATTCATATCAGAGTCCACCAAAGTCATCTGCGGCGTACCACAAGGATCATCACTCAGTCCCACCCTCTTCAACGTTTATATGAGTCCCCTTGCATCCATCGCGCGACAACACAACCTCAACATCATCTCCTACGCAGACGACACCCAGCTGATCCTCTCCCTCACCAAAGACCCAAACACGGCCAAAACCAATTTACACGAAGGAATGAAAAAAGTAGCCGAATGGATGAAGAACAGCCGTTTAAAACTAAACTCGGACAAAACAGAAGTCCTCATCTTAGGATCATCCCCCTCTGCCTGAGACGACTCATGGTGGCCACCGGCCCTGGGTACAGCTCCCATACCTACAGATCACGCACGTAACCTGGGCTTCAACCTTGACTCCGCCCTCTCGATGACCAGACAAGTCAACGCCGTATCATCTTCATGCTTTAACATCCTACGCATGCTTAACAAAATCTTCCGTTGGATCCCCACTGAGACAAGAAAGACAGTCACCCACGCACTGGTCACTAGCCGATTGGATTATGGAAATACCCTTTACGCCGGAACCACAGCCAAACTACAGAAAAAACTTCAACGCATCCAAAACGCCTCAGCCAGACTCATTCTGGACATCCCTCGTCAAGCTCACATCTCCGATCACCTGAAAGACCTCCACTGGCTCCCCGTCAACAAGAGAATATCGTTCCGTCTCCTTACCCACGCACACAAGGCCCTCTACAACCTAGGACCCGAATGCCTCAACACACGACTGTCCTTCTACACACCTGCCCGCCAACTACGATCATCCAATCAAGCCCTCGCCGCAATTCCGCTCATCCATAGATCCACCATGGGAGGAAGATCCTTCTTCTACTTAGCGGCCAAAACGTGGAATTCTCTCCCCACTCACCTCCGCCTTACACAGAACCACCTCTCCTTCAGAAAACAGCTAAAAACCTGGTTTTTCGATGGATAATACACCCTCCCTCCTTCAAGCGCCTTGAGACCCTCTGGGTGAGTAGTGCGCTATACAAATTCCTGAACTTGAACTTGAACTTGAACATGTGGCCTGTATGCTTTGGGAACAAATAGGTGTCATGGATATAATTGAATTGCGTATATCTGAATCTAGACTTTCTAGAAATTGATTTAACATTCCTCAGACATTTTGTCCATGGTACCTTCGTGAACTCAGATGCCAACCTTTGCTCCGAACATCCTTTAGATATCTTGTTGTCATCTCCACATGCTGCAGGAGGCGAGCGCTGAGTGTAGGCAAGGGACCGTCTTCCTGTGAGTGCAAGGCTGCAGTATTACTTGAAGTGGTGGGTTCTTTGCCACTTGTATCCCAGTTGTCACTTGCTTGGCGCACCAATGCACTGTACAATAGGAATTGACTGAAGCCTGTATCATATGTCTCACTTAAATTTTAAAGGACCACAACATCTCTTCTGCAAACACATCCTTCAACATGCGCATGTCCACCTCTGACCGGGTGCATGTGTCATATGTCAGGGACAAATTTGCACAGCCCGTAACAGACCTTAAGGGCAATTCTGGTGCATACAGTTGTTTATCACACTTCTTTTGTATGTACGTTTTCCAACACCAACACATCACTTGTAATAGTATATTATCTTCAGCCTGACCCCCCATCCTTTCCTGGCAGCCATTCTCAAATCGTAGTTCCCAACTGGTGTTTTTTTATGCCTCGCCTCTCAGAATCTGGGGTATCAGCAGTACAGCGCTTGGGCCACTGTAATTGGGCCACTGCATAATACAGTTCGTAATTAGGAGCGCCACGGGCACCCTCTGTTAATAGGGTATACAAGTTTCTAATCGCTGCTCTCCGTGAGTACCACAGCCATAGGGCACTACGCTTCCTGAGCTATAACTTGATTATTTCCACATACGCAGACGATATTTTGTTATATATTAGAGACCCTTGCCAGAATCTGTCGCCAGTACTGCGTGAAGTGGTCAAGATCGGAGCGTTGTCGGGCCTCGGGGTCAATCGGAAGAAATCAATCATCTTCCCGATCACCCCGGCTACCACTCTAGTCACACCGGAGTACCCGCTGAGATGGACGACCAAACCGGTGTTGTACTTGGGAATTAAAGTACACACTGACTTGGAGGTGGTTTTCAGAGAGGATTATGGGAAAGCAGTATCTACATTAGACGACGATGTAGATCGATGGATACGGTTACCGTTGTCATTAGCGGGTAAAGTATCGATTATGAAGATGGTGGTTCTACCACGGTTCTTGTTTTTATTTGCTAATGTGCCTATGATCCTCTCAAGTTCTTTCTTCTGGACGCTCACATCACTACTAGTACGGTTAGCGTGGGCTGGGAAACACACTTGGATCAAGTGGGACATCCTCCCGCTGCCTTATAGCATGGGAGGACTGGGAGCTGCAGACCTGGATTTGTATTATAGGGCGGCGCAAGGGGCACAAGCACACTACTGGATACACAGTCCCACTGACACTCCACACATTCAAATTGTGAAAGTAGCAGCTACTCCTCTCCCATTGCCTGCCCTTTTGTTTAACCCACCAGACCATAGAATGGGAATTCTAGATGCCGTTAACGCAACAGTTCATGCATGGCATCACCTTTTGAAATTACAAGCAGGTGCTATATTATACTCCCCACAGACACCGTTAGAATGGTGTCTCTGGCTATCACCCTGCAAATAAAAAGGGGTGATTTGGGCCTTGAATTCAATAAATATTAGGACAATAGGGGATATGTTTTCAGAGGGTAAGGCAAAAACATGGGGCGAGGAAGAGCAGGCAGTGCAGCACGCCACCACACTGACGCAATTCCACTTCCATAGGATGAGGCCCTCATTGAAGGAACTCTTGGGTAGTGATTTAGATGAGCCGCCCGTTGTTGCTCCCTATGATAAAAATTGACTCACCAGTGTGAATTGTTTCTAAGTTTTATAACATGGCTCAAGGATACCGGGAAAACCACTACACCAAGGCAAGGTTAGCTTGGCAGGCGGACCTGGGCAAGGTCATTGAAGATAAAGCATGGAAATATTACTGTGAGAGCACAAAACGAATTTCTTTGAATGGACGACACAGGTTGATACATTTAAAGTTTCTGAACAGGGTTTTTACAGCCCAGAGAGGCTCTGCAGGTATGGACTACGTGACTCTGCAGTGTGATCGTTGCGGTGTAAACTTGGCAGACTTTTTTCATCTAGACTGGCTGTGCCCTGTGATCACTGCCTTTTGGGTGTTGATATTTAAAACTCTGGGGGCCATCACAGACAGGACCCTAGTGCCAGACCCTATGGTTGCCCTATTGAAGTATTCCATACACCTACCCAAAGCGATAAGAAGACTGTTTGATATGGGGCTTCTGATAGCTAGGCGTAGAGTAGCAATCTGCTGGTCCCGAGACCCGTCCCATATTATAACAAGCTGGTCAAAAGATATCATGTACTGTAGCACACAAACTGAGTATTACAATGACTTGCTACCCCCTCGTAATCGTCCTAAAAACTTCTGGGGCCTATACCAAATCTATTTAGCTACCAAAGAGGATGAGGATTCACCAATATGTAATTTATTTATTTGCAAAGTTGTATATAGCGCTGGCTAGACCCGGAGGTATCAGAGCGCTTTACATGAGAATCAGCGAGTTACAGGTTACATAATTACATCAATTACAGGAGTCAAGTAAAGTGTTATGGCAGTATGCGTAGTAGTGACAGATATGCACAGTTTACTGGCCCCTTTAGGGTTATACCTCCGGACAATATTAAGTGATTGTAGATATAGACTGGATTACGTTCTGCAATGTTGGCAAGGTCTATTAGATCCACTACGTACTGGACAGTTCCATACATATCCTGATGTGTGTCGCAAAGTGATGTTAGGCGATGGTATATTATGTGGCACCAATCATGCACGGCACACTATTGTATTGTTAACTATGTACATTGATGCAAGAATGACATGTCTCTGCTTTTTGTTTCTAATAAAAACTTATAAATAAAAAAAAATAATAAGTCTCTAATCGCTACTCTGCATCTGCCGCCGGCCATATGATGGAGGTAAGTAGAGACGGCAGCTCACTGTGGTAAATAAATAAATAATACCTCTCTTTTTGACTAGACATATATCATAACAGATAGCTCAATAAATAAGAGTCAAGATTCGAGGTAGTAGGAGTTTTGCAGGTTTAATACAGCATAAGGACAGGAACAGGACAACCTGCATAGGAATAGGATGGCAGGGCCCAGCAGCTGCTGGGGCTGGATCTGGGATGAGCGCGCTGACTTTTAATAACAATACATGAGCATATATACATAACGCAAACACATAGCATTACATTGCAGTAGACGTAGCAGTGGGTGGAGCAGAAGGTGTGACGCGTAGCAGTCGCGAAAGATAAGGGCGAAAAGAGGTGTAACGGGGCGTATACATAGACATGTGATGCAAACGTAACAGAATATGTCATGAATGGGGCGGAAACCATGGAGGGGGCTACCTAAGGAGCCGGGACCTCTAACCTGATGGTGCGCGCAAACTAGCAATGACGTATCACTAGGAGAAACTGGGGGCTATGAACTCTGTGCTAGGAGCAGAGACTGAAGTCTGGAGAGTCAGGGCGACATGTACCTAAACAGTATCTAGTATCTGATGTTTAGAGAGCATGTTGATATAAACTAGAAGTCAGGAGAGGAAAGGCTAACTTGATTCTAAGACTGGACCATGCATTATTCTATATGTAGTGCGTGATGAAGAATATTAAATGACCATTAAATGCAGTATTTCTCTAACGTGGAGACGTGAAGGCTAGACAATGACGGAAACTATTGATGCAGTTCAGTAGCTTAGGAATGCAGAGAAGGAGGACTGAACTGATAACTGGAACTATAACATACTTTTGGCAGACTCAGAGGCTGAGCCAGACTGAGCCGGGCACTGCGAGGCAGGAAGTAAGTGAAGGGTCGAGGATACAGGTGGGGGCTGTATCGCTCCTCAGCGGGGCTGCAGGAGACAGGAGCTGAATCTGGTGTCCAGGCCCTTTTGAGGCCTAGAAACGGGGACTTTATAATAGAATAACGTGCACACTGAGAAACGTGGCAACGTAGCTTTACATAGGCCTGATATACGTAGTATTCACGAGAACTGGAAACTGACATACTAGAGGTGGACACAACTATAATTGCGTCTTGAATCGAACATGGGGAATGCATATGCATATTTAATCATGCACACATAACATATGATGGATGACACGTAGGGACACAGAACATGGCAAAATTTACTTTTCCACATTCCCTCCTTGTCACTACGTTTCCATCAGGAAACATCAATATTCATGATACCATCTATCATTTCATACAGTATCATTTGCTCGTCTCGAATTATCCTGGAACGGGATTTAGAACGGGGCTTGGGACTAGGAATACAAGAGGTAGCACAAATGCCGCAAATCGCAGGGCCACATTGTATACAGAGGCAGCAGCTGAATATGATCGCTACTGCAATACCTAGAAAGGACAATATTTTCCATCCCCATGCGGAAATTATATTCCAGAACCAACCGGACCATGTCCAGGTGCCTGGATCTTGGTGTATCAGATGGGCAATTTTATGGAGTCTGGTTATAGCTGAATAAACAGACGGCGCGTTATTTGGAATGAAAATGCAGCAACTAGATCCGATGACTCTACAGGCCCCGCCCCTATCGGCCAGTATGACGTCAAGGACGAGACGATTCTGTAAAACGACAAATCTCATAGCAGATTGCTCTTCAGTTAAATTACCTAGAGCAGAGGCAGTCTCATTTACTACAGCTTCGAGGGTTCTGGTTAACCTACGGATTAGCTTACTATTCTGGATAGGTCCTATAAAGAAAAAGAAACCTCTGTTGAAATCTGTATACTGTTCTAGAGCAGTTTCAGTATAATCGACAATTGGGGACTCCCTTCTATGTCTAATGTGTACTAGATGTGTATTTCTATGATAATCAGGTGGGGCTAGGAAAACAGGTGGCAGTAGGAAGGCAATGTAACAGGTTCCCTCCCAATCGAGGGGCAGACGAACATATGCGGTTTGACCACAAATAAAATAAGAATGACGTGAAGCTTTGAGAATAGATTTCCCACTGTCACTATACTTGACAATAGTAGTACAATCACTATGTCCTACGTGTATGGAACCCTTATTTCGGACACATAATTCGCCTTTGACTGGTAGTACTGAAATAGCAGGTAAGTCTGGAGTAGTATCAGACTGAACATTCAGGACCATGAAATTCGACGAATAATTACCTAAATTATACACTTCATTTTCTAGATCTAAACCTGTTCTGTGGGGGAGACCTTGCTTGTCTGGAAAACATGTACTGTTAAGAAAAGACATATCTGTTGAGGATGACGTTAACGTGGACCATGCTCCACACGAACCATTATGTGAAAATGGATAAGGAAAAAGTGGCAGAACTCCCTTCGGTGTCTGGAAAGGGGGGAGTCGACCACACACCCAACAATTAGTGGCATTGCTGGTCTGATGTGAGTAATGTAACATGCGGATGAATGAGTTATTTCGCATGGCGAGGCGGTAAGAGAGTTCATGAGGAGGCAGATCACTAAACGTGTGCTCTACTGTAGCATTAGCAGACTTATTTACATGAAGAACTGGGAAATACAAGAAAAATGCATAACTGGTGCAGGAAATCATAATGCTAAGAAACAATATGAAACATAGAAAAACAATACATCGGATTGAGTTTTGACTAACTCTCTCACTATGGGGGTCTATTTTATACATGTCAGAAACAGTCTAACCGTTTCACCTAGGGGAGGACTTAGACAATCAAACTGGCTGACTTATTTTACTAGACCGGAGTTTTAGCTTGTACTCCTGTTGCGGAGTTTTCTCTAACAGGGGAGGGGTTGTAGCAATGTCTTTTGCGGGACAGTCCTTGAGAACAATGCTTTGGCAATCCTTCAAATCCTGGGAAATGTTCTTTAAGACGGGTTTCAGTCCATTAAAAAGTTTAACATGAGAAAGGTGTACCCAGCCTTTGCGTCCTTCCAACTTCACGGCTGTACGGGTGGTGAGGAGGACCTGTCGGGGCTCTTTCCAGCGAGGCTCCAGCGGACTTGATCTGTCAAAGTTGCGGACCATCACCATGGATCCTGGAACGATTTCATGCGGTGCCACCTCGGTATTGTCTGGAAATGCGGCGGCAACCTGTGAACGACATGAGTTGAGGGCAGACATCAAGGAAGCTAGGTAATCTGTCAGCATATTACTTGAAACATCGGTAATACTTCGGGGTCTAGGAGTACCCCACATGTTAGGGGGGCGTCCGAAAACGACCTCATACGGGGACAGACCTGATCTGGAATGTGCGACCATGCGCATATAAAATAAAGCGACTGGTAGAGCTACTAGCCAGTCCACACCTTTTTCTTTACACACTTTTGCAATACGGATTTTCAGAGTCTGGTTATGTCTCTCTACGAGACCGGCTGCTTCAGGATGGCGTACACAATGGAACTTCCACTGGTACCCTAGCAAAAGGGAAACATGCTTCATGAGTTCAGATGAGAATGGCTGGCCGTTATCAGAATATACGACTCTAGGGAGTCCATAACGAGGGAAGAACTCACGAACCAACTGCTTGGCAGTGGTCGCGGCTGTGTAATATGGGACTGGATATGCTTCTGTCCACCTGGACAAAGCGCATACAACTACAAGGACATACTTGAAACCTCGACATCGCTCCATCTGAATATAATCCATCTGGAGGACTTCAAAAGGGTGGTCAGGGGGCTGGAATCCACCTTGTTCCACCGGGACACTTTTACCTGGATTAAACTGACAACATATCATACAGGTACGGACTTTCTGCTTGGCTGCAGCTCGTAAATGCTTGTTGAACCAAATGTTCTGGATACTGTCTAACATAGCTTTTTCTCCTAAATGTGCTGGACTATGTGCGGTATTAATAATGACTTGAACCATAGAGTCGGGGAGAAACCATGTGGCTCTACCCTTCGTTAACCATCCTTGATCTGTCTGGACCCCTCCTTGTTCGGACCATTTCTTGATTTCTTCGGGAGTAGCATGTAACTGGATATCTATGACATCTTGTGTAGGGTCCTTAACTGTCATACATGTAGTCGGATCTGGAGTATGTGTCTGTGTCGGATTAACTTGAATGTCTGGAGTCTGTGCTGTAAGCTTGGCTGTGCGATCTGCTAGATCATTACCTTGGGAAATAATGTCAGTAACTTTCGTATGTGCTTTGCACTTCATGATAGCAATAGATGTCGGCAAGTGTATGGCATCTAACAGAGCTTGAATAAGGAGACCATGCTGAATCTTGGTTCCATGAGAAGTCATGAAACCTCTCTCCTGCCAGAGCACTCCGAAGTCGTGTACAACTCCAAATGCGTAACGTGAATCTGTGTAAACATTAACTTTCAAGTTCTTGGCGTGTATGCAGGCTTGTGTCAGAGCAACTAGCTCTGCTGCTTGAGCGGACAGGGTGTCAATACGGTGTGTTTCAATAACTTCGGTGTCAGTAGTCACTGCATACCCGGCGACTAGTTCTCCTGTACTTGTTCTCATACATGAACCATCCACATAAAGTGTCAGGTCGGGGTCTGGTAACGGAGTATCTGTCAGATCTTGTCTTGGCTTTGTCGTAATGTTAACTACTTCCACACAGTCATGTGGGTCAGGATTCGAAGTAACTGATGGTAACAGTGTAGCAGGATTTAAAATGTTGCAGCGTCTGATTTCTATGTGTGGCTGGAACAGTGTCAATTCATAACCTGTTAAACGTGCAATTGTCAAGTGCTGAGTTTGTGTTCGGTTTAAAAGAACTTCCACGGAATGTGGAACTTGTACTGTCAAGGAGTGTCCTAAGACTATGGAATCACTTTGTCTGATAGCTAGTGCTGTGGCTGCAACTGACTTGAGGCACGCAGGCAGAGCCTGGGCTACAGGATCTAATGTGCTCGAAAAATAAGCACAGGGCTTGTATTGTCCTGCTTGATCTTGTGTGAGAACAGATAATGCTGTACCTTCACGTTCAGTAACGAAAAGTGTAAAAGGCTTACTGTAGTTCGGTGTCGCTAGAACTGGAGCTTGGCATAAAGCTTTCTTTAACTCATTGAAACTAAGTGTATGTTCAGATGTCCAAGGGAGGACAGTCGATACGGCTGCCTCCTGTGTCGTTAACTGTATCAGTGGCTTGGCTAGAAATGCATACTGGGGAATCCATTGTCTGCAGTAAGAAGTGAGGCCGATAAAAGCACGTACCTCCTTCTGGGTCTTGGGCTGAGGAAGACTCGCTATTAACTGGATACGGTCTGGTGTCAACTGCCTACCCCTCTTGGACAGTAAGTGTCCTAAGTAGACCACTTGCTGGACACAGAATTGAAGCTTAGAAGGGGACACCTTGTGCCCCATCTCGGCTAGGAAATACAAGACTGTAAGGGATGCCCGCTCGCAAGCACGTTCAGAACGGGCTGTGATCAGTAGATCATCGACATACTGGAGCAGGGCAGTGTCAGTTGGCATGTGAATGTTGTCTAGTTGTCTCTTGAGTGCTTGACTGTAAATACTAGGACTTTCTGTGAAACCTTGAGGAGCTCGTGTAAACATATAGCTCCTTCCATTTAAACAAAATCCGAAAAGGAACTGGCTGTCTGGATGAATAGGAACACTGAAAAATGCGTTCTTGAGGTCTATGACAGTGAAGAACGTGGCTTCGGAATCAATGGCTGTCAATAGGGAAGAGATATCTGGGACAACTGGGTACTGCGGAATAATACATTTATTAAGCTCTCGTAGGTCAATCACTAATCGATATACTGGGGGTGCATTTGGATCAGTACGTTTCATGACTGGAATGATCGGAGAATTACATACATTGGAGTCAGTTTCTACAACCACTCCTTGAGCCATGAGCTCGTCAATAATTTTGGATAAGGCTGCTACAGCCTCAGGTGGCAATCTGTACTGTCTGATTCGTGGTAACACTACACCTGGCTTGAGAGTCACACGATAGGGTGTGATTTGCATGTAACCTACATCAGTTGGACCTTGCGCCCATAAGTGCTGTGGAACATTAGACAGTCTTGAATCAAAATCTCGTAATACATAGTGACCCTTAAAGTCACGTAGGAACAATCGTATTCCCTCTGGGGAACAGCATATAACTGCACCTAACTCTTTCAGTGTCTTAATGCCTAATAGGTTTTCTGGACATGACTTAGTAAGTAACAGATCAGTAGTGCGGGACAATGGACCTACTTCTAGAGTAACTGGCTTTGAAATCTCATTTACGATAGGTTTTCCTGAAAATCCAAGGGAAACATTTCTTGAGCCTGAGAGCGGAGCCCCTGGAACTTCGGCGTGACTAATTGTGGTCCTACTTGCCCCTGTATCAATCAAAAACTTTCTGTCTTTCCCTAATACTTGACTGTGAACATAGGGACCTTCTTGATCTACAGGTATCTCGATGAGAGGCAAGCCTACCTCCCTCTCTAGGCTGTTTCATGAATACTGCTGGTACTCTGGATACTCAGACTGTGCATACTGGTACATCTGCGATGTAACATGCTGTGTTGCAGCGATAGGCTGCGGTGCGGTAACTGTCTGTGGTGCATTCTGTGGCTGAGGAGTCTGTGAAACTTGTTCTTGTCTAGGCGGACGTGGTCTTTCTTTAGTCTTACCAGTAGCTATGTTGTGTTTCAGAACTGCACACTCATTTATAAAATGACCTGGCTGTTTACAATAATTGCAATTCCCTTTAACGGGAGCTGCAGGATGACTGGCTTGATTCGGACCCCTCTTCTGACTGTCTTGAGGAACAGATTGTGCAACTAGTACTTTCATTTTCGTGTCTTTCATACGTTTTCTCTCGTGTTCTTGCTCTTCTCTGATTCTATTCTGGTGGTATTGGAGCATCTGCAACATCTGGGACGGAGTATTAGCTTGCCAGGTACTTTCGACTTTCAGAACTCGATTTTTAATTTGTGGGCTTGAATTCTCGACTAATTTAGTAACAAAAAGGTGAGGGTATGACTCACTACTTGTCTTGAGGCCACTGTTGATGCTGAAACATTTTTCAAATCTAGAATAAAAATCACTAATATCCTCATCTTGCTTCTGTTTACAGGCTGAGATTGCATCCCAGTCTTCTTTTCTAGTTGTCAATAATCTGGGTAAAACTTGTATTAATAATTCTGGTAATTCTTTACATTTCGCTCCAAGACCGGTACCTGGTACTCGTGCATTATCTTCAGCTTCTAGAACTGCCCAATCGATCTTTTTCTCTCCCACCTCCCATTCTTTTTCCTTGAGCTTTTCATACACCCCTGCGGGCAGCAGAACCTTTAACATTTTAATTATATCTGGATATGTGTATTCTCCCATACGGAGCATGTCTTTTAATTCTCTATGGAACCCTGCTGGATCTTTGTCATGACAGGGAATTAATTTCTTCATCTCGAGGAGTTCCATCTTTGTAATCGGAGTGTAAACAAACACTCGTTCTAGTTCGCCACCCGTTCCTCTGACTGGGTGGACTTCTCGTAACGGATTCTGTCTCTCCATGTAAAATGGTTTACTTTCTGGGGGTGAGACATGAACAAAATGCGGGTTCAGAAACGTTCTATATTTGTGACGCTGTTCTAGAATGACACTAATTAAATCGGTACCTAGACCTTTCCATCTATACTGGAGTAACTCGTTCAGGATATCATGTAACGGGCCTGGATCAGAGTGCTGACCCTCATACAATGTGATGAGGTGCTGGATCATATACATACCCACCAGTCGTTGCTCGGCTGGGGGCATTTTCAGAAACATTTGTGCCACTATTTCGTCTGGAAAAGTGATAGAATCAGTAATCCATCGGACTGCTGATCGGGCTAGTTCTTGTTCATGCATGGTACTTAACTCACTGTAACCGATTCGTGATTTCAGAATGTGATCGGTAGCTTGGAATACTTGTTCTAGTGAACCTTGTTCTGGTGCTGGATGATGGAAAATAGACTTGTGTTCTAGGCGTAAATGGCGATCTGGAAATCTAGATTTTCCTACATACGCTATTCTGGCGGGATTCTCGTCCTCTACCTCTTCAGTATCAGAGTTACTTTCTTTCTCGCTTACTTGTGCTGCTTTACGTTGTTCGTGTATCTTTATTATTTCTCTACGGATTTTCTTGTACATACTCTCCATAGCACCGACGGTCTTGTGCTTACCCTCGGCTATATTATCACTCCACCTTGTCAGGGTTCTCATTTCGGCCGGATCTTTAGACGGGTAATCTTGTTCTCTTATTAGACAATTGATCAGAAACTTTAATATCATGAGCTGGATCTCGGCTTTCCTTTGAGACATGGCCTCGCTAATACTTTCTGGATCATCCCCTGTACGGATGAAACGATATATTCTGTCTAGATCTTCTTTCATATTAGGTAAGGTGACTAGATACTCGGCCACCTTTCTTACGCGGAATGAATATAAAACCATATTATCCTCGCCTGGGACTGGATCATAACCGCATTCGGCAAGGGTTTTTCTTATTTCTGCTACAGTCTGATGTCTGGGCGTACGCTGTGACGCTTGTGCATGTAATTCGGCTGTCGTTAAACGCTTGTGTGGCGGCGGGGTTTGAGGAGTACCTCCTCCTGCGGCCCCTAAACTGGAGTCGTCTACTGAGGCTCTTCGTCCTGGCAGAGTGGGAAATGGAAATGTAGGCTGGACTTGTATGGCGGGCTGGACCGGGGGTACCGTAACAGGTACTCCGGTGTCTGGAGAAGCGGGAAGTGCCTGATTTACAGGGACTGGCGGAGCGCGAACAGGATTTGCATATTCTGGGACTGTGTCGTCCAAATAGGACGAAATAAAAATATCAGCTGCGGTCTGTTTGTGACGTAGCTTGGTCGGAACTAATGGTGGCGGGAAATTACTGGATGCCTCTGGGGTCGCTTTTGGCAAGCCCTCGGCAAGAAGAGGATACATACCCCTAATAAGGGCATGCCTCTGTCTGTCTGACTGTTCGGCTTTGACTTGTTCACCTATATCGATTAGTTCTTTTTCTTGTGCTCGTTCTAAGGATTCTCTACTTAATTCTGACTTTCTGATTTCCTTTTCAGTTCTTTTATGAGCTTCTTTGCGCCATAACTCGATGGCATCTTTCTGTGACTGTCTGGCTTTCTTTTTCCATAATGCTTCTTCTACTCGCATGATGCACTCGGCATCCCATGTACCCGATACGGGCCATCTATACTTTTCTTCTAACTGTTTGGTATACTCTACCCATAAATCTAGATACAATATGGCGCTTATGCCATGCTTCTGATACATAAAATGACCTGGACTGTCCCTAGGCGGAACTGGAACTGCTTCTTCTAACAAACCCTTTCTAGTTCTTAGCTGACGTAATCTCGAAAAGAGAGACATTGTAAACTTGAATCGGAACACAATACAATACACGAGGAACAATAACAACTGGGAAAACAATTCAGGCATACCACGACATTGGAAATACATTGAACAACATCATAACATAACAGTTCGGACAGAATATTACCTGGAATACTGAGAACAGAAACACAAGAATTTCTCGAGAACGGAACAGACTAGAGTTTACTGGATGCACTGCTGAAACAGTACGGAACATACCGGTCCCATAAAGGGACGCATCAAGACCCGTATCCACCTAGGTGAACACTTCGTTTGTGAGTCTGTGTACCACCAACCCACGGACCAGAGTCAATTTAGATTGACCCTGTCTAGATACTACCCCAGTAATGGTACTCACCGGGCAGCAAGAACGGAAAACCTCGGACTGGACTGGACTGCTACGACGACGGACGACGAACTTCGGACTTCAGTTACGGGTGGGCCTCCGGATACCTCGGACCTTGAACTCTCGGCTTGGGCTCTGGTCGGGACTCGCCGCGTTCCTCCACCGTCTCGTTTGGATGCTGGACCGCCTCCTCCGTCTCCTCCGTGGGCCTGAGGGATACTTGAAGCAGAAATATCTGCCGGTGCGCAGAAGAGTTCCGTCACGACTGCAGAGGGTCAGGGGGTCGGCGTGGCTTCACCGACGCGTGGGGAAAGGGCAAGTCCCTATTCGGGCGCCATTATGTGGTAAATAAATAAATAATACCTCTCTTTTTGACTAGACATATATCATAACAGATAGCTCAATAAATAAGAGTCAAGATTCGAGGTAGTAGGAGTTTTGCAGGTTTAATACAGCATAAGGACAGGAACAGGACAACCTGCATAGGAATAGGATGGCAGGGCCCAGCAGCTGCTGGGGCTGGATCTGGGATGAGCGCGCTGACTTTTAATAACAATACATGAGCATATATACATAACGCAAACACATAGCATTACATTGCAGTAGACGTAGCAGTGGGTGGAGCAGAAGGTGTGACGCGTAGCAGTCGCGAAAGATAAGGGCGAAAAGAGGTGTAACGGGGCGTATACATAGACATGTGATGCAAACGTAACAGAATATGTCATGAATGGGGCGGAAACCATGGAGGGGGCTACCTAAGGAGCCGGGACCTCTAACCTGATGGTGCGCGCAAACTAGCAATGACGTATCACTAGGAGAAACTGGGGGCTATGAACTCTGTGCTAGGAGCAGAGACTGAAGTCTGGAGAGTCAGGGCGACATGTACCTAAACAGTATCTAGTATCTGATGTTTAGAGAACATGTTGATATAAACTAGAAGTCAGGAGAGGAAAGGCTAACTTGATTCTAAGACTGGACCATGCATTATTCTACATGTAGTGCGTGATGAAGAATATTAAATGACCATTAAATGCAGTATTTCTCTAACGTGGAGACGTGAAGGCTAGACAATGACGGAAACTATTGATGCAGTTCAGTAGCTTAGGAATGCAGAGAAGGAGGACTGAACTGATAACTGGAACTATAACATACTTTTGGCAGACTCAGAGGCTGAGCCAGACTGAGCCGGGCACTGCGAGGCAGGAAGTAAGTGAAGGGTCGAGGATACAGGTGGGGGCTGTATCGCTCCTCAGCGGGGCTGCAGGAGACAGGAGCTGAATCTGGTGTCCAGGCCCTTTTGAGGCCTAGAAACGGGGACTTTATAATAGAATAACGTGCACACTGAGAAACGTGGCAACGTAGCTTTACATAGGCCTGATATACGTAGTATTCACGAGAACTGGAAACTGACATACTAGAGGTGGACACAACTATAATTGCGTCTTGAATCGAACATGGGGAATGCATATGCATATTTAATCATGCACACATAACATATGATGGATGACACGTAGGGACACAGAACATGGCAAAATTTACTTTTCCACATCACAAAAAAGCTTTCTTTGCGCTTTGTAAATCCCATAAGCATATTATTACCAGTCGAGCAGAGAAAAATGTAATAGTCTGAGCATCTGCCCTTCTTTTTTTTATTCCAGTTCTTTTTTATTGAAGATTGAAAAACGAAAAGCAAAAACAATACAATAAGTATTCCAATACATAGATTAATACAATCGTGGCAATATATGACGCTTACAGAAAATCAAAGGAAGAGAAATAAAGAAGGGTAATAAGAGTAAGAATAGGAATAAGAAACAAAAGATAAGGACAAGTATATCAAGATGTAAATGATACTCGGTCGGTGGAAACATGAGCCATATCACAAGTAACAGTAAAATATACAATACAATATATATTCGTTGGAGCATATAGAGACATACAGAGCCAATGAAGCATATATGGATAGGCCACATTTAGAAGGTATATCATGGGGGTTCAAAGTGAGAGGATGACGCATCCAGTGAGGACCACAACTTTTTGTTGGAAGGTTTCCATGTGGCTGATTGCAGTGCAGGATTGTCCGCCCCTCTCAAAAAGGAGAGCCATTCTAGCCAGATTTTAAAGTTGACCTCAGCAAAATTTTTCCACTTACAAAGGATGACCTTGCATGCCAGCGTTAACATGATATCTAACAGTTGTCGGTCATGTATGTCAGGTAATTGTGTGTCTAATGGGCCCAATATGATGTACATGAATTCCTGGACAGGTGTAATTCCAAATATCTGGTGAATATAAGCAAAGACTTTCCCCCAAAATGTTCTTAGTAGGGAGCAGTCGAAAAGCATATGCGCTAGATCCCCAGGTGCTGTCCGGCGATTCCAGCAATTGGGCGTATCCTTTAGGTGGCATTTGAACAACTTCTGAGGAGTCCAGAACGCTCTGTTCAGCAGCATATACTTTGTTTGACAGAGGATCGGGGAGACCTTATTTGATAGCGCAGTGCTGTGTATTACTTCCCAATCTATCACTATTCCTGTCGAATTAGGTTCCGATTCCCACTTGCCTTCCGTTATTTTATGGGGTTTCTTGGGCATAGGGAGGAGTAATTTATAGACTCTGGATACGAAATGGTCAGCATGGGACAGGATCGGTAAACGCGTCATAAGCCAGGGTAAGTCAGTAGTGAGGGAACGTTTAGAGATGACAGATTTCAATTTCAGAAATTGATAAAATTCTATGGGTGGTAAGTTAAATGTCCTTTGCAGAGTCGAGAAAGGGATGGGCAGAGCACCTTCATAAAGGTCTTTTACCATATTAATACCGCTTCTAGCCCACAGGTCCCAATAAAGGGTTTTCCCATCCAGCCGGAACATAGGGTTTCTCCACAGTGACACTAGGGTGGATTTCTTAATTACTGAGTTAGTTTTATGGGATTGGTCAAGTCTGAGGAGGGCTCGCCTGGTGTTCAGTAGGATATATTTGGAGTGAGGTAAATGTGCTAAGTCCATGCTAAGGAGGGCCGGAAGGGGTGCATGTGCAATTATCGATTGTTCAATAGACAGCCAAACTGGGGTATATGATGGAGAATCAATCAGCCAAAGAGCCCCCTGTTTACAGAGGAAAGCCGTCTGGTAGTTCCTGAACGAGGGAAGGCCCAGGCCGCCTTTCTCTTTTGCTAGCTGCAGCTTTCGTAATGATATCCTGGCTTTTTTCCCTCGCCACAGGAACTCCCCAAACAACCTATCCACTTTCTTGATGAATTCGTTAGTAAAAGTCATTGGGAGCATGCTGGCTAGGTAATTAACCAGAGGCGTGCACATCATTTTAAGGGTCTCAGCCCTACCCCACCAGGACAAGAACTTTGGTGACCAGCCCTCCAATAATGTGGATATCTTTTTTAAAGTTAGGTCTTCATTCACCTTCAGGGTTGTTATTAAATCTTTCTAGAAATCTAGTCCCAGATATTTAAAGGCTCGTGGTTGCCAAGTGAGGCCAGATATACCAAGTATTTCTTTATTTCCGACATTATTTAGAAGCTTGACCTCTGTTTTGTCTTTATTCAGTTTGTAACCTGAAACCTTAGAGTACTCATCAATCGTGGACATTAGTGCCGGAATAGCCTCGTCAGCCCTTTCCGTCATAATGAGCACGTCATCTGGGTACGCAGTTAATTTTACAGTACAATCATCAAACGGCACTCCGGCAATGGCTTCATTATTCCGTATATGATATAAAAAAGGTTCAATTGCTAGAAGAAACAAGGATGGGGATAATGGACATCCCTGTCTCGTTCCTTGTTTCAGGCAAAAAGAGGAGGAAAAGGAACCACCTGCTCTAACCCTAGCCGTGGGCCCGGCATACAGGGCCATTACGAGTTTAGTGAATGTTGTTCCTAAATTGAATTTGTGTAAGACTGCCTCCAGAAAGGCCCAATCTACCTTATCAAAGGCTTTCTCAGCATCCAACGTGATTGCCACTGTGGGGGTATGCAGAACGTTTGCCTTTTCTAATGCGTGAGCTAATACTCGGGTGTTATCGCTTGATAATCTGTGTTTTAAAAAACCCGCTTGAGATGGGTGTACGAGGGTAGGGAGGACTCGCTGTAGCCGGGCTGATAAAATCATAGCTAGTAACTTACAATCTAGATTAATCAGGGAAATCGGCCTATAGTTTTTTGGCAGTGACGGATCTTTGCCTTCCTTAGGGAGTACCGCGATTATCGCCTCCGCTAAAGTACCTTTTACCTCACCTGTATCTGTGATTTCCTGGAAAAGGTGCAGAAGAGGTTCTATTAGGTCCGTTGTAAAACTTTTATAAAATTTAGCCGTAAAGCCATCAGGGCCAGGCGCTTTTCCACATTTCAGACCGTTGATTGCTTTTTCTATTTCACTAGCCTTGATCGGGTCGTTTAGGCTGCGTTGTTCCTCTGATGTTAATTTTGGTAAGTCGCATTCTTGTAAATAACCCTGAATCTTACCCTCATCAACCAATTCGTTTTTAGCATACAGGTCTTCATAAAAGTCTTTAAAGACTTCAGTTATTTCATGGGGGTCAGAGTGGCTTACTCCTGCAGAATCTTTTATAACATTAATAGAGTTTTTCTGAACCTTAAATTTGAGATAGGCGGCCAGGCTTTTGCCTGCCTTGTTAGATTCGCAAAGTTTAAACCTCCTGCTTCTATCCAACCATACTCCCGCTCTTTCGCTGACTAACTTGTTGTATTCGTATTTTCTGTTAGTCATAGTATTAAGTGTCTCCCGGTCCCTAGTTAATTGGTGTCTGTTTTCTAGGTCGGCTATGTCTTTTTCTAGTGTTTCTAATTTTGCATTGTAATCTTTGTTCATTGCAGAACGAATCTTGATGCATACTCCCCTTAAGGTGCTTTTCAAGGCTTCCCAGCGAACAAGGTCCGAAGTGTCCCCTCTCATATTTATTTCCAGATATGACCGGATGGCTGTTTGAATGGCAATCCTATGTTGTTCTTTGTTTAAGATTTCATCATTGAGTCTCCATGACGTTTGTTTAGGGGAGGGTTTAATGTTGCTGATGGAAAGGGAAATGCATGAGTGGTCTGATAGGACTCTTGGTTCTATGGATGTGTCCTCTATCCTTGGCACCCCATTTTGCGTGACGAAGATGTAATCAATACGCGAATACGAATCATGTGGGGAAGAGTAAAATGTGTAGTCCCTACCAGAGGGGTTTTGTATTCGCCACGTGTCAACCAAATTAAAGCGCTGACACAATTTAATGAATGCGCTGTGTGATTTGTACGGTTTGAAAGTGCACTTCGAGTCCCTGTCTAGGGCAGGATCGAATGGAAGGTTAAAATCCCCCCCCAGTATGTGGACTGCCGTGTCGGGGATAGTTTCGATCTGTTTCACCAGCTCCTGCCAGAAGTTTAGGTCATTAACATTAGGTGCGTAAATGTTCGTGACATAAAATTCTGTATTGTCCCTGGCGAGTTTAGCTGTGACCCAGCGCCCCTTCTCATCCGCCCATGAGGACAATAACTCTATCTTGGATTTTTTCGCTAACAATATCAGTACCCCATTCTTTTTACCGAAGGCACTTGAACCCTCTACCTCCGAATAGAACTTATTACGCAGAGTGTAGAATTGTTTCATGTCTAGTTTGGTCTCCTGTAGTAGAACAATGTCGCCTTTCTGCCTACGCACATAGTCCAATATCTTCTGTTTTTTTATGGGTTGGTTCAAACCTTTTACATTCAAAGACGGCGTGTTAAGTGTAGGATGAACCATTTAAGCTATTGCATACATCATGATTGCATTATGAACCCCAAGGAGTTGCGTGCCATGCGGCACATCATGTAAGGAATCCCCTTTCTTAATGAATATGGCCCCAAGTTGACAGGAGCCTCGAGCAGATATATGGGCATATAGGCATGGCTCGTAAGTGATCCAACTTGTCCAGACAAGAAATAAGGAACAGATTAAAAGCAAAAATGAGAACGAGGATAAAAAAATCAAAAGGAAAAAGGAAAACCACAGCGCACAACACACACACCCCCCTGACCCCCCAAACCCCCCACCCCACCCACCCCTACTGCAATATGTAAGCATGGCGACGTGAGGAAAACTGCAGTGACCCTCCCGTCAATACCAACATTGCATAAACATTGGAACAACATTTTGAAGTATTTCAACCGTACATTAAAGCTGTGTTTAAACCGTACATTAAAGCAACGAGAACTTCTAATTGGTGTGATTCAACCATGAGACTATATTCTCGAAAACCTGGCATACTCTATTAGACTCTAACAGACTCTATCAGTAGAGCCTCAAATGAAATTGGATTAAAGCATAGGGAAGGCCATTGTAGAATATTGTGACATCATACTCTCCTTTTGGGGTGCCCCAAGAGCCAGCAGACTCTATCAGACTCTATCAGTAGAGCATCAAATGAAATTGGTTTAAAGCATAGTGAAGGCCATTGTAGAATATTGTGACATCATATTCTCCTTTTGGGGTATCCCAAGAGCCAGCAGACTCGATACACAACAAGAGCGATAAACTAACAGTAAATGGACCCCTTATCAGTAGTCTCAACAGGGCCGCAGTATTGCCGAAGTGATGTGTTAAAGTCACGCATTTTACATATCTCAGAAACTAGTTACAATTTAGACTAGAGAAATTAGATCGGTAATAACAGTTCGGTAGTGAGAAATCAAGGGCAAACAATTGCCAAAAGATTGAGTCAGAATAATGCGTTGTAACATAACTCACGAATTAACTCCCAGTGCCAGAAGGGAGTTCTCGATTGTAAGTCCCAATCTGGTAGGTGTTAGGACCGCAAAACCTATGAGTCTATATGAATAGTGATGATCAATTGTAGACAGCACCTCACAGAAGTGTTCATTTATATCCCGAAGCCGAGGCTGCCATACTGTCCGGGTTGTTAGTGTCCATGTCGCGCTCCTCCAACTCCTCAAGCATGCGTTTGAGTTTCATAGGATCCGTGAAAAAGTGAGGTGATCCACGTACTGTTACTCTATATTTCGCCGGACCCACAAAACCAAATTGATATCCCCTCGACTTCAGCTGTGGTCGCAGGGCCAAAAAGGCCTTCCTTACTTCTACTGTTTCTTTACTATAATCTTGAGAGATATAGATCTTTGCGTCTTTCCATAGGATATGATTGTGCTTCCGAACAAAGGCAAGTATTTGCTCCACATGCTGGTATCGCAACGGCTTACAGACGATGGGCCTGGGACCTTTTTGCGTCTTAGTGATTCTTCCAGGTACTCTGTGCGCTCTGTCAAACTCTAGAGGATTAGCGAAAGTCAAATTAGTGGCCTGAGCAAACCACGACTCCAAGAACTGGATGCACGATCCTTCTGAATCCTCGGATCCTTCCGGGACCCCAAAAATGCGTAGGTTCCCTCTTCTATTTCTATCTTCCAACTCAGCCAGTCTTCTAGTGGTTTGATCGGAGGAGATATGTAGGTGTTTCAGGGCCGCACAAGTCTTGACTTCGGCATCTTCCAAGCGACTAATCCTGGATTCCGTTTCCGTCAGACGAGCATTAGTGTCCCTAATATCTTGACGTATTGCCACCACTTCCTCCTTGGTGGCCTTAGCCAAATCTTTCACTTCGTCCAGCCTGTTTAAGATCATATCAAGTGCCTCAGTAGTAACTTTCTTCGTCTTGTTCGGCGATCCCGGGTTCGAGTGGTCTGATTTGAGTCTTTTCAGGGTGCCCTGATCCTTGGTATCCATAGTGATATTTGGAGCCTTGAGTGGAGTCTGGACAACCGCTGCACCGCAAGCGTGAAAAGCAGACTTGGCAATGTTCTATATGGCTGACGCAGACGCAGTCACGCCGAAGTGGTTAGAAGATTGGAGGTAGGTCGGCAGAGGAAATTGGGGCGCCTCGTGGGGATTAAGAACTGATAAGCTCGGGAAGACCTGCCTTGAGGATTGCGACTTGATCAACTTAACGCCATAGGATACCACACACCAAGGGCGCACACAAGCGACGCTGCTTCATGTATGGTCGGCCAACTCCCAGGACACCTAGCAGTTATGGTGCGCCACAAGAAAGATCTTGGAGTTGCCGCAGGGTGCCTCACAGGATCACTTAGGACTCACACGTGGTATCATGGGAGGAGTCACTGACTGAGAACATGTGCTTCATTCAAATGGCGCAGATGTATTAAATGCATTAGGTCCCCATTGCCAGATCCAGATTATATGCCCATTTCCTTTCCAAAAATCACTAATGTTGTTAATACTGCCTTACATCAGGGAAGTCGGCATTAAAGTCATTTACACTAGTTTCTCGCTATTGCAAAAGCGGCGGCCGCCATCTTGGTAAAGGCATTAGAAGTTCAGGGTCTCCACATGGTGGGTCGGACTGTACTCACGCGTCCGTAACGCAGGGTCCGCAGCTCAATCCTCCTCTAGGACACCTCCGCACATCAGCGTTCCAATTCCGCCGTGGTTACAGTCATTAGTACCACCTCGGTGATTGCTCGGTGTCCCGCATGTGCTTTCTCGCCATAGATGCTGCAGGAAACGTCCGGAGTCCCGCTCGACGTATCTCCCGTTCTGGAGCAGCTCCAGTCCTAAAAAGTAGCTCACTGCATGCCCGGAGTATTCCGATCCCTGAATCTGCGTTCACATCGCAGTTGTGGTCGGAATGAAGCGTTCCAATTTTGATGTGGAAATTTGTGACGGGAGGAGAGACGCTCTACACCGCCATCTCCCTCGGCGTCCAAGCCACGCCCCGACATCTGCCCTTCTTACTGCCACTCTACCCATTGTAAACAAAATAAATGCATTCCAGAATGGTAACGAATTATGAAGTGAAGTAATCGCTTTACACAGGTGGCCGTCAATATATCTTTTTCATCATGATACATGTCTGAACCTATATAACTAATAGATTACAGCACTAACCTTAAACCCAATGGAGGAAGTTGCAGTTGACTCCCTTTTACCCTTATATCTAAAGGGAAGAAAAACAATTCATCACAGTTGACTTTAAATCTTGACACTCTGCCGAATTCATCTAACAGCTTTATCAGGGGAGCTAAGGTGGTCCCAGTCACGTTCACCTCCTGTAGATAAATCAGTGCATGGTCATCGTACAGTGATATTATATACCAGTCATTATCTGTCATGATACCCTATTCTGGCCTGCACACAGAGTGAACACCCCAATGGTTCTATGGCCAGTGTGTATCCGAAGGTCGATACTGGCCAGACCTGTCTAGTATCCCTTCCTATCCCAATTGGTTTCAAAATCCCTTTACCTGTTGAGATTTTAGCCATCGGGTCCCTGTGTAGTAATGGAACCCATCTCAGGAATTCAGGACCCATACTCAATCGATTAAAAAACGGCCAGCTCAGTCGAACGCCTATTCGATGTCCAAAGAGGTGACCCAGTGATCCACTCCTTGCCGATTAGCCCAGTCCGTTATTCTAAAAAGTCTCCCTTAGGGTCAGAAAAGTATTTCTGTTGGCAAGTAAGCTTTATTGATCACTATGCACAATATTCTGGGCTATGGGTATCAAAAGGGGAGTCCATATTTTTAGCATTATTTTATAGTTGAGGTTTAATAATGAAAGTAGTTAGTGCGAGCACCAATGCAAAGAGACCCTGCCGGGCTTTGGTAGAACTATATATAAATGCCTCTTGAGTGAAAGAAGGTCTAGCTTTGTGTGTTGACAATCAACACCCGCCTGTCTCGAATAGCTCCTCTTGGTGTTCTGGGGAGATCAGATTTAAGGAGCCAGGATAGCATTCGGCCCGCTTGTTTCTCTTAGCGTGTTGTCAAGTTATATATTCTTTGAATCCCAATTTACCCAAACGATCTAATACCACTTTATATTCCATTTTAGACTGAGCCAGCTATTATATTACTTGATCACAGCAGACCGACTCAATCTCCAGAGCTTGAATACTCGCCTCCAAAGTGGTCAGTTCATGTACAAGGTGCTGGCCCAGTGTTTTTGTTGAAACACCTCTCTATATTTTCCTCAATGGCAGCCTTCTTCAATGGGTCATGTAAAATCTGTGGAAAAAGTCTGCACTTAGGTTTGATAGTATTGTATAGTATTGCTTGCATTTAAGATGGTGTTGCGAGGCCTTTGCGTGAAAGCGATTAATGGGGTGAAACAGACTCTTGTACATGAACTGGCCACTTTGGAGAAGAGTATTCGAGCCCTGGAGATTGAGTCGGTCTGCTGTGATCAAACAACATAATAGGGGAAGGCGTGGCCCCTTTGACCATTATTTTAATGGTTATGATCTGATATGGGGCCGCCTAGATATTCAGAGTCACCCACCCTCATTGCAAAATAAACAAATGCGGGAGTGCAGTGCTTGTATTCCAGAACAGAATGAGTATTTCTTGTCAGTTGGATGCATCTCATGCACATGTCAGTCCCTAATGAGTCTCTTGCCCATTGTACTAAGTGATGTGTTGTGGCCAATAACTGAGCTCCAGCCAGTGGTCGAATCGACCGGTCCATTTCTACATCAGGTACACCTTTAACCTTGCCTTCCCAAATGCATGATGATTGGAGGTTAAATACGGAGTGAGAGTAGTTAAAAATCTGACACAATCCCCTTTGATGCATGCATCACAACTAAAGAGAGCATCTCTGGATCCAATAAGCCCTTTAAGAGCCATATATCTGCCCTCCAGGTCAACTTCGAGCGACAATGCATTACGAATCTTGGGATTTCATGGCGGGCATTTCTTTGGTAAGCTGTAGCAACATTTGGGAGGAACCGATGGCAAGAGGTGATGACTGGTGTTCGGGATCCTACCTACAGAATGAACTTCTTGGCACTTGGTGTTCTGCTCAAGTGAGGTGTTTCATTGCAGCCTACCTCATCAAAGCAAAAGACACACAAATGATGGACTAAATGTGGAACAAATTTAAACATTCACCCCCGGTTAAGAGATCTGGGTTAAATCCATCATTCTTTTGCTCAGGGTTAAGACTGATTTGCATATGGCTGGATCGAAACTGGAATGGCATGGTGTGCAAAACAACGACGGATTCGGGCCCAGATCTCTGTACTGGGGGTGAATGTTTGACATTGTTTCAGCATTCCATCCATCGATTGTTATTTTTGCATTTGTCGTCCTAAGTGGGAAGGGTATGCTCAGACGTGGTCCCGTGCTCACCATGCCACTGGAGTCAAGCTAGCCTGGCTGATGAGGGGATGATACCCTCAAACTGGTCCCAAAATGCTTGTTTGCGATCCAGGGGGGACCGGGCCTGACAGTTCGAGCAAGACTGTTCCAATGGGGAGCAGGGTCAAGACTGATTTGCATAAGGCTGGTGTGCAAAAATAAGATGGATTTGGGCCAAGATTTCTGTACTGGGGATGAATGTTTGACTTTTTTTTAGCATTACTTATATCCATTGTTCTTTTTGCAAACCTCGTCAAAGCAGCACTGTAACAATCAGTGTGAGATTAGGAGGGTTGAGGCGACTTTTTAAGATGAGTATGAACTTGTAAAAATTAAACATACAAGGGTGATTCATTTCCCAGCTTCCTTCAGATGTCTGTGTGGTTGCGCTTTACCTATTGTATTCTGCAGTTTTTACATCTGCAATTGTATTCTTCATTGGAAGAGA
This sequence comes from Lissotriton helveticus, assembly GCF_964261635.1. Classification (NCBI taxonomy): domain Eukaryota; kingdom Metazoa; phylum Chordata; class Amphibia; order Caudata; family Salamandridae; genus Lissotriton; species Lissotriton helveticus. The sequence continues at coordinate 492,569,209 of NC_136071.1, forward strand.
TGATGGGGACATAGTGTGAGTTCATGAGCTAGGTCGATATAAGGCACAATTGGAAGATTCAAGAATGTAAGTAAGATCATGACCTAGCACATCTACTGAGCTCAACTTTGCACAAATAATGGAAAATGTTACTGTAATCTATTTATAATGCATGGCAGCCTGAACCCTTGTATAAAATGTGCGTATTATTTCCCTATCACAGTCTAATTGGAACATCACTAGTCAACTATAACGGAATACAACTACTCTACTGTAATAATTTGTTACAATATATTTGTGACATTACAGCGCCTGCTACCAGAGGCAGAGAAAATACATTTTCTGAGCAGAACACCTACATGCAACTTTAACAACTGATTTTAAAACTCGCTTTTCAAGTGTCTAAACCAGGGTGGTGTGGAGTGCAAAAAACGATGGATTTAGGCCCAGATCCTTGTACTGGGGTGAATGTATGACATTGTTCTACATTCTGTCCATCAACTGTGTTTTTTGCAATTTTCACCCCGAGTGGGCTGGGTATGCTCAGACGTGAGTCCCAGGCTCTCCACACCACTGGAGTCAAGCTATCCAGGCTGATGAAGGCTGATAGCCAGAAACCGGTCCTTGGATGCTTGATTCCGGTCTGGGAAAGACATGGCTTGGTAGTTCGGACTGGACTGTTCCCATGAGGCACAGGGTCAGAGCTGATTTGCATATAGCCAGTGTCTAACCCAGGGTGGTGTGGACTGCAAAAAAACGATGGATTTAGGCCCAGATCCTTGTACTGGGGTGAATGTATGACATTGTTCTGCATTCTGTCCACAACTGTGTTTTTTGCAATTTTCACCCCGAGTGGGCTGGGTATGCTCAGACGTGAGTCCCAGGCTCTCCACACCACTGGAGTCAAGCTATCCAGGCTGATGAAGGCTGATAGCCAGAAACTGGTCCTTGGATGCTTGATTCCGGTCTGGGAAAGACATGGCTTGGTAGTTCGGACTGGACTGTTCCCATGAGGCACAGGGTCAGAGCTGATTTGCATATAGCCAGTGTCTAACCCAGGGTGGTGTGGAGTGCAAAAAAACGATGGATTTAGGCCCAGATCCTTGTACTGGGGTGAATGTATGACATTGTTCTACATTCTGTCCATCAACTGTGTTTTTTGCTAGATCGATATAAGGCACAATTGGAAGATTCAAGAATGTAAGTAAGATCATGACCTAGCACATCTACTGAGCTCAACTTTGCACAAATAATGGAAAATGTTACTGTAATCTATTTATAATGCATGGCAGCCTGAACCCTTGTATAAAATGTGCGTATTATTTCCCTATCACAGTCTAATTGGGACATCAGTAGTCAACTATAACGGAATACAACTACTCTACTGTAATAATTTGTTACAATATATTTGTGACATTACAGCGCCTGCTACCAGAGGCAGAGAAAATACATTTTCTGAGCAGAACACCTACATGCAACTTTAACAACTGATTTTAAAACTCGCTTTTCAAGCCACTTTCTTGTAAGCCTTCAGTCCTGAATAAACACAGTTGTACAATATGTATCATATTTTTTATTTGTTGCATTGATGGAGTTTGATACAGAGGAACAGGAAACCATACTTTTTACTGCACACATATTGCTTTGGTGTAGATTTCATTGTACTGCTTAAAATACAAATTTCAAGTCACCTTAGGGTGCAGCAACCTTATAAATTGTATTGAATTGCAATTGCATTTGTAGAGTGTCTCACAGCTCATTGAGAGACACCAAAAAGTATGATCCGACAGGTGGCACATCACACTTGCTTTATGTATTTATATTTGAAACGTTGTGTGAAAGTGACCAGATAGATGTTCTTATATTGTCTTAGGTCAGAGCTCTTGTCTAATCTTGCAGGTCTGGCAGCAGAGAGATACAACAAAGACACACAGAGATCCAGCAGAGGATTTGATTCAGTCATGATGTATATATTTAATAATTGATGGCCTCCATCTTTGAAAATGGTGAGGAATGAAGCTGAGAGCTGCAGGGCTGGGCTATATTACATCCTCCTGGAGGCCAGCCTTATGTAGCAGATCTCTTCATGAATTGGGTGTATGTACTCTTTGGAGCAATATGGCTTTGTTTAGGGGGATTGATGATGTTTTTTTCACTATAAGTGTCTTCTGTAGCAGTCCAGGTATGTTCTGGTATTAGCAAGCAGGTTAGAAGTTTTTTCCTCTGGACCATCAAGAGAGTGTAACTGTCATCCCGCCTGCGCTGATTACAATCATCTGTGATCAAGTTCTACTGAGAAGATTTCAGTGACATTTGTGCACCGTCATTCAGTGTTCCTTGCTTGCAGCCAGCAATGAAAGGGTTCTGTTGTGGTATTTGTTTGAAAGTGGGTTATTGGTAGGGGCAGATGTAGGTCTGCCACTTGCAATAAGGCCACTAACACATGATAGGACTCAGCATAGGTCTTAGAAAATTATTCCTTTGCTCAACCCTTGGTAACGTGGCTGCGAGCAGACAGGCTTAACTTCCAAGACAGGTATGTAAAGCATTTAAAAACACCATTTCAGGAAATAATTAAGACACAACACAAAATAAAAACCCAACATCATTTTATAAAAATAGATAATATTTTTATCTTTTAAATGACACCAAAACGAAACAAATCCACTGTAGGGAACCCGAGTTATGAATTTTTAAAGATTAGTAACTTTCTAGTGCTTAGAAACCAACAGTGCCCCTTTTAGTAATTTCGTTTTCTCTGTCAGGGACACACCTTTTTAAATTGTTATGAAGAATGTTCTCACCACTGTGGTGGGCCGCCTTCTTCAGCAAGCGGGGTCCAGTTAGAACACCTTCCTGGAGTTCTGCTTGCGGGTCCCAAAGTATCCAACACACAATCCAAGGTTCTGGAATCTTCAAGAGGTTCCTTGAAAGTGTGAAACTTCAATTCCGCAATCCACTTGAACAAAACCCTTACAAATCCACTGGTACTCCAGGCTTTGAATTCTTTGTGGGGGGTGCCCAGGGCACAGGTCCGCTAACTTTTGTCAGTGTTGTAGTTCCAGGGTGGGTGTTTGGGATGTGACACTACCCAAGTAAATGCATTCTTGGCTTGGTCGTTGGGTCTGAGGCCCTGAGTCAGGTCTGCTATGTCTGTTTTCGTTTGTCTCATCATCCTGATTTCACCAATCCGTTTGACTACCCCGTTCAAACCAGTAATCGCTACGAGTTATTATCAACTCTCAAAGATATCGACTGACTGAGTGGGAGTGACACTCCACCGTGGTCTGTAGGGTGTAGTGCTAAATGGACAGTCGATAGGAACTCGGAAGCTCGTTCTGGTAATATGTTAGTTTGCCAGAATGTTCTTCCATGTGTTACACCTATTGATGGTATGAGGCTTGCTCGCTTGGGAAGTGAACCGCCTGTAAATGTCATCAAATTTGATGTTGGTGCTGCGCCTGTTATCTTAAATAGAACAGGTGGCCGTGTCCCAACCTTTCTTAGCACCACTAGCGCAGGTCTTCCCCTATCAGCCAATGTTAATACTGAGGAGGCTCTTACTAGCTTGGAGAATGTTGGTACTAGACCTTCTAAGCTATGTATGACTCTTTCCTCCTGGAACATAGCAGGAATTGCATCAAAAATAAAGTCCACAGAATGGTCATCATATATTGAGACAATTGATGTGTGGATATTTCAAGAGACATGCTCTATAAAGGGAGGTGGCTACCTAAATTTCTTTAAGGCAGCGACAAGGGGTCTGAGGGGCAGACCAGTTGGCGGGGTGACCTGTTGGGTGAGACAACTTGAAGGGATAAGGGTGGATGAGTTATCTATCGAGTGCCCTGACATTTTGGCCATACGGGTTAGTTCAACAAAAGGCCTAGACTTAATAATATTTAATGTCTACTCGAGGAGACAGCTGGGGGGCAGGGGCTCAAATGTAATTACAGTTTTGGAAAGTTATGTGGTACAAGATGTAGGTACTAGTAACCTGATTATTGCTGGTGACCTTAACTGTTGCTTCAAACCCCTGGATTTTGAAGATGGTAAGCTAAGTGAAGATGTGGATGCCGTATGGGGCGTCCCTCAATTCTACAACCCATAAGGAAATGGTCTGAGGCAGCACTACAATTGAAGGGGCTTTGTTTGGAAAGGGGTCTGAGGGCAGTCAATGGGAGGACGCAGTCAGACAGGCATGGCGCAAAGACTTTTGATAATGGTAGAGCCAGTAGCCGTATAGACTACATTCTTGTTAATGTGGAATTCTGGCCTATTGTTTTAGACATGGAGGTCCAGAGGAGGCCGGAAAGCGATCATAACCCCTTGGTTTTAAAAATTAATGATAGAAGTTTTTGTAGCTTTACACAGAGGGAAGGAGAACCAATTACTAAAACGGTTACTGCCACCAACGACTTAAGAAGGTCAAGGATAGCTAACAATGATAGCGATGTTGCGCAGATGAGGGGCATGGTCTCGGGGTCTTTGTTTAAACTCTCTGATTGCAAGTCCCAGGAGGCGCTTAATGGCATCCTACCGGGTGTTCACGACGAACTTTTCAAGGGATTGAAAAAGTTCTTCGTTAAGGAAAGCTCACGTAAAAGGAATAGACCACCGAAGCCAAGCTCGTGGTACAATAACACGTGTAGGAAGGCCTACAAAGTCCTTGTGGAAGTTATTAGATCAAGATCACAGGGTAAAATCAAACAGTCTAGATTTAATTACAAAGCTGCACAGAGACAAGCAAAGAGAGAGTGGGATGAGGAAAGATGGAAGGACCTGTTACAGGCATGCAAGGGGGGAAATATGACCCAATTGTGGCACCTAGTTAAATGGGGCAATAGTCCGCAGTCACAGACTCCGAGTAATCACGTGGTACCAGAACTTTGGGTGACGTATTTTGAAGCTCAGTTTAAGTCAACTCATAGTAGTGAGGAGATGGCCCAGCCTATTTTATTTAATGAACCATTGAATTTCACTTGCAGAGAGGTAGAGTCTGTGCTAAAAATAGTGCAGAGTGGCAGGGCCCTGGGGCCCGATTGCATTCCTGCAGATCTGTTTAGACAAACTAAAGATCTATGGGTCCCATACATAAAGTTTTTTGCAAATGCTATAGTAAACGGAGCCCCGCTCCCGGAATCCTGGTCTGGTGCAGAGATCTTACCGATCTATAAGATGGGGGATCGTTCTGAACCAGCGAATTATAGACCCATTAGTCTCATTGACGCTGTTCAGAAGATCGTAGCCAGACTAGTGCTTGGGCAGATACAGGGCTGGATGACCGAAAGCAATATTCTAACTCCTTTACAGGCAGGATTTCGGTCACAAAGGCTGTTATGCTTTTTTAGATGTAGCACGTTATAGACCGTTGGCATTTTGGAGGCGTCTCTGGATTACCCCGGAACTCTTCTTGTATGCCAAGGCATTACTGGAAGTGAGGAGGTTGAGCCAATCATATAAGATCCCATGGCTGATTGCAATCAAGTCCCTATTGACTGATATGGGGATAAGTAATCTTTGGGAACATCCAGAGGCTGCGGAATTTCCATCGAAAAAGACCTACAGAGCAACATATTGGGAGTTGGTTAAAGTAAAGAGATTCTCTTCCCACATAAGTCAGTCATTGTCGAGGGATTTCCTCGATATTAAGGACGAAGCCATTTTGGAAGATTACTGGGATCTTATTACCAAGTCTCTCTATCGAAAGCTCTATCATCAGTTCAGAATAGGCATGTTACCTCTACGAAGTTTTACAAGTAAATGGAGCCCTGCTAGTAGTGATAAGTGTGCATTCTGTCAAGATCATAGCGAGAATATAGATCACTTCCTATTGGTATGCTCTGCTTACCATTAGCCAATGAGAATCTGGCTTAAACCAGTATGTTTGCCCCTGAACTCTAGATCGGCGTTGGTTGCAAGGAGAATTTTAAAATCAGATACTTCCAACTTTGTTGTAATTGGTGTGTCAACGTTTTTGAGCTGGGCATGGGATATACGTAACAAAATGGGGGGGGGGGGGTATTGCAGTTGAATAATGAGAAATGTTGGAACCTATTTAAGAAGGGGCTTGAGTTGGATATCGTAATACCCTGGTATGGCTTGGAAGATGACTCGCCCCTTGGTAAAATAACTGATGTCGAATTAAGTCTGCATGCTGGTTTATATATTTAATTCTCTTTTTAAGAAATTGTTTTAATATGCACATGTATATATAGTTATGTATTAATTTATGATGATGTGGTATTTAGATTTAGATCTTTGTTAATTATGGTGTATTTTAAGCAAAGGAATGTGAAGGAATGTTTTATTAATTCTGGATATCATTGTCTTCGATGATGAATAATCGCCATTAAGACATAATGAATTGAATTGATTTCACCAAGAGGTTTTAACTGGTTCATTGCTTGGATCAGGAACTTAAATATATATAGTGACCAGTTTAAAAAAAGACTTGGCAAGCTATGCGAGTCTCAGGTTTACAGGCATACTACTGGCAATCAAAGACCCAAAAGGTAACAAAACTAATGCTTTCAAATGGTCTATCCACTAACAATTACTAGAGGTAGCATTCCAGTCTATTGTTATTTGTCCACTACGCCACCCTAGACAGAGAGCCTAATTCATGGTTTGGCAGATGGAGTAAAGGTAGACAGGGTTGCAGTGGATTTAAGTTAACACCTTGCCTTTACTCTGTCTACCAAATTTAGAGATGTCTGCAGGCTCTGTGGACATCTCTATATATTTGCAGAAACTGCCATCATGGGGGTTCCTGTCAATGTATGAAAAGTTTGACAGGTGCCTCAATCAAACATTACAGCCGGATTTCAAATGTTCCCAAAGTTTTTTGTTTTTCAAAAACCAACTCCTATAGCAGGAGGTAGGTTTTGAAAAATAAATAACAAATGACCCCCCCTCCATGGAAGCTTTCTTCCGTGGTGTAGTAGTCATTTTCCTTTTTTTGTGTTCCTCATTGCCAGGATATATCTGGTGGTGACTGACAGTAAAAAGAAGCCTGTTGCCATAAAATTTGCAGTCCGCCCAATATCGAAATGGTGGATGATCAAAGTGACTTTAAGGCAGAGTGTGCTGCTAACAGCAGTTTATGTTGTGCTTCAGACACGTGTCTTCTGTTCCATGGATGGAGGTGAAGTAGAAGTCTTGCTAGTGTGTTGTGAACCCTTTGTGATTAATGTAGTATAAGGCTTAGAGCTCCTAATTGCAAGCAATTTTCTTAATCTCTCTGCAATATTACAAGGGTGAGGATGTCCAGTAATTTCTTATCATACTGAAGATGAAGGAAAATTTGCCTTAGAATACACATTGTAAAGAAAAGTTATTTTACAGCTATTATTCACATATGTAATAGGCTTAAGTCCATGATCATGCAAAGATATCTTACCTCACTTAATTTTGGTTGTGGAACCTCCAGTTGTTTGGACCAAATCGTTTTACGTCAGTGGTTGAACCATTGTTCAGAGTTCATGATCTCAATTTATTCAGAGTTGAGTTAGAGAATATTGGTTGGTCTATTCATCAGCGTTGTGGATACACTTCTTGATAGTCTAGCAGCATCTAGTTCACTAACGCTTTCCAGTTTTAGGAAAGTCTGTGGGTCATCTGTACAGTTGTAACATCTGAGGTTAAAGAGTATGATCATATGAGGTGGGTAGTGAGTTAGACGTTGAACAAGAGCGGGGAAATGATTAAGCATTGTGGGACCCTGAAAAGCGAGGCGTGAGCAGATGTGGTGAAGGGTGTAATGTTTGCAGGTTTTGTATATCTCTGAGATAGGGGAACATTCATTTTAATGTACTCTCTTGAATGCCAAGCTTTTCTTGTCTCAGTAGTTCCATCTGATGATCTACTGTGTCAAAAGCTGCTGAAATGTCCAAGAGTCTAGCATTCCATAATTGTACACTGTTAATTTAAGACTGTCCCAGAAGGATATCAAAACTGGCTCCTTGTCTTTACCTGTCTGGAACCAGGATCACTTTGCTCTACAAAGCTGGAGATCAAGAAGACAATTCTTTCTATCAGTTTTCCAAGTAATGAGCTGTTCAAGATCAGTCTGGCTGAGTTGATGATCTTTGTCTATATGAGTGGTCTGATGCATAGGTCTTCGGTTCTCAGGAATTGTTCAAAATATTCCCTGCCATGAATCCACAACTTCTATTTATGGCAATGCTTTTGTACATTGTAGCTAGGGGTGGACCTGCTAGAGATCCTTCTGGGTTGCTTGCATTGACAATCTCATTAAATTCAGTGTTGAATACCTCTTAGAAAGAGGTTAAAGGAGGGGGTTCTATGAAGGAGCTTTTTTTGGTTATTGCTGGTTGTTCGTGTATTTTATTTTGCTGATTCTTTCTGAATGTAAACAGGAGCGTCTCACTGTTTGTTGTGATTAGTTTTAAAAACAGCTGCTGCTATTTGTTTTCAAATCGTTTTTAACAATTGTTTTACCTGTTCACGGGGGAGCTGTGTTCAAAGCTCAGGTGGAGGGTACATGGGGGAGTTGTGTTAAAGCTCAGGTAGGGGCTCACGCACTTGTAGGCGGCAGGTCAGCATTCTAGCGGCTGGACCCGACACACAGCTGACGCCCTGAAAAGCAGCAGATGACGCGTCCGCGCAGCGGGCGTGCCGCTGGCACGCCAAAGGCAAGCCCATCTGCGCCCGTCCACGCTTGAACCGGACCAGGGGCCAGAACCCCTGTCTCTTCACCCCCAGATAATTTCTGCTATTCCAGTTCACAGCTAAAACAGTTAAACAGAACCCCAGGCCCCAAATGCGCCCATTCTATTTCACTTGAGGAGCATCAGGTCAGGTGTTTACACTGTCGTTTTAAATTTTCTTCACTCGCTCCCCCCTCATCTTTATTTGGGAAATCTTATAAATGACTTCTGCTTAACTGAAGATCCCTTCCCAAACACACAACTGAGATCTCAATGCTGCTAAAAGACTCAGATCCAGAAGCTCTGTTTCTTACGGAGACCTGGCTCACTGCCAGCTCAGAGCCGGACATTGTCCAACCACTTCCTCCTGGATATTTAATCCAAAGGAAGGACAGAACGACAGGCACGGGCGGTGGTATCGCTATTATTTACAAAGACTATATGACCTGTCGCCTGTTAGGCAGTCCGTTATTAGACTGCGAGAACGCCCATTTCTCAATAAAATTCACCCCCTCACTTTCACTCACAGGTATTCTGATTTATCGTCCACCTGGGATGACGGGCCAATTCTGTAAATCCTTGTTGGAAACAGTCATTAATCTTGCTAGTACTTCTGCTAATTTTACTCTCCTCAGAGGTTTTAACTTGCACTTTGATGACCCCACAGCATCAACGGCGACCGAACTAGATCAAGACCTTAAGGCCTGTCAACTGCTCTAGAAGGTCCCCCAAGCAACTCATATAAAAGGTCACCTCCTCTACCCTATTTTCTCTAGTTTGGGGGAACTAAAAGGGAAAACTCCTATCCCCATTTTGTGGTCAGACCATTTTTTAATACATTTTTTCGGCCCTCACTTATCACCGCCTCACATACCCAGTTGACACGAATACGAATTCGTCCTTGGACCAAACTCCCCTTGGAGTGGTGGACTCAGGTACTCAAAAATACCAAACCAAACCCTGATTTTGATCCAGTTGCAGCTAACAAAAGTCTTACAAACTCGATTGAGGGATCACTTAACATGGTGCTCCCAAAGAAATCACTCCAGAAGAAAGCGGGAACACAACAAGTCTACATGGTTCTCTCCTAAACTATGTATCCTAAAACAACAATGCAAAAAACTGGAAAGGATATGAAGGAAAGACTTTTCACCCATTAAGAAACAGGAATACAGGGCTGGCATTGGAACATACAAGGCAGAAATAAAAAGAGCTCAGGCCGCCTATTACGAGGAAAAGATTACACTAGCGGCCAATTCCCCTAGAGAAACTTTTCTCATTGCTAAAACATTACTTAAATCCCGAACCCTCCGGAAGCACCAGATCCATTGGGACACCGCTGCAAAGTACAAAATATTCTCAAGCGTCTTCTCCAAAGAGACATTGATACTATAATGGAGCCTATGGACTCAGGTCAGCACGAAAATGAACATAATTTGGAGACCTATACCCAGTTGACTCAGGAGTCATTTCTAGCTATCCTATCTTCCGTCAAATCTGGGTCGCCATTGGACCCTGCACCACCTAACATTCTGAAACTGGTAGCACCAACAGTTGCTCCCAGCATCACCAGTCTGATTAATGCCTCCCTCGCATCGGGTATGGTCCCCCGAGTGGAAAAGGGCAATGGTAAATGCATTGCTAAAAGAAAATAATTTGAACCCTGCCAACCTGGGCAATTATCGTCCCATCTCACTCCTTCCTGGAATCATACAAATCACGGAGAAACATGTTAATCACAGCTCTCCGCATTCCTCGAGTCCCATAATTTTCTTCACCACTCACAAACGGCCTTCCACCCTCGTCAAGGCACTGAGACCGCCTTATTAGCGGTGGTGGAAGAATCGAGAAAGATCCTTGACTCAAGAGGATCGTCTGCCATAATCCTCCTCGACATGAGCGCAGCCTTCGATACGGTGAACCATCAAATTTTAGTTCACCATCTCAGGAGCGTAGGAGTGACCGGCACTGCTCTATTATGGCTCTAATCCTTTCTAGAAGAAAGAATTCTCCAGGTTTTTGAAGGCAACACTTTTTCAAAACCTATCCCCCTTCAATGTGGAGTCCCTCAGGGTTCATCCCTGAGTCCAACTCTTTTCAATGTCTATATGTCCCCACTGGCAGATATTATATTCTCCTTTGTGATCCATATAGTAACATATGCCGACGACACACAGTTGGTTGTCGCATTGAGGCAGGTCGACCAGACGCCCACTGATCTCTATGCCTGTCTTGAAGAAGTTGCCAAGTGGATGAGTTAGTCCCGTCTAAAACTTAATGCCGATAAAACCGAGCTTATTCTTCTCGGCAACCATCTAAACTTTAAATCAAGTACCATGTGGCCAGCCTGTATGGCCCGGTACTGACCCCAAAACGGAGATAAAAAGTCTAGGCATCTGGTTAGATCAAGACTTCACATTTAAAGCTCATGCCAGGAAGACTGCTGCATCATGTTACGGCTTGCTAAGAATGATCCGCAAAGTGCTTCCTCTTTTACCTGGTCAAACAAAAAAACTTCTGATCTAGGCCCTAATTCTTTCAAGCATAGATTATGGCAACGCCCTTTACCTAGGCGCCCCAAACTCAGTGGTTACGAAACTGCAGATCATACAAAACTCCGCAGCAAGACTGCTCACGGGTCCCACAACCGTTGTTCAGCAAAGCCTGCGCTACGCGCCTTCCATTGGCTCCCGGTGCAAGAGAGAATTCATTTTAAAGCCCTCTACGTTGCCCACAAGTCTCTTGAAGGGAGTGGACCACCTATCATCAACACCATAATCTGCCCTTATAAGGCTAACATAATACTCCGCTCAGATGAGCACCACCTAGCAGTGATACCCAGGATCAAAAAGGCCAGAAGTGGTGGCTGGCTCTTTTCATACAACACCTTCAAACTCTGTAACACTCTTCCGCTGTATCTTTGTAGGGAATCCAACCATCTCACATTCCGGAAACAGTTAAAGACCTGGCTTTTTCTGTAAGGGGGCATGTCAACTCTAGTTGTCGCTACAGCGCTGGGATGGTCCTGGGTAGCCATGCACTATATATAAGCCTTCTCATTCATTCATTCATTCATGTTGAGTGTCTGTTGTTCTGTTTCTGAGGAAGACTTCTAATATCTTATTTTGACAGTTAAGCGTGTTGTAGATTGTTTCACAGAAGACTAGTGATTATAGAAACACCGGGGGTGGTGCACTCTTGCTTGCACAACCTTTGCAAGAATCCTGTGTTGTTTTTTACATGTGCAGTCTTCAATTACTATTCATAATAAATAGTGTATCCACTTTGAAATCTTCGTTGCCTAGTTTATTGTTTGACTCTCCATCTGTATTGTAATGTATCAAATTCTGTATTCATTTTTTTTAATCATCCCAATCACCTACTTAGTACTTCTTCCTTCCTTTAGTTGCAGTGAGTATCTTTAATGGCATTTTTCCAGCTCAAACGTAAGCCAGGTATGGGTGTTGTCCAGTACTTGTAATTGTTTGTTAGGTGAGGTTTTGATGAGATATCAATCCAATATTGCACTGTTTTGGTTTCATCCATTGTCTATACCAAGTATTGCTCTGGGGCACCTATGTTCATAGGAGTTTAATGTTGGAAGAGATTATGGGGTTGCTCCAAATTATGGGAAATATCCTAATGAAGTGTCAAGTGCTGGGAAAGGGAAGAGTATGTCTAGGGTTTGTTCTGCTGAATATATTGCTTCTTTTACCAGTTGATGGAAGTTGAGGGCCTTACGGTTTGGTGTGATGGATCTTGCTTGTGTTACAACCAGACTGTCCAAATCTCTAGTCGCTTAAGCTACGTAAATCAGTGTAGTTTAGTGTCTCCGCCAGTACATCATTTAAAGCATCTTCAGCATTCCTGTTTTTTTGCATATGGCCCATATATAAAAGGAATAAACAAGAAAAGTAGGAGTTGATAAACATTTTAGCAGCTTAGATTCACAATGAGTGCACCATTCAGAACACCACTGCAAGCCACATTCTACCTTTTTTGGGCAGTTGCAGCAAATGATGCCATATTCTGGGCATCGGCCTGTTTATTGATTGACAAAGTATCATCACTGAGCCGTATTTTAGTTAAAAGTCTGTGGATAAGTCTCAGACCAAGTTGATGATGATTATAGGATACTGTTCAAAGATTAGGCCTTCAGCCTTCAGTATAACTTCTCACATTACTCCCCCTCACCTAGGCTTAAAACAAAAACGGAGGAGACTTGGGAAAGAGAGTTACAAGTTTCTTGGACCACTGCTATCTGGGATAAAATTTGGCTTAAACTACGCAAATCTTCTAGAGCCGCCAGCGCAACTCAGACGTTATTTTTTTATTTATAATCGCCTATTATTTTCCCCTCTCACTCTAAGCAAGCAATTTCTAGCTGTCATGGACTCATGCTGGTCGTGTGCTAAGCCCGGAGCAGATCTTTTTCACATGCTTTTTGAATGCTCCTTAGTGCGCACCTTTTGGACGCAAGTATGGTCCCAGATTAACAAAATTTTTCTCTCCACACACCCCTTTTCCGTCTCGCACATTTTCCTGGGGAGTGTCTCTCCTATTTGGAAACACTGCAATATGGATACCAGAATTATAGATCTATTGTTAGCAGTTGCTTTTCAACAAATTACCAAAAATTGGAAAGACTTTACCAAAATATCTTATCAGGCATGGTGGTATGCAGTCTGTTATAATCACAGACTAGATACGACTTATGTTTATCCATTGTCCATGGCGACGAAACGAAAAATGTTATGGGAACCTGTTACCACCTTGTTTGATGAAAGTGCCAGACATTCTTTGCCTATTTCTCCTCTGCAACAAGAAGTTTCTAAGCCTCCGTGAGGATGCCTTGATGTTCCATATTGTTTAAATTTAATACATGTTGTTACTTTATAATTGCATTTCTGAATTACATCTGTTTTCATTGGGAGTGTTATGTATAGTATATACCTTTTCAGCTGTACTTTGTTATAGTTATTAGTCGTGCTTATAGCATATTGCATTTTTCTTTTACTGTCCTTCTCTCTTTTCTTTTTCTCTTCCTTTTCTCTCTTCTTTATACCTTCATTCTTTTCTCTTTTGCAATGCTTTATACCTATTTCTTTTCTTTAGAATATTTGAATTCATTTTTATGTAACATGTGTTTATGATATGTTATGCTTACCTTATCTGAACTTCTTTTAATACAAATTTTTTTGAACTGAAAAAAAAAAATAACTTCTCACATTAAGCATGAACTCATGAATGCCTTGCAATATCCTTTTTTCTTAGGGAAGAAGATATTTTATCCCATATCTAATATTTAAATAGTGTATTGGTGTCACACGTGTACTGTACGAGTCCCCAGTCATTCACAGCATTATGTACTGAAATGCACAACCTTGCATTCCTGCCCTCACTGCGTTCTTCAATGCACTAAAATTGTAACTGGATGAATAATGTTGCATCTCCCATGCTTGATCATTTCTAGGGTCACGACTGGGGACCTCTCTGCTTCTGGAGCTTGGGGTGTGGGCTGATCAAAGGCAGAGTGAGGGCTAAAACCTCACTTTTTACAGTTGGCATTTTAAAATGTTGTGAGTGAGTTTGTCAAAGAGCGAGAAACTTGGTAGGTCTCATTCACAAAGCAATGTATGGGCATAATTCCACATTCACATTTGAGAAATGGCTCCATTTATGAAGGTCATGTATCAGCAAAATGTTAACTGGCTGGTGTAATCAGTTTCTCTACCTCGTAATTGTACACCACAACTGCATAAAAATTTAGAATAGTAAAGGTGAGGAGTGGGGAAGGGGGAAGGGGTGGATCAGAGTATGGTTTGCTTTAAGAGTTTGTGAACTCCCAAAAAATTTTGAGTTTGTAAAGATTCAGTACTGCTCTCCATCCTTCCACGCCTTGAAAATTGACGGAAATGTACTCCAGCAAATAGCTGGAGCTACTCCCCTTGCAGGGTAGGCAGGGTAACAGACTACCTCTAAACTTTGAGGCCTATTACGATCTCGGTCAGAAAGCTGGACAAACTGAGATCATCAGTTTCAATTCCGACTTGCTGCTTACAATACAGCCGACAATGAAACCGACCGTCATTCCGGCTGGAGTCCGACGGGCTCAAGGAGTCTATCAGTCAGTTGAAACCGGCCTGTGATCCATATGGACGCCATATTACGCCGACCGGATAACGATGAACGGTTTCTGACAGGTTTTCCATTTCGGGCTTTCCAACATGGAAAGCCTGTCAGAAAGCGTGTTTGGGGGACCCTAGCAGGGCCCCCTTCTTTTTGCGGCCTCCGGTTCAGGTGCCTGCCACAGGGTACAGGGATTCACACAAATTCTATGGCAGGACCGGGGGCTTCTGATTATGCTTTCTCATTTCTTTACTGCACAAACAGCAGCCAATGAAAGTAAAACTACAATTGTGAAAAACAACATTTCCCATGAGGCTTTGAACCACGCCTCCTATAACAATAACCAATCACAGTAGTCATAAGCATATAAGATATAGAGACACTAATCTGGCCTCCTCTTTCTTTGCTGCTCCGCAGCCCAGATAAGTGCTCTATACTTTATATGCTTTATTTGCTGAGTCAGGCCTATGCCTATTGAATTGCCTTGGCGCGTGATATTTCACTGTTATTGCTGTTGTTTACATGCACGTTCTTTTGATTGCTTTATGCGCTGTGCCGCGATCGCGGACTATTTAATGCTTCGAGTTATTCTTTGTTGCCCCTTCTGACCTTTTAGCTTCGTGACCGGAGCTTCCCCGCTCCGCGTCCCGACTCCTTTGGCGGCGCGTGTTGCGCCCGTAGGCCCCCGTTCTCTCCCTCTGTCTCGCTGCTGCCGGCGGCCGCTTGGATCGCGGTCCGCGCTGGTGAGGGGTTTAGCCCCCCCTCGGGGGGGGAGGCGCACGTCGGAGCCCGAGAGGCCCTGCGTGCGTCTCTGAGGTCTCGCGCGCGTCGGTGTGCGCGCGCAAACCTTGAGGGTGCCTGCTTGACGCTCTGCCCCCGGCTGAAGTGGGGATCTACGCAGCATTGGCCAGGAGCCGAGGGCGATTTCTAACACCTAATAGCAGCGTTTTTCCACCGCGTTTTGCACCGGAGCTTCCCAGCATTAACCCTTTGCCTCCCAGTGAGTGAGGAGGCAGGCATAATTTTTGGAACCCCTCTCTGGACTGCAGAAAGGGGTTACTCCCTCCATTAGTCCTAGATTTGGACTTTGTGCGTCCTACTTACCTTGTATTACCGGCTCCTGCACCTGGCACTCCCCACTTTCGACGCCCTTGCCTGGGCTGGTGACTGAGCTTCCCTCTGGGGACTTGAATTGGAATTTGCAGGTTCCTTGTAAATATGGCAACAGGGCCGGCTCTAGGCTCATGGTGGCCCTAGGCAGGGAGCGTAGGTAGGGGGCCTGGAAGAGGGGGTCCGGGCGGGGCGGAGCGCGCAGGCCAGTAAAGAGGGGAGGGTGTCAGGGTGTTTAGAAGTGGAACAGAGCCGGAGGCCGCCAAATCCCTGCCAGGGGCCACCACGCAAATATGTATCCATCCTCAGAGGATTAATATATTAAGGATATATATTGGCGTGGTGGCCCCTGGGGTTTGGTGGCCCTGTGCAGGTGCACAGCTTGCACATGCCTAAAGCCGGCCCTGATGGCAAGTACTGAGTACTGCGATGAGGAGGGTGCTGTGTGTGATTATCAGGGCAATGAGGAATTCTATGACGAGGAATCCATGGAAGATATTATTGATAAAAAATTGGACGCTAAATTGGATAAAGCCCTTTCCTCGGCCCTCCTTCCCTTGACCAAGAAATTAGAACTTTTAGTCGCTGATAAGCCTCTTTCACTTCCCAACAAGGACTCTTCTTGCCCCCCCCCCTAAGAAGATGGCCTTTGACCCGGCCTGGCCCCACGCCCAATCTTATGAAAAGGTTTATAAAGCTAAAGAATCTTCTTCTGCTGACAAAGCTTTGCCTTCCCGCCCTCCTCCCTCCCCCCTCCTAATGACACCACTAATGATACTGGCACCGATACGGACTCCTCAGATGCCGCTCCCCGCAAACGCACTAAGAAGCGTAAGCATGCCTCTCCGGTCACTTCATCTCCTTTCTCCTTCGACCCTACGGACATTGTCCACCCTAGGTCCTCGGATTGGGTACCCTCCCCTGCTGTGGCGGAATACCTGGAGGCCCACTCCGTAAAGGTTTTGATAAAGAGGTAAGATCTCGCCTTAAGTCCGAGTGTCCCCGTCCAGATTTACCTCACAAGGTGGCAGTTACCCTGGACATTGACACCTCCAGGACCACATTTCTAAAGAAATATAAGAAAGACCCCAAAAAAGGGATTGATCGCACGCTCAGAGCGTGCCAGGATAAGGTCCTTGACCTTTCGGGACCTTTGGCCAAGATCCTTGAGTTGGCCCTTCAGGCCCAAGAGACTGGTGATGCCATCCACCCGGAAGTCCTAGCGGGTTGGGCGCAGCGAGCCATTTGCATGCTGGGTAACGCAAACTGCGCTCTTGCTTCAGAAAGACGGAAATCAGTCCTGCTCCGGATCGATCCTCAATTGGTAGAGTTGGCTTCCTCAGAGCCGGGTCCTTTGGCGGAGGGACAATTGTTTGGGGCCAATTTTGTGAAGGACATTGCGAAATTTGTCAATACGTTTGCATCCCTGGATAAGTCTCAGACCTCCTTGAAGAGGGCGTTGCATCAGGTCTCTAATAGGGCCGGACGTGGCAGAGGGCGCTCGACCGGCCGCTATTCTCAGTCCAGTCCTCAAAGGCGTGGCAGAGGGTACACGCAGGAACCGGACCAAGCCGGTTTTTACCCGTCTATATCCCGCGGCTTCCGGGGCCGCTATAATCGAGGCTACAAAAACTTCGATAATCAGTCCTCTGGTAAGTCAATTGTTTCCTTTGCTCCCGCTAGGGGGAAGGTTGCGTCATTTTGTCATGAATTGGTCGAACCTCACTGCAGATACTTGGGTTCTTCAGACCATCCAGGGTTACGTGATGGAGATGGTGGAATGCCCCTTGCAACCTTTTCCCCCGCAACCTCTCCTTTTTTCCCGTCTCAAACAGAGTTTTATAGACTCAGAGGTGGCCGAACTTTTGACAAAACAGGCCATTGCTGTAGGACCCTTCATTCCAGAGGGCTTCTGCAGCAACGTCTTTCTTGTACAAAAGAAGGGAGGCGGACAACGCCTTGTCTTGAATCTGAGAGATTTCAATCCCTTTGTTACTTACCGCCACTTCAAGATGGAGGGTATCCATCTTCTACGAGATCTTCTGTTGGAGGGCGACTGGATGGTCCGTTTAGACCTAAAGGACGCCTATCTGACAGTCCCCATCTGCCCATCTCATCAAAGATTTTTGCAGTTCCCTTGGAAAGGGCGTTGGTTTCGCTACAAAGTGCTTCCCTTCGGACTGTCTTCAGCCCCTTGGGTTTTCACCAAGCTTCTCAAGCCTGTGATTTCTCACCTTCGAGAGATGGGAGTGCGTCTCATTGTTTATCTAGATGACATACTCCTCCTGGCCCAGGACCGGTCCCTTCTTCTCACTCATCTGGAGTGGACGACGTCCTTGCTGCAGAATCTGGGATTCGTGATCAATACCAAGAAATCGGTGCTGATACCGAATCAGCAGATGGAATTCCTGGGTTTCCTGATAGACTCTATTTCAGCTCAACTGCTCCTTCCCCTTCACAAGATCAGGTCTATCAAGAGAGAGATAAAATCCACCTTGACCAAGGAAAAGATTTCCTTGCGTGTGCTGGCGCGGATTGTGGGCCTTCTGGCCTCGTCGATCCAAGCCATCTTTCCCGGCCCCTTACACTACAGGGCCCTGCAGAGACTAAAGATCTTTTATCTTCAGAGGAAGTTTCACTACGATCACTTAATCCCTCTTTCCCCCGAGGCCCGGGAGGAGCTGCAGTGGTGGCTGGATCACATGTCGGCCTGGAATGGCCGAGCAATCTTCGGCGCGACCCCAGATGTGGTAGTCGAATCGGACGCCAGTCAATGGGGCTGGGGCGCTCGCTGTGGAGAATTTACCACAGGAGGACAGTGGTCAGCAGACGAACTCTCACTACACATCAACTGCCTAGAGTTGCTGGCAGGGTCTTTTGCCATCAGGTCTATCTCACCGCTGAAGAGCAATTGTTGTATTCTCCTTCGGATGGACAATGTCTCAGCGGTGAGATACATCAACCGACTGGGGGGGACGAAGTTCCAATTGCTGGTCCACATTGCGAAAGAATTTTGGCATTTCTGCCTGGATCGCAAGATCGCTGTGGTGGCGGAATACCTTCCGGGGAAACTCAATCAGGTGGCAGATTGGAACTCCCGATTTCTCCGAGACTTCAGCGATTGGAGACTTCATCCATCACTGTTCTCTCAGATCATGACTATGCGAGGCCCCTGCCAAGTAGACCTGTTTGCCTCTCGCCTCAATGCCCAACTTCCCCTCTTTTACAGTTGGAGACCGGATCCAATGGCGATGGGGACGGATGCATTCCTTCACTATTGGGGGCAGCAGAGGAATTATGCTTTTCCTCCGTTTGCCCTGATTCCGAGAGTGGCGGCGTTGGTACGCCGACAGAGGGCGACAATAGTGTTGGTGACTCCGTTCTGGTCGACTCAGTCGTGGTTTCCCACACTGTTGGAGTTGTCTGTGGATCTCCCCTTCCGGCTCCCGGTCTTCCCGACGCTTCTGCAGGACCCAGTGGGAGCTTGCCATCCCTTGATCCTGCAGAACCAGTTGACCTTAATGGTGTGGACGCTCTCCGGAGACATGAATGCCTTGCAGGCCTTTCACGAGAGGCTTCCGGCTTTATGCGACAGGCGTGGGCTCCTTCCACCCGGAAACGATACTCTGCATCTTGGAAGAAGTGGGTGGATTGGTGCCTTTCAAAGCAGGTGGATCCCGTGGGATCAAATGTGACTGATGTACTGAATTTTCTATCGGAACGTGCAGCCTCAGGCCTGGCTTACAGGTCGGTTAATAATTTCAGGTCTGCAATTTCTGCTGGTCACGACCAAATTGACGGTAAGCCGGTGGGGATGCATCCCCTGGTTTGTAAGTTGCTTAAAGGTGTGCGTGTGGCCAACCCTCCTCGGCCCAGGTATTCCACAATGTGGGATGTTACAAAGGTGCTTAATTTGTTGGAAACCTGGCCCAGCAATGGTGATTTGTCGCTAAAACAGCTCTCTGCTAAGCTCACTATGCTATTGTGCCTCATTTCATGCCGCAGAGTTTCTGATGTTAGGGCTTTGGATTTAGCTGGTAGGATGTTTTCTCCTCAGGGGGTCTCCTTTGTTATCACACGACGGACTAAGACCATGTCACGTTCAGTTGAGTATCCCGCTTTTCCTCATAACAGCAAATTGTGTGTGTTGCAGGGTCTCAAATGTTATGAAGAACGTACTATTGCACACAGGGTTGATCCTTTAGGTCAGCTGTTGATCAGTGTTCAAAAACCCTTCAAGCCAGTCGCTGCTGCTACTTTAGCCAGATGGGTTCGATGGCTCATGTCTGAAGCAGGCATTGATATATCTGCATATGGTGCTCACTCAGCTAGAGGTGCGATGGCTTCTAAAGCCTATTTATTGGGTTCCCGTTTGGAAGATATCCTGAAGGCAGCTGATTGGTCTTCGGATTCAATGTTTAAAGTGTTTTACTATAAACCTATTCCTCATGTTTCTGATGCTGTGATTGATGGGCTTAATGATGAGCTTTGAACCAGCATAATCAGAAGCCTCCGGTCCTGCCATAGAATACAAAATTTTCTAGCTATTGCGACAAGAATTTTAGATTCTATTAAGGACACGGAGGCGAGGATTATCCCACCCGTTGGGACAGTTTCGATAACTGTAAAGTTGTTTGGAAATGATGTTGTTTAACAACTTTGTACCCACCCTCTGAGTAATGTAGTTCGTGGGTTTCTTTTCTCAAACCTTCTTTTTCTGTTTCAGGAAATGACTTCAACAAAAGTTAATTGCCTTCTGTGGATGGTGCTGCCCTACCTTCCTGGTGGAAGAGGATACCTCCTGGTTTTGGATGTTTTCTCCGTTGAGAATTACTAAGGAACTTTTCTCTCCGTTGAGAGTTAAAGACTATGTTACCTTATGACGAGACTGTTCGCGCAAAGAAAGAGGAGGCCAGATTAGTGTCTCTATATCTTATATGCTTATGACTACTGTGATTGGTTATTGTTATAGGAGGTGTGGTTCAAAGCCTCATGGGAAATGTTGTTTTTCACAATTGTAGTTTTACTTTATTGGCTGCTGTTTGTGCAGTAAAGAAATGAGAAAGCATAATCCTCGCCTCTGTGTCCTTAATAGAATCTAAAATTCGTGTTGCGATAGCTAGAAAATTTTGTACTCCCATTTCTCTATGGGAGCTTGTGTTACGGCCAGTTTACGGCCGTAACACCGGCTCCCATAGAGAAATGGGAGTATGCGACCGCACCATTTGCGGTCGCATCATAATAGCGATGATGGGACAGCCGACTGGAGGTCAATCGGCCCCGAGACCGCGACGGTGTTGGGCAGACTGAAGTCTGTCCGACATTGTAATCGAACCCTTGGCGGGAGGAGATAGGAAGGGTTTCTCCATTGGAAAAAATGGTTTGACTGTGGAGAGAAAAAATGCGTGTTAGCATATTTCGCCTCAATGAAGAGCTTTACCCCGCATGCAACTCTGATATGGGGAAATAGCAGATGTCACACGACATTACCAGTAGTACGCTTGGAAAGCTGTGACTAGCGCTGTTTTCCACACGTATTGCTGGGAATTTTTATGCATTCCTAAATGGCGCACACTTATATCTGTGCATAGAAGTAGATGTAGGGTTGTAAATGTATAAATGTTTTTGTTTGCATCAGGCCCAGTGAGGTTTTTTGTACAGGGCACACGGATCGCTTCTAGGCGCTTAGAAGATTTAAACCTACGTATTTTGCCAAGTAGAAGGCGGTGGTTCAGAGTGGATCTGCCCTCTGACCCCATGCGTGGTGCTAGGGCTATAACAGCCCTGGGGGTGTGTGGGTGGCAGTTATGATTACTTGACCTTACTCTGTGAGCTGCCGCGTGTTTTCATTCTCACAGCACAAAGGCGTCTTGGGAATTGGAGTTGGTCTATAAATATAACCGA
The DNA here is from genome assembly GCF_964261635.1 of Lissotriton helveticus. NCBI lineage: Eukaryota > Metazoa > Chordata > Amphibia > Caudata > Salamandridae > Lissotriton > Lissotriton helveticus. The sequence continues at coordinate 492,591,003 of NC_136071.1, forward strand.
GGGCGGAGGCGCACACTTTAAAATGGAGGATAGAAATGTGTGGGCTCTCCCACGCATCTCCGACGTACTGCACTTGAACCGGAATTTGAGGTGGTTTGAAGTCGCTCGCACTGACAGGAAACGCGATCCTGCGGGGTCCAAGGCTCGCTCTGGGACGAAGGGCCGTGTTTGCCTTGGCCCAGGGCCAGCTCCCAACCACAAGCCTGAGCGGCGTTGTGTAAAATACGTCATCGGTAGTGTGACTATCGACACGGTATGATGCATGTACTGTCGAGGCTCCCACCCCACAGGACAGACCACCAGTACCTCGGCGTTTGTGGGTCTGTCTGCGCACACCTAAGACATGCGTAACACAGACACACACGGCTAAATTTTAAGGGAAAAAAAGTTCCCGGGTGGCCTAATTTCCTTGATTCCTACTCATGGCTGTTACTTCCACTACACTACATTCCATGTCTATCTACTTCTGGCAGATATGTTTTTTACCCTTCTATCCCCCGTTTCCCTGTTTTCTTCTCTTTATCTTCCCCTCCTCCATCCTCTCTCTTGTTGTACGTCCAAGTTAGGCGACGAAAAAATGTCCTGCTCCCCAAAAATCAGTGCCCACCATCTGTAACCACCGGCACAACTGGTCTAATGTCTGGGGCCGTAATATTTCAACTTTGCACCCGTCCGTGCACAAATTGGTCCAATATAACTGGATCATGTTTTCTGTTTGTGTGATAGGAAGTGGAGCTAATGATAGTTGCACCATAGCAAACATTAAGGATTTTGTGTGTGTACTCGATGAGCAATGAAGGAAATGCATTCACTCCCTTATTGAAATGTGAAGGAAGAAACTATATTTGAGGTAAAAACGTTTTCAATTTTTTCCATTTTTAAAACATGGGTAGGAGTAACAGAGCAAATTCAGTTTCTCGATTTTTTAAAAAGGTGTAGTGGATGAACATTTTACTGATTATTTTTCTATGACTATCAAAAATGTATTCATAAGCAGTGCATTTATTGCATAGCGTACACAATCAATGCCAGCCACTTTTTGTGGTGCAGCTAGGATCCGTCTGTAATACAAACAGCAGTAAAATCTGTTTGCGCCCATTCCATTTTGCACAAGGAGAAAAGTGGTGCACATGAATTTGCACTGCGGCAAAATGTCTGCAGTGTGGTCCTTTTGCAAAGCACAGAGTCATAAGTACAGAGAAATGCCCACTTTCTAAAAGTGAATACAAGCAGGGGGGTGGGCCTTTTTAACGTCAGCAAGGCTAGGCCACAATCTAAGAATTAAAAAACACAACTAACGCCAAGGAGGTCATAAAAATATAATTCAAGAACTTCCTAGAAAGGCTAACAAAAAAGAAAAGAATTTCCTAGAGTGGTATTGACAAATCCAATAATATGGTATTGTTGAATTTATCCTAAATTGTAGAGACAGGAAGTTGCAAGGCTTTCTTGCCTGGAAGCCAGAATGCAACCTTCCAGTGGTCTGTCTGGCTGTGTGAGCAGAGAGCACTGCCCAGGAGGGGACAGCTCTCTCTCTGCGGCCATATTCCCAAACCGAAGAACTGTACAGCAAAAGCAGCCAAGTGTGTGGCTATGTCTGTAATACTATACTCTGCAACGTACACCCCCTGTGCCTGACGCCCCCTCCAGTCTGGACCGAGGCGCCCAGTGGGGGCAGAAGAAGGAACCCATTAATCATATTATGTCGATGAAACAGGACCCAGAGCCTGTAGCATACAGTGCGTAAAGCATCGCTCCCTTGGTGAATCTGGGAACAAAGAGTACAAGAGCAGTGAAAGAAACGTAAAAACAAATGTTCCTGTGGCTTGGGAGCTCCACGGGCTGGAGAGCAGAAGCTGGGGAAATATCAGTTACCACTGGAAATGTAAAAGCGAGCCGTGGCATTAAGTGAAACAAATAACTATCAGTATGAAGCCCACAATGCCCAGTGAGATGAGAGAAAGGCTCGGCTTGAGTTTCAAGTAGATTTTGTATGAGTTATGACAGTGTAGGCCATAAAAACGTATAAAACAATAAAAAAAATCTAAAACCCAGTTTTCAAAAAATAATTTTTGGAATAATTCCCTTAAATACATTAATAAACTTCCCAATTTTAAAGATAGTCAAATATTTCTCCCAAATTGATACAAGTTCCTGTCCTCTGCATAGCTCCAATTTTCCGAAAGTTGGTAATAGTAGAAATCTCTGATGTTCATTCAGCTTCACTAAATAACAGAACATGTATCAAGGGGTGATTAGCAGTTTGGCATAATGGACAATTTAGCATAGGATTCAACTTTTTCCTCCAGGCTCGCCCGACTTCCAGTATAGCTAGCTTTCAAAACCTTAGATACGGCATCCACCTCCTGATACTCGAAGACTGAGTTTTTATGAGATAGTTTCAAGGGAGACCAATCTGTTCAATTTTAACGATATACTCATATCAGTCGCATCCCTTGCTCGCTTGTAGATCAGATTCATAAATTATATGTTTTGTTACACTATTAACTGTTTTCTTCCAAGTGACTATTATATATGTTTAAATTCAAGCAACAAGATTATTCCATAATGCTACACTTAGAGCCACTTGGTTGGCTTTCTATTTATTTTACTACAATGTAGCCGATGGCACCCTCTCGTTTGCCGACGCAAGCACTACCTCGCTGGTGCTGCGCACGTCCGTTGGCTGACGCAGCCCTGCCCACTCTTTAATTCTCCCCCACTGCGGGAGAATTCGCTGCGCGGTTAAGGGGTTGCATAATGTATACATATATGTACATATATATTCACTGAAAAAACCAAAGGTTACATGTAAGTTATAATTAGGTATTAGCATTTAAAAAACCTTAGAAATTCACTGAAAAAATCAAAGGTTACAAGTCTGTTTTAGTTAGGAAATAGAATAAAAACAAGCATTTACAATGCAATGGTTTCGCCTTTGGAAAAGTTAGAGCTATTGGCATTGTAATGACAATGACTTTTATTTATGTTTTGGTTTTTAAAACGTAAATAAAAGGGATTGTCATTTACAATGCCAATAGCTTAAACTCGCATAAATGATAGACCTATTGCATTGCAAATGCTCCCCCCTCCCCCCCCCCCCCGCAGGCGCATATATCTACAAATATACACTTCAAGATAAAAGTCCAGAGCTGGGCCGGCCCCTAAATCCGGAAGCAGCTACTAAAGCGTTTCATGAAAATCAGGTTTCCCCAGACTAAGCATCTCGATTTCGAAACATACCCAGAGGACATGCCCCTGCTTACAAGGTTATGGTGCTGACAGCTCTAAGTACCTGGTCTGACCCAACAAATTCAATGTAAAGGATTCAGTCAAACTCAGTTAGCTCAGTTGGGGTAAACACCCCCGGCAGAGGTCTGTGTTAAACGTAGGCGCCCAAAATAGGTAAAACGCATAGCCGATTCCCACTGTTTAGAATATATATATGAAAACAATGAACCCTAACCGAGCATATATATATTAGTCAGTTACAGAGATACTCACACACCAAGTCTAGCCATAGTGCATTCCTCCAAGACCTGCATTGGACGCCCCTGGAGTACACTTTGCAAGTTACATTGGTCAAACCCACCTTACAGTTTATTGAAGTGCAAAACAGGGGATGGAAAGAAAAATTACTTTTATCATATGGATGCACGAATAGAAGCTGCAAAAAAAAAAAAAAACGGTAAACGGCACTCTTAGCAGGCGCAGACGGGAAAGCTCAGAAATGTTTGTTTTCTGTTTATAAATACAGCTGACGAAACGGGGTTTGGAGAAACCCATTAGTGCATGAAGCAAAATCAGAATAGGTGACTGCGAAATTAACAGCAGCCCTGGCAACATATTGTGTCACCTTCTGGAACAGACCTGCGTAGATTAAACGTATTTTCGTGGTCCCCAGGCATACACGTTATTCAGTGAGCCGTAGCGCCGTGCACACGATGCAGACCTGATCATGGGTTTGTTGACATCTTCGTACATGCACGCAGACAAGGGACAGTGTGTACTTTACATTGAACATGTGTATCCCCGAGCCAGCACACAAAGAACATCTCCACAAGGGTCTCCGCCAGTCTGGGTGCGCAGATGCGCTTCGGGAATTCCTCAGGCGCTATAGTGTGTCCGTCAGGATCTCAGCCCCGTCCCTTGTGATGATAACTGTGTGCTCAAACTGCGCCGATCTGCCAGAAATATTAAGGAGTTAGCAGAGGGTAATGCCCGACATAATTCTTTATCCACACTGGGAGGAAAGCTCAAAAGTGTCAGCAAAAAGTTTTTAAAAGTTGGTCAAATAGGGAACAAGGTAGCTCTCCAGATTCGTGCGGATGGTGGGGAACGAAAAGAACTGATGTCAGCTCGTTGGGGTGGTCCCTGTATAGGCATTGCAACATTTTTCTTGACGCAGAGCTGAACAATGCCATCTGCAGGTGCGTAGACATACTTGCTCAAGATTTTCTGGATATAGTCTAATGCCTGGCAAGTGTCCTATGGTGAGGAATCTGTGGATGTAAGTCTCTATCAGAAATATGCATTACAAAAAAGTTGCTAAAAACTTGATAGACAACCACTAATGGAACAATTAAGGTCAATATTTCTGTCAACATTAACATATGTTCTGGAAGCACCCTATTGGCTATATGGAGCTCAATGTAATTTATTCAGATCACTGTTTAGTTTGGCATGGTCTGCAAACCAGGAACAAATTTGACTGACAGAAGCGATCCTTGGAACACAAGGCGGCCATCCTAAGGGTTTGGTTTAGGATGAAACAAGCAAATGAGGGGTGTTTTAGAGAATTTTAAAAACAAGAGTTACACTCACACATGCTAGGAATGAAACACCCTGCCAAATCCTTGTAAGTGCAAGTTATGATAGCAAACAATCTTGGGCCTATCACCGTCTTTTTTAGGGTAGAAATATGCAGTATTTACAGCTTCGCTTTGACCTGTTTGACTTACGTGAGATTCAGAAAATGTGGAAATACAAACAATAAGATTATAGGTGCCAATTGTGCAGTATAACTGAAAACGTTTAGCTGTTGTCCAAATTTTACATGTAAGCACACAAGATTTTTATTTCAATCGATACGCCGACAAGGTCTAGAACATAAAAGTTGCACATACATTTAACTTCTGCTCAATGAAGAACTATATTTGGCTTGGATCATGCCATGCCTCAGAGATCCTACCATGTCACCTGCTCCATATGGGTAGGGTTCTTGACACCTTTCCGAAGTAGCATGGGGTAGCACATCCAGACACCTTTGATGTTTTTAGTGGACACCAGGACTTTGCACTACATGCACGATACCGCCGGGAACGGGTTGGAAAAAAAGTCCCCTATGTCAACCAATTTGTCTTAAAGTCAATCCCTTTGCAAGATGAGGCTGAAGGTTAGGATCCAGGTCACTGTACTCTGCAGGGATGTAAATCTCCATTTCGTAGATATACCCACGAGCCAATTTTGTAAATGAAGTCAATTGTGTGCACTGTGTGTAGGTACAGTCTGGAACTACACCCACACTGTTACATGTCATCATACCCTACCGCATAGCCCCCACCCCCAAGGTGAAAGGGAGCCTTAAGAACACACTTAAAGGAAGGTCCATCTGCTGCGTCAAGTTAGTCTACTGTGCCATGCCTTGCATGGGTGCTCTCGGTGTCTCTGTATAACTACACTGGGGAATACACATTTTTGTTGTTAATGGGGAGCAAATCCCCTTGTGCAAACAGAAGAAGTGCTCCCAGTACATGAATATGAATCGAAGTGAGGGTAAGTAAGCTGTGAAGGATTCAACTCTTAACTCCTCTCGAGGGATCCCTTGATGCAAGACACTGTATTTTGCTGAAAAGCATATATTTAGCATAAAGACAAACGTGATGAGAAAGCTACAAATTGTGTGAAACCTAGAATCTTTTTCGCTTTCCAAATACCTCACCTGGTAATTCCTGACTCCGTCCCAGCAAGGTATGCTGTTACTACAGAAAGAAAGGGGTGCACGAGCATCAGTGGAGGTGGCGCAGAGGGGATATCACAACTCAGTGCGTATAAAAGGTGAGACGATACTGCGCCACGACTTTGCAAAACACAGTGCAAACACCTGTAAGTGCCTCAATAAAATGATCTTTTCTGCCACCGTTGAGTGCTCTGCACCCCTCCCTCCCACCTCAGCGGCTCCTCAACAATGTGCCCCCGGCAGGGCAGAGAGAGAAATGGGTCCTTGTCCGTCCTACCTGCCTCAGCGTGACCGCAGTACCGGCCCCATCCCCCACCAGGGGCGCCTGGGAGAGGCTGGGTCCAGAGTGTTGCCGCGACTCCTGACTGAGTGCTGAGGCGAGACAAGCGGGCCATCTACTCAGTTACGGACCGGTCACAATCTGCAAGACTTCCGTCTAACGGAGCGGAGCGTACTTTAATGCCCTGCTCACTCACTCGGACTTGTGAGATCACATGTATGTTGTGCACTGATCACAACAGCATGTCCAACCCCGTCTGTTACATACATCTTTTCTAGCACACACACATGCCTAAACACTCACACACCCGCAAATAAGACCTGGGGCTCAGCGCAGTACATTCAGTGGTGGACAGGTTCGAGGAACGCCAGGGGTTGAATACAGAATACCGCACCGTGTGCTATAGAAATTCTCATACTTACTCCAGCGGCTTTCCTTACGCTTCCGAGACACATAAACTCGCGACGATGAGCGGAAAAGGTCAGTGGGCAGAAATACATCGGGTGTGGTGATAAGATGGAGAAGGTGTAAGGTGTGTGTATGTGGGGTAGAGGGGCGCATGGAAGAAATAACAAGTCAGGTCCCGGGCCGTGCTGTGATTAGCTGACGTCACGGGGGTGTCCCGGGCCGGCAGCCAATCACAGCGCGGCCCGGGAATGACGTCAGGGGGGTGTCCCGGGCCGGCAGCCAATGACAGCGCGGCCCGGGACAAAGGGGCGGGACTTAAAAAAAGTCCCAGAAACGCCCCCGAATCGCGTTTTCTGGAGAAAGTGTGATTGGCAGCCTCTGTCTCCCAATGGCTAGCCTCCATTTATGGAGCTAGCCAATGGTAGACAGAGGCTGAACCAAAGTACATATGTAGAATCATGAGGTTTCGCCGTGGGCGGGGCAACTAGTTGCCAACGCCCAGGGCGAAACCTAAATAGATATTCACTGAAAAAAACCAAAGGTTACAGTGACATCATAGTTAGGCTCAGATTTCACACTCACAAAACCAGAGAAATTTAGCAGTTATAGCTAACTATAACTCGCACCCCCGCAGTGCACTGCTTAGGACCTCACATATTACATCAGTCATGACATGGTCAGTGACATCATTGATGACATCACTGATGACATCTCAAATGACATCACTGATGACCTCAATGATGACATCATCCAGTGACTGTGAGTGTTTTAAAAAAGTTTGAGTGTCAAATATATATACCTAGGTGTTTTGATAAATCAGTGGATGTATGAGTGCCTGTATGTATGATTCAGTGGGTGCGTGACTGAATGTATAATTGAGTGATTAGGTGCCTCTGTGAATGTATGGGTGAGTGACTTGTGTGAATGTCTGCATCTGTCTGCCAGTTGGTGTCTAAGTGGTTGTATAGGTGTGTGAGTGGGTACATGAGTTTCTGTATGGGTGAGTGATTGGTTGTCGGAGTACATATATGGTTGTCTCAATGTCTGTGTGGGTGGGTGAGGGAGTGTGTAACTGCCTGTATGGATGAGTGCGTGGGTGAGTCAGTGGCTCTATGGGTTACTGAGTTGTGTGTAAGGGGCTATATGGGTGAGTGAGTGTGTGTATTGCCGTGTCATTGGATGAATGGATGTGTCAGTGGTATATCAGTGAGGAACTGCATATGTGAAAGGCAGCATAGGTGAGTGTTGCAGTATATGCATGACTGTATGTGTGACTGAGTGATTGTGAGAGTGGCTAAACAGGCGAGTATGTGCTTGTGTCAGTGACTGTTTGGTGAGTGAGTATATGTTAGTATCTGTATGAATAAATGAGTGGGTGTGTATATAAGTGTATAGATGAGTAAATGGCTCTGTGATCGACTCTATAGGTGAGTGAGTAGATGTGCGAGTAGCTCTAAGGGTTACTGACTGTGTGATTGGCTGTATGGGTGTATGTGTGGATATATCATTAGCTGTATTAGTGAGTGAGTTGTGGTGTATGTGGCTGTATGAGTGACTGAATTAATGTGTGTGTAGTCCTATGAATCAGTGAGTGGGTGTGTAAGTACGGGTATGGGTGTGTCAATAGTTTTGAGAATGCTAGTGTGGAAGTTTGAATGGGTGTATGAAAGGTTAAATTGGGGTGTGAGTGAGTGCATCAGAGATTCTGTGGATGATGTCATCAGTGATGTCATTTGAGATGTCATCAGTGATATCACTGACCATACCATGAGTGGTATAATATGTGAGGTCATAAGCAGTGCATTGTGGGGATGTGAGTGATAGTTAGCTTGGCTTAGCAGTTATAGTTAGCTTAGCTAACTATAACTGTTAAATTTCTATGGTTTTGTGTGTGTGAAATCTGAGCCTAGCTATAGTGCCCCTGTAACCTTTGTTTTTTTCAGTGAATATCTAAGTTTTTTTTAATTCTATTTCCTAACTTTAACAGTCTTGTAACCTTTGTTTTCTTTCAATGAATTTCTATGTTTTTTTAAAAGTTGAAATTGTGTTTGCAGAATGCCATTAAAAGGGGCGGGCCGCTGACCAGCTCCTAGGAATTCCGCTGTGTAGGACTTACAGAAAGTACCAGAAGGGCTTCTTGGGGACCCAAGGCCCCTTAGCATCTAAGATAACTTCATTCCCAACCAGAGTGGGCCTAAAGATGCATTTGAAGAGTGGTGCAGAAAGGGGGTGTGGCCCCCAAAGACCTCTTAGCAAACTGACTGTGTGGGACTGGCTAGAGGTAACAGGAGGGGTAATTTGCCCCCAACGACCCTCAATAGCCAATGGGACTTTATCCCCCAACTAGTACTGTTCCAGGAGGCACGTTTTCAGAGTGGTGGAGAAAGGACATCCTTGATGATTGCACAGGTAGTACCTGTATGATTCTATGAGTCCCATTGCCAAGGACACACTGTGAGTACCGGGTGTTTTTGACAAAGCATAATACACATATATAGACATATCTTATATAAAACTTCGCTGTAGCTTTTTAGTAAGATACTGATTTAACTCTCCCCTTTGTTCACCCATGTCGAAGTAACTACATCAAAAATGCATTTTCCTTCTTCAAAGCAATACAGAGGGTCGCAATGACATCAGTAGTCACAAATACAAATGACAAAATGTAAAACAGATATTTAAACATATTTTACACAAAGTTTGAGTCCAGGTGTTTAGTAACACCATTGTTTGACTTTATTCTAACAACACATTTAACAAAAACAATAAAAAAAATAACTTTCAACATCTGAACTCACAAATAGAACATAACTACAAAATACCCATAAAACTGCCCATTCTTACCCAAACTCAACCACATCAAAAACTGCTCCAAAACAAATACAATGCACACTCAATGGAAAGATCCCCTCTAGAGAGACTAATACAAAATATTCATGTGGGATGGCGTTCATGGTGTATCATCTTAAAACCTAACATAGAAAACATCTCTAACTGGCAATCAAGTAGAAGGAAGCTGGAGGACCATCTACATCAGTGGCACCAGCAACAACAATTCCTGGAAAGGATGTCCTTTCAGATGTGCAGACTACTGCAACAGATATGACTCCAGAGTTTTCAAGAATGGCCACGTATTGCATGGACTATACTGGTGTTATAACTGCTCATGAGCAGTGTGTTACAGCTATTCACAATGCTGCCAAAAATCATACATTTTTTTTCTCCTTTTCTATTTTTTTCACATTTCATAAGAGGAGTTCATAGTGAGCAGCAAGAAGGCAACGCAAAGCTGAAGGACCCTCGACTTCAATAGCAGCAAAACAACACAGAAGCAGAGAGTCCAATTCAAATGTCCAATCTCAACTTCAAGATTTGGCTACAAAGTTTTCCCTGATGGCATCATACTGCATGGATTGTGGCGTTGTAGTGAGTGCTGGAGAGCAATCCATAACTGCCCTTCGCAATGCTGGAAAGCATAATAAATATAGATTTTTTTTGGGCTCTTCATAATTTTTCTACAGTAGCAGGCCTTTTTATTAGCTTAGAAAACGGGTATCTAATGTGGTGTTCATTTTATTGTCTTCCAATTTATTGTAACACTGCTTACTAATAACTTGCTGTATAGACAAGCCAAACTATCCCTTTACAAATAAATACACAGGTAACTTTTGTCAGTTATTATAATTTACTTTTTAGACATAAATCAACAGTCTGTGTTTAAACCTTCTGGTAAGTGCATTAACAACATATACAAACATACTCTTTTTCTTTTTTACAGAACACTGTGTTAAAGTTTGTAATCTCTTTTTAAAACTGTCAACTGAAATAAATGTGTGATGTTCTGCAATTCCTCCTCTTAACAGCTCTTCATTTTCCCTAGAATCCTGCTCAGGACCAAACAAACCAAACTGCACATCACCACAAACCTTTTCTAGGTCTGCCATTCTACCATGCAAAAATGGTCTATTTATTTCAAGTAAACAAAAAGCAGTTTTCACAAAATATAGCCTCCAACCTAAAGTTTGCATTGTTGAGTGGTATAGCTTATTTTGTGTTTTAAAATTTGCCTTGGAAAGATACGTAGGAATTTACTTATTATATCAATGGATTGCTGTCTAATACTAGAAACACTACTACAATTCCGTTTGTATACAGTACCCTGACAATGCCTTCCTTGTACCTCTTCTGCAATAACTTCTTCTACATTTCTAAGTACCATCACCTCTTTTGCTATAGGACTACCATTCTTCATTTCATAACATCGTCCTCTTTAATCAATGGCATGAGTAATTTGTTATCCTGGAGATAGCTTTCTTCATTAACCGCATGCGTGCGGCCGTTTTTCCCGCGGTATGCGGCATTTTTTGATTTACCGCGTTACATGACGAGCTCAGCTCGTCATCAGCACACGGTAGGTAACGCTGATGACGAGCTGAGCTCGTCATCAGCATGGAAGGGGTTAAAGAAAGCCTCTATACACGAAGCATGTATCCATTGCCCACTAAAAACTATACAACAGTTACTTCTATTAGAATTAAAATGGAAAGTTTCCCCTTCAAAGCAACGGCCTTATCAACTACTGTCTCAACAATTTTTTTCTGTCTTACTGCATCTCTCCTTCTTCTACACTTTTTTAAATTTAACACTAAATTTAAAAGGTTGTAACCACACAATCATTAAAACATTTGCGCAGAAGCTATGCAGCCATCTAAACACCCACTTACAACCCATACAGTCATTGAACTATTGAGGCACACACATGCTATAATGAAACACTCAGGATCTACTCATGCACTCATGTAATTACGTAGGCCAATCTCATCCAGCCCTTCTAAATAATCACAATGGTTCAATGAATTTTGTTTAAATCTTTTAAATCTTTCCGATGTGTTACGTCATACCTATGCAGTAACAAAATCACTATTCTTTGCTCTTGTCTCTCTTGATTCTTCAGTTGAATTACAGGCTTTATTTGCATCCAGTTTATTTAGTGCCCACACAACCACCCTTGCCCACCCAACAAGACAATCAACTTGGTAGAAAAATGATATACTTTTAGGAAAATGTCTCTCCGAGATAACAAAATCGTGATATATTTTTAATGGGGGAGATCAAGACTCCAAGTGAAATTCAGGTCAGTTAATCTCTTTTGAAAAATCATTACTTTTGTTTTCTGTGTGATGATCTTGGAATATTTAGACAGTATTAAGCAAATGTGTTTATAGGACCCAGCTAACCAATAGGTGTTAAATCAAATTCATTTGTATAGTCTGCATAATACAACCTTTGAATTGCCTCATAATGCAGTTTGGACAAAAAACAATGTTTGTTCTGAGCTTCGCTTGCATCAAAGATGGAGATAGCAAATAACAAGGATGCCAATATATAACCTTACCCAAACCCATCTGTGGTCATTATCTTTTTCGACAACGCCCCATTATGATTAATAAGTGAACTTCATCATGATTCATGAACCCAAATACAATTAGGGGATTTACTGTATTGCCATCTACTTTCTTGTACATCAATATCTTCTCCAATTTAAATGATTCACCAACCTGTTTATTTAGTACTTGTCTTGCTTTCATTCTCAACCTTAATGACTGATGCTTGCTCATTGGATACTTTCTTCATCTTATTATCATTCCTGTTTTTCCATTTTGAGAGAATGTGTTGGCTAAGGGGTTTAAAGTCTTCTGTTGACCACAAAGTGTGGCTTCTACTTTTATACTATGCTTAAATGTTAGTGTGCAGGGTGCTTTCTTATTTATTCTTCAATTTTTTTCTTATTTTTTCTCTTTTGAGCCATGATTTTGAGAAATTTCTGAAAAGTGGATTATAGATGTTAATCCAGATTTGGAGTGGCTATAATCTACAATAAAGATAATCTTGTGTCAAATGACAAAAGCAGCAAATATGATTCGATGAAGTAATCAGGCACTGAGCCTAAAATGTAAAGAATCAATGGTGAAATTGTGATATAAAATAACTGATATATGCAAGGCTATCTAACAATGTATTGTGAGATTGTATGTAATTTATGAAAGAGACTAGTGACAAAATACATTTTCACTTGGATTGCATTGTATTTGCGGACTCCCTATATACAAATAGGATGTAACAACTACAGTACCCAGAATGCTCCATTATGAGTAGGAAAGGCTGTAGTATAAATATATATAGAGAGAAATTGACAAAGGGCTCACTTACTGTATACAAGACCTTTGAGTCGAAACGCGTTGGTGTTTGCCATGAGCATTTGATATTAAAATTAAAGTTACTTCTCAAGTTCCTGAAGTGCGGTGTATACTTTGTTTGGGTTAATTGATTTGAGATGGGTGGGTCCCCCTCTAACACCTGCACCAGCAACAAGAGTGTGCCGAATACTGCAACCAGTTTGTTATTTTAAATGCACACACACACACATATATATATATATTTTTTTTAGAACAAAGGACGCCGCACACTGCAACTTTGATTTTTAGAATTCATTCAGTGCCCAGTCTGACACACCAACGCGTTTCAGCCTTACGGCCTTGCTCACGGTAGGTGGCACTACTTTTTTGAAATTGTTTATACTATTTCCTGTTTCAATCACTCCCATGAATTCTGGGACATGTAGTTTCAAATTGTTTACATACAGATCACCTTATGACAGACATTATCCTGTTGTTAAATGAAATAACGCCATTGTACTTAGCATTTCACATTCGTTGCAAACAAACATTAATGTCAATAAAATGGAAAAAGGGAAATTCAATCTTTTTCACGTTTTCTTCATATTTGTGACAGCAGGAAAAGGGGGCATAGTATGCTCAATATTGTATAGTACATCGCATCATTAATTAAATCACATGAGAGTAGTTGATATTAGGGCAGTCTGGGTATAGTACCCAGACTGCCCTAATATCAACTACTCTCATGTGATTTAATTAATGATGCACATACTATGAGCATACTATGCCCCCTTTTCCTGCTGTCACAAATATGAAGGAAAAGTGAAAAAAGATTGAATTTCCCTTTTTCCATTTTATTGACATTAATGTTTGTTTTCAACGACTGTGAAATGCTATGTACAATGGCGTTATTTCATTTAACAACAGTATAATGTCTGTCATAAGGTGATCTGTGTGTAAACAATTTGAAACTACATGTCCCAGAATTCATGGGAGCGATTGAAACAGGATATAGTATAAACAGTTGCAAAAAATTAGTGCCACCTACCGTGAGCAAGGCCGTAAGGCTGAAACGCGTTGGTGTGTCAGACTGGGCACTGAATAAATTCTAAAAATCGAAGTTGCAGTGTGCGGCGTCCTTTGTTGTAACATTGATTCTGGCCATTGGTCTGGCCCAACGCCTGCACCCGCTGCTGAGCGATCCTGCTAACAGACCACATTGCTGAAAACACACATATATATATATATATACACACACACAGATACCAATATGTACACTCATATATACGTGTGTGTGTATATATATATATATATATATATATATATATATATATATATATATATATATATATATATATATATATATATATATATATATATATATATATATATATATATATATATATATATATATATGTGTGTGTGCATTTAAAATGACAAAGTGGTTGCAGTATTGGGCAATATATAGTTTCACTGAAAAAAACAAAGGTTACAGGGGTGTTATAGTTAGGTTTTCTCATCAATAATTTCACTACCGATGTTGCAGTGATATTGGCAATAATGCCATAGAAGATGTCATGAGTGAGGGCACGAGTTATAGTTACCATAGGGCACGAGTTACAGTTACTTAGTTTTGTGTGTGTGAAATCTGAACCTAACTATAACGTCCCTGCAACTTTTATTTCTTTCAGTGAATTTCTAAGGTTTCCAAGGTAAGACTGATACAAACATTAAAACAACCAGTCACTCACCCATGCATTCACTGAGACACCTAATCACTCACTTATATTGTCAGTCACGCACCCACTGAATCATCCATACAGGCACTCCTACAGCCACTGATTCACAAATACACATTGGTAAATTTATTTAAGCCTCATAAACATTTTAAAAACACTTACAGTCACTGGATGAAGTCATGAGTGATGTCATCAGTGATATCACTGACCATGTCATGAGTGATGTAATATGTGAGGTCAAAAGCAGTATTTTGAGGTGGGTTCGAGTTATAGTTAGCCCAGCTATTACTGCTGAATTTCACTGGTTTTGTACAAGTTAAAGCTGAGCCTAACTATAATGTCCCTGTAAGCTTTGTTTTTTTCAGTGAATTTTTAAGTGTTTTTTAAATTCCATTTCCTAACTATAACATCCTTGTAACCTTTGTTTTTTCAGGGAATTTCTAAGGTTTTTTAAATGCTAATTCCTAACTATAACGTCCTTGTGACCTTTGTTTTTTTCAGTGAATTTCTATTGTTTTTAGGTCGGGCGTAGGTAGTCATGTGCTGCCTGGAAGACCTTCTGTAATCACTTTAGGAGTGTAATCCCGCCTGCTGCTTGCCATTGGTTCACTCCTGCGTCGCTCTTCTTTGCTGGCTCCTCATTGGTTGGTGCTCCAGATGCATCATTTCAGTTTCTCCTTCGGCGGCACCCCCCAACTACAGTGTCCTTACCCTGTAAGTGTTTATGGGTTCCTTTGGGGACTTCTTGTTGTGTTTATTGTGACATTGTGGCACAGATGGGAATTATTTGAGTGGCTACGCATGTGCTCTGAACAACTCTTCACATAAGCAAATGTGTGGCTACGTGTGTGTCTTTATCTAAGCTGTAATACTAGAAGCAGGTTCCTCGCATGTGGTTGTTAACGTGTTTGTCGATTTTTACTTTGCTTTTAAGTTCAACTGCTCCTTGTTTTAGTCATCTTTTCGCCTCAAGTATCTAGAATCTTGGATTTAAAACACCTGGGTAGAAACGTCCAATGCTGCATTATTGTTCAGATTGCATTAAAAAAAAAAAAAAACCTTTTCTAAGATGGGGAAACAGTAGACGTACAGTAGAATGTGTTTAATATAAATGAATGTCAGGCTCCAAACAAGAGACAATTTGAATTGAAAGGTGTACAACTCCCCCACAGTAGCACCATGACTCATCTCACCATTACAATGTCAACCTTCATCAGTTCACACCTGTTTCCTCAATGCTTTACCAACGCTTTTCTACCAACAGCATTACTGTCTCTCCGCAGCAATCTCGTCCTTCGTACCATACCATATTCCCCTCTTCAGCCATAGAGACAAGTGTAGGAAAGTTTCCCTTTTTGCATGGTTGCACCCCACTTTTTGCCTGATGTTGTTACTCTTTGACAAAGTGTACCTTGGGTTCCTGGCAACCAGGTGCCTAGGGTCTATGTTCTTTCCCTAAAATGAACTATTGCACACCCAATTGCCAACTCTCTGGCAACATGTAAGTTCCTTATAAAAGGTACAATGGGTACCAATGGCACTGTGACCAGGAAAGGCCTCTACGGACTGCAGCACATATTGTGCCACGCTTAGAGGTCCTGTACCTTAACACACACACACTGCTATTGCAATGCTCTAATGTGGGTGTCATCACCTCTAGTCCAACCCAGATGATCCACAAGAAATCTTGGTAGAAAACTGTTGTTAAAATTTAAAACCACATAATCTCCCGCCAAAGTTTTCGGACCTGATCCCAGCCACTCTACTCTCCTGGCCATTATAATTTGGCTGGCGATCAAATCCCCCCGAATGTCTTCTGTCTTTACGTGATGGGTTAGCCAGTGCAAGGACTTATTCAGTAGTTGTGCAGTGGACTCTATCTGATCCTCTCTCAACGGGGGGACATTCCCTAGTATCAATACTAGCATGGATGATGCTTTAGAGAGGGTTAGCGACTGAAAATCACTCTGTGTTCGACTTAACGCTCCTTCGGCATGCGTTTCGTCTGTCCTCTTCTCCCCCGCCAACGTTGGAAACCCAACATTTATACCCTCACCTGTAGTGTTACCTGTTGGATTGGTCCGGGGCATGGCTTTTGGGTTTACGTTCCCACCTGGTTTCCCTCTGTTTACATCACCGACAGGTTTACATGCACCCATGCCTGGACCCTCAATATTGGATTGCCCCCTTAGGGCTCCTCTTGTCATGGGTGTTATTGTGGCATCGGAGCCACCATCTACTGCAGAATCTGCACATTTACAACAACATTTCCTAGTGTCAACTGGTAATTTATTTAACTTTACAATTTCTAACAGTCTCTTCTCAATTGACACTATTTTACTTAATATGGGGTCTAGTAATGCTGTGACTAGTGACTCTAGCCTGGTCCACAGTTCGGGGTCATGGTCAGGGACCAGCGGGATATGTGTGCTCATGGACTGCATTATTGCACTTTGTACTGTTCCCTCCGACGATGAAGCTTGGTCTTACGGTTTAGGGGTCTGCTGCTTTGATTTTGACTTTGGCCTTTATTTGCACTTCTGCACGGCACTTCCCCTGCACCTTTTTGCTGGCTGTTGGACCCGGCCTCGTGGCGTGGTCCTACCCCTCTCGCATGGCGAGCCTCGGACGACATCGGCCCTACATCCAGCCCGGGTCCGCCCTGGGCACGCCTCTGCACGACCTACAGCCCCCCAGATCTGCCACCCGGCGGTCCGCAACCACTGACACGGCACACTCGGGCCGCCCCAGCATTACCGGTCCGGTGCCCACCACGGACCCACATTCCAGGCCCGACGCCATCTTGGGCCCCTCACATCACCGACACGTGGTCCCGGCCCAGCCGTGGCCACAGCCCCAGCGAGCCCGCCATCGAGGCACCAAGAACCTCCGGGTGGTCGAGTGGCCACTCAACCAGAGACAAGGAGGAGGGAGTTTCGATGGCTCTCCAACCGTCCCCGGGCGCCTGGTATCGATCGCCCTCCGGCCTCCCTGGGCGCTGGCTCCACCCCCCTGCTGGGTGTCTGGACACCATCATCCCGGCCCCTCTGACCCCAGGCGAGAGGGTCCGGACATCAAAGGACTCCAGACCTATATCTGGGCCAGCCCCGGAGTAGGACGACAGTTGTATCACGGAGTCGAGAAGCCCTGCTGATGCTGTCGGCTGACCCTGTGACGAACTCACCTTATTGCCCTACCTGGAGCCTGCTGGCTCTGCCGCGGTCCATCTTCGCTGTAACCACCTTGGAGCCTGCTGGCGCTGCCGCGGTCCATTTTCGCTGTAACCACCTTGGAGCCTGCTGGCGCTGCCGCGGTCCATCTTCGCTGTAACCACCTTGGAGCCTGCTGGCGCTGCCGCGGTCCATCTTCGCTGTAACCACCTTGGAGCCTGCTGGCGCTGCAGCGGTCCATCTTCGCTGTAACCACCTTGGAGCCTGCTGGCGCTGCCGCGGTCCACTTTCGCTGTAACCACCTTGGAGCCTGCTGGCGCTGCCGCGGTCCATCTTCGCTGTAACCACCTTGGAGCCTGCTGGCGCTGCCGCGGCCCAACCTTCCGGAACCCCCCAGCTCGAGGATTGAGAGCTGAGCGTAGGGTCTCCTTTCCACCGACCATCTATAAGACTGTCCCACTACCTGACCCCTTACCACGAGACTTTCCCGGTCCCCGGATCGGCTGTATATATGGAAACGATACTTATTGCCAGATAAAGCTTGAAAACTCTATCTACGTGTTGTGTACTTTTGTAGTGGTGTGGTTACTCTGCTGTACGATTCTAGAAGAGGGCCCCCACGTCGGAGGCCCCCCTCGACATCGCTCGGTCCCTTCTCTGAAGGAGGGGTAGACCTGGGAGTGGTCAGTCAGACACCTTCTGCCACCCCCGGGGTCGCCTTACTAACATTGGTGGCAGGCGCTGCGATCCGAGCTCACGCAAAATCGTACAGAGAGGGATCTACCCGCTACAGCGAAAGAAACACACGGAGACCATGACGACCCAAGGAACAAATCCATCTGCCGAATTCCAGAAAGAAAAGATGGAAGAATACAGCCACAAAGAACTAAAACATTTCTGTAAAGATATGGGTATTGCTACCACTGGCCTGAGTACAAAAGAGGACTTCAAATCGGCCCTACAAGCCTGGGTGGAAACCCGAGACAGGCCACCCCAAGAGGAGAACAGCCCGAATGGTCAACCGGAAACCAGCGCACCCCGACGGGGGAAAGAACCGCAACCCTAAACGCGGACCTCAGCTATGAAGACGCTCGAGAACGAGAGCGCAACCGGCTACACGAATTGGAGCTTGCACGACTCCGGTTAGACGGAGAACTCCAGCTAGCGGAGAAAAAGATAGCCCTCGAGCAACTACGGCTGGAGGGGGATCTAGAAGAAAAACGGAGACAACGTGACCTCGAAGAAAAATGATTGGCCTATGAACACGAACGAGGCCTGAAGGAACTCGAAATCAAAGCCAAGCTAAGCGAATATAGCACAGCCGGGGCCAAGACCTCGGCCCCTCCCGTGGACACCAAGGTTCACCTACCGAAAGATGTAGTCAAAGAATACTACAAAAACGACGACATCCAGCAGTGGTTCAAAGCCTACGAGGTGGCCATGACCGCCCATCGGGTGCCCCTGAAGGACTGGGCGCCGGCCTGTGGGGAAAGTTCGTCAACGAAGGGAGGGACGCCCTGCTGGAACTCCCTGACACCGAAATGACTTCCTATGGGGACTCACCACTGACCACGGACCCTGCCGGAGGTGCATTGCCAGCCTCCACGTTTGCTTCCTGTGTTTATCTGGACACTCTGCCACGCCTCGCGGCCCCCGCTTTGCGGGTGCCGCTCGCAGGCTTGCTACATCGTTAAAGAGCCAACTCCTGGGCTTTTTTTCTGTGCACCTGGGCACCAACGCGCACTGAGGGAATTTGCTGCCGACCCCAGGAACTGAGGCGGGACTGCGAGGACCAGCGTGATCAGCGGCGCTGATCGGCCGCAGCTGGTCCTCTTCCCGCCCCCTCCTCCTGCAGTCAAAATCAACGCGGAGTGAGCCGTTCCTTGGGACTCACCACTGACCACGGACCCTGCCGGAGGTGCATTGCCAGCCTCCACGTTTGCTTCCTGTGTTTATCTGGACACTCTGCCACGCCTCGCGGCCCCCGCTTCGCGGGTGCCGCTCGCAGGCTTGCTACATCGTTAAAGAGCCAACTCCTGGGCTTTTTTTCTGTGCACCTGGGCACCAACGCGCACTGAGGGAATTTGCTGCCGACCCCAGGAACTGAGGCGGGACTGCGAGGACCAGCGTGATCAGCGGCGCTGATCGGCCGCAGCTGGTCCTCTTCCCGCCCCCTCCTCCTGCAGTCAAAATCAACGCGGAGTGAGCCGTTCCTTGGGACTCACCACTGACCACGGACCCTGCCGGAGGTGCATTGCCAGCCTCCACGTTTGCTTCCTGTGTTTATCTGGACACTCTGCCACGCCTCGCGGCCCCCGCTTCGCGGGTGCCGCTCGCAGGCTTGCTACATCGTTAAAGAGCCAACTCCTGGGCTTTTTTTCTGTGCACCTGGGCACCAACGCGCACTGAGGGAATTTGCTGCCGACCCCAGGAACTGAGGCGGGACTGCGAGGACCAGCGTGATCAGCGGCGCTGATCGGCCGCAGCTGGTCCTCTTCCCGCCCCCTCCTCCTCCCTTACTCCTGATAAGCAGCTACAGCCACGCGCACGCGGGACGCGCGCGGGGCAACGACCGGGGCGAAGACCGGGCAAAGAGCGGGCCGTTTAAGGCCGTTCAAGGACGGCAGAGGACGGCCCAGGCCCTGAACCCCTGCTTCATCTCGCCTAAACCACCTAATTGTCAAGGTAGGCGGAACTGTGTCCTTGTGTGTCGTATCATCAGGGGCCGCCTTTTTAACTTTATCATCATCATCTTCTATTGTCCTTGCGCCACAGATGTCAGCTATGCGCAACAGAACTAGAAGTTGTACTAAAAAAGCTACGGCTGTAGCACAGGTGACCGGACCTATAGACCTTTTTATTTCACGGGTGAATGAGACTATTGATAAAAGCATTGTTTTATTGGAAAAAAGAGTTTCCATGGATCTGGCGAACGCAAAGCGCTCGTCTTTGGGCTCTCTTGCTAACGCCAAATCGCCCGCCCAGCAGTTATCGAACAATTGTTCTTTGCCTTTAACTGTTCCTTCTATTAGTGCTCCGACTGTACCAAATGCTGTTGATTTATCAGTTGCACTTTCCGACTCAGATCCGTCTTTTGTCGATCTGGAGACTACTCCAGATTTAGAAGCCTGTCAATCATCTAGCAAAGCGGATCCGAGCCTGGGTGGGTTGGTTGATGTGGAAACGGCACCTATACTTTTAAATTCAGGGGGGAGGGTTATCGTTCCTCCAAAAGATCAAATTAACTGTAAAAACAAAGTAAAAGTTGCAGCTAGGAACCACAATCTGATATCACCTACCCCGCAATTGGCGCCAGGTATACCTTGTTGGGTTCAAAATATGGTAACAGATCTTAAATTGGATCTTGAAGCCACAATAGCAGCACAAATCAAGCCCTTAATTTCAAAACTTGATAGGCTCACGTCTTTAATGCATTCGAAGTGGCCAAATAAGACGAACGGGCAAGGGCCTGTTCAGCCACAAGGGTCTATAGAAGCAGTTTCTAAATGTTTATCTTGTGTCCAACTTTCTAAAGATGTATTAAATAATGCACAGGTTATTACTGCTCCTGGGAATTTAGTTTTAACTAATTTGTCGCAAACAGGGAATAATCATGTTCAATCCACAGCTTCATTTACCCCGAAGGCTATGGGTTCTACTTTGATTCACCAACACTCTGTTGCTACTAACCAAACTATTACATCTCAAGTTAAAGATGATGTAGGTAAAACTAAAACCCTTTTAGTACCTCCCCCTGCACATAAGATTGATGGCTCTAAATCAAAGCAGGCACGTTTTAGGTCAATTAACCTGCCACCAGAAGTCTCTCCTTTTGTGGTCGTGCTGACAGCTGTTCCCCCACTGAAGGAGGGAGTAAAAGAAACCTTTGTTGAGCTAAGAAATAAATGTGCTCAGTGGCTCCATCTACATAAACCCTTACCTAATAATATGAACGGTGAAATTCTTACCGTGCGTAGAGGGGACTGGGTGGGCAGAAGCAAGAAAACAATAGTTGGGGACGTAATTACAGTTAATTTTAGGGATGTAGGGGCAGTTAGTTACATATGTAATGCCCCCAATAGTGGTCCTGCTACACAAATCAATCCACTCCCTCTTTCTTATTTTCTACCGGCGCCCTCAAGACCAAACCCATTGAGTTTTATTAGTTCAAGTAATAGAAGATCTGTGTATCCTTTGCAACACACCACTAAACCTTGGCAGCAACCACCGCATCTTTCTTCATTCTTTCCACACCACGCCAGTTTTCAGCAGCAGCCATCACATGTTCCATTTTTTCCCCCACACCATGTTAATCCTCACTGGCAATTACCTCCTCATTTTCCACCACCACCTCATTTCCCACCACCTTCATACCAGCCTGCCCATCAGTGGCAACAACCTCGTCAGCCCCTACAACCAGATAAACCTCATTGGCAACAATCATGGCAGGACTTACCCTCTTCCCAAGAGCTCTCGTACTTACAATTTGCCCATCCTAACAGATATGCTGTGTTGGATGAGGTAGATTGACTTAGCTCTGCGAATGAATTAGACTTAAACATCCCTACGTTTAATTTGGAAATGGAATGCGTCCCATCGGCTACTTCATCAATCACACCACATGTACTCCCAACAAAGTTATCACCTACATCCCTTATGTATACAGGAAGTGGGGACATTCTTGGGGGATGTACCGCTACTGTTACCCCCAGTTTGGGTTTAGTTGCCAACCTCGGGGTAGATGGTTTAATTCTGCCACGCTCAATAGAGCCAGAGTTGAGGATTGGTGACCCTGGTAAACAAGCAGGACTTTCATTTATTTCCTGGAACATCGCTGGCTTAGCCAGTAAAATAGGTACGCCCTTCTGGTCTAGATTTATTGAGGAGGGTTTTGACCTAATTTTGTTGCAGGAAACGTGGTGTCTGGACCTTATTAATATTGAAGGGTACGCATCCCACTGCCTTAAAGCGACTAAATCTAGCTCGGGCAGGGCTAAGGGGGGTCTTTTGTTGCTTTTGTCCACCAAGTTGCACGATTGTACGGTCAAAAGTAGCACGACAGTTGGGACTCACAGTCAAGTAATAAGGGTGGAGTGTAAGAAGGGCATTGATTTA
Organism: Lissotriton helveticus; assembly: GCF_964261635.1. Taxonomy (NCBI): domain Eukaryota; kingdom Metazoa; phylum Chordata; class Amphibia; order Caudata; family Salamandridae; genus Lissotriton; species Lissotriton helveticus. Next base: position 492,613,850 of record NC_136071.1, read on the forward strand.
GTTGTAGTAAATTTCTACAACAATATTTTTGATGCCACCAGAGGAGATATCCTACCGCCTTTAGAAAAGGAAATTGTTAAAGCCATGGGTTTTTCGAAAAGAAAGGCTGAGGTTGTTTGGGCAGGGGATTTTAATCTGCAGCCTTGTAATTTGCTTAATGGGAATATGTGTGGCTTTGGAGTGGCCATGAGTAGTCAATGGGGGGGTCGGGGAACGAGGGTGGATTCGCCTCACTTCCAACATTGTAGTTATGGTACTATACTAAATAATATGTTAATCACTCTAGACTTGACCCTGCTAAAATGTAATATAAATAATCAGGCAATGTCATGTCCTACATTTACAGGAAGAAATGCAGGGTCATTCATAGATCATATCCTTATATCTAGTAGTGGAGACTATACCAACTTGCATGTACAAGAAGAAAGTCTCAGTGACCATAATAGCATTCGTGTAACCCTCCTAGGGCATGGTACCACGATAGATCCAGGTGAAAAATGCTCTACTAACTTAGTGCCCATAAGACCGAAGGGCCTAAGGATTAAATGGACTGGTTCAAATTCTAAGGTTAAGCAGAAGGAGGTCGTTACCAGATGTAAGAACCAAATCAGTTCTTGTCTGGACAATGATTGTGACCCAGGTTGCTTACTAGTCCATTTTGTCTCTATGAACAGCATCATTGATGGCATTTTTTCTAAGGCCCCGTCACCCAATAGTGGTCTAAAGCGGGGGTGGTTTGATAAAACCTGTATAATCGCCCTTAGAGACTTAAAGAAAGCTTTAGGTACTAAACCACGCGTTAAAGAGGACATACAATATTTTAGGACCAGATACAGAACAGCAGTTACCAATAGGAAAAAGGTACTGCAGTCTGAAGCGTGGGAAAAGCTGAAGGAAGCAGCCGAGACCAAAAATAGCAAACTTTATTGGGATACAATTAACAGCTCTTTTCTCAATAAAGAAGATGTACCAGAACTAACATCCTATGTGGCATGCAGCGATTGGGTTAGTCACTTCTCAAACATCTTTAATCCAGAAGGGTTATCCCTTGCGCCATTGCCACCTGAGTCTACCCCCTGGTTACCCCTCCCGTTGGGTATAACATTAGAGGAAAGCCATGAGGGAATTTCCATTAGTAAGGGAGGCAAGGCCCCTGGCCCTGATGGGGTCCCGCTTGATTTATACAAAGATGAACCAGTGTTGTGGGCTCCCATCTTGGCGAGGATTTTTAACTGTGCGGCAGAAACTAATTTCCCTCCTACCTGGGGTCAATCGGTTATTGTCCCTTTACACAAGAAAGGTAACAAATCAGAGGCCTCCAACTATCGGCCAATTTCATTATTGGACGCCTCTGTAAAAGTAATGAGTAGGATTTTGCTCAAAAGGCTAGAAGATTGGGCTACTGATTCTAATATTTTAACTAGAGTCCAATATGGCTTCCGGAAAGGTTTGGGCACACTGGAGCAATGTGTTAATTTGGACCTTTTAATTAATAAATACAATGTGGCGAAAAATGGTAACCTTTTTTTATGTTTTGCTGATTTGAGTAGCGCATTTGATTTGGTTAACCACGCTATTCTTTGGGAGGTTTTGCTTGATGCTGGCGCACCGAGGGAAATCGTTCATTTCTTAGCCAGACTTTATGAAAAACTCTCCTGTAAAGTCCGCTATGGTACCCTAGGTGAATGTACCCCGTTCTTTAAAGTATCTCGGGGCATACGCCAGGGATGCGTTTTGGCCCCGCTTTTATTTTCTCTTTTTATCAACGATGTCGACCGTTCCTTGGTGGACATCCCAGCAGATGCCCCTCTGATCAGTGGCAAACCCGTCCCGTTGTTACTTTATGCGGATGACGCGGTACTCTTATCTCGAACACAAATTGGCCTCCAGCGTTTAATTGATAAATTTATGCAGTTTATCCAAGGCCGGAGGCTTCGAGTGAACAAAGCTAAGACATATGTCATGTCATGTGGCCAGGCAGTAAAGCAGTCTAAGCATTCCTTTTTCCTGGATAAAGAAAAATTGACTCATGTCAAGTCCTTCTGTTATCTAGGTATTACATATAATGATAGTGGGGCTTGGACCCCTGAATTTGACTCAGTTAGGCTAAAAATGCTGCGGTCTATTAGCAGTATTTTTCGATTTGCCTCTAAACTTGGCTCACGAAGCATTTTAGATATGATGAACATATACAATGTTTGTTGTGTCTCCTCAGCACTGTACGGGGCAGGTGTATGGGGCCACAGCAAGGGTATACCCATGCAAAAGGAGGAAAACAAGTTTCTAAGGAGGCTGTTATGTGTTCCTCCTTCTGCCTCTGTTCAACTGATTCATGAAGAAGTTGGGGTCGAGCTCATCTCCGACTTAGCAGCAGTCCGGCCACTTTTATTGTGGCGTTCTATTTGGGCTAAGCCGGAGACTCGATTCACTCAGGATATTATTCTTGACTGTATAGGCTTGCACCATTCTTCACGTATACAGTGGTTGAGATACATCCATCACTGGTATCTCCTTCTTTTTAATATCGATGTGTATCTTGAGCCAGAAGAGGTTGTCTCTATTTCAAAAAAAGAAATTAAGACAACGTTTCTAAATTTTCAAAAGGCAGAACGAAATAGAATTTCTGATGATCTTACTACTGTGAAATTCTATAAAAATCTGAATCTAATTCCGGGGTTCCAACCTTATCTGGGGTTTGTGACTCGTCCCACTCATCAGTATGTTTTGACACGTGTTAGATTGGGTACTGTCCACCACTTGGTTGCATTTCCTAATGCAAAAGCCAGGTCAGAGTCACCCTGTCCGTGTGATAGTATCTCTCGCCAAAGTAGTTGTCACTTTTTACTTTTTTGTAAATTTTTTCATTTTTTTAGGTTAAAATACCTCAAACCAATTTTTAAAAAATATAATATTCGTACTACTGAAACAGCACTGCTACTCTTATCCTCTTTAGAGAATGAGGAGATTTGCTTTTTTTTGGCCACTTTTATTTTGAAGTGTACAGCTGCCAGGAAAAGTATAGTACTGTAATATTCTTTGTGCTTACCTGTCTGTACCTATGTTATTTAATACAGCTGCCAGGAATTGTATTATGCTGCTATTTTTCTTCTTACATTTCTGTCTGTATATATGAGCTTCTAAATTTTATAACAATACTTTTAATCAAGGTTATTCTTATTTGTTGATGACCACAGTGTGTTATGATTATTTAAATGATATGTACAGCTGCCAGGAAATGTCTATTGAGTAATCTTTATTGATTTCCTGTCTGTCCATTTTCTGAGTGTCTTGTATATGTTAACAGTATGTTGATTTAAATTTGCAAGATTACTTTTTTAATTGTTGCCCACTACCCTTTGTATAGCTTCCTACCTCCTTTCTTATATATGTTTATATGTCGATTTTCGAAGTTTTAACTGTGTATTTCATTATGCTTGTATGATTTGTATGTACAAATCGAATAAAAGCTTTATGAATTGAATTGACTTCCTATGAACACATGAAAACGGCCCTACTCACACGCTACGGACTCACCCCCGAGATGTACCGGTAGAGGTTCCGAGACTGTAGAAAAATCCCCCGTACAACTTGGGTGGAATATGTCAACTTTTTTAGCAGAGCCTTCGAGGGGTGGGCCAAAGGCAGTTAGGTCACTACCTACCAGCAGTTGGTCGACCTGATATTATGGGAGCACCTCTCCAACAACTGCTTCATTGAACTACGACAACACCTCCTCGACAGCAAGTTGACCGAGCCGCGAAAACTAGCGATCGAAGCAGATCGGTGGGCGAGCACCCGTGTCCACCGGAACCCCACAGGAGAATACGGACGAGGGTCCCCGGGGAACCACCGGCCGCGAGGCGGCGGGTCGGGCATCAGCCGAGGCCGAGACCTCCCGCCGGGGTCTTCGCCCACCTCCGCTACCCCTGCCTCCGGCCCGAGGGGGGCCCCTCCAGACCGACCGGGACCATGCCCCAACGTTACGTGCCACAGATGCCAACGGCTGGGTCACTATGCCAATGATCCTCTCTGCCCCATGAACCAACGGCCCGGCACCACCGCCCCCCCCCCGGTCGACAAATTACTGCAGCCGCTCTAAGCGAAGAAAGAGAGGAAGAAGAAGAAGTCCCTATGGAACCGGAGGAATGGGAGTCCGCGGCCATGTGCCTCGCCTCCCTGGGCGACAAAGACATGATCCCTCGGGACCAGATTCCGATCAACACCCAGAAGTACCGCCAGTGGGTCACCATCAACGGATGCCGGGCCGAGGCTCTCCGTGACACGGAGGCCAGCATAACCGCCGTCCGCTGCCATCTGGTGACCCCAGAACAAATCTTGCCACACGTTCTGTGCCCTGTCCGGTCAGTGGACAATTCCGAGAGCCTGTGCCAGATGGCCCGCATCCCCTTCGAGTGGGGGGGAGTGTCCGGCATGCTGAAAGTCACCGTCCGAGACGATGCCCCAGTAGACGGCCTCCTAGGGAACGACCTGGAAAGTTCCCCCTGGGCGCAAATCGAACGAAGAGAGCATCTGGGGATGCTAGGCCTTCCTGAATGGGTTTGCGTAACGACCCGATCCATGTCCACCAGGGACGCCGGCCCCACCGAAGACAATCTGCCGGAAGAACTGGAATGGCCGGCACCTCCACCACCCGCCACTGCCACAACGGAACCCGAACTGGGGCCGCGGGGCCCCAGCCATGAAGAACTCTCCGAGCTCGGGCCCCTTCCCGAACTAGCCCAGTGGCGCCAAGAAGGGGGCCCCACCCGTGAGCAGTTCCGTCAGGAACAAAGGACCTGTCCTTCCCTTGAGGGACTCCGACAACAAGCCGCCACCCAAGCCACAGGAACCCCCTCGGGGTCCCACTGGGTCTATTGGGACCAGGACCTCCTATACAGCGAACAGAAAATCGCCGAGCTGGGGGCCGGCCGAGTGCTAGTCGTCCCCCTCCCCTTCAGGGGCTTTCTCTTAAATCTGGCACATGATGTGCCCCTCGCTGGGCACCTGGGGCAGGACAAAACCTACAGCCGCCTGGTGACCCACTTTTATTGGCCGAAGATGCGCAGCGATGTGTACAACCACTGCCGAGCCTGTCCGACCTGCCAAGCCAGTGGAAAGAGTGGGGGGAAAATCAAAGCCCCCCTCCAACCGTTTCCCGTGGTGACCACTCCCTTCGAGCGAGTAGGGATCGACATCGTGGGGCCCCTGGATCCTCCAACCTCTCAGGGGCACCGCTTCATCCTCGTCCTGGTGGACCATGCCACCCGCTACCCAGAAGCTATCCCTCTCCGGACTATCACAGCCCCCGTAGTGGGGCGAGCGCTCATGGGGATCTTCTCTAGAGTCGGCTTCCCCCGAGAGGTCGTAAGTGATCGGGGCACCAACTTTATATCAAAATATATGCGGTCCCTATGGCAACAGTGCGGGGTCGCATATAAGTTCACCACCCCGTATCACCCTCAAGGGAATGGACTAGTAGAGCGGTTTAATAGGACCCTGAAAGGAATGATCAAGGGCCTAGAAGAACCACTCCGGCGCAAATGGGACGTTCTGCTGCCGTGCCTCTTGTTCGCCTACCGGGAGGTACCCCAGAAGTCCTTGGGGTTCAGCCCCTTTGAACTATTATATGGACACCCTGTGCGAGGCCCCCTCAGCCTGGTCAAAGAAGGCTGGGAGCTGGCCCCCTCCAATGCTCCGCCCGATGTTTTCCGATACTTCTTGACTCTCCGCAACCAGACTCGGAAGTTCCGGGAACTGGCCGAAACCAACCTAAAAGCCAGTCAAGAAGAGATGAACCGCTGGTATGACGAAAACGCCTCGTCCATTGAATTCGAGCCGGGCCAACAGGTCTGGGTCATGGCCCCAGTCGACCCCGGCGCCCTCCAGGACAAATGGACGGGGCCCTTCCGTGTAGTGGAGCGCAAGAGCCCCATCACCTACCTAGTGGACATGGAGTCCCCCCGGAACCCCCTCCGGGTCCTCCACGCCAACCGGCTCAAGCCCCACTTTGTCCGCACCGAACTGAGCCTGTTGCTGGCTACCGATGACGGAGCAGAGGACGACTCCGAGCCACTACCAGACCTCCTGAGCACCTCCGAGAAGGATGGTTCGGTCGAAGGGGTCTCCCTCTCTCCCGCACTGACCCCCAACCAGCGCCAGGACTGCCAGAAACTGCTGGGGCAGTTTGCGAACTTATTTTCCCTCACCCCCGGGGTCACCCAGTGGTGTGTTCACGACGTGGACACCGGGGATAGTCCGCCCGTGCGGCACCGAGCCTACCGAGTCCCCGACCGAGTCCGGGGCTGCATCCAAGCCGAAGTTTCCAAAATGCTGGCCCTAGGGGTAGTCGAACCCTCAGACAGTCCATGGGCCAGTCCCGTCGTCATGGTCCCTAAGGCCGCCGCCCCCGGGATGCCCCCGGAGCTGCGGTTCTGTGTCGACTACCGGGGACTGAATGCCGTCACCAGGACCGACGCCCATCCCATTCCCCGAGCGGATGAACTGATCGATCGCCTGGGAGCCGCCAGGTACCTCAGCACCTTCGACCTCACGGCCGGATACTGGCAAATCGGCCTCACTCCAGGAGCACAGGAACGATCCGCGTTCTCGACCCCAGATGGCCACTACCATTTCAAAGTGATGCCCTTCGGCATGAAAAACGCCCCGGCCACCTTCCAGAGACTTGTGAATAGGGTGCTGGCGGGACTGGAAGAGTTCAGTGCCGCCTATCAGTATACAGCCTTCAGTGGGATGAGCACCTGTCCCACCTCTGGAAGGTCTTGACGGCCCTCCAACGGGCCGGATTAACAATAAAAGCCAGCAAGTGCCAGATCGGTCAAGGATCCGTGACCTATCTGGGACACCAAGTGGGGAGCGGCCAAGTGGCTCCCCTTCAACCCAAGATCGACGCCATCCAGGCCTGGGAGCCCCCGTCACCCAGACCGCCGTCCAAGCCTTCCTGGGGCTCACGGGATACTATCGGCGGTTCATAAAAGACTACGGGAGCATTGTGGGGCCCCTCACAGAACTAACCTCCAAGAGACTACCCCCGAAGGTACACTGGACCCCCGAGTGCCAAGTAGCCTTTGAGACACTAAAAACTGCCATGTGCACCGCCCCGGTGCTCCATGCCCCCGACTACAGCCGAGAGTTCATCGTCCAAACTGACGCCTCGGAACACGGCATTGGGGCCGTCCTCTCCAAATGAACTCGGACGGAATTGACCTTCCGGTGGCCTTCATCAGCCGGCGCCTGCTGGCCCGAGAACAACGATGGAGCACCATCAAGAGGGAAGCCTTCGCCGTAGTATGGGCCCTAAAGAAGCTCCGGCCCTACCTCTTCGGCACCCACTTCCGGGTACAGACCGACCACCGGCCCCTGCGGTGGTTGATGCAGATGCGGGGCGAGAACCCGAAGTTGCTACATTGGTCCATCTCCCTCCAAGGGATGAACTTCACCGTGGAGCATCGCCCTGGCAACGACCACGCCAACGCTGACGGCCTCTCCAGATTCTTCCGCCTTGGCGAGGAGAATCCCCAAGAAGATGGGTGACTCTCCCCTGCCTTCAGCTGGAGGGGACGTGTGTTGGACCCGGCCTCGTGGCGTGGTCCTACCCCTCTCGCATGGCGAGCCTCGGACGACATCGGCCCTACATCCAGCCCGGGTCAGCCCTGGGCACGCCTCTGCACGACCTACAGCCCCCCTGATCTGCCACCCGGCGGTCCGCAACCACTGACACGGCACACTCGGGCCGCCCCAGCATTACCGGTCCGGTGCCCACCACGGACCCACATTCCAGGCCCGACGCCATCTTGGGCCCCTCACGTCACCGACACGTGGTCCCGGCCCAGCCGTGGCCACAGCCCCAGCGAGCCCGCCATCGAGGCACCAAGAACCTCCGGGTGGTCGAGTGGCCACTCAACCAGAGACAAGGAGGAGGGAGTTTCGATGGCTCTCCAACCGTCCCCGGGCGCCTGGTATCGATCGCCCTCCGGCCTCCCTGGGCGCTGGCTCCACCCCCCTGCTGGGTGTCTGGACACCATCATCCCAGCCCCTCTGACCCCCAGGCGAGAGGGTCCGGACATCAAAGGACTCCAGACCTATATCTGGGCCAGCCCCGGAGTAGGACGACAGTTGTATCACGGAGTCGAGAAGCCCTGCTGACGCTGTCGGCTGACCCTGTGACGAACTCACCTTATTGCCCTACCTGGAGCCTGCTGGCGCTGCCGCGGTCCATCTTCGCTGTAACCACCTTGGAGCCTGCTGGCGCTGCCGCGGTCCATTTTCGCTGTAACCATCTTGGAGCCTGCTGGCGCTGCCGCGGTCCATTTTCGCTGTAACCACCTTGGAGCCTGCTGGCGCTGCCGCGGTCCATCTTCGCTGTAACCACCTTGGAGCCTGCTGGCGCTGCTGCGGTCCATCTTTGCTGTAATCACCTTGGAGCCTGCTGGCGCTGCCGCGGTCCATCTTCGCTGTAACCGCCTTGGAGCCTGCTGGCGCTGCCGCGGTCCACTTTCGCTGTAACCACCTTGGAGCCTGCTGGCGCTGCCGCGGTCCATCTTCGCTGTAACCACCTTGGAGCCTGCTGGCGCTGCCGCGGCCCAACCTTCCGGAACCCCCCAGCTCGAGGATTGAGAGCTGAGCGTAGGGTCTCCTTTCCACCGACCATCTATAAGACTGTCCCGCTACCTGACCCCTTACCACGAGACTTTCCCGGTCCCCGGATCGGCTGTATATATGGAAACGATACTTATTGCCAGATAAAGCTTGAAAACTCTATCTACGTGTTGTGTACTTTTGTAGTGGTGTGGTAACTCTGCTGTACGATTCTAGAAGAGGGCCCCCACGTCGGAGGCCCCCCTCGAAATCGCTCGGTCCCTTCTCTGAAGGAGGGGTAGACCTGGGAGTGGTCAGTCAGACACCTTCTGCCGACCCCGGGGTCGCCTTACTAACACTGGCGGTTCCTCATTTACTACTAAAGCCGGCCTTGTCAACCCCCCCCACTTGGGTTTCTTAGATCTGGTTGAGATCACATATTCTTTAGCCACAGAGTCAAATATGGGCGCAGTGGGAGTGGTGGCTGCAGCAGGCTGTGGGAACTTTCCCATCACCGGTGCCACAACTGGTACTGTTTTCAAGGTAGCACTGATAGATTCTCCCAAATTGGTAGAGTCATGGCCTGTCGATACTGATATCTGCTCTCCCAATACTCCATCTATGGACGCTCTCTCGGGGTCAATGGGCAGTTGTTCATCAAGTACTCTGGGGCATGCCGGGGATTTGGCTATGCTCAAGCGACCTATTGAGGAGCGCCTTTGGGTAGAAAAAGTGTCCAGGGAGAGTCTCTTTTTGGTCAGCTGTATTTCGTGGTTCAAGACTGACTCAGCCCTGGTCAGAAATGCATCTAATGTCCCCACAATACCTCCCTCTGCCAATGCACGTCTCCTTCCTCTTACCCATATTTCGCTCTGAGTTACTACTGGCTCAGTTTGACCCGAGGGATGCACACAGTTACTGTTATAATTTGGGTACTAATCAGTTAAATATTACTAGGATCACGATGTCAGGATGTCTAAAATGTTCAGGATGGCGACACCAAGTGCCTGGGCCCAGTTCAGCCTCCATGGCCCGGGCTTTGCCCGCGCGCGTCCCGCACAGCGGGAGCTGAGGTCTGCTTTTATTCGCCACTGGTTGGCGCGATGTTGACGCAGCTCCTGCCGCAGCTGCCCCTGGTTGATGAAGTACTCGGTACGGGCTCAGAGATGCAGGCAAAGATACAACAAAACTTCAAACTGATCACCCATATAATCATGACATCCATGTTTCAAACAAATGCCTAATGGAGTCACCGATGTAAGTCACAGAGATGGTCCATCAATTCGATCATACCACATAACACTGTACCACGTATAAGAAGGAGCTGAGTACAAAGTCAAAAGGAGGTTAATAATCTTTGCTAAAAATGCAGCCTATCAATGAGCCAAGTTTTCAACACCATTGACAGCCAAATGGAACAACACGATGCAATTACATGTAGCACTGCCCTCAAATGACAACAATCAATTCTTCTACCTACAGTTTCTAGATCCTCAGGTTGCATCCTATCTCTAAAAGTCTCCTCCCAAATATTTTCTTTAACTTTTGCATGGAAAATTGACCTTGAATTAAATCTAATGATTGTTCTCTCTCCTTCCAAATTCTACCTATTGTCTCACTCTGTGCCCTCAATTCCCTGCATTCTGACTGTCTCTGAGTGTAGCCCATTCTGCCACATGCCTGTCTGCCTTACTCTCTCATTGTATTTCTGCAAACTGCCCAAACCTCATAAATCACACACTCTTCTTCTTCTCAACAATATCACTGCAATCTAGCAATATCTAACCTTTTTTAGCCTATCTACTCATCCCGCCAAACATTTGCATAAACTCACTCTATTGATCACACATAACTCCTATTATCTCAGTTTCCCACAAAGAAACTGGAGGAAATGTGTAGAACAATTCCCTTCGAGCACAAGACTAATAACAATAACGAACCACAATCAATAGCCAGTGGATTAACCGCTAACCTTGGGTTCCAGATTTGTGTGATACTCGCCAAAAAACGCTTCATCACCTCTTTGGAAGTTGTCAACACTAAGTAAATAAAAGGACTGCACAATACAACAAAATAACAAGTTACATGATATGTTATTTTATGCAGATTTGTAGAGCGCACTATCACTCGGGAGGGTATTGTGGTGGTAAGCAGGTGTGAGTCCAGCTAAACCTAGGGCCTACTGGGACTACTCGAAAAGCCAGGTCTTCAGCTTCTTGCGGAATTCAAGAATTTAGGAGTAGTCTCAGGTGATTACACACTTTAACCCCTTTGCTGCTGCCGTCGGCCGTTGGATGTCGCGCGAGCTACCTCCCTGGTGCTGCGCACGTCCAACGGCCGACGCGGCCGCACCCGTTTCTTCGAACGTTCAGCACTGGCGCTGAACGTTCGAAGCAGGAAACGAGTTAAGAGTGATGTAGGAGAAGGCTTGTATGCAAGTAGGAGTCAGGACGAGCTGAGGTGTTTCGAAGGTTTGTGAAAAGAGGAACAATTGTTGAAGTATGCTGGGCCTGTGTTATGTAGTGCCTTAATACTGAATTAATATAGCCTGGGGCATACCTAATAACATCAAATGCACTAAACATAAACAAGGAATAACCAAATACAAGTCAAAGATCATAGGCTCCTGAAACACTCTGGCAGCCGGCGGAGCCATGGATGAAGTTTGACCGACATGGACAGAACTGGTAGTCAGAGAGACAGACTGGCAGAAACGATCAAACCAGGAATTCCGAAGGACTTTTAAACCCTTGCCTCAGCACATGGGGAAAATCTCGCTCAAGGATTCACAGAACCACAGACATAATAGAATTTTGAAGTTTGGTCGATCCAAGACATTTTTTTTCCTGGACATTTATTGAGATCTTGTATCCCTCTTGTAGCCATTTGTGAAGGCTTTCTAAAACTATTGTCAGTATGATGCCATGTAAAAAAAAACAGCACCAGACACTACCCTGCCACTTGAATATGCAAAAGCACTGCCATTATTTCTATTTTTGTCATCCAAATACAGACGTTGTGCATTGAAGTGTATTGTACTGGTACCAGGCGCGTGGCACAGGCCCTTGCAGCCCCTACAGTGCAGTGCGACCCCCAACCCTTCAGGGGTCTCCCAATCCTTCAGGGGGCCCCATTCAGCCAAAGGCCAATTATTATCTATAAGATAGGGTAGACTCAGGGGGCCTTCTTCACGTTTTGCAGGAGGCCCCATCATTTTGCGGCACACCGCTGACTGGAACGGTGCCTCGTGCATTCCTTTCTGTGCTACTGACACAGACCGCCTGCACCAATCGGGAAGGCCGGGCCTTCGCCCTCTCTAGGTGGAGTGAACCAAGATCCCACGATGGTACGGCCTTTCTGCTGGGAGTTATGCTAATCTGTGAAATCCGTGCGCGCACCGTGTCCAACTATTTCAGCCACGGGGCTTTGCAATTTAATGGTCCCTTCATGCAGCTGGAAACAAAACAAAAATCTCCCTCAATTTACAGACGGACAGAAAGAAACAGACGCAAAATATAGAAAGAGAAACTGAAAGAGAGAGGGAGAGAGACAGAGAGAGAGAATTCGAGAAATCTCTCCCAGCCTGGACTCTGTTCCATTAAATCAGTCCTGCCTCAGTTCCAAGAGCCACTATGGTTAATAATTTTATAATGCACACATCTGTTCAACATCTGGGTTTCCAAACCACCATATCCCTACACACGGCTTTATCTGATGTATAACACAGAGTGTCCTTACCTTGCGTTGGCACTACCTTTTGATGGGGGTGTGCTTACCACCACCACATTTTTTCCAAGGATTATACATTTAAACAATCCTGCTTTTGGCGAGAGGACACAGCACAGACCACTGACAACTTGCAGTGTGAAAAAGCCCGCTTTAATGAAACAGGTGCACATCAAAAACATTATTTAACCCTAGGCAAATCGCCCAATAAAACTACTTACTTCACTGTACATCAATAAACAGATATTACGTTTCATCGTTAAAACCAATGGACTGAATACCCGAATTCAAATGCATTTATTATTAAAATAAGCATTGCAATGTTCAATAATAAAACATTACTTTTATCACAGTATCAGAGTATTTCTTTAACGTTTGCAGACCACATAATGCAGCTTTAGGACCAACCACTAGGGGTCACTGCACTTGAGAGCCAAGGAGCAAAAGCTGCATTTACGAGAGTGCTTAAAAATATGATTACCTTGTCTTGGAGTCATAATTTCAATGATATCAGCCCCCTATGGTGACATAATATAAGACTCCTCTGGGGGGCCGCTGCATCTTCTGCATCCCCCACAACATGTGCAAAATTTATGGGTGGTTCTCTGCCATACTGGGGCCACCACATGCAGCAGAACATATGCCGAATAAAGCCCTCACGCTCTTCTCAGGAGCAGTGAATATTTTAGTAGCAGGTTCGCCCTTGTGCCGAGTGTTGGGGCATTTTTTTTTTTAAATCAGTGTGACCCGGTCCCATATCCATGGGGTTGTCATTTGGGTCGTGCGGGAGCACCGAGGCCCCCGTGACCCTAGCCGGCTCCTTATACTTGTGCATGCACATCAGGTGCGGGGCAAGGGAGCCGGCCTATCATCTGCTCCTGCCCATGGTAGGGAGCCTTGCACTCAGGGCTCGAGTCAGGGTACCACGCTGGTGGATGGCGTCCCCCCACTTATTTTACCGGGGGGGGGGGGGGGGGGGGGGACACCGTCTCCCCTGCCAAACAGCTGGACTTCACTCTTTGGCCTCTCTGGGACGAGGAGCTCGGCACCTTTCGTGACGTCACTTCTGGTCGTGACGTCACTTCCAGTGACAGTGTCCCCCACTTATTTTTTTACGACTTGTGCCCTGCTTGTACTCTCCACTGCCTGAGCGCGGACTGAGTGACAAAAGGTTGGGGCAGTTCTTCAAAACACAGCAGAGTGCCATGCGCTTGTGTTCTCAGTTCCTTTAGGATCAAAGGTCAAATATTTTAAAGTGCATATCTCGGTCCACCCAGGCCGATATTTGGCTCGTTATCCTCCTGGTGACGAGCTCCAGCCACCATGGGCATTCTCATTAGGGCTCCTGGCCTTTCAAGCCTGCACTTTGTGGGTATCTGGGCCTTCCGGCTCCCTGCACCTGCCTCCTTCAATGTGTGGTTCATTGTGCTCCTCTCCTGCTGGGGGCACCTTCTACAGCTCCTTTGTCACCAGCCAATAGAACACCCTCCTGCCCGCACTCCAAGGCACCATAGCCTCCTAGCTGTCTTGCAGAGCATGGGGAATTGGCAGTGGAGTCCAGGTCGACCACAAGTGACCACTGACCCTGGAGATACACCTCTAGTGCTGGGGCCTGCTGGAAGCAAAGTCCTTAGTCTATCTTTGCAGGTCATCATCCACCTGGCCATTCTTACTTCACTGTCTCTCCGTCTGTTTGTAAGTGGGACAAAACGTTTTAGATGCCAAGCACCCCAGACCACATCTAGGATGCCACATGATGCCTCCGCCCCTATCCCAACCATCCTGGACAGCATTCTGGGACAATCCAATATGACCCGGTCAAGTTTTCTCTGTGATGAGCTCTTCTGAGGGCCTCAGCTCAGGGCCGGCTTTAGGGTTGTGCGACCCATGCGGCTGCACTGAGCTCTGACCTGTAGGGAGGGCACTGATCTCATGGGGGTGTGCTGTGTTTAGCAATAACATAGGATTTAATAGCACCTGCTGCAGAGTTCTTTGTGCATCAAGATTTCAGGCAGCAATAAAAATTTCATGATACCTCTTGGGATTAATGTTCCTGGTAGAGAGAGAGGGATCTGAGTTTTGTCTAGTGGCAGTTTTGACTCACCATAAAATAGATTAGAGGGTTAACGTGCTTTCTGCAAAGAAAGATCTGTATTTTATGTGGCTAGTTCAGTGGATTAGTAAAGCCATCCTTTACCAGCCCTTTGAAACAAAGGAAATGTATTTTAGAGAGGGGCTATGGAGCGATGAGGGTCACTGTTGCCGGGTGGTGGTGAGGAAATTTGAGGTCATGTGGGGAGGCGCCAAAAAAAGATTGTCGCCCGGGCGCCACCAGCTCCATCCCTTGCTGACATCACTCCAAAATCCCTTCCCACCAAAACTTTACTGGGGAGCCCTCCTATGTTGGCTTCAGATATCTGGGCATCCTCCTTTGTTCAGTGGACATGGGCTGATAGCGCCCATGCGCGGTGTGACAACTAATTACCAGATGCAGATTTTCCCCATGCCCCTTCCCTCTCCAAAGGAACTGAGTCAGTCACTGATAATTGCTCATTTTTTGTGAGAAGGCCTTTGTTTCCTTTGCTGGAGAGCAGATTCATTAACTTGACCCAGCAGTTGGACAAAAACCTGGAATCTAATTATGAGATGAGCCAGAGAAATATGACAATTTGTGATGTTCCTTAAAATGGATTTGTGTGGTGGGACCTTAAAAAAAATCCAATTTGGCGTGCCTGTTTTACCCCATTTCAACTACATGCTGCAGTGTGTAGGCTAACATAGAGCAAAACTGCACTTTAAAGCTGATTTCACACACATGTATAATATAGTAAAAACACTACATATTTTCCAATAGACCCTAATGTTCTATCTGTGAATTCCTCCCAACATGATGAGGCCTACCCTAGGTCAGCACCTATTCTTGCAGAGTCTCTTCTGTGGCAGGCTACCTATGCTCAATTACCAGGCTGCACACTGCAGTATTCTCACATGTGCATCCCACACATGTGTGTGCACACATGTTCATGTCCATCCCCGTGCCTCTTATCCTAGTTGCGCCACAGAAACCTTATCCTAAAAGGCGGCCACTGGTGGTAAACATGCTCAGTCTAATTACTATGAAATTACTGTGAGTGACACTCAAGTAGTGAGGCGGTAGTGAGACTCACCCAGGGTAAAGGTCCAAAAATTGGGTGATCAGAAGTGAAAATCCTAGTCAACTAACTGGGCCGAACACATTTTCAATGACTATCCTCTAATATTGTGTTTTAATCCTGTGTGATTAACCTTTTTTCGTTTTTGTATTTATTAGGCAACAGGAGTGAGCTTGTCTTGATTTTATACCTTAATTTTGCAATGGGTTTTATCATGGAATAAAGTTTACATATAAGATAATGAATGTGGGAATAGTCTGGTAGGAAAATACCTGCAACAGAACAACTATATTTAATTGTAAATTGACGTGGGGAAACATCCTTTACAACGAAACTTTTACCACGCAGTACCTTTACAACGCAGGTATTACAACGCAAGTCGTTACAACGACTTGCGCTGGAGGGCGCTGTAGGATAGGGAATAGTTTAAATTACTATCCAAAACCTTCCCTACTATCCACGGGGACTGGAGTTGGAATAGTAAATTAAACTATTCCACTATCCAGCGCCCCCCAACGCAAGTCGTTGTAACGACTTGCGTTGTAATACCTGCGTTGTAAAGGCACGCGTGGTAAAAGCATGCGTTGTAACGACATACATCCTTGACGTGAGGGTAAATTGTTTAGAAAATAGGTTAACGAAGAACCAGGATTTGTAACGGTTGTCACAGCAATGAGAAGGTGGTCCTCCTGGGCTCAAGGGGCAGGATGTGCTCGCGGCGGCTACAATGAGAAGGAAAGAACAAAACCATTCCTTCCCCACACCTAGTAAAGTAGGGAAGCTGCAGTGTGTCACTCAAAGGTAGTGTCCAATCCTCTTAACCCCGCTTCTCAAGGCAAGCTGCGGGGACCCACCCCTCAAGAGCAGCCGCGGCCCGTGCAGGTAAGAGCACTGCAGCCGGTTGTCGTGGGGATTTCGACAGACAACCACAAGGGAAAATTCAATAAATAATAATTTTTTCCTTGTCTGTTGACAAGGAAACACCCACCCATCCCCACCCCCCAACACGCCACCCATCCCCACCGCCCCACCGCTCCACCGCTCTTACCTGCTCGAGCCGCGCTCAAGAGCAGTTTCAAAGTTTAATGAAGACTCAGTGGAACTGTGCCCTTGGGGAGCTGTAAGAATAAAAGAGGAGTGGAAAAGGCAGGGCTTAAAATGCAGAAATATCCCTTTAGAGGCAGACCACCCCAACTGGGTGGGTTAAGCACGTGCCACTGGACTGTTTTTCACCTTGACTTGTGCACACCATTTTTCCCTTGAACGTCTGCTCAGCAGCAAAAGTAAAACAAGCATTGACAAAGCCAATAGGTGTGGTGTTGGCTATCAACCTTTGGCTTTTCCATTGCCTATTTTGTTTGTGGATGGTTTTTGCATCAGGACTCAGGACACATATCAATCTGTCTAAATTATATATAGCTACTGTCAATATTTGTGGCTTGAATGATGGGGCTAAAAGAAAGAGAGTAGCTGAGGATCTGAAAGCCTTTAAGGTTGACATATATTGCCTTCAAGAAACATTGACAGGACTTGTAGAAATGTGTTGGAAACCTTAGGCCTAAGTTTAGTTACTTACACTACACAGGATATGAATACTAAGGAGATTGCAGTCCTTGCTAGAAATAAGACCTGTGCTTTTAGACGTAGCTCTGCAGACAAACGCGGTAGGTGGGCAATTACGGAATGCCGGTATCAAACAGGATCTTTCACCCTATGCTCATTGTACGCTCCAATTCTGGATGAACCAGGTATCTTTGATTTTATGTCAACAGAGCTTGTGCTTTGGCCGGCACCTTATGTGCTCTGTGGGGATTTTAAATTTAATGGATTGGGGATCACGTCGCCGGGCACTACGAGCAGGTATGCAGAGCGAAAGCCACGGGTATTCAGAGTCATCAAGAGTCTCGAGAGTGAAATAGGTCTAGTTAATGTTTGGGCCTAACTAAAAGCTCCTAACCCCAGGCATACATATTATTCTGCTCGCCATTGGCTCTCTAGCGAGGCTTGATTATTTCTATGTACCACCAGATTTACTAAAGGGGTGCCAAATAGAACTATTTCCAAGATTAATGTCAGGTCATAACTCGCTGGTAATAGAGCTAGCCCTGGAAGAGCTTACAAGGCGTTCTAGATGCTGGTTCTTCAAGAGAAGTCTCTTAACGGATCCAGGTTATGTGCTACGCGTGAATGTATGGATCCCAGAATGTTTCAATTTAAACAGAGGAAGCGCACCCACCGGGGTGGTCTGTGACGCCTTCAAAGCTTGAGTTAGGGGAGAAACCCTTAGGTTTATCTTGAACCTGAAGAAGCAGATTCAATCCAGTATTAAATGTTATATCAACAATTAATCAATTCTGAGGCTGTTTGTACGACGGAACAACACAGGGAAATACATTGCATGCCTGAACAACGCATTTTTACCAAGCATTTTTTTACAACGCTTATGCTTTCATAATGTATGCCATTACCACGCATTGTTTATACATATAAAAACAATGTATTTGTGTGGGGAGACCCCCCAAATTACCTTAAATGCATGGTGAAGGCATGCGTTGTAAAAACATACATGTGGTGTAAGGTAAAAACATGCATGCTAAAAAGTGCATGGTAAAGTCACAATGCGGTAAAAACCTTATTGTAAAGGCTGTTTCCCTAAGGCCCAGTTTGTGACTGCACTAAAAGTAGGGTTGGATCCCTCCCCTGCTCAAACTCAAATAGCTATAGCCAAGTCAGCTTAAAATGAATTTAAAGCCAAAAAGACTGCAGAAAAATTCCTGGCCAGGAGACAGGAATGCTATGAATTTAATGAACATGTAGGGCACATTCTTGCAGTTTGGACCTGGAAAAAGATGGCGACTGGCTACATTAACGAGATAAAAAATGATCATGGAGACTTAGTCTCGGATCCCAATCATATACGGGAAATATTTTGTGGATATTAGAGCCGGCTATATCATGCTCAGCCCCCCACAGGGGAAGAAAATCTGGAGCAATTTTTTAACCTGGCAGCTGAGAAAAAGCACTGCAGGATCACCATGATTCCCTGGGGGTGGATTTCTCAGCAGTAGAAATTCAGGCAGCACTTCAAGAACTCCCCTCTGGGAAGGTGATGGGGACCAATCAAGTTACAATCGAATTTTATAAAGTATTTTTTTGGCTGTTATTTTTGGAAATACATGACCACTTTCTCTATGTTAAGAAAGGCCACCAGGCCCCAGACTCCTGGGCCACGGCGAACATTATTTAATTTTTGTAGAAAGGGAAGGTCTCAATGATACGGGCTCTTACGGGCCGATAACGCTAATAAATAGCAACACAAAGCTATATTAAAAGATTCTGGCTAGTCAGTTGGCTGTATTATTTCTAATTTAAGAGAGGTAGTAGTGGTTTGGAAGACCGCACATCTCAATCCACACCGTATAGGGAATATATACAATATTTTTTTTTTAAATATATGAATGGTACTGTAATGGTACAATTGCACCCTACTATCATGGGGGCCTTAAGACATGTTGGTATAAAATACCTCCATGTACGCATGAGAGAACTTAGTACCCAAGCACTCAAAAAAAGAAGTCCAAATACTGTAATGTGAATTATACGGTCTTGGATATCTTAGTCACTGTTAGTTCAAATAAAAGACAGAAGTCAAAGTATTAGTTGTTCTGGACCATATATTCAATACAGAAACAGCCACCACGTGTTTCGTCACAATTAGGTGACTTCTTCAGGGCTAAGATGACAGTTCGTCTGTCAAACAATATATGTCAAGTGTTATCAATAGAGTAGTCAAGTCGAAGTAGGTCCAAATAGTGTTTAGTCCACTCATGAGAAGGATGTCCTTAAGGTCCTTATTATAATATGTTTATGTCTGTTGCGAGATCAATTTCAAAGAATACTATTTACAAAGTACGTTCATGTCAAACCTGTGTAGGTCACTTCTTCATTGATCAGTATTTGTTCATAGACATCCTAAGCACTTGAAACCTTGATAAGTTTCCTGAGCAAAAATCCCTCAGTTGTGCATTTTCTTGGCGTCCCGGAACTCACCTGATAACCAAGACTGTATAATTCAAATTACTGTATTTGGATTTCTTTTTTTGAGTGCCTAGGTACTAAGTTCTTTGCTGTATTATTTCTAAACTGGTTCAACCTAACAAAATGGCTTTATCCCTGGCAGAGGAACCACCAACCATATTCATCGGGTGATCAAGCTCTTTTATGTGATGGATATAGTGCATGAGCCGGTGGCCCTGTTGGATGCTGAAAAAGCATTTAACGGTGTTGCCTGGTATTACATCTGGAGAGCTATGGGCACGGTTGGACGGGGGGGCTTTATAAAGGCAGTCCAGGCAATATATCATAGACCTGTGGCCTGGCTACAAATGATGGGGAGCCAATCTGAGCCAATCTACATTGAGAGGGGTACCAGGCAAGCTTGTTTCCTTCCCAGTGTAAGAATTGGCTTGGTAGTCTGGTCTGCCCTGTTCCCATGATGCACTGGGCCAGGGACAGACTAATTTGCATATAGCCAGGTTCTGAACTGGGATGGTGCAGTGAGCTAAAAAACGGTGATGGATCAAGCCCTGATCTGTTGACTGGGTAGGAGTGTTCTGATTAACTCAGATACTCTGTCCATCACCACCCCCTTTTTGAAATTATTTTGGCCACCACAAGTGTGGAAGGGTATGCTCAGACATGAGTCCCTTGCTCACTGCACCATCAGGATTCAAGCAAGCCGGGCCGAAGACGGCTGTAATGCCAGAAACCGGTCCCCGGAAGCTTGTTTCCTTTCCAGTGAAGAATTGGCTTGGTAGTTTGGTCTGCCCTGTTCCCATGATGCACTGGGCCAGGGACAGACTAATTTGCATATAGCCAGGTTCTGAACTGGGATGGTGCAGTGAGCTAAAAAACGGTGATGGATCAAGCCCTGATCTCTTGACTGGGTAGGAGTGTTCTGATTAACTCAGATACTCTGTCCATCACCACCCCCTTTTTGAAATTATTTTGGCCACCACAAGTGTGGAAGGGTATGCTCAGACATGAGTCCCTTGCTCACTGCACCATCAGGATTCAAGCAAGCCGGGCCGAAGACGGCTGTAATGCCAGAAACCGGTCCCCGGAAGCTTGTTTCCTTTCCAGTGAAGAATTGGCTTGGTAGTTTGGTCTGCCCTGTTCCCATGATGCACTGGGCCAGGGACAGACTAATTTGCATATAGCCAGGTTCTGAACTGGGATGGTGCAGTGAGCTAAAAAACGGTGATGGATCAAGCCCTGATCTGTTGACTGGGTAGGAGTGTTCTGATTAACTCAGATACTCTGTCCATCACCACCCCCTTTTTGAAATTATTTTGGCCACCACAAGTGTGGAAGGGTATGCTCAGACTTGAGTCCCTTGCTCACTGCACCATCAGGATTCAAGCAAGCCGGGCCGAAGACGGCTGTAATGCCAGAAACCGGTCCCCGGAAGCTTGTTTCCTTTCCAGTGAAGAATTGGCTTGGTAGTTTGGTCTGCCCTGTTCCCATGATGCACTGGGCCAGGGACAGACTAATTTGCATATAGCCAGCTTCTGAACTGGGATGGTGCAGTGAGCTAAAAAACGGTGATGGATCAAGCCCTGATCTGTTGACTGGGTAGGAGTGTTCTGATTAACTCAGATACTCTGTCCATCACCACCCCCTTTTTGAAATTATTTTGGCCACCACAAGTGTGGAAGGGTATGCTCAGACATGAGTCCCTTGCTCACTCCACCATCAGGATTCAAGCAAGCCGGGCCGAAGACGGCTGTAATGCCAGAAACCGGTCCCCGGAAGCTTGTTTCCTTTCCAGTGAAGAATTGGCTTGGTAGTCTGGTCTGCCCTGTTCCCATGATGCACTGGGCCAGGGACAGACTAATTTGCATACAGCCAGGTTCTGAACTGGGATGGTGCAGTGAGCTAAAAAACGGTGATGGATCAAGCCCTGATCTGTTGACTAGGTAGGAGTGTTCTGATTAACTCAGATACTCTGTCCATCACCACCCCCTTTTTGAAATTATTTTGGCCACCACAAGTGTGGAAGGGTATGCTCAGACATGAGTCCCTTGCTCACTGCACCATCAGGATTCAAGCAAGCCGGGCCGAAGACATCTGTAATGCCAGAAACCGGTCCCCGGAAGCTTGTTTCCTTTCCAGTGAAGAATTGGCTTGGTAGTTTGGTCTGCCCTGTTCCCATGATGCACTGGGCCAGGGACAGACTAATTTGCATATAGCCAGGTTCTGAACTGGGATGGTGCAGTGAGCTAAAAAACGGTGATGGATCAAGCCCTGATCTGTTGACTGGGTAGGAGTGTTCTGATTAACTCAGATACTCTGTCCATCACCACCCCCTTTTTGAAATTGTCTTTATCTATCCGGCATTATCTGCTCTTCCCTCAGGACCTGCTTGTCATATCGTGACAAGAATAACTACACACACATGAGGTCTTTAAAGGAGCTTTAATATGTGCTTCCTTCCTCGTGTCTGTCCCTACTCTATCTGCCCTAGTTCCTGTCCCCGGCTCCTCCCGTTCCTGCTCCTCCCTTTAACTCCACCCCCCAACCACTAGACTACTTCACACAATCCTACATCTCCCCCTTTCTTAACAAAATGAACTTATTTCGACAGTGTTCGCAATTCTTCAATCCGCTACACGGGTCGTCGGACAGCCTGTTCTTCAAGCTTCAGTAGTGTCAAATCAGTGGTGGGCCTGGCTTTGGTCAATCTTTCCGTTGTCTTAACCAGGGCATCCTTGACTACGGGAGTGCACTTTTGAGAATGCAACCCATTGCGTGTGGGCTGCTTATTCTCCGGTTCCGCAGTTATCATGGTTCTTTCTTGTTGTGTGACTGCTACTGGCTCAGCTCGGCAGTGGCAGTCTGTTTTCCTTGGTGACTCTTGTTCTATTGATGATCGATCTCCTTCATGAGTGGACAATGTTCTGGTTCTCTTCCGAGCTCCCACCTGTAAGGTTACTTCCTTTTGTCTTGTCAGGTTGGGAGCAGCACTGTTCTTCTGTTCACCCTCAGGCATGCCAGACGTTAAGGTACTCTCTGAAATGGGTGTCCTGGTTTGATTCTTAGACTCGTTTGCTGCCTCTCTTTGTCTCTTCCACTCCCACTCGTGTTTGAGACTGGTGAACCCCTTGACCATCCGGGCATGTACCTGTTTCTCTCTCATCCGGTGACAATCTATCTCTGTCACCACATTTGGTCCTCCTCGCAGGGTGACAGGATAGTCATTTTCCCCCTGGTGGATGCTGTCCCATCTCTTTGTTTTCGTTCTGTCAGTCCTTTGAGTCAGCCTCGCTGACCCCATCAGGGGTGACGGTATATTACTCGTGTCTTGACATGGCGATGACTGACATGACATGTTGTCCTTTGGTTCTATTGTGCGTTCGGGTGATTGATGCCATGGACATGATCGGGACCATGAGTTTGTTGACCCGAGTGATCGGACAGACATGCTTTCCGAATCAGAGAAGTCGTTCGCCGATTCCCTTTGAGAACGTTCCTTTGAGGGTGTCTTGACTGGTAAGTTTATTGAGTTGGTAGTCTGTGATGACATGCTCCTGGAGTCGAAACTATCTGCGGGACATTCCTTTGGGTACGTCTCTTTACGTGTCTTCTGTGTTGTTGCTGTGGAGAGGTTGTTTACTTCTTTAGTTTGATCCTGGAACATTTGGTCTCTGCCCCTCTCACGTGACATCAATTGTCTCTTCTCCGTTTTCTCATTGTCATGACTGTCTTGAGTGCACATGCCTCTCCCTTTTCGGTGTCTGAGTGGCTTACCACTCCTCGTGTGGTTAGTTTCTTCTTCTCGCTTGTTGGGTGTACCGACGTCCGTGCCATGGGGGTGATGTATCTCACTGCTCGATGTTTCCTCGGACTCATCTACAGACTTTGGTGAATAGTGGGAGGATGCCCGGAGGTGTTCGTGTGCCGATTTCCAGTGTTGACTGGATTGGTCCTGTCTTCTGTAGTTTGTCTTTCTTGCCCTCTTGTTGGGCAGGCTGCCATCTGGTCCATGAGTGTGATCTGTCCCACTTGACACTTCATCTGCTTCAGAACCGTTTTCACCATCGGTTGACTGACTCCTTGAGGTTGAGTACCTCCGTGGAGTTGTATCAGTACCACCATCTGTTGACTGACTCCTTGAGGTTGAATAACTCCGTGAGGTTGTATCAGTGCCGCTATCGCAATCTTGACTCATCCTGGTCTTTTGTGTTGTTGACTTGGAGTATTCCATGAAGCTTTGTCTCTTGTTTCGTCTTGGCTCTGATCTGCCTTCACCCTCCCTCTTTTCGGTTATGTTTGTTTCCTGGGCCTTGCCCCCAGACCTGAGGGATGCTTCTTTCCAGACATCCTTGTGTCTTGCATTTGAGTGCACGTCTTTTGATAAGTCTCTTGCTTTGACCCGCACTCCAACCTCGGCCCCTCTGATGATTCTCTTTAGCGACCACTGCCCCTGAAGAATCTTGCGCTTCGTGTCTGCGCTTGAACAGCCTTCGATTATCCGGAGCCGAACTGCTTCTTCATTTGTAAATGTATTGAAGTAGCAGCAAGGTACCAAGCTTTGCAACCGGGTGATGAATTTAGGCAATGGTTCTCCTGGTTCCTGCCGTGCTGTAGTGAATGCGATTCGAGCATGATCTACGTCTGCCTGTGCATGGAAATGGGCACGTAGCTTCTCTTGGAATCTTTCATAGGTCTCTGTGTCCTTTTCAGGAAATGTTCTAATCAAACGTTGGCCCTCACGACCTACTAGCTGGAGGAGTAGTATCAAACATTTTCTATCTCTTCACTCCCCAATAGCTTCAAGAAAATCGCCTAGTGATTCCAGCCACCGGTTCCATTCGAGACCCACACTCCGAGTGTCAGTCCGTGTCACTGGGGGCGGCACTTCAATGCAGGGATTAGACCGCTGAGTTGCTTTTCCCGCTGCCATGAGGGAGGAAGATTCTGATCTGCTCCAGTCACAGGGCTGTTCACTTTGCTCCCGTTCCCTTTGACTGTTTGTCTTCACGTGGTGCCAAACGTTTACTTTGGCGCTTGTCTTTGCTCGTACTCATTACATTCGGGATCTGCATTTGCTTGTGCTTGCTGACTTCGGAGCTCGTGGTCATCCGTGCTTGTTTATATTCAGTGCAGTCTTCGCTTGTTTCTGGCACCGACTTGTGCTTGGCGCGCTGTGAATCGTGTAGGTGCCAGTGCTCGTTGCTAACAGTTGCTTTTGTTCATTCCCTTCCTTGTCACCTGTATTAGTGCATGTTTGTGTTCACCGTTTACTTTGCTTGTCTATGGCATCTGATGGTGCTTATTTCATCTGGCTGATGCGTATTCTTTCATTACGCCTGCCACGGCTTGTTCGCTTGTGTGTATCAATGTTTGCTCCTTCTCTTTTGCCAATATCTGTTAATTTAGGTTTGCCAAGACTGGTTCCTTATCAATGCTTGTTTCATTTCTATTACTAGTGCTTGTTGTCTCTCTACCTTTGTTCGTGATTGTTTATTGTGAATCCTTGCATTTGCTTGTGCTTGTTGTGCTGTTGTGGTTTTACTATTGCCTTTATCTGTCTCTTGCATTTACCAATGCTTGTTGGATTGCTGCCACTTTGAACTTGTCAATGTTTGTTTGTTTCCATCCACCAGTGCTTGTTTCCTTCAAGACTTGCGGTTGCTCGTGTTTGTTCGCACGTGAAATTTGCATTTACTTGTGTGTGTTTCTTACTACACCTCTTGCATGTGCTCGTTTGATGTCTTTCTCTTGCGTTCACTCGTGCTTGTTTTCTTGTTGCACCTCTTGCACTCACTCGTGTTTGTTTTGTGTCTGTCTCGTGCATTCGCTTATGCTTGTTTTCTCACTCCACCTCTTGCCTTATCTTGTGCTTGTTTGTATTTGTGCACCTCTCGCATTTGCTTGTGCTTATTTGTGTTCACTTGTTGCTTCTATCTACCTCTTGCACTTGTCTGTGCTTGTTTTCTTTTATCCTTCTTGCATTTGCTAATGCTTGATTCAATACAGGTGCCAATGCTTGTTTTCATCAAACTGGAGATTGCCTGACTCCAAAATGGCCGCTCATGCACTCCACAGGGGGTGTCCTTCTCACCCGCCTGACTCTAAAATGGCCACCACAAAGTAGTTCTCAGCACCCACGAGGTCTCATTCACTGCCGGCTCACTCGGTCTCACAGGGCACTCACCGAGCATTCCTCCTTCGGATAGCAGCACTTGCACAGCCTCAGCTTCAGGATCCAGGCTGCTCTCACCCTCAGGTAGGCCAGGAACGAGCTCCGGTCTCTCCTTCCCGTCGCGTGCCGTTCCTCACGCATCGGGGGTGAGACCCGATGTTAGCAGAATCGGCGCTTTCACTCCGGCGCCTCCGCAGGGGTCCCTTGCTCTCTCGGACTCTCCCCGCTTCCTCGAGGCATTTCAGAAGGGCTGAGGTGGGCTCTCAGTTCCTTCTTGGCCACCGCAATCTCCTGGTTGCACTCGTGACTTTTGGCGCGAAAATCGCGTCGGGTGTCCGAGCGGCGGCGCTGCACTCCCGCAGCTCTTGCAGGGGCTCTACACGATCGCCTGATAGTTGAGCAGGTCATTTACCGCTGGCCTATGGCTGTAGGCGGCGGCTTCGTGGGGCACATGGGTCGCGACGGCGACCACGTCCTTCCTAGTGCCCGGGACAGGGCTTCTTTCTTGTTCTGCAGGGGATGGCGGGTCAACTTATCCCACCCTCGTCGCCAGTTGTCATATCGTGACAAGAATAACTAAACACACATGAGGTCTTTAAAGGAGCTTTATTATGTGCTTCCTTCCTCGTGCCTTTCCCTACTCTATCTGCCCTAGTTCCTGTCCCCGGCTCCTCCCGTTCCTGCTCCTCCCTTTAACTCCACCCCCCAACCACTAGACTACTTCACACAATCCTACACTGCTGCACACATTTTGGTGGAGGTGTGCATCGATGCTGGGGCTACGTTCTGCTGCATAGAGGAAGTCTGAACATTCCTTACCCGCGACGTTGACGTGAGAAAGTTACGGCAGCCAGTGACGAAGTTGCTTATTTGCAGGGGTGGAGCGGCCAGCAACTAGCTCCGGAGAGCGACTGTGTTGCATCTGTGGTGAGCCTCTGGGGACCTTCTGACGTTTGATGCTTGTGCCCACGTCGGTGACATCTGGCTTGTGGAGTGCTGCTGTCGATCATTTCCAGGTGGGAGCCGGTACACTCCTTTCCCGGGGCATGTGAAGCAGGGGCGCTGTGGTGTCCCTCGCTCATCTGGGAGGCTGAGGCTGTGTCGCGGCTCCCCCGCTGCCACC
Organism: Lissotriton helveticus; assembly: GCF_964261635.1. Taxonomy (NCBI): domain Eukaryota; kingdom Metazoa; phylum Chordata; class Amphibia; order Caudata; family Salamandridae; genus Lissotriton; species Lissotriton helveticus. Next base: position 492,640,653 of record NC_136071.1, read on the forward strand.
GAGTTATTATTTGCTCTGCTTCAGCGAGGTGCCATTGGGGCCCTTCCTGTTGGGTGCTACGTCCTGGCCCTGTCATTGCTGCCCGGCCTGCGGGGATACTTTGGCCTCCTTTTCTTTGCGCTCAACACGCCGCATCCTCCCGAGGCCAGATATCAGGCATTGGGGTTCAGTGACTGCGCTGTCCTTGGAGGGCACCACATTTGGACAATGTCTGTTTTGCCGCATTCATACCTGGATACTTGGATGCTTCTCTTAGTGGGGACAACTACTTGCGGTGAGTGCTTCGGCTCTGCTTCATCTCCCCCGAAGCCCACACCGGGCCTCCTGCCTCCTCCTCCTTCTGATGGTTTTTGCTGGGGTTGATTCCCCTGCCTGATGTTCCGAAGGCTGTGTGAACTTCCTGGCCTCTGGTGCTTCGGGCCCTAACTTGCTCCTCGAAAGGCCGAGAGCCCAATTGGGCTCAGTTTATTGACATGAAACTTATATTTGGGGGCAGTGTGTTGTTTCTTTCCTCACCACTGGATCTACTGTTTGCCTCAGCGCTGCTCTGTCCCGGGAGCTGCATTCACGCCCCTGTGCGCACATTTGCAGGGCTTATTCCTCGCTGCTGGGTTTTGTTAGCAGGACCTGTAGCTCTTCGGAGGAGGTATAATCCTCTCACTGCCACGACTGTTGTTACTACTGCAGCGCATTGTTGATGGTGTTCATGGACTGAGCTTGTGGGAGAGGTTCTCTCACAGTGGGCGCCGGCGACGCACTCCTACAATTGTGCCAGTCCTCTGTTTGTTGTCCTGAATTTGAACCTTGATTGTTACTGATTTAAGGAAGTGCCCTCCTCGCTTTGGGTGGTGTCATGGGCAAGCTGGAAAAAGCAAAATCCAAACTGAACTTTTAGTTATGAAAATCCAGAATCAGAGACAATGCCTCCAAGACGTCCGGTGATGAATCCGAGGTTTTGGCCAGCGAATTTAAGCATATCCTAGCTACCATCCAGGAAAACCTTTTCGCAATAGATGGTAAGATTGACTGCTTATCTTACAGAATGGACCGTACGTCTGAGCGCCTAAACAAACACACAGAACTACTTGATATGTCTGAGTGGCGGATCTCTGAGGTAGAGGAAGCACAGATTGAGGTAAACAGCAGACAGAAGCAAATGGATAAAGCGTTAACTATTCTTCAGGATAAGGTGGAGGATCTTGAAGCCAGGCGCAGTAACCTGCGCATTATGGGCCTTCCAGAATCAACCACCATCGGGGTTATGGAGGTGTTCGTGGAGAAACTCCTCAGAGACCTGCTGGGCGCTGAAAGTTTTTCTCCTATGTTTATCGTGGAACGTGCACACCACTCCCTGGGTCCTCACCCTCCTCCGGGTGCCCCCCGCACCCTATCATTGCCAAATTACTTAACTACCGCAACAGAGATGCAGCTCTCAAGAAAGCCAGAGAATTAGGTGAATTACAGTTTGAAGGCTCTGTACTTTCTCTGTTTCCGGACTTCACGCTTAGAGTTCAGGAGGCTAATCACCCTGATGAAACGTAAGCTAAAGGCATAGCATATTGAATATGCAATGCTCTACCCAGCGAGGCTCAGGGTTGTAGTTAATGGCTCTACGAAGATTTTTACTGACCTTAAGGCCCTTCATTAAGCTCTCAAAGATTGGAAAATGGTGGAGCAGAATAAGAAGCCATTGTGCTTTGGAGAAGTTGAGGCAAGCTTAAGTGGTAATCTGGACGATAACGACTGACTTTCTCTGATGACGCAAGTAACCCAGCCGCTTTTATTTCCTCCTGGTCTGTTGTTGATTGTCATACAAGATGCTATTGTAATGATGATGTTTTAGTTACATTCCTTTTATTGCAGCCGAGGGCTGTCCCACTAATTCTTGCAATGAACCACGGAATCAAGCTCAATCAGTGATATGCCTATATAAGTACCATGCACACCTGGTAGAATAAGGTAATGCAAATATGGTTCTGGGCGTCCTTTTCCCCGGGGTCCATTTCTGTTTAGACGGCACTGTTGGTTTTGTTTGTTGTAGACTGTTATGTCTGGCTACATCCGTCTACATGGGTTCGCCCCAGGAAGTCTTATTGTCCCTTTTTTTTGCTACATGACTATTCTTACTTGTTATTGTGCTATTGTGGATGCACGTCAGTACAACGCAATCATTTCGGTTGCGGTACTTTACAATGCGGTTTTCACAACGCAAGTCGTTACAACGACTTGCTTTGGAGGGCGCTGGATTGAGGATTAATTTAATTTTCTATTCCAACTCCAGCCCACGTAACAGTAGGGAAGGCGTTGGAATAGAAAATCAAACTATTCCTTAAGCAAGAGCGCCATCCAGCGCAAGTCGTAGTAATGACTTGCGTTGTAATGGCTGCGTCGTAAAGGTAGCGCGGTGTTAACACCTCGTTGTAAAGGATGTTTTCCGCTATTGTGTGTTATTTTGTAGGGTGGGGACATGGTCTTACATGCCTAGTTGGGAAAGGCATTGCGCGGGTGGGGGAGGGTTGGGTTTTTGTTCTGTATCCTCAGTTGGTGTGCACGGTCATGATGTGCAAGTAAATCACTCTGCAGTCCCATATAACTGCTTGAATAGGTCAATATGAGTAGACAACGAGAGTCACTAGACCACACTCCTCGACGTCTGCCAGGGAAAGTTAAGCTCATCACCTGGAACATCCGGGGGTTTCATATTTTTAGAAAATTGTGCAAAATTCTAGCATATCTCAAACGTCACAATATAGATATTACATGATTGCAATAAACTCATATAGCCCCTAACGACTGTTTTCGTAACAAGAAGAAGATGCAAGGCACATTTCACGCTGCGGGGTTTACTCCTCACGCAAGGGGTGCCCTTACCTGGATCAATCCCAAATCAGGCATTTCCAAGACAGTGGTTAAAACTGATCTCAATGGTAGATATGCTGTTTCAAGGTGTCAGGGCTCTGGATTAGTTATTCAAGTTGTTAACATATATGGCTCAAACTATGATGACCCTTCTTTTTACCAGTCACTGCTAGCCCCGGTTTCTACCGGCCCGACCATCCTCAGTTATTGGGCGGTGACTTGAATTGTATTCTGAATCCCATCCGTGATAAGTCGGGTGGACTAGGATGCCATGTTTCCGCTGCAGCCAAAGCCATCACTGATACAGTACTGGTAGATGTCTGGAGAGCGAATCACCTGGAGGCAGGCGGATTTGCACATTACTCAGCCCCTCATGACACACACAGTAGGATTGATTACATACTATTGGACAGATCGCTCCTCCCCGTGTACATACCTGCGAAGTCATGCCCAGGACTTTTCCAGATCACTCTCTCATTATCTTAGAGGTTGAGACGCCGCCACGGTTTGTTGCCCCGTTCACATGGAGATTTCCCCCATATTCCCTACTTGACACTGCGTGCAAAGGTGAGCTACCCACTGCTATAACAGACTTCTTTGCAATTAATATAGATTCCAATAGGTACTTCACCACAATCTGGGTGGCATTTAATGTATACATAAAGGGGATCACCATTAGCAACCATGCTGGAGTGTTACGCTCAATCAGGGGTAGACTTACCTGTTTGGAGAAAAAGCTTGTACAATTGGAATTGGCTCCTCAAGGGCGCAGTGATCCCCAGATAGCAAAGGCTATGAAAGAAACGCTTGAGGAATACAGTGCTGAGGTCGATGCAGAAAGTCAGGCACATGGGGAAGTATGCTATCACTAAATCTTATGGAGAGGGCGACAGGCCGGGTGCCGTACTGGCTGCATTGGCCCGACAACAGAGGGACAAAAGGGGGTTTCTGACTTAGTTAGGGGGGATGGGACCAACCTGACAGACCCTTCGGAAATAGTGCAAGCATTTCATCAGTAATATAGTGAGCTGCATAGTTCATGTATCACGGTTCATGAGGCCACAGTTCTTGACTATTTGGAGCATGTGCAACTACCATGGCTCACAAACTCTCACAGAGAATATCTTATGAGGCCGCTTGACGCAACTGAAATTCGCCTTGCCTTGAACTCAATGCGGGACAGTAGTGCCCTGGGTTTGGAAGGACTTACGGTTGCCTTCTATAAAACTTACAAAGATTTTTTACTACCCCACCCTAGTAAATTATTTGAGGAAATTGCAGACACTGGTATAATGCTGCAATCAATGAGGGAGGCGCTCATAGTTCCTCTATTAAAACCCGGAAAAAAACTACATTGTGTGCATCCTATAGACCTCTCTCCTAAATGTAGACAGAAAAATATTTGCTAAGATTCTTGCCAATAGCGTTTCCCCTCTTCTCCCCATTCTGGTTGGCCCGGAGCAGGCGGGCTTTGTCCCGGGTCGTACGCTCACTCAAAACTTAAGGACCGTATTTGGTGTCATACAGCACGATAAACCTGAACTTAAAGCTGCCGACATTTTTTTAGATGCCGAAAAGGCTTTTGATTCGGTGGAGTGGACTTTTATGATGGCAGTGCTACGTAGGATGGGGTTGGGAGCTATTTTCATTGGTTTGATTTCTGTATTATATAACCAGCCATCAGCTAGGGTTAAAATTAGTAATTGTCTCACCTTCATTTTCCGTATCCCGGGGTACGAGGCAGGGCTGCCTCCTCTCTCCATTATTATATGCTATTGTAGCAGAGCCCCTAGCACGTTGAGTTGAGGGAAAATCATGGGCATCGAGGTATCCGTTTCCCTAACTATAATTTTATCATGTCTGCTTATGCGGATGAAATGTTAATATACGTTCGGGATCCCGCCATCAACTTTCCCCCTTTAATCCGTGAAGTTATAAAATTTGGAGGTCTATTGGGATTAAAAATTAATTGGGATAAATCCATCATATTTCCGCTCACCCCCTTGATGGACCCGTTCAACTTGGACTTCACTCTTAAATGGACCAATGAGTCGGTCCGATAATTAGTATACAAGTGCACACTGATTCTGAAGTGGTGTTCCGTGACAACTACAATAGGGCAATCACTAAGTTGGAGAGCGATATTGAGAGGTGGATCAAGTTGCCATTTTCTCTGGTAGGCCGCGTATCTCTGATGAATATGATTATCTTGCCTAGACTGCTGTTCCTCTTCACTAACATACCTATGGTGATCCCTCAATTTTTTTTTTTAAATCTCAAGGCTTTGATGGTAAGACTCGGAAGGGGAAGGACAAGGGAACCCTATTCACAACGGAACCAGGGTAATTAGTTTATAACAGGGAAAACAATGGTTCCTGTGGAATAGTATACAACTATGTATATTTGTATTTATGCGCACTCGCGATGTACAGGATTATAGTGACGTCATAGACAGAGGAGCCAGAGACACTACTAATTTTGTTTGTACACAAAGGTTTGTATTATTTACACAATATATATATAACAATTTAAAGCAAAAATTAAAAATAAAACAGGGTTGTGAATAAGTGTCCCAAGTGAGGCATGAACCGTTTAGTGACAGTATTTACAAGGTTTTAAGTAGTTCTTAATTGAAAAGCGACCAAATTATATTTTCTCAGGATTTTTACAGCAACTTTACACGATAATAAGTGCTGTAACAGGGGTTCACTTTCAAAACAGTGTCGTCGGCGTTTCAACCCTCTTTAGGATGTAGGGTCTCATCAGGACCTATGGTACTTAGGGACATCTACGTAGAAGAATGAGAATAGTGTAAAGAAAAGTGCAGGGACCTTATGAGGATGTACTAATTGTAGCTAGGAGTATTTCCATTGCCTGGATTGTAAACCGCACAGTATACGTGATAAGGAAGGTGTGCCAACCGTGAGATGTAAAGAAAAAGATACTTACAGGGAAACCCAGCCGGGTTCTGTATTATGAAGAAAATGAAGGAAGAGAGAGAGAGTGGTCAGGGATTTACAGATGGCAGAGGGCTCAGAGAATTTAGACTGTATAACAAATGTGGGGGCACTTACCCCTGTGTGAAGGTTGTAAACTGACAGTCTGGATGAGGGAGCGGGGTGTAGATCTAGGTCTTGTGTGGGGTCCTATAGGAAAGGAGGGATAGTGAGTATCATGTAACCAGGCAGGGTTGGTGGATGATGGTAAACAGTATATGTACTTAAGAGTTTGGAACACACAATTTTACTGGTGAGGGAGCGAGCCAACTATGTAGGGTGTCCGTTTGGTGGTTTCAGAGTTAATCTGAAACGAGAGTGTTATACTTGTCCCTGCTGCCCAGCTTAGAATGTGTGATGCAAGAGCCTGCTAGAATGTTCAGTGTGGATGTCTGGCAGTTGAATGTGGGCTGGGTGGCAGGAGGCCACTCCTGGTGGGGTTCCTCCTTTATATACTTGACTTACCAACCAACATGAATAAAGGAGCATCAAGAAACTAAAAAAAAAAAAAAAAAAAAAAAAAGCTTTCGCATTCAAGCGCGTGTTACCTGTACTCGTGTCACGCAGCTCATTCATAGAAGCCTCTGTGACGTGGGAGTTGCGAGGATGTAAGCTGATGGGAATTGTTTTTCAGCACCAACGTGCCGAGAGCCACCCGCTGCGACGTGCTATACGTGAAGCAAGATCGTTACCATGGACATGATCTTTCACAAAGGAACGAACGGGCAATAACCCTGTAAGAGTTTGGAAGATGTGTAATGCATTCTGTTTCACTTCAGAAAAGGTACTGTTCTGTTTAAATCTGCTTATACCATGTGCACGGGCGAGTCGATCTGAAGAAGATGTTACTATCGATGGAGGGTGTGTTTCTCAGAAGACTTGTCAATGGATATGATTTGGTTTGTGACAGATACCGGAAGTTTAAGGACAGACATCTCTACCCCTATGAGGACCTCGGGTGAGACATCGCTCACCGGAGCTAATTGATTCCTGTTTGCTTAATTTTCTTGTCACTGTATATTGCCTATGTGCTTAATTTTCTTCTGACAAAATGGTTCTGTGAAGGTGATGGAGGGGGTTGAGATGAGTTTGTAGGAGCTAAGCGCCCTGTATTTTTGTTCATAGGATGGTCTCATTCTTTAAGGTTATGGGAGTTATGTGTTTGAAATGTCACAGGGCATGATGTGCTCTGTTGTTTTTGGGTTGTGAAGTGATAAGTTTAAATACTTACTTGAAGTTTAATGGAGCTTGGAGTTCCAATTTTTAAATATTTACATGGAGTTTCAGGGAGCTTAGAGTTCCACCTTTAAACATTTTTATGGAGTTTGAGGGAACTTGGAGTTTCACTTTCAAATATTTTTTTGTGGAGTTTGAGGGAACTTGGAGTTCCACTTTCAAATATTTTTTGTGGAGTTTGAGGGAACTTGGAGTTCCACTTTCAAATATTTTTGTGGAGTTTGAGGGGACTTGGAGTTCCACTTTCAAATATTTTTATGGAGTTTGAGGGAACTTGGAGTTCCACTTTCAAATATTTTTTATGGAGTTTGAAGGAACTTGGAGTTCCACTTTTGAATATTTTTATTGGAGTTTGAGGGAACTTGAAGTTCCACTTTTTGATATTTTCATGGAGTTTGATGGAGCTTGGAGTTCCACTTTTTAATACTCTCATGGAGTTTTGAGGGAGCTTGGAGTTCCACTGTACTGTTACGCCGTAAGTTGGGACCTTTTTGCCTCTTACTGACCTGGCCAGTCGGTTTGTTTGGTTTTTGGGTTGAGTATGTGATGTGTGGGCGTGATAGTGTGTTGGTTATTTCATTGTGTCAGTAATGTTTGTTTAAGGAAGAGAGAAGGTGGTGTGAATGTTATTTATTAGTTGCGTGATTGGTTTGTGAAGATGTTAAAATTGCTAATCTTATCTTGTTTTACATTTATGTGGAAATTGCGTGATGTGACTTGCTATCTCATTTACTCTCCGCAATTTCTATTCATCTCTCTTGTTCATCAAATCAAAGAAGGGAGATGTGTTATACTTGTCCCTGCTGCCCAGCTTAGAATGTGTGATGCAAGAGCCTGCTAGAATGTTCAGTGTGGATGTCTGGCAGTTGAATGTGGGCTGAGTGGCAGGAGGCCACTCCTGGTGGGGTTCCTCCTTTATATACTTGACTTACCAACCAACATGAATAAAGGAGCATCAAGAAACTACATGGACTACATGGCATTATTTACAACAGAGAGGAAACGGTATGATTAGGTTAACGAAGGGCTTCTTATATAGCGGAGGATTGTTCGTGATAATCACGGCCTGCATCTTACCTAGATAGAGAAGAACCCATAAAACATGAAGGATATGTGATAACGGCTCGATAGCGAAGTCCGAGTGCCATGGTGCGATGACGCCGGAGCCCATTGAGACACAGGGTCAAGATTTGCATATAGCTGGGTCTGAATTGAGGTGACGAAGTGAGCTAAAGAATGATGATGGATTCAACACAGATTTGCGAGTGGGGATGAGTGTCTGAAAAGTTTCAGCGCTCCGTCCATCATCTCCTTGTGTTTAAATTAATGTCTGAGTCATCTGACATCACGTTCTTTCCAGACTACACACAACATTTAAATCACAGAGGAAATCATTTGAATGAGTTAAGAGAAAGATGAGAGCCGTACACCTCGTAAGCCTGCTACTGTTTATGGCCCAACTGGAAGTATTCCACACATCTAAGATTTTCTTCTTGAATACTTTGTGTGAGGCTGGGACTGCGTAGCAGAACGTAAAAACCTGAGGTGACCACCTTGATTTGCTCAGGAAGAACCACAGGCCAGAGAACAATATTCCTCACTGCTCAGGGACAAGCAGCAAAGACACAAGTACAGCAGAGGCACTTCTTATTCACACATCGCTGATGCTGCAGGATACGCAAACATTAGATGCATAGAAACACTGATGCAGACTGTGAAGTAGATGTAACCACCACCCAGCAAATCCTTATCTTAAAAGAGAACGAACCGTAAAGCAAAATGCTGTTTCTCAACTGATCTACTGCGTTAGGGTTTGAATGTAGTTTTAGGATGGAATGATAGATATCGCTTCATCAGGGCAGTGGTAGGTGTATACAAGAGTTGGGTGGGAGTTTAAGGGTCATTCCCTTTCAAGGTTAACACATTACAGTTAATTAAAGATGAAGAAGGAAGCATGCAAAGCTATTGTTAGAAAATGGATCAGGCTTTGGTTCACCAGGACAGAAAAGAATCAGTCCCTGGAAGGGAGGGTGCTAGAAAGTAAAACAGCCATGTGGGACTCACCAACCCACAAAGAAGTACGTAAATTGATCTTGATTCGCACAGAATACCACGGTGAGCCTCGTAGAATGGATATTGACAAGTATATACAACATGCAAAGAAACCTACATGATGTCGGGTAATACGCAAAGCATCTACTGGCCTGGCTAAGCAAGAGGGAAGAGGAAGCAAGTTGGGCAGGAGAAATCATTTGCAGGAATGTGTAGGTTCTTACACAGTTCTGTACAATGTGAAAAGGGTGCGTTTGGACTTGGAAGTCAGTTCTTTATGGCTAACCTATCCCTCTTGAGAATGCAATGGAGGACACTGGCAACTAAGACTGAGACATAAGAGTAGAAGAATTGAGAGACTCCATCCAGCAGATGAGGAGTGATAGACTCCCATGACCACAAGCCTTCCCACTGCAGTCAAAACATCTAGCCTGGTGCAGCCCGGCTCACATGCTTAGAGAGCTATTTGCTAGTAGAAGAGGAGATGCCAATCACCTACATGCTTCCCAAGTGACTGGATACCCTCTCAGACGATTAGTGCGCTATACACTTCAACATAACATAATAAAAGATTTCCAAAATGCCTCCAACAGAATCATTTGTTTTGTAAAACATGTTTATTGGCATTTTATATTATTACATACATCACATCTTTCATTGCGGATGGTTTTTGGCGTACAAGTGATCCCGCACGGGGACTTATTACTGCAACATACTAGCATATGGTTTGAAGGTTGTTGAACCCTGTCACTCAGTCTATTAATTGGCGATGACCCTCATGGGTCTGTGTCCGCCACCAACAGAATCATGCATAAGAAAGCAAAGCCCAAAATGGACTGCACCTCCTATAGGCCGATTTCACACATCATTTGCTCATGCAAAGGTACTGGCCAAAGTAATAACAAACGGAACAGTGAAAAACATTACAAGAATTATCCATCCGGGCAAATTGGGTTTTATGTTGCAAAGTCCACCAAAATGAACATGTAACAACAGTACAGTGAGCTGGTCTAAATATGTGCATTGAGGAACCACTGGTGAACTTATCTCTCAGTGTGGAAAAGGTGTTTTACTATTGACTGGTTATACTTGAACATGGTTTTTGAATGGTTTGGATTCAACTTGACAATGTAAATGTACAGGAATTTATATAGCGCAAATCACCAAGCGGTTTCTAAGCGCTTGCTTAGGGAACCCGTCCTGGTATTCCCCTGTGAGATAACCCCGGCAGGGTATCCGCAAGGTGAAAGCCAGGCATCCCGCCGCGAGGGGCCGTTGTGGAGATTAAGCAAGCTATTGCCCAGAGTCGCAGAGTGTGAACCCATGAATCGAGTAGGCACCGGAGCGAGAATTGTCGAGTCCATGGACATTTTAGGACTCAAGACCCCACCGAGCCGGGAATTGAACCCTGGTCCCGGGCTGACCTCTGCTTCCAGGTCTGCCTCCTCTAACCAGTGAGCCACACTTCTCCACCAAGTGCACTGCTGCAGTTAGAGTTAACGGAGAGCTTTAAAGGGTAGGAGAGAGGCACGAGGGAGGGCTACCTTTCTCTTCACTCCTATTTGTGCTGGCAGTAGGTGCTTTGGGAAAAATTTGGAAGCCCAGATCTATGGGTTCAGCTTGGGCTTTGTGATGGAAGACCAGGTCTCGGTTTAATGCAGATATTTGGCTAACCCACTTGGAGCTATACTGCTCTCCATGTTCCAAATGTTTGAAGAATACTCTGGGTAACAATGAAGTGGGCCTAATTGCCAGTCTTACAAATTAACTTGGAAGAGTTGCAGGATTGGGTATCAGCATAACCATGGATGGCTTTAGATATCTAGGAATGGACATCACAAGGGATATACAGACATTTTTCGATCACAACCTACAGGGGATACTGGCGTGAAGTAGTATCAAACATTACAGATTACTATGATCATTAGAGCAGCTACCCAAACTGTTTTATGCCATACAAATGACCTCTTACATGATTTCAGGGCCCTTGTTTAAAAGATTGAATGAAAACATTTGCTCTCTTTAGAGTGATGATGGATCCCTTGATATAGCACTGCCACTGCAGTATATAGGTCATTATAAACTGCACTGCCTAATATCAGACTATACTCCTGGGCTTCCCACCTGCTCTAGCCCAAGGATCATCCCTCAGCCCCACCCTCTTCATCATCTACATGACCCGTCTCACAGATGTCGGCAAAACCCACAGACTCAACATAATCTCCTACGCTGACAACACTCAACTAATCCTTTCACTCACCGAGCACTCCCCTGACACCAAAACCAACTTTTGTAATACCCTGACCGACGTAGATAAATGACTCTCAAAAAACACCTCCACATGGGACCACAGCTGGTGGCCAGCAGAACTTGGACCTACAACCACACCTACAGACCACGCTCGCAACTTCGGTATCATCTTCGACAGCCAACTGACCATGAAACAAGTCAATGCAGTTTCCTCCTCTTGCTCCCACATCCTTCGCATGCTCTGCAGAATCTTTAGATGGATCCCAATCAACACCAGAAAGACAGTCACACAGGCCCTTGTCACCAGGGGCCTGGAGAATGGTAGCGCTCTCTATGTCCAACCCAGCTCTTCAAAAGACTCCACACCAAACAGAATACTGCAGCCAGACTCATCCTTGACCTCCTCAAATGGACCCACACCACCCCCCCATCAGAAACCTCCACTGGCTACCCATCTAGAAGAGATGACAGTTCAAGATCCTCATGCATGCATTCAATACCCTACACAACCAAGGTACATCCTACATCAATGATCGATTGAACTTCCACTTACCCACAAGACACCTGCACTCCACTTCTCGCACACACACTCCCACATCCTTTTCAGCTATGGCCGCTCCTTCTCTTACAGCACTTCCAAGACCTGGAACACCCTGCCCCTCCACCTCCCCAAAGCACCTTCCCTGGCAGACTTCAGAAAGAAACTCAAGACCTGGCTCTTCGACGGAGACACAGCACCCTCGGCGCCCAGATACCCCTAGGGGTGCTGCAATATACAAATACTGATTGTTTGATATCCATAACTGGCTGGACATCTGCACCGCGTGATGAACTATTGGTGCATATATACCGCGACCATCAGTGATGCTACTTATTTACACTATTTATTTGGGGGAATGAAACTAAATAAATTGCCACTAGTGGCCGCTTTGGCAATGCAAAATGTGGAAACAAAACACAGCATACATTGGCTGGAAAGGTAGGATTATGAAAGAAACTCCGTTATGGACAGGGATAACATTGAAGAGTGTCACTGGGTTGAAGGGATTCAGTGGCTGGGGCACCATTGGCATCTCCCAACTGGGAGACTTAGTTGGAGAGGGTGCGATCAAGTGTAAACAACCTTTACAAAGAAACTTTTACAACGCACTACCATTACAACGCGGTCATTACAACGCAAACTATTACAACGCATTGCGCTGGGGGACGCTCTAGGATAGGCAATAGGTTAATTTACTATCCAATAACCTTCCCTAGTGCCCACGGGGACTGGAGTTGGAATAGTAAATTAAACTATTCACTATCCAACACCCAAAAGCACTATGCGTTGTAATGGACTGCGATGTAAAAACCACGTTGTAAAGGCAGGCGTTGTAACAGCTTGCGTTGTAACGTCATACATCCGCGATCAAGACACTCATGTAATTGCAAGCTGAATTTGAGCTGGCCCCTGCACGAGTAATTCAAGGAGTTACAAGTCTACCAGGCACTGATCCAACAAACACGTCAGGAATAGTGGAACTTGTCTGTACAGTTGACCAAGTTGTACATACCCACTGCCTGTGGGCTACTCCATCATAACTACTTGATGAAATCCAGAGCATATATGTAATTGACGCTTGCTACAACACAGCTTGAGCAATATGTGCCATAGAGGAACAACACCAGGTCACTTCTCATATAGCCATACTGCAATCACACACTATGTACATATCCACACACTAGATTGTAATGCTTTAACATCCTAACTCTCACACTTTTTCACATCAAACCATGCAAAAGAGTAGCTTCAGGAGCAAACATCTTGTCCTCACCAAGGACTTCAAAGAACTATCTAAATTTGCCACCTATGGACACACACTTTTTCATACAAAGCACGCCCACAGAGTAGGGTGCCAAACATTTGCAAATACCAATCAGTGCCTCATGATGGATCGGGAGTGCTTTACAAATGCAACTAGAAGATAATATGGCACAATACATGCAGCATCAGTTAGGCCAAATGCAGGCTAATTATGCCAGTACTCCATTATTTGGGAGTTATAGACATGTGGGTGTGATTAACTAAGTCACGTGATAGGAAATACATGAAAAATTTATTTTTCAAGGATAAACTGTACCTAGTTTACACCTATAATTAGGGGGAGGGTGACAACTGGATTTGTTCTGCATGTTGTCATGGATCACTCCACAGCCCGCGTGTGATAAAATTGCTCACGGCGATTGCCTGGCGATCTCCTTCAGACTGCAACAAATAATAAACTGATCCTCAATTGGACACTGCCCATGACGTTCTTGTGTGGCCTATGATCACCCTGTCACTGAAAGAAATCCTGCCTGACCTAGAAGAATTGGGTAATTTTTTCCTATCTCCCAACTCCATTTTCCTTCTAAATACTTTGCTGCTCCAAACATATGCAGATTCACCAGCATCCTGAAGCCTTCCCTGATACATTCCTGTCCCAGGTTGAGCACAGATCTGCTGGTCCTCTTAGTTCTTGATGACCTGAGGACTAGGGTGATTGGAGGATATGTCAGTGTACTGATTTTGTTCAGTCCATCACGTGGGCTGAATGATGGCTAAAGCCCTATGCTGCTTGATCGATTGGCTCTGGTGGCGGCCAGGAGCTTGCATAAAAACTGATTGGGTCATTCCTCTCTAACCGCGTCCAAGCCCTCGGCCCCTGCCTTTAGAGTCCTCCCTGAGGTCTGTCATTTCTCGAATGATCAGTTCTTCTGCGTGCTCTATTCAACTGTGTTTTACATCCCTTAGCAAAGTTTTTATATGTGTGCAGTGCTTGCTTTTTCTTGTACCCTAAGGACAAGCACATTTTGGGCAGGGCAACTGCCACTAGATTCCCCTTCTTGGTATTGCCACCTGAGGGATGTGGTTCAGAGGGGGTAATCAAACAATAATCCTGATGCATCTGTTTGTTGGCCATTCATGTGTTTGTTTTACAAAAACAATCTCCCACTTTGTGAGTTAGCTTTTGAAAAACAGTAACCGTTGCAGACCAGGCCCAAAACAACATCTTACTCGATTGACAAAGTGCTGTGTTTTCAGAGATGGGCTGGCGGACCGTGCTAAAATAACAGATGACTTTCACTCTCATCTGGACCCCTAACATTTGGCCACAGCCTGTGTGACTTTCCTCATCCAATCACTTTGCGCCTACTTCTTCGATTCCGCCAATAATCCTAAACCCCTACACCAGAATTTGACAGCAGAGCTGTCTTGGACAGGTTAGGAAAGTTACACTCTGGGGCCTAATTTGGCAGAGGGTGGACTTTCTCTGTTGCACCATGGCGTACCTCTCAAAAAGTGCGGCAAGTGCGAACAAGGACAATGCGCCCTATTTCAATAGAAATGCTGCCCCAGGGCAGTTGTGAAGTCAGGCTACCCTGGAGGCAGCGCATTCAGTGAAATACAGAGCAGCTGCTTCAAAGAAGCGCCATGTTTCACAGTTCAGATGACAACCCACCTGCACTTTGAGGAGGGGAGAGCGATCCCCCTGCAGGTGGGTGCACTGTCTGGGGGTCCATGGGACCACCTTTCCCCCCTCCAGAGGGCTGCCATCAGGTGGCACACTGAAGTGGCGCACTGTGAGCACGCATCCTAAGTGCCTTTGCGCTACATGTCCGCCAGAGGTAGGAGTATTACAGAAGAGACCACACATGCATCTGCGAACCCTTATGTAATATCATTGTAATACCAATGTGTCCCAGGGGCTCAAAAAACGGGTGCACACGCACTTTGGTCTCAGGGCACAATTTATAATACAGGTCCAGGTGTCTTGCACACAAAGCTTTCTATGGCTCTGCACTACTTTTCCTGCTCGGGAAAGTTGCACTCTATACTGCCAAGCTATCAAGAAAAGAGGAAGGAACCCTAGTGTTTAGAATAGAGATGGGATCAAACCACAGTAAAAAACAGAAAACCCTATTCAGTCAGTATATATGTTTGGATCATGGACTACCTACCACTTTTTAAATGATACTGATGTGGTACACGATCCAGAGAAGTCAGCAATACTCTGAACAACACAAAATTAAATGGATAAAAGAATATGGGAATTTATTCGATATATATCAGTTTTCACATTACACATTAAAACATTTCATATTTAAAATACAGTATCCAAAGTTATACATCACAAGAAAACTAAAAGTCGACGCAGCGTTTCGGTGAGTTGTTATTCTTTCACCACTCTATACTGCACCCACCACTTGCAGTAAAGTAGTGATCACACATTTGTCACCTTCTAGGTCAACATAGCACGAATTGATGGTGGATTAGTTAGAGTCCATGCTCAGAGCCATGCGCTTCCACTGTGCACCATGAAAGAATTACTTCAGTGTTGTTCACAAAGGTTCAGCACACTGACTTTTCACGAGAATAGTCTATGTATGGTTTTGTGTGCCATATTTGGTTATTCTTTTTCGTGCAGTGAAACTTCAATGTACATGCACTCTACAAATTATGTTACAAAACGTATGCCTTTCACACCTGATCTGGAGTCGTACAACCGCTCTCATACAATAACAATACTCATATGGGCCCTAGTGACACCTACACATACAGAGGACAACTATTAGTGCAGGCATCTCCAACGAGTAGATCGTGAGCTACTGGCGGCTCTCCAGCTACCTGTAAGTAACTCTCCTGTGTGCATCCCAGCCTACTAAACTAGAAGCTTCTACTTGGCTGGATTATTTTATGTATATCAAAATTGAAAAGTGTGTATTTGAGACAAAAACGTTGGTAATTTCAGAAGTCATAAGCTGATGTTTGAAGAAATTAGGTTGAATTTCCCAAAATTATTTAAAGCTGCTATTTGAGTGCTAAATTGTGATTCTTTGGAAAGATGTATTACTATTATTATTAATACCTTGGTGCCAGGCACACTGCAGCCATGGCTGTTGTGTATTATCCATACAGAGGCATTCCAAATTGCTTAACATTTCCTTGGCAGCCATTCCTGATGCACTGTTTGTAATCTTGTATATGTTGGACACTAATATAGTTTTGACCAGAGCTTAATTTGTAAAAGAATTAAGTGCCAGGGCCCTTCGCAAAACGGCACTGCAGTCTGCACCACCCATACCCTGCCAGCACTGCCAATGGCAGTACCAACATAACAGCTAACTATTGCACTCTTACAAGTATGACAATTTAGACCATAACAGGCCACACAAAGCTATAATAATGGCATGAGAGGCTGGTATTATTCAATTGCAATGTATATTGACTTAATAAACACGATTGGTGTGCTCATCTCAAAATAAAAAATGACAGTGGCACTATGTGGTGGACTGTCACTAGAGCCGGTGCTGACAATTAAGTGCTGGTGCTGAGCACCGGAAACCACCGGCACAAATTAAGCACTGGTCTTGACTGAAATGGTTACCACTACAATACCAATATTAGTAGCTGTGGATGACTGTCATTGAACATAACTAGCTCTTACCACAGAAAAGGATGGAGAGCCCTGCATTAGTGATATCAGGGTAACACCTGCATATCCTATGCCCTTCCTCATGGCAGGCTACCCTGGCTCCAGCCACTGTTGCTATTTGGACTAATAGCTCTCTTCCACTTAGCAAGAGAAATGAATGGTATTGTGATGGGAAGACAGTGAAGGCCTTGTGGATATAAAGTGAGGGGGAGGGGGCTCCCATTCCATTAAGACCTCTTTTTAGCCCCAACCTCCAGCCTGCACCACAAAGTCCATAGAATTATGATCTTTTCCTGCTACTTCAGTAGTATTAGTATAATGTCTGTAGCGAGTAAAATTAGTATTCTTCTTAGGGTATACTTTCAAAGAGGCCCATTGTTTTTCCCATGAGTTTTTTCTTGACCTGCACCCCGACAGTTTACTCCTCAAAATATTCCTCTGGCGGCAACAACGTTCAAGTGTGTAAGGAATGTTGAATAAAATGCTGACTTGCACCACCTGTAATAAAACATGTTTGGCTGCAGGGACTGGGCTGTAGAGGGTTGAAAATAAAAGTTCCTACAAATAGGAAAGGTCAAATTTGAGTTGATGCTTGTGAAGAATAGTTACCTATATTTTGCCGTCATAAAAATGTTAAATTGTGTTTTCAATCCATCGAACTTACTGTGGAAGGAATACTATTAAAAATCCTTTCCCTTTTCCGGCAGTGGATTGTCAAACACTCTCCAAAAATAAGAACAGTTCAGTTCATAAACCTTATTTGGTTTTTGAAAACCATAAAAGTCACATATACACACTCATAAAATACCAAGTTAAAAAAAAAGACAGATAAAAAACATGAAACCAGCCATGAGCAGCTAACCCAATTAGTTTGTGCCTGTTCCTCACCATCTTCCGCATCCATCATTAAATGCGATCCTGCTGGGATAATCGACTTGTAGTAAAGAGTCAACACCGAGCTCATCTGAGATGCATTCATCTGACAATAAGGAACTAATACAATATGCATAGGGATTTTAGTTGAATAAAATACAAGTCAGATTAGCAAACCAAATGCAAGACAATTTGCACAATTGTTGGAAGGGCAGTGGAAAAGGAATTAAGCAAAGCGAAGTAAAATACATAAATAGAAGTCAGGGTTATTCCAGGATAAATGTGAAATCACAGGTGAGGATCACTGTAAAGTAACCATAATATGGTTTTATGAACGATATGTATCACTCGCGCTAACCTCTGTACTTAAATTTGAGGTGTGGTTTGACTGGTACCAATATTGTTTGTAAGACTGATTTATTGAAGTGAATGCTCAAATCCAGGTCCTGTACAGATATATAGGATTGAAAATGATGACAGTGATGTCAGACCTGAAATTATTCGATCTGCTGATGTCAGTCTGTGTATTAGCACCAGTGAGGGTGGAATTAAAGGGTTAATCCTTCACACCCAACTATGACACCCAACCCTAAGTGGAAGACAGATTATAAAAACACTCTATCAAGGATAGTTTGCATGTATTTTCAAGTGTTCACAAACAACAAAACGTGTGACATCAGCACTGAACTGTGCTGCGAAAGTTGTTTGTGATTCTCAATCTATAGTTCACCAACCCTCATACAAAGGGATATTGGCATTATGCATTGTGAGATGTATAGGCGTGAGACCCATCAGCAACTTAATAACAAGGATTGCTGGTGATGAGATGCCATTATTGACACAGACGAGTGTTCTTTTCTCTTTAGTAGGTTTATTTTTAATTCCACAGATTTGTTTTACCCTAGACTCCTCCAGGGAAGCCCATAGTTAGTGGAATTGGTTACATTATAGAACAAATATCTATATCGCCTAATACATTCTTAATATCGTTTATTACAGCCAGAATTTCCTTCATTTCTATTAGATGCTTAGAGCATCATTAGTCTAGCACAGTGATTACTAATGAATACTCCTGTGAGATTTCACAGGAATAGTTAGTGGAGCCCAAAACCAGGGGCCATATTATCAAGAAAGGGCGACACATTATCGCCGCTTTTTTCGGCAGGAAACTGCCGCTAAAGCGGCGATAATGGGCTTGATAATATGCCCTTGTGAATTCCCATAGAAGCCCAGGTTAACACCAGAACCTGGGCTTCTATGGGAATTCACAAGGGCATATTATCAAGCCCATTATCGCCGCTTTAGCGGCAGTTTCCTGCCGATAAAAGCGGCGATAATGTATCGCCCTTTCTTGATAATATGGCCCTACATTCGTTATGAATAGGCACACTCAATACGTTCGGAATTCAGGAATACATTTTTATGAATTATTAAACTCAAAATGATATCCTAGTGCAAATAATATGAACAGAAACTATTATAAAAGTAGGTAGTGGCAATGACACAGGAGACGGAATAATAGAAAATATGGTAACATTATGATGGATCATAAAGCTTCTTTACATCAGTATTCCCAAACTCTCCTTTCTCTTGGCTAAGTAAGCTAAACATAATGCCAAAGGCCTACTTAGAGTTTCATAGGTGGTCCACATCAGCATACTTTTCATGAATAATAGAACCAATTACAAACTTTTCAATAAAAAATGTCAACACAAAAAGTAATAGAACCAATGTTCTGCAAAGAAACAGAGTCTGTGTCTGAATGTCAGAAGATAAGCTGTGTGAGGGCTTGATGTGCCTCCCACATGGCCTTCAGCAAGAACAGATGGTTTAGGCTTCTGTATGACCCTTAACATTGAGTCCCTGGTACAAAGTTCCTCTCTATCTAATAGCACTCTGTTCTAGTTTATACATTGTGTCTAAACATTGTTGAACATTTTGAGACTAAACATTTAGAAGGAAAGCCCTTCTAACTTTTCACCTACATTCTCTGAAACTTTGTTTATTTTTTTTTAAACAGGTGAGAAGTCAATATATTAATTTCTATGAAGCCTCCTTCATTGTTTAAAAACAATCACTGGAAAGACAATTCAAAACCGCACAGAAACAACATGAATATATATTCAAGCAAGCTGAATAATCACATTGCAATGGCATTAATAAATGTGCATTTTTTATCTAAAACTTACTCCTGAGTAAATGAACATATATAATTCAAAAAGGGGATACCCAGAAAAGAAAATATATGATGATTATAACATTCTCTGAAGCCCTAGTTATGTTGAGGAGGTGGAGATTTGTAGATTAGATTAAAGGCGACTGCCTGGAATGCTGCTAGCAGGAAGTGGTATTAAGGAGCCCAAATGGCTCTATGAATTCTAGTTGTAAAGGGGGTAGGGCCAGGCGAACATGTGGCTGGCCTATCTTTTTGGTGGTGATTGGTGTGTTGGCAACTGTAGCCTGAGGGGTTGAGAACATCTGGGCTGTCTTCTTCAAAAAAGAAGTGAAACACTTCTTCTGAACAAATGTTTGTCCTAGATCACACCTTTTGTCTCTTGATCTTACCCTTGACTATTATTCATTTGTTGACCAGGACTACTATCCTGCTGACTTTCTATGGAGGTCACGTTCCTCCGCCTGTTATTCTTCTCTGATTGTACTTCTCTTGTATATGCAACTGTTCTCCTGTCTCCTACTTGTCTCTTACTTCACCCACCTGTAAAGCGCTCTGATACCCTAACTGGCCATGTGTGTGCTATATAAAACTTTATAAATAAATAAATACGTAAATAACAGAAGTGTAATTGTCCTGGGGCCTGTTTTGCCAACTAAGAGCAAATGTTGTTGCCATCTGATGTCCAGAATACTTGAGACATGTTTCTAGGTCGAGTGTATATACCTCTTGAAACGATTTCAGCACCATTGGTCCACCTTCTAAATGTGGTCATGTGACAGCCCTTCTGCTGCTGCCTAAATTCTGAATCAGTGCCACATAACCGAGCCACCAGCAACTGAAATGATGGAACATGTCCTTCAGCAGTGAGGTTTGACAGCGACTCCTCACATAGACGTCATTATGTTGTCAGCAAGCAATGCGTGGAGGAGAGGAAGCCGATATGTAGCTTCTGCATCTGCCCATCCAGACACTGGGTCGATTGACCCTTTATTCTCCCAGCCGTTTCCCAGAGGGATGAAGCCATTGGCTGGTGATGCCTCTGCCACTTTCCACAGCTCTCCACCGTGGAGTGAGAAGGAGGGAGAGAGGAAAAAGAGAGTGCTAAAGAGAAACAGAGTGACCTATAGGAAGGGTTAACATCTCTACTAGTAGTATTCATCCTGGTGGACCACTTTTCTGCCTTTGACACAGACCTTTGAGTAGCTCTTGGAAAAGGGAAACACATTCCATGCGAGACCTAGATAGTTCCCTGGTGATCCCCATTATCCATGTACATTTTTAATATATACATGAAGCCCCACAGACATGTCCTGTAGTCGGCTTATCGTGAGTTGCAGTTTAAAGGCCGGCAAGTCCCTTCCAACCTTCCACCATGGTCAGTTACTGAGTTCCATCAGACTGAATAATAGTAACACCTAACTTGGGGCACCTAGATGTGGCAGGGTTGTGGCATGGAGTGCCATGCTAAAGGAGTTATTATTATAATGATTATGGTCATTTGATTTCCTTGGTTCAAAGACATTTTCTTACACAGCATTTGGCGTTTGAAAGAGTTTATTGACAAAAGAAAAATGGATGGTGTTGTGAATTACAAACCAATCCGCTAAAGTTTCCTGCAGAACATGCAACCTGAGCAAGCTCCCCTTAGTTCTTATGAATTTCGAAACGGAGCATGGGATTAATTTAAAAACACACAGGCAGTTGTGTGGTGTGAGCTCATGGGAATGGGTAAAACAATCTTCCAATACGAACGAAGTGTAAACATTTTTGGCTGAACAAGGTAGCCTTCAGGTTCATACTCTGCAGCCAAGAGGCGGAGGCGGCTTGACATCTGAGAAGGGCACCTCTTACTTGGGCAATGTTAGGAAGGGTGAGAAAACATGGCTCAAGCAAGTGACAGTGACACTAATGCGAGAAAATACAGTTGTACGCCTTCATACTAGTAATTGCGTAATCTTCTCAATGTCGTTCTCTTATCAAATACCTCAGTGATCCTTTAGGGCACACCACCAAGTCTGGTGGTGTGCCCTAAATAGTCTAATAGTGTGGTTTAGGAAAACAACATAGCAAGAAATAATACTTTTATTTTCAAAACACTCACCATGGTACTTAAATTAGATATAATTTATCACTTGCGTCGGCCAATCACATTCATTAGTCTTTCCTGGTGGATGCGGACAATAAGCTTGATCACTAGGGTGGAGGCGTGTCGCCCCACTGCTCAGCGAGCAGTGCAAAATAAAATTACAAATTTTAATAACAAGAGTTATTATCATTTTGTTTTTCTGTGAGGGACTCGGAGCCGGGGTGGGGCTTGGGCTTGCTGTCGTCTGAGCAGAGTGAGGAGTCGTTTGCACTCTCTAAGTGCGCATGACAGTTTGGCCGACCCTTTAGGTCCGGCCAAACCGCCATGTGCGATTAGCATGTTCTCCACCGGGCTTTGTTGCACAGCTCGGTGGAGAACATGCTCAGGCTCCCAGGCACTGTCAGAGCAGCCTGTTTGGCTCAGACCAATCACGCCGCTGCTGATGTAGCATCCAGATTGGCTGGGAAGGCAGGGAGCCTGAGTGCTTCCGGTTCTGCGGACGGAGGAGAGGCGGCGGTGGCAACGGCTGCGACAGCGACAGGTACGTTTATTTTCTATAATTTTTTCAACCCCTTTACCCCGTCTCACCACCTCCGTTCCAAGGCAGCCACCACTGGATTGTCATTGATGGGGCCATTGTTCATATCCAGCTTGATATGCAAATATGCATTACTCAAGGAGAGAGAGTAAACATCTGCAAAAGCTTAAAGGAGCTTTGGATGTGGGTGCCGTGAATTACAAGATGTTCAGCGGAACCCAGGCGAAAAATGCCTTTCCAGCTTTTTCTCTGTGTTCACCACAGAAGATTCACGCTAGTCAAACAGCCTCTCTGTCCAACATGGCACTGGAGAGCATGTGCTGTGTATGGAGTGGTGGGGTGCTGGGTATGTGCTTTGAAACAGTTTTAATTGTTATTTAGGGCTTCTGCAGGTGGGTCAGTATGCCCCACGGTGAGATAGAAACAATGTGGGGAGAGTGCAGGAAAGACTCTTCACCCAGTGACAAACAGATGGAGGCGGTCTATTGAATTACACAGAAGCAGAGTAAGAGGTTTGGATTGCCGGTCAAATGTTTATATTTTAAATCCAGATCAATTCCCAAAAACTGTATGGAGGTTTGGGATGTTACTAATAGCACAAAGCCTGATCTGGTATTTATTACGGACACATATACCAGATTTGTCCCTGGCCATACCTTTTGGTTATAAGGTATTAGATGGGATCATGCTCGGAAGAAAGGTACGGGTATTACATTTGTCTGTAAATCATTTTTTTAATGTGTGAGTGTGAATGACAACCTGGGAGGTGCCTGTGATTGAGAAATGCTAACTTTCCAAATCTTATTGAACAATACAGTAATTCTAGGAGGGGCTATTGTATAAAGACCTCCTGTGAATAATTCACAGTTTGCGGCGAAGATTGCTGATAAACTGCCCCCATTTGTATTCAGATGTAAACATTTTCTCCTTGTAGGGGATTTTAATTTGCATTTTGAATATCAATTGGATAGTTTGAGCGATCATTGGAAAATGAGATGAAGGCTTTGCAGTTAAAACAGTGGACAGTCGGTCCAGCCCATAAGGCAGGGCATACGTACGATCTACTTTTTTCGAACTAAATTTGGTAACGATTCAATCTGGAGCCCACCATATGGTTAGACCACTTAATTGTGAATGTCTCTTTTTCTTTAGTGGGTGATAAGAACGACAGCCAGATCCTCCCCTGCTGTCAAGAGAATATGGACGAAAGTCATCCCGGACCCTTTTTACCGTCAACTTGAATCCCACTATGATGACGGAGGAGTGCGCTGTGTAAACAGAAGCCTTTGAGCTTGTAAATGCGATATCTTTATCACTAGATGTCTATGCTCCAATAAAGAAGAATAGTTTGACATATAGATTATCTCAAAAGTGGTATACAGGTGAATTGAGGGTTACAAAAAGCGACTGTAAAGTCCTGGAACGCAAGTGGCGACACACTAAAGGAACAGAGGACCAAGTGATCTATAAAAATGCTCTTAAAGACTACTATAAACCACTGAGACAAGCCAAGAGGCAATGCATCGTAAAAAAAACTTGAGGAAAACAGTAGTTCATCTATAGAACTGTTTAAAATAGTTAGGGAATTAGCTCATCCAGATGTCCCGGATCAGACAGTTAAAGCCTCAGCATACTTTAGTAAGTAATTGGCTATACTTTTCAATAATAAAATCATGACCATGTATTCAACCTTTGGTGGTCAACCTCTCATAGCAGAGGAACAATGTAAGAATGCCAGACTATACCTGGAAGCTGAGGTCTCAGTGGAGATGGTGGGTAAGATGATGAGGAAAGTGAGGGCTGGGTTCACTTTGGACCCCTGTCCACAATAAATTTACTCCATCCTAACCCCCATACTTTCTCTATATGTAACAGCACTCCTGAATCAATCTTTGAAGATGTCAGAATTTCCCACAGCCTGGAAACAGGCCTCGGCAGTGCCACTGGCAAAAAAAAGCACAGGTGGATGCCCCTACCTTATCTAATTATCACCCCATCTCAATGTCACCTTATCTGGCTAAGGTGCCGGAAAGATTAGTTAATTGTCAAGTAATCCAATATTTAAACCCTTCACACACAGGATTCAGGGCGAAAAGCAGTACAGAGTCTACCCTACTGATGGTACTGGACAGTGTCAGTTTGCTAGTAGACCAAGGTAAAGCAGCTGTACTAATTATTTTAGATGTGTTGGCAGCTTTTGACATGGTCTCCCAACAGCGATTGCTCCAAAGGCTGCATGAATTTTGATTGCAGTCTTCCAGTTTGCAGTTGTTTTGTTCATTTCTAAGTAATAGATCTTTTGCGGTGCAGCTAACCCCTTTGTAGATCAAGCCTTGAAATTTGCATTGTGAAGTGCCTCTGGGATCCAAACTGATCCTCACTTTGTTTGATAATCATTTGGTACCTTTGGCAAGTATTGCGAGGGCATGGGGTTTGGAGACCGTTTTGTACGCCGATGACGCCCAGTTGATGATCTCTATTGAAGACCATGCGGAGGGGAATCTGGTCGATTGCCTCTCCGAAGTGGCAGGTTGGCTGCAGACATACTATTGAAAACTCAATAGAGATAAAAGAGAATCCTAGTTTCGGGGGGAGCTGGTAAGGTCTGCAATGACTCTTGGTGGCCGCATTTTTAGGCACCGCACCTGAACCAAAAATGGTGGTAAAGAACTTCTTAATTGACGACGCTCTTTCCCTACAAGAACAAGTAAGTAGGATATGCAGGATCAGTTTTGGTCTTTTACGCACCCTTCAGAAACTATGTCGCTGGATCCAGTGACATGGAGAAAAAACCTTGTCCAAGCAACTTATGATAGGTTCGACTATGGGAACGCTTTGTGTGCATGACGGAATATTTGTTTACGCAGCTCCAGATTATTCAGAACGTGGCAGCAAGAGTGATCTAGAACAAGATGGCAGGAGCTCAGCCTCGGGTTGTCTCAATCATCTTCACTGGCTCCTAGTTCAGAAAAGAACACATTTTAAGCTCCTATTCCACATGCACAGAGAACTTTATGACAAGGACCACGCAATCCTACATAATAGAGTCACTTTTGATAAGCCTGTTTGGAACCTTCGTTCATCTAACCAGGCTTTAATATTTTGCAAAAGAATCGAGAAAACGAGGATGGATGGGTGGCCCCACTTTACATTTTTGGGCAGTGACAACCCCAGAACATACCCTAGTGCCAGATGTATTAGCATTTTGGAGACAATTGAGGACCTGGCTGTATTCACTTTAGGGTCCCGACTAGAACTAGCAAGGTACGGTCCAGTGCTGGGATATCCCTTTGGGGATGAGGTTGCGTTGTATAAATACTCGAAATAAATGACATAAATATACAAACCTCAATATAGCATCTCAATTCTGATTTGTGTGTTTTTAATTTCGCAAAACACGGGAATGAAACAGTCACGATTTGTAGAACTTCGCTTCTGAAGTCGGTAAAATAGAGAAACAAGGCAGCATTACAAAAAAGTTCGTGAATGTTCTATGGCAGCTCGCACCTCCTTGGAACTTCGTCAGGTGCAACAGTTTCTAGAAACCTCCAGTGAACTCCCAGCACGTGCTCTGCTGCGAAATTCCTTCGCAGGCGTATTTTGCGTATTAATTTTGAGCTGCTCTTTACCCGTTGGATGGCTGTGGAGGGTCGCTGCGGATCTCTGCTGTTTCTCTTCACACAGAGCCAGCATTTCCCATAATCTGCCAAATATGTTTCCCGGGGACTGTGTGAAAGGCCTGTGAAAGTGCTCGAGTGGCTGGAGACGGCTTCTGGAATAAGAGAACAGGTGAATTCCTGTTGAGCAGGTGGCCAAGGGGATTTTGGGCAAAACAAGCTGTGTTAATTAAAGCTCCGTACAACCGCTGCTCTGACTAATGACTTTCTCCCTCCTCGGCTGCTAAGAAGCAGTGAATGTGGAGAATGTGTCGCTATGCGCTGGGAAAGCTCGGGGCCCTCCAGCTGTCAGCAGGCTGGCCACCGGCAGGCCTCAAATAGAGGGGAGGGGGGGAAGAGAGAGAACGGAGGGGCTGGGAAAGAGAACGGGAGAGGAGAGACGAGAAAAACTAGGAAAAAGTAAAAGTGAAGGCAAAGAGAAGGCGAAAGGGGCAGAGAAAAAAGTTAAAGGTAATGTGAGAAACAGCAAGGAAGAGAGACTCAAAGAGAGGGAGAAAAGCGGAAATAGACAGGGCAAGATGGAAGACAAAGAGGAGGATGACGTGGGGAGGGACGAAGATGATATAAGAGTGTGAGGCAGTAGGATGTGGAAAAGAATTATAAAGAGAGAGAATCGGAAAGAGAAAATGTGAGATCATGAGATGAAGACAGAAGAAGCAGTGGAGGGGAAGAATGGAAAGATAAAAGGGATCACGGGAAGCCTGTAAAAGAAAGAAGTGGAGAGGAAGCGGGAAGCGGAAAGAGACAGGGATAGATTGAAGAGAGAGAGGAGAAACGAAGGCAAGAGAAAGAAGAAGATAAATACATTGAAAGGAAGATTGTGGAAAAAAGAAGTGAAGAGAGAAACAGAAGACAAAAGAAGAGAGAGAATGCAGAAAGTTATGGTATGAAAGATGGTGGAGGGAGAGAAAGTCTGAGGGAGGGAAATGGAGATTGGAGACCTCAGAAATGACCCCCAACTCACTAATCCTACGCTCTGACATGATAGCAACAAGAAAAAACAGTTTCAGGGTCAAGAATTTAAAGCCCACATCAGTAAAAGGCTCAAAAGATGAAACCTGAAGTGCCCTCAACACCAATGGGGTCCCACGTCGGAGCTGAACACACCACCCTAGGCTGTTGTAAAAAAACAACAACTATGCATCAATCTCAGCACCAATGGATTCAAATTATCCAAATGCGGACTCTTAAAAGCCTTCAAAGCTGCCTTTTGTGCCTCCTTGTAGAAGGAGCCAACCACAAGGTGAAGCCATCAGACAGAAAATCCAGCACTCTTACCGGGTCCACTGATCCAGAGTTCAGACCGTACTCAACACATTGCTTGGAAAAGGTACCCCAATATCTGGAGTAAGACCGCAGAGGTGCCTGTTGCTGGGAGTTCTGAATTAAGTCCACCACTTCCGTGGAGCCATCCCCAGCCAACAAATTCACCCTCTCAACAGCCAGGCCTGAAGGTGTAATTTCTGCAGTACCTTTGACGGAAGAAGAAGCTCCCTCAGCGGGATAATGATGGTCTGGAATTGCCCAATGTTCCTGCACCACTAGAGTCCTTAGAAGTGGATACCAGGGGCGCCTGATCCACCCCGGTACCACCAACAGCACAAAAGGCCTTGGCCTGACGCATCTTTTACAACACTCAGGCAATCTTTGGAATTGGTGGGTATGCATAAAGCAGGTCCTCTGTCCACCTGAATGACATTGCATCTGTCCTCCACACCTCTGCGCAAGGAAGAATTGTGCACAAGCTTGGAAGGAGAGCATTTTCCTTGTCTGCAAACAGGTTCACAGCCGAACACCCAATGTCAGGGACTGGCCGGGACTATGTCAGGACTTGGGCAAGGACTGGGAACCGGGTAGAAAACGTACACAGAAAGAGGAGTACAGCGCTGCCCAGGATCATACAGGGAGTAGGAGGAGAAAAAGGGATCCAAAGGGGAAGCCTGTACAAGTGAACAAGATGGGTAAGACTCAGAAAGGAAGGGCACTCACGAGGCAATTTAGCATTCAGACCAACTATACCCAGGACGGACGTGCAAGACATATATAAAATACAACATTAACAATAAGGGGGAGTGTGGGGTAAAGCACTCAGGAGCTCCACATGGTAAGACTGAAGCTCAGTAAGTTTCTCACCCACAATTGCTGTTACAGATACTGACTGCAAATACCCACATGTAGGATATGGATACAAAGGCAGGGTCTGTGGCGCTTATACCTATAGTGATGTTATAAATGTAACTAAAAGACAATACTCACAGTGAACAAGAAACACCACCTAGGTAGTCAGCTGTGCCCACGGATCCTGGCGATCAAACAGGAACACGCAAGGCAGTAACAGCAAGGGGGTAGGACTAAACACAAGCATAATAGACAAGGAGCTAGCAAGGAGGAGTGCTTAACAGGAAAGGAAGGAAATCACAGGGCACATTTGGAAGAAAGCAGGTAACAAACATACAAGGTAACAGAAGCAAGACAGCAGAATAGAAAGACAACAAACTAGAACTGGAACCCAGGAAATAGGAAGAAAGGCAGGGACTGGAAAGGGATATACCGAAGTGGAGGCTACAAAGGTATACTTGAATAGTGCAGGTTAAGGAATCAAGAAAACAAAATAGCATAGAAGGCAGTGCTGGGGCAGGAACAAGAATTAAGCTAAGGCTCAAGAGTCAAGGTAGCACTGCAGGCAGTGCTGGTTCAGGAACAGGGAAATTACTAGAGCCCAGGAGACAAGGTAGCACTGCAGGCAGTGCTAGTTCAGGAACAGGGAACTTACTAGAGCCCAGGAGACAAGGTAGCACTGCAGGCAGTGCTAGTTCAGGAACAGGGAAATTACTAGAGCTCAGGAGTCAAGGTAGCACTGCAGGCACTACTGGTTCAAGGAAACAGGAAAGAGCTACAGCTCAGGAAACAAGGAGTCAAGAGGGCACGGCAAGCAGTGCAAATAAGGAACAATAAATAGCTGAAGCCCAGGAACAGGAACAAAGAATAACTATAGCTCAGGAACTCAGGAAACAAGATAGCACTGCAGGCAGTGCTAATTCAGGTCCAAGGAATAGCTAATTCAGGGACAAGGAAAATTTGCTGCAACTCAGGAACAAGGATTACAAAGGCTCAGGAGTCAAGGTAGCACTGCAGGCAGTGCTAATTCAGGAACAAGGAAAACAGCAGCAGGTCAGGAACAAGTCATAACTATTATAAATAAATGATCATGAAACACTGGAAAGAAGGATAGAAAAAGCTCAGGAAGCATTGAAAACAAGGATTGGTCTCACCGGTAAACAGCTACAATGACCAACCTTGGCCTGAAGGGAGCTGGGGCTTAAAAGCTCACAGTAATCACATGCAGCAGGTGTGAGCAGGCTAGCTGCAGCCAGCCACAGGTGAGCTGAATTCCTCCACTTATCCTTGGCCTGCAGGGGTGGAGACAAAGCAGTGAGTAGGGAATTCTGGGTAATGGAGTTTCAGGCATGGGTAGGCTGGCTTCAAGTATAAGCAGGCTGCTTTTCACAAATCTCGGCCTGGATTGGGAATGGATGTCAGTTCCCAATAAGTGTCCAAATGGCTGGAAGTCAGGATATGCGTGCAGGGGAGGGTCTGGAAGCTTATTAGAAGGCTGGAAAGTCCCACTATGAGGCCCCCTGGTGGTGGGTACGAGAGCACAGGGTGCGAATCGTGACACCCAAACTTCTTCTGCAACAACTGGAACTCCACTTTCCATTAATGATATTACACTCATCAGTGGAAAGACTCTGCTTAGGTGATCAGCAGCACAATTTTCCCTCCCTAGGACATACACCGCTCTCAGGAACATCCCATTACTCTCAGCCCAAGACATTATCTTCCTGAGTCAGAAGACATAGAGACTGTACCCTGCAACCCACTGGCGGTTTAGATACCCCATAACCACCTGATTGTCCATCTGGATAAGAATATTGTGACCTCTGAGGTATGACACAAACTCCAGACAGGCAATCTAGACTGCCTTCAGTTCCCGGAGGTTTGAGGACCAACCAGCCTGATAATGGTCCCACTTCCCCTTTATTGACCAAGAACCCAAGGTTGCCCCCCAACCCAACTTGCTGGCATCCATGATAACCACAGAGAAGGAGTTACATGAAATGGAAGCCCCATAGCAAGATTGTTGTTGTCCAACCACCACTCCAAGGCAACCTTGATCTTTGGAGACACCGTCACAGGGAGAGCGTAGTCATTGGAACATGGGGACCAGTGTGCCAGAAGATGGTTGACCAAGGGGTACATGTGCTACTGTGCTCATGGAAGAACATTGTTTGCTGCTGCCATCAACCTTGGCAACCTCAACCACAGGGACACAGGAGCTGAAACCTGACCAAGTAGACTCACCATTTCCCTCTGGAGGTTCTTACTCCTTTTAACTGGAAGTAAGACCTGTCTTTGGACCATGTCCAAGTGTCCAGCAATGAATACAAGATCTTGCGCGGGGATTAGACACAACTTTCTAATGTTGATGAGGTAACCGTGAACCCAAAAGGGAGTACCTGGAACTGGTAATGGACTGAGCTCACGCAGACCCTGAGAAACCTCTGAGACGAAACGGTGCAGGGACAGAATATTGATTCAAAAATATTGATTTACGGAAATATCGAGTTAAAAATATCGTGGGTCAGAAATATCGACTGACAAATTCTCGTGGTCAAGAATATCGAATTTAGGTAAGTAATATCAGTGTTAAAAATATCGAAGTGTAAAATATCGTTTGCAAAAATATCGATTTTTCATTAATGTTATGTATTTTAGTATATATTCTATATGTATGTGATGTATGTTTTTTTGTATAAGGTTTGTTTGTATTTTTAATATATGTGTTACATTTTTACTAGTCATCACATTTTTATGTGATTTTTGCGTTTGTAGTTCCGTAGCGGGTTATGGGTTTATAGGGGAATAGGAAGGGATGTAATTTAATTATATAAAACTAGCAGCCCGTCCCAACATTGTCCGGGTAGGCTTTGCTAGAGTACTCAGCAGCAGCACCGCTCCTCCCCCAGCAGCATCGCCGCTCCTCCCCGCCGCTCCTCCACGCGCTGGGCACTCCAGCATGTGGGGTGTCGGTCCCGCACCGCCGCTCCTCCCCGCCGCTCCTCCCCACGCTGGACAGTACATTAGCTGGGCACTTGAGCATGTCGGGTGTGGGTCCCTTGCTCCTTCCACCGCTCCTCTCCGGACCCCGAACGGCGTGTTTCCGTAACACCCCGCCCACACGCCATTGCGCCAATGCAACTCTACGCTGTAGCATGTCCTCGCATCGTGGACAATGTAAACACCCACATCTTGCCCCTCTTAATGTTAACGCCCACATCTCCTCGCATATGCTATACTGTTTTGTTTTGTACTGTTTTGTTTTTTACCGTGAAGTGTGCACTGCGCAGTAATTCTGTTTGGTTTACCTGTTGTAATACAGTTTGGTTTACCAGCATCTCCTCGCATCGTGGACAATGTTAACGCCCACATCTTGCCCCTCTCAATGTTAACGCCCACATGTAACGCCCACATATCCTTGCATCGTGGACAATATTAACGCCCACATCTTGCCCCTCTCAATGTTAATGCCCACAGGTAACGCCCACATATCCTTGCATCGTGGACAATGTTAACGCCCACATCTTACCAGATTAACGCCCACATCTTTTCACACGCCCACAAGGGACTACTTTACCACTGAGGGCGCCCCCCCTTTTTAATGTATATGGTGTCCATATATATAGCCTATGTCCATCTCCTGGACCTCCCCTTTCCAACGCTGTATTGGGTGTTGTGATTGGTGGTGTACTTTTCGAGTTTATCCGCCTCAAAGGTTCCAAGTTCTCGCTTTATAATAGTAGTATAGATTAATTGATTCTTTTTAGTTGTTATTAATAAAAAATATATATATTTTGCGTTATTAGTTTCGTAGTGGGTTGTGGGTTTATAGTGGAATAGGGTGGGAAGTAATTTAATTATATTAAATGTATTGAATATTTTTTGTTTATTATCATTTGTTTAATTGAGATGTTATAGTGTTAAATGGGTAAAGTAATTTATTAATAAATAATGAATAATTGGTTGTTAATTGATAATTAATAATGGCCATTGTGTAATTCATTTTAGGTGTGTATTGTGGTATTTATAGGTGTAAAGGGTGGGAAGGGTAGTAAGTTATTTATTTTTTATTGATGAATTAATAATTAATTGTTACTTAATTTAAATTAATTAATGAGTAATTAATGATGGTAATTGTGTAATTAATTTTAGGTGTGTGATGTGGTGTTTATAGCAGTAAAGGGTGGTACGTATTTTGTGTTTAATTAATTGTTATATCGTTGTTAATTAATGTTAATTATTTGACATTTATTTTGTGTATTTGTTTATTTTTTTGTACTGTTTTTACTTTTAAAAGGGTAAAAGGTGGATATTAAACACATTTTTAAATATTTAATTATTGTTGTTAATAGTAATAGTATTTCTTTAAAAATAATATTGAATTGTGTTTTATTAGGTGTGTGTTGTGGATATTATAGTGTTAAAGCATGTGTCCTCAGTGAATGTTTCTTATTTTTTTATTAAGATTTTTTAATTGATCATTAATTATGTTAATTATGGGAAAGTTAGAGTGTTTAGTTATTGATGTTGTGTTATAGGGTAGGAAATAAAAGAAATACATTTATGTTTTAATTAATAATTTTGTTTGTCAATATTTGCTTCAGTGAAATCAGTTTCATTTATAAATGTATTTATTATTTTATATATTTTTTGTAGGTTTGTGTTATATGTAATTAATATTATATGTGTTCGTTCGATATGTTTAATATATTAAATTTTATATTTAAAAAAATGGTTTATTTACTTTTATGATTTTTAAAAATTTGTAATAATTGTTGTTTTCAATTGTTTAAGTGTTATTAGTCATTTTTACCACTCTGCTATCCAACACTTTCCCTACTGTTGCATTCAATGGAGTGGAAATAGTAATTTTTACCCCTCCGCTATCCAGCACTTTCCCTGCTGTTGCACTCAGCGGAGTGGGAATAGTAAATTTTGCCTCTCCGCTATCCAACACTTCCCTACTGTTGCACTCACTGGAGTGGGAATAGTAATTGTTGCTTCTGCTAACCAACACTTTCCCTACTGTTGCACTCACTGGAGTGGGAATTGTACATTTAATTACTCCTCTATCCAACACTTACCCTACTTTTGCACTCACAGAATTTGGAATAGTAAACCTAATTCCTCCGCTATCCAACACTTTCCCTACTTTTGCACTCACTGGAGTAGGGATAGTAATTTTGATCCCTCCGCTATTGAACACTTTCCCTATTGTTGCACTCACTGGAGTAGGAATAGTAAATGTTCCCCTCTGCTATGCAACACTTTCCCTACTGTTGCTATCACTGGAGTGGGATTAGTAATTTGTAGCTCTCCGCTATCCAACACTTTCCCTACTGTTGCACTCCCTGGAGTTGGAATAGTAAATTTAATTATTCTGCTATCTAACACTTTCCCTACTGTTGCACTTATTGTATTGAGAAATGTAAGTAAATTTTTTTTTAATAGTTTAATGTTTTAATTTATTATAGAATGTTTTTTTTAATTATTGATATATATATATATATGTTTATATAATTTTAAAGTTTGAAAATTGAATAATGATAATAGGTAATACATTATTTTTAAGTAAATATAGGTATATGAATACATTTTTATGTTTTGTGTGTTCATATTTTTTTTAATTACGTTTATTTGTTATATTTAGTTAAAATGTATATTAAATTTAATTTATTTTGTTAAAAAGTAAAATTAATATTTAATATGTTTATTATGTATTATTTTAATTTATACATATTGTTAAATCAATATTTTTTACCTCTATGTTTTTTACCTCAATATTTTTGTACTTAACTGTTAAGGTATTGGAGTCGATATTTTTGCAGTCAAAATTTTTGCAGTCGATATTTAGAACATCGATGTTTGTTACTTCGATATTCCATCAGTGAACCCAACAAAACCAACAACGCCACCACCTCCCCCTCACTCAGAAAAGGAAGATTCTCCTGCAAATATAACACTGTAAACTTAACATGAGGAATAAGCGTGTTTATCCTCTTTAATTTCAACACTGGCCTGAAATCTCCTGATGCCTTCTGATCATGAAGAAGACAGAATAAATGCCTTAATCTTTGTGATTCGAAGGAACCATTCTTATCACCCCTTTTGAAAGTAGGTCTTGAATACTAGTCTTCAGGGCAAACCCCTTCACCAGACTGGATGGTAGGGGGTGTGCATAAAAAACTCTGGGGGTGGATAATTGAAAACTACAGAGTAGCCCTCCTCGATGATCTTCAACACCCATTGGTCGGAGATTGACCCTTTCCTTGTTTCCAGAAACCCTGGCAATCTTCCTCCCATTGAAATCTGCATGTTCGGGCTGTACAGATAGTCAGGACTTTGTCTGTTAGCGTGCCCCCACGATTCGACAGCTGAGACCGGGATTTATCCATGAATCAGACACCCCAGCTGCATCCCATTAGACGAAGGGGCTGATTACCTCTAGAAGCCATTGATTGACCAAAAACCCTTTTGCAACCAACGAACCTACGCCTTGATGACCTAGCCGGGGTAACAGCTTACTCTCCTCAATCGATTTCTTCACCATTTCCTTCAATTGTGTGTCGAACAGTTTCACTCCTGAAAACAGGATCCTCATCAGCAAAGCCTTCTGCTCTGCATCCACCTTCCAATTTCTCACCCAGACGTGTCTTCAGGCCTGAATGGCAGCGTCTGCAGATGCCACATGTGCCCCAAGTTATTAAACAAAATGTCCGACAACATCTTGGTCTGCTGTTCCATCATTGCAAAGGTTGGCATAATATCCGCCCCTTGCTCCATCAGCTCTGTCAGACACGGATAGTCCTTCAACATTGACTGAATAGTGAACAACAGATATGCAGAAGTTCTAATGGGGAAATTGGTTGCAGCATTAAACCTCTTAACCGCTGTCTCCACAGGTTTGACAGGGAGGCATCCTCAGAAATAATAGTCCCTTGGGACGACAGCCCTGCCATTAATGAATCTACCTTCACTGTCAATGTCCAGCCATTCAGTTTTCCATCATTTTCCTAATTAAGACGTGCATTGGTAGGGTCTCAGGTTCCCACCGCTGGTATTGTGTGAAGATATCCTCAGATTCTTCCAACGCTTGAGGCAATGTAAAGACAGATTGTCCTTGATATGCTGCAGGACCTCCCTTATTTCCTGCCCCTGCACATATCTGCCTCTGTGATCATCCTCCCTATCCGTATCTGTACTAGTAGAATGTTCAATGCTCTGTTTCTTAGGAGAGGAAGGCCCCTCTCACTCTTTATTGGCTGCAGCCACTGCAGCCTAAATCATCAGCTGTATCGCATGCAAGGAAGGAGTCTCAGCCTGATGCTGACCCTCACTGCTAGGTCCTGCTTCATCCTGTTCATTGCCTGAAGCCTCCGTAAGGCACACTGCAAAATCTCAGACAAAATCTGCTACTGTTTGTCAGCTTAAATAGTCACCAAGCATGAGGTCGCCGGGAATTACAACGGCTTCCTCGTTGCTTAGCATCATAAAACTATGTCGACGGCACACACGTTGCTTCATGCATGTCGTACCTCCGCCTTAAGCCTTGTGCTCGGTTCTACATTCCCCTGCTAACACACTGGCTAGCAACGCAAGGATGCATGCTTGCAGTGCACCCCTCGCCGAAACACTGCTGTGCTGTTGATCAGACAGCAGCACTGATATCCAGCTGCTCCATTCGTTTATAGACTGAAAAGGTTACCCGAAATCCTGAGGAGACAACAAATACAAATCTGCTCCTTTGCGGGCTGTTCTGAACACATGGTCAGGCCCCGACTGGCCGTTGTGGGCACCGGGCATTCCCCTGGTGCGCCGCAAGGGTGGGGGCCGGTTTTGGGGCCTGGGGGCCGTTTTTGTTACAGGGCTGTTTTTGCAGCATAGCTGCAAAATCGCCCCTGCAACAAAATCGGCCGAAAACCGACCCCTGCATAGAGCTTGGTCGCACCCCCAGGGGGCCGGCCGAGCACTTTGCCAGGGCCGGTTTTGGATCTCAGTCCGGCCCTGCACATGGCGCTGCCGCCTACCCCAACAATGCATCCACCTCCAGACAGCGGGACCCACACATGCTGCGGGCTGCTTTCAGACACAGGTGAAATCTTCTGATGCTCCACACCTCCACGCCACACAGACATTGAGCTCGCAGACCCTCACGCCACCGGTAAGAGCCCACTATTGCAGGGCTCCAAGTCATTGTTTTAACAATACACAATAACTAATCTTGGCATAAAAAAACTAAATAACAGCATAGTAAATGAGTCCGCCATGCTGAAATTCATACTGGGTATTTGGCAATGGTGGCTGGTACTTAATGGGGGAGGCGGGGCGGGAGGGAATGAAAATAAATTACTTACCTGCAGGCTGGCCGCCGCTTCCTGGCCTTCTTCATCTCTTCGGGCGACTCCAGACTCCGGGAACAGGAAGCACACAGGCTCCCAGACTCCCCTAGCCAATTATGGTGCTGCATGACAGCAGTGTTGTGATTGGTCTGAGCACGGTGGTTCAGAGCTCAGGCAGGGACTGGAAGCCTGTGCATGTTCTCCAACCAGGCTGTGCATTACAGCCCGGTGGAGAACATGTTAAGTGCACATGACTGTTTGTCCGGCCCAAGACGGCCGGCCAAACCGTCATGCGCACTTAAGAGAGTGCTCGCCACTCCTCCCCCTGGTCCTGTGACAACCTAGACCTGCCCCTAACCAGGTGAGACACAATGGAAAAATATAATGAGAATAACATTGTGTTATTATCCTTTCATTTTTCCTTTTAGAACTGCTCATAGAGCAGTGGGGCGACAATCCTACGCTTTAGCAGAGCCACTGGTATCAACGTGACCCCACCCCTCTTACTTGCTACTTGCTTGAAGATTCTGCAAAACAGAACTAACATGCATTTACAATGCAATGGTCTCGGCATTGTTAAAGTTAGAGCTATTGGCATTGCTCATGACATTATGTTTATTTATGTTTTTGTTTTTAAAACATATAAATAAGTGGCATTGTCATTTACAATGCCAATAGCTTAATCGCTCGCAAATGCGAGACCTATTGCATTTGCACCCACACACAGAGCCACACACACAAAGCCATCCACACACACATACAGAGCCACCCACACAGAGCCACCCACACAGAGTCATTCACATAGAGCCACCCACACACACAGAACCACCCACATAGAGCCACCTACACACACACAGAGCCACCCTCACACAGACAGAGCCACCCACACATAGAGCCACCTACAAAAAAGCTACCCACACAGAGCCACACACACAGACAGAGCCACACACACACAGAGCCACACACACAAAGCCACCCACACACACATACAGAGCCACCCACACAGCCACCCACACAGAGCCACCTACACACACACAGAGCCACCCTCACACAGACAGAGCCACCCACACATAGAGCCTCCTACAAAAAAGCTACCCACACAGAGCCACACACACAGACAGAGCCACACACACAGACAGACAGATCCACACACACAGACAGACAGAGCCACACACACAGACAGACAGAGCCACACACACAGACAGAGCCACACACACACAGACAGACAGAGCCACACACACACACACAGAGCCACACACACACACACACACACCACACAGAGCACACACACACACATAGAGCACACACACACAGAGCACACACACACACACACAGAGCCCAACACACACAGCCCATCACACACACACACAGCCCAACACACACACACAGAGCCCAGCACACACGCACACAGAGTCCAACACACACACACAGAGCCCAACACACACACACACACAGCCCAACACACACACTCACAGAGCCCAACACACACACACACACAGAGCCACACACACACAGAAAGACAAACACACAGGGAACAGAGGGCAGAAAAACAATCACAACGAGGGAATAGAGGGCCGAAAAACAATCACAATGAGGGAACTGAGGGCACAATCACAACGAGGGAACAGAGGGCAGAAAAACAATCACAACGAGGGAACATAGGGCAGAAAAACAATCACAACGAGGGAACAGAGGGCACAATCACAACGAGGGAACAGAGGGCAGAATTACAATGAGGGAACAGAGGGCAGAAAAACAATCACAACGAGGGAACAGAGGGCAGAAAAATAATCACAACGAGGGAACAGAGGGCACAATCACAACGAGGGAACAGAGGGCACAATCACAACGGCGGGAAACAGAGGGCACAATCACAACGAGGGAACAGAGGGCAGAAAAACAATCACAACAAGGGAACAGAGGGCACAATCACAACGAGGGAACAGAGGGCACAATCACAACGAGGGAACAGAGGGCACACTCACAGCGAGGGAACAGAGGGCAGAATTGCAACGAGGGAACAGAGGGCAGAAAAACAATCACAACGAGGGAACAGAGGGCAGAAAAACAATCACAACGAGGGAACAGAGGGCAGAATCAAAACGAGGGAACAGAGGGCAGAATCACAATGAGTGAACAGAGGGAAGAATCACAATCAAAACGAGGGAACAAAGGGCAGAAAAACAATCACAACGAGGGAACAGAGGGCAGAATCACAGCGAGGGAACAGAGGGCAGAAAAACAATCAACGAGGGAACAGAGGGCAGAATCACAATGAGGGAACAGAGGGCAGAATCACAACGAGGGAACAGAGGGCAGAAAAACAATCAACGAGGGAACAGAAGGCAGGAAAACAATCACAATGAGGGAACAGAGGGTAGAATCACAACGAGGGAACAGAGCGTAGAATCACAATCACAACGAGAGAACAGAGGGCAGAAAAAGGGAACAGAGGGCACAACGAGGGAACAGAGGGCAGAAAAACAATCACAACAAGGGAACAGAGGGCAGAAAAACAATCACAACGAGGGAACAGAGGGCAGAATCACAACGAGGGAACAGAGGGCAGAATCACAATCACAACGAGGGAACAGCAATCACAAGGAGGGGACAGAGGGCAGAATCACAATCACAACAAGGGAACAAAGGGCAGAATCACAATCACAACGAGGGAACAGCAATCACAACGAGGGAACAGAGGGCAGAAAAACAACGAGGGAACAGAGGACAGAAAAACAATCACAACAAGGGAACAGAGGGCACAATCACAACGAGGGAACAGAGGGCACAATCACAACGAGGCAACAGAGGGCAGAATCACAACAAGGGAACAGAGGGCAGAATCACATGAGGGAACAGAGGGCCACACACACAGAGTCACACACACAGAGCCACACACACACAGCACCACAGAGACAGAACATAACTCACTGTTGGAGCATTCTTGCCGGTGGGACAGAGGTTTAATAACATCCTGAGGTCCGGTTATACACAAATACATTTTGGAAATACAAACAGCCGCAGTGCTGGGGCTAAAGTGTCGCTGCTCAGCCTCGGTCTAAGGGGAACGTAGCCCTTTTTCCAAAAATGGTGGGCGCGTGGGTCCGTCAACCTCTCGACTAGCGTGCCCTGTTTGCTATGCTCAAGTGACCTTAAAATAAAATGTGATATCGCCACATAACAGAGATTAGGTGAAACGGAGATCTCACGAATTAAGGCTCTTCCTTGAGCCCCTCATCTGCCAGAAACACGGCAGCCTTAATTATAACCACATATACCAAGTTATCACAAGCGGGACGTTTCCGGTTAGATTGCCTCTCAGTTCCTATCCAGACCCACAACTACCTCGACCAAACCGCACCAGGAAAACACGCCCAACAATAAAAAAAGGACCAACTCCAAATACGAACCCCCAGCTTGACCGAGAAGGCCAGAGGATCCCTTTCACAACAGCAAGAGGCCGAAGGCTACTTACCGGATTATACAAATAATTACTGGAGAAGCTTCTACCGGGACACTGGCTCGAGAAGGCGCCCCGGGTACTTCTTTACTTGCGCCCTGAACTCAGCGGCTGAAGCAGGGGAGCCTCTCCGGCGGGCAGTCCCGGCGTCGTGCCCTCTTCACCTGACTGCGGTAGTGGTACATTCTGACCCCTCCGCAGTGATGTACGTCAGGGGCCCTCACCCCAGGTCTGCGTCGCTGCCTTCCAAGGAGCTAAGCCCGCCAGGTTAAGTCGGACACCTCGCGTTACCTTGGACCCCCGGGCTGCAGCTGGCTCTACTGTGCGTCTAACTCTGGTTCGATGGCAAGTGGCTGTAGGGGCATCTTTGTCGTTGTGTGAGTGTACGATTGTCTTCCAACTGCTTTGCTGACAGACTGCTTAAAGTGCGTGTGTGTTACCTTATGTTACCCAAGACCCCCACCTAGCTGCACCTGAGTGCGTAACTCTGTCTGGACGGGTCATGGACGTGTGCGTGTGTGTGTTTGTTTGCTGCACGTGGGTCGGCGTGCCACCTCGCTTCACCTGGGACCCCTTGGGTAACTTCTGTCGCTACTGTCGGCGCAGTAGCGGCAGGACAAGGGGTGCGTGCCTGTCCAGGAAGGTGTGCCGTGTTCTTCAGGTGGATCTCAGAACCGTGCCCCTTTAGAACGAACCCCACTGTTTGGAAAGTGCTGGTAATAATATAGGGGGCGAGGGTTGTACCCGTATGTGTAAAAGAAAGCCCTCTTGGTCAACCGCCTGAAAAGGTTCATTGACAACGTGAAACTCTGCGGGTTGGGGCGCCCCCTCATTCTGTTACCGCCCCCACCCCCCTTAAAATCTCTTCCTATGAGTCCACTCGCCTGCCGAAACTCTTATAAAGTACCTCTTCCAGTTGCTCCCAAAGTCGGTCGCCTCACCGAACACTCCACCGGGATTGCCCCCCCCCCCCCCACTGCCCTCGGGAATTTTTTAGGGGTGGCTTATTTTCCGCCACCCTTCCCTGCCGTGGCACCAACTAAACTATGGAATTCATACTTGTTAAAGTTTCGTATCTGCTAACTCAAGCTGTGTGGGGACGACTGTGGTTAGTATGGGGCCAGTTTTCATGGTTACATTGCTTTACTCCAAACCCCCATCGTTTGTTTACTTATTTTGGTGAAAAGCACAAGATATAACGGCGCCGAACACACGGTTGTACTTGGAAGGCTCGGGGTTTCAAGCACCGCTGCCTCAAGGCAACGTGTGACCGAGTGTTCGCGGACCAGCAAGACATTTTCCAAAATATTCTATTCTTGCAAATAAATTAACGTGCACTGCTTGTTTTATTCCCTGTTTTTAACACGACTAGGAAAATTAATCTCTCCCTCTACGCAATTATAAAGGACCTAAATAAAGGGGCGCCCCTTATGTTTATGTTTTAAAACTTTGCATTGTTGCAAGAACTGATGACGGGTAGGTTGCTCTCCAGTCTGGAAGCACACAGAAGAGGCTTCGGTTCACACTTAGGGGTTTGGATGAAAAAAATGTCGATGAAAGCCAGAGTCCACATCCGAGCACAGCCTACTAACGGTCACCGTGTAAACATCGCAATCAAAACGTGCACCATAGCACCTCTGCGAATAATAAAACTGACATTTTATTTAAGTAAAAGAAAACGGAGAAACTTGAAGCAAAAGTTTCCTAAAGCTTCTTCTCAACCCCCTCCCCCCTCGCCCCCATGCTCGGGAAACAAAATGCCAAGTTTGCCAACCTTTCAGCGCTAAAAGTCCCTATGAAAAGCCCTAATGCCCTGCGAGAGGCGGAGAGGGACGCAGGAGGATGCTGCAAGCCGCCAGGAGGGCAGTCGAACACCACCATCTTTCTCCGAGGCGATGCGGAAATGCCTCGGAGGAACGCAGCGTCATTTTGGGATTCGGGGGCATGTTTTTCTTTCTCTCCTCTTCCCATTGGCTGGAAGGTAAAATTCCAGCCAATGGGAAGAGGAGAGAAAGAAAAGAGAAAGAAAGTAAAAAACACCCCCCCGAATCCCAAAAAGACGGGGCTTAAACGGAGTGACGCCCCTTTCCTCCAATGGCTGGCCTCCGTTTAGGAATCCAGCCAATGGAGAAGAGGGGCGGGTTCAAGCCCCCATACTAAGAAACATAAAATCTCGCCAGCGAGACTGCGCAAGCGCAGCCTTCGCTAGGCCGAGACCTAAAAACACAGGAAGTGTGTTGGGCCGATCCTCGTTATATGTATAAGATCAGGGGGTAAAGGAGGTCAGCCATATTAGGGAGGGATGGAGAAGGCTGGCGCGCCAATTTTCCTCAAGGGTTCTGTGGGAGGACCTGAAACTCAGTATGTAAGTATTGTGGTGAGGAAGACCGACAAGGA
This sequence comes from Lissotriton helveticus, assembly GCF_964261635.1. Classification (NCBI taxonomy): domain Eukaryota; kingdom Metazoa; phylum Chordata; class Amphibia; order Caudata; family Salamandridae; genus Lissotriton; species Lissotriton helveticus. Next base: position 492,683,166 of record NC_136071.1, read on the forward strand.
GGTAGTGGGATAATACCTACCAGAAGTTCTGCAATCTTGCAGTTTCATAGAGCTGCAAATAACAAGTGTTACTGTTACTAAACCCACCTGTGGGCATATTTAATGATAGATCACAGAACACAGTGCAGCAGGCAAGTTGCTGCGCTGTGTTACATGGATGGGTGAGAGTTGAACAGTGCCATATTTATCAAGATGTGGCACTGCCCAGCTCCCTTTGTGTGCTAGCGTACTTATGGCTGACTAGCGCTAATGCAGACACTCTTGCTCTATGGTGCAGTGGGGCCTGCTTTACGGGCATGATTGTTTTTGTCGAAGGGGGGTAGGGAGCACACTGTCTCCCATCCCAACACAGTTTGCCCCTTTGGATAGTGCTAAATATAGCACACAATTAGCTCTGGGTGGTACTGAGACCTGTGAAGACTTTGGCAGCATTTGCAGCAACCAGAGATGAACTCGTATTTTGTTCTCTACTGATGAAGGATGGAATCCAGATACATATGTGTAGAGATGTACAGCACTATCTGCACCACCTTTGGTGAAAAACTACAGTCAATATTGAAGTAAGCTCTAATTCTGTACTGCATGTACCACAATGCAAAGGGGCAAACTGTGCTGGGATGGGAGGCAGTGTGCTCCCAATCCCCCTACTGTTTAAAAGGCTCCCTTAAGCTAGCAAGCTGATGAGCTTTGGAGAATCACCTATGTGCTTTTGAGTGATACTGAGACCTGTGAAGACTTTGGCAGAATTTCCAGCGACCCCAGATGAAATAACTTTTTGTTCTCTACTAATGAAGGATACAATCCAGAAACACTTGTCTAGAGATGTACTATGTGCACCAACTTTGGTGAAAAACAACAGTTAATTTATGAGTAAGTGCTAATTGTGTACTGCATTTACCAAAATGCAAAGGGGCAAACTCTGCCGGGAGGTGAGGCAGTGTGAACCCCAGCCCTATTTTTTTGTGGAGAAAAGTATCCCTTCCTGCAAAAAAAAATCCTAAATACATTGGTGGATGTACGGGAACACCCATGCTATATTCATGTTGCACCTCCATGACACAAAGTAACACAAGGCAGCACTGTGCCCTGCATTACTTGTATTTACAAAGCCACGCAAGTCGAGTTTGTCGTAATTAGTAAATACCAAAATGGATTTTGCTTTAGCGCTGCGCCACAAAGTGATGTAACGCTGAACGTAAAATTGTAGTAAATCTGGGGATTAGAACCCCGTGGTAAGAGGAAAAGGTGCCACCAGTGTCATAGATTTAAAGATATACTGCAACTTAACCTTTTATCACAGAAATGTTTTGGTTTTTTTGCAAACCAAAGGCTGTTGTAAACCAAAGGGCATATGAATTAATCTTTCATGCAGCACAGGGCAGCAAGCAAAGATGCTGCACTGCAAGTTGTGAGAGGGAAAGAGCAAAAATGCTCCAAATTTACAAAGATATGGAGCATTTCTTGTCTTTCCTTGCACTGGCAGATGGTGTGCAGCCTAGCGCCAGTGCAGGCTTCTTTGCACTGTAATGCAAGAGTGCCTGCATAACGGATAGGATTGCTGTTGTGCAGGAAGGGATACCTTCGTGCACATAAACAGCCCTAAGATGCATTTTCCCCTTTCTATGCATGAGAGAATGACAAGTAGAAATGAAAATATATCTCCTTGTTATTCCTCACTTGGAAAGGCATAGTATTTTGAAGCATTCCTAAGTTTAGTAGCTTTAGTAAATCTGGTAATGCGCCAAACTACATGGGTGGATGCATAGGAACGCCTATGCTCCACCCATGGAATGCTTCCCAGACACAGTGTAACATAACGCAGCGTAAGAGGCTGTGTTGCATTACTTTTTCTTCACAAGGCCACACAAGATGACACAATGCGTGGCTTAGCAAATCCTGGTTATGGACTTGTGTTCCCTTAATGGTAGCCGATCGACCTTGAAAGGATGAAAGGCTGAGTCAACTTTTTCGAGATTTATACTTGACCCAATTTATCTCTTCAGCTAGAGCATTGCCCTTCACTGCAGCTTTACCAAAAACAACTCCAGAGTAAAATCTGTGGAGAGGGAGAATGCAGGAGATGGATGGTTAAAATACTGATGTGTATAAGGGGTGGTTAGGAAGAACCAGGGGAACTGGGGTAGGAATTACTGATCACCTGATAATTCCTCACTTCTCAGGAGTCCCTCTAAGTTCCTAAAGGAATAATCGGTAGCTCCGCCCCCTTGCTGTACAGGTCCCTGCATTTAGTATGTCCAGGGAGGGAGGAGTGCAGAATTATCAGTACACCTTCAGGGCATTTTCAACGAAGCACACGTTGTTCTGAATTCAGGGGCGAATAGCAGAACTAAAATGAACAATAATGGATAGTATGTATTCCCCTTGAATTTGGATATTACGAGTCAAAGTCTTTGGAATGAGGATAAACAGTGAACCCAGAAAAAAATGGGCATTTTACCACATGTGGGCTCCTAATTCAGGACACTTTGCCAAAGACGTTTACAAGTTGCTCTGAGCACTGCCATGTGATGGTCAGGGAATGCCTATTCAACCCAGGAGTATTCTTTCACTCTTTCACTGTGACATCAAATAGATTTTTACTTGGAGTAAGAGAGGTGTATATTTGCATCATTCTTGCCCTCTTGAAAGATTGCCATTTGGGGTTTTCCTCTGCTGATGAACCACCAGTGAACTCTCATGGCTGTGTCAGTCTTGTTCTCAGAGGTTATGCTATTATGTTAGATCTCAACTGTAACATCTGATTGGAACACTAAACTCTGTTTACAGTTCCAGACATTAAAATCAAAAACATTGCATTAAAGTTATTCTGCTGATTTGTTGTAGTACATAGAAAGCACCTTATTTAGAGTTGGCAGAAGGGTAGTCCATCACAAATGTGTGGAGAATATTCTCTATTAAACTACTAGTTTGCAGTTCTATTTAGAGTTGGGCGAACCACCATGATTCCATCTGCTGAGGTTCTGCTCTCTTTACTTATGGAAACCTTAGATTGGTGGTCAGTTCAAGTATCTTAGATTATCCGCCATGTTGATGCTAGACTCTCTGGGGCATTCTTTATTCTTTTCAGGTTTCCAACAGCAAAACACAGAAATGATCCCCAAACACAAGGAGTAAACTGTCAGCTTGTCAGAAACATTTGTGTGTGTGCGTTTCTTTTTACAAAAACAAAATCCTGTTTTGGGAGTTTATGTTTCTCACACAAAATAGATGTTGGCAGGTGCATTGGGTCTTGTTGCCCCCACAACAAAGCTACAGTGCTTTTAGTGAAGCCACAAAGAGGGTGGCTCCTCTGAAAGTGCAGAGCTCTCTGTTGGGCAGGTGGAGAGCTCTAGATTCAGTGGGCTCTAGATCGAGGGGGTTGGAACTCGCGGAGTTTCACTTCATGGAATTCCACTAAGTTACATATAAACTCTGCGAAATTCCACGGCGTTCAGCGAGAGGGCATAATTCGGCACATTGCGCTGAATTTAAGCACCAGCAGTTTGTTCTGTGCTCTGTTAAATCAGTGAGAATGGCACCGCGTGGCTGACCAGAGGGTGCTGCTTCTTTCTGCCACTCAGATAGATTTTCTACTCGAGTAGCAGCTTTTTTAATGTGAACAGGTACAACTGTAAAGTCGAGGGCTCTAGGCCCACATTGTTTGAAAATAAGCGATATGGAAACTTAGGTATAGTACTTGGAACTGGCTATGAGCACATGCACTCAGGCTCCTTTATTGGCAAGGTCTACAGGCCAGTGACGCCTGTGTTGGATGGGTGTGGAGTGGTTGTAAGGGCCAGCCCTCGTGAGAGGGGCCGGTTAACGTACTAGACTGTGTCCAGTAGGACACAACATTCCTCCCAAATTTTATAAAACCAAAAAAAGTCCATCCTGTGGCCAGGAATGAAAAGCAACTAAAACAACACTAAGGGGGTCATTAGGATGGCGGGCGGACTTAGTCCGCCCGCCAACCTATTGGTTATTGGGACCGCTCCCGCCATAAGGACGGGGGTCCTGTGGGGGTATTAGGATGCGCCCGCCACAGTGTAGGGCAGATCCTGCATTTTTAACATTGTGGCGGACGGTGCTCTCACACCGCCCGCCACAGTGCTGAAAATGCATGTATGCATTTGCATAAACAAAGCGGTAGGCAACGGGCGGTGCCTGCCGCTTTGTTTATGCAAATGCAGGGGGATACCACAGGTACCCCCCATGTGCACCCCCCACCTCTCCTTCACTCTGGGGGCCTGCAGGGGGCCCCCAAAGTGAAGACCGCATGCCTTTCCGTGGCAGCATCGCCGCCACTGAAAGGCATTTAAACAAGCCCATGCTAATATGGCTGGCGGTGTCTATTAGACACCGCCACCATATTAGACCTTTTCCGCCTTGCGACCGGGGGAGGAAAAGCGGCGGATGGTCTTTCCGTCCACCGCGGTCCCCCCGCCATACTAATATGGCGGGGGGTCATTTAGGTGAGGATGGCGGGCGGATTGCCCCCGCCAGGCCGGCGGTGGCTACCGCCAGCCTGGCGGGGGCAATCCGCCCACCATCCTAATGGGCCCCTTAGTCTCACAGTCTTAAGAGGCAGTCACTGCAGTCCACTGCTCTCTTTCAGTAGGAATTCACGCTGTCTCGTTTATTTTCTAGCTGCAGTACGTGCCACCCTTGGTCATATGTTGAAAGCAATGTACCCAGCTCAGATTATCCTGTGATCATATCAGGCTTTCCAGTATTTGTTTTCTCATGCTCTTAGGTTATTACTTGTAATTTGACAGTGTATTCATAGATGTGTTTAATTGCTATTTTTTGTTCTGGTACTTCAATAACATTTTGGTTGTTGTGCATGATATTTAAATTTGGTGTCATAGCATAAACTACGCCTACCACTTACATTTAGTTTATAGCAGATTTTCTGCTGTGCTTCACCTGATAAGACTTCATGAACCACGATCTTGCAACTTTAATCCAGACAACTCTAGCATCTTTGATTGTTTATAGCTTTCCCAGCTAGATGCTTACTACAAATGTCAGTTTATTGATGTTTGGACTTAATATAATATATGTTTATCTTGAAGGAGCAATTTCCTGTATTTTTCAGCCACAGAATACCTTCACTGTATCTCCTTACTCCCTTACACCAGATGTGGGACTTTTGAGTTACTGGGTAAAGAAACAATATCTTTCCTTTTTGACACAGTTCCAAGTAGTTGTCAGTGTAAGCACAGTAATTCACACTAGCGTGACAGATTTTTTGAAAATGTATACTTTAACTGCTGCCCTGGTGACGGGGGAGGGGTGCACTCCTGACCACACAGTAAGCACCCACTTTTGTAAAATGATCATGCGGTGTCTCCTTGATATACACACACAGCCTGATTTGTAGAGGATGCCCGGTCCTGTGTGTAGAAGAGTAGGGTCTGCTTCCTATGGTCACCCCTACTTTTTGCTGTGATTCTCTGGTTTTCCGACTTTAGTGTGGCTGTGGGCCTGCTAATCTGACCCACAACCCAGCTGTTCTCTCTCTAAATTGATACCATGTACTTTAGGTACATACCAGATTGGTGACTGGGTCACCTTTAAGAGCCCCTGTATGGTGTACCCTAGGTGCCCAGGGCATAGGTGCACCTTAGGCCTACCAGGGGCTGCAGCATGTATTGTGCCACCCCTGGTTTGCCTTCCAAACTGACACCACAGGTCTGTTCACACAGCCTGGGTAAGGTGGTGTAATCACCCCTTGCTTAGATATAGTATACCTATATCTACCTTTTTATATATAGATACATATACACCTATAAGCCACTCCTATGGTAGGCCTCGACAATCCTGGAGGCAGAGTGCTTGGTTTTATGTGAGAGGGTGCCCTAGCATGAGCTGAGCCCCTCTGCAGCTTTCGTAACCATCTCCTTATAGCTGTTCTATGATATAGACATACCATATACTCTTAAGTGCATTATAATCCTCGCGGTTAATGCTAACTTTGGTTTGGCTTTATCAAAACATTTCGTGTAAGGTGTCAAACACTTTGGAATACTACCCACGCCAATCCTGGCGGCGGGGGTAGCATTCCACCCTTCTAGAGGGAGAAGACATGTAGTTACTGCTTTACCCGGTTAAAGTTAAACAGAGCCTCAGCATCACAAAATAGATGCTGCTATCACAGACACGAGTCTGACCTCCTGTTGCTGGACAAAACTCCGTCAGGGGAGGCCTGGACACTAGGTTTCCTGTCCAGGGAGGTGCTGGCACCTCCCCAGACAGGGGTTTTGTGTATTGGGGCAGGGAGGGCTGCATTCAGTGAATGCATCTAGACACTGCCTGGGGCACACAAGGTGCTCCATGCATAGCCCGGTACAAACCAGTTGCTGGGGCACTCCAGCCCTGCTCTGGCGCGAAACTGGACAAAGGGAAAGTGGTGTAACCACCCCCTTCTCAGGTCCACCCATAGGAGGGACCTAGTCAGGTAATCCAACCCCCATCCTTAGTATAAGTATAGGAGCTGTGTCCCTGGGATTTTAGATTAACCTGGACGAATCTTTGAAAGATATCTTGGACCTTCGACATTCCATTCTGACTGGAAGACGGAAGGCATCTCCCATGTGGTCAAGGAGTTGTGGTGGTGAACTTCAGCAAGGCCTACCAGTGCTAGGGGTTCTCCCTTCTCTGCACAGAGTCCTCAGACCAATAGAAAGAAGGTTGCACAGAAGCTGGAATAGAAAAGACAGAGCAGTTCTTAGCCATGTTATCCAATGGGAGGTGGATAACATGGCTAAGAGCATTAGCTCGGTAATGCATGAATATCGCTGACTTTTCAGCGATATTCATGCATTGCAGCTGTTTTTTATCGCATTTGCGATAAACCTTGGTAATACCAAGGTTTATCTGCGATAAAAAGCGCCGCAGCTCAGCTGTAAAATTTTGTCTCTAACCAAGCAATAGCGATAATTATCGCTATTGCTTGGTAATATGCCCCACAGTTTATTAAACCTCATGAGGTGGAACTACATTCACACAACACCCTTCGGCAATGTTTGAAGTAGCACACTGACTGGAAGGAGCTTGGTCCTTTTATACCCACACAGGGGCTCAAATGAAGGCGGTACAAGTACAGAATGCTGGTTGTAGGTACATATTAGGTCATACAGAAAGTGTACAGGCAACAAGTGGGAGGAGCTAACAGTTAGCTAATTCTGGTGGACACATCCTGACAGAGACAAGTTGGGGACAGCTGTAAGCTCAACTGAGCATGTGCGAAGCAGAAGAGGCTAAATATATCTCGTCTCTAGGCAGATTTCAAGAGCAGTTATCAGGAAGGTAGGACAGAACACATGGCAAACAAAATGGCTGCCAGAAATACAAAATGGATTCCACACAATGAACAAGATAGTCTCTAAATACAAGATGTCTTCTGCTAATGCTTAACCTAATCGCTTCTAAATTACAACAGATGACCCTTTCAGCATTAGCTGAAGACATTTGTTTATCTGAGGTAATCTAGATATGCATCCTGTACATTGATGCTCATCATCTCAGCTATTTCTTTATTTAACATTTACTGTGCTTTTATATCTGCAATATTTCTTTTGGCAGGTGTACAAGCAGTGATGCACACGGAGCAAAGCATAGGACCACATTGTATACAAGTACAGCATGTAAATAGTATCACCAGTAGTATACATAGAATAGTTAGTAGCTTCCATCCCCAAGTAGCAAAGAGTGTCCATATCCAGTTTGAAAATGTCCATGTACCAGTCTCTGTGTGAATTTCTGCAGCAATCTTATGCAGTTTTGAGATTGCATCATATACTGAAGGTGAGTGATCCGGTATAAATACGCAGCAACTGCTACCGATGATGCGACATGCACCACCTCGATCAGCTAAAATCACATCAAGCACCATCCTATTTTGGAGTGCTACAATCCTTGCAATTTGTAGTTCCTCTGTAATGTTCCCAAGTGCCATAGCTGTTTGATTGGTGACAGCTTCCACAACACGAGTCAATCGCCTGATCTTTCTACTATTCAATGCAGCACCCACAAAAAAGAACAAACCCAAATTGAAATCGACATATTGTTGCAAAGTGGTGTCTGTCTGGTCAACTTCTTCTGTACTTATTGTTCATTTATATCTATTCTTGGAAATGTCATTATACAACTTTAAATCCAGGTGATATGATGAAAGGGCCAAGAACACAGGTGGTAACAGAAATGATATGTAACATACCCCGGACCACCCAACAGGCAATTGATAGTATCCTTTATTACCACATACAAAATATGAATTGTGTGAAGACGTAAAACTACTGTTGTTAGTTCCTTCAATAATCAATGTCAAAATACATTCACTCCGTCCTACGGGAATTCTCCCAACACTACTTATACACAGTTCTGCTTTAGTTCTGGTCACAGAAATTACAAAAGGTCCATTGTCTTTGATAGTGCTCATATTCGTGAAGGCATATGGTGTTGAAATATTGTCCGGTCGGTGTTCTTCCCATTCCCATTTAGTCCCTTTGGCTTGAGGATAACCATCTTCATCTTGATAGCATACTTGATTCAGACGAAAGATAATTTCTCCTACTGAAGGCTTTCCGAAAGCAAACAAAAGAGCATACCAAGCTTGACATGAACCTTTGTGGGAAAACGGTAGAGGAATAAAAGGTGTTCCTCCTTTCTTTTGGTGTGCAGGTATCATTCCACACACCCAACAGTTGGTAGCGTCCGTGGCATTGTGTGTATGATGCAACATCTGGATAAATGTGTTATTTAAGTAAGATTGTCGATGTTTCTGCTCATGGTAGGGAAGTGTAAAATAGTTATGTTCCACTGAAGCTGGAGTAGTGGCAACTAGAAGCTGTCAAGCAGGAGCCACTTTCTCAACAAACCAGGTGATTATCGCCATAACCACCAGAGCAACAACAAACCCTACAGCACAAATGATTCTTTTGTTATTCATTTCAGCAACAACGATAATTGATCTTCCTAAAAACTCATTGAAAACAATCGTTGGAGCTCTTATCCCTTGGGCAGCCGCTGATTTCTTCACCACGGGCCAAGACAGGTGTCACTACACTAACGCAGGGCTGATCCCCCCCCTTGCCACATCGGCTCTCCGTTTCACTAACCCAGGGCGGTAGCTCGACCAGTCTTTTTCAACACTGCAGATTCTTTCCTTGGTCTCAAGTGGTATCGCGATGCTCCAGGAATCGTGTGGTCCGGGAAGACTTCCGCAGATTTGTCATGTGAGATAGCTTGACCTTTCTCTGTCTCCAGAATCTCTCGATGGTCGGTCAGCACAGCAGGTTCCACCAAGGCAGACGACACACGCTTACAGTGTGTGCTGTGGACCCAGTTCTTCTTGTTTGTCACTCGAACTGCTGTCCTTGTAGTCATGAGCACCTGCTCCGGACCTCGCCACCTCGGTTCCAAGCTGTTCGATCTGTCGAAGACCTTGACCATCACATAGTCACCAGGACGGAGTTCGTGGGCCTCACCGGTAGATCTGTCAGGAAACGCTTCTCGAACCTGTTGATGAATAGAGACCAAACTGTCGGTTAACTGTGCTAAATAATCATTCATCAGAACACAAGGAACATCATGTATGGGGCGTGGCTTAGGAACTCCCCAAATATTCATCGGTCTCCCAAAGACCACTTCGTACGGGGTGAGACCAGATCGTGAGTGCGGCACCGAACTTATGGACAACAATTCCAAGGGTAATGCATCTGGCCACTTTAAAGACGTGGAAGCCAGTATTTTCGCCAACTTCAATTTTAAAGTAGCATTGTATCTTTCCACTAATCCTGCTGATTGCGGGTGGAAGACTGTATGGAACTTCTGTTTGATCCCTAATCCTTTCAGGACATACTCAACAACTTGCCCAATAAAATGAGGTCCGTTGTCACTCCACAAAAGCTTACAAACACCATATCTAGGGAAAAACTCCTTTAGAAGCACCTTTGCTGTGGTGAGAGCAGTATTATCCTGTGTAGGGTATGCCTCAATCCATTTACTGAAGGCACATACCACCACTAGGACATATTTTAGATGATTGCAGCGTTCAAGTTGGATGTAATCCATCTGCAAGACTTCAAAAGGTGCGGTTGGTGTAGCAAACCCTCATGTAGGAGTCCATGTCCCTTTTCCAGGATTATACTGCCAACAGATCAAACAGGACTGTACCACTCTTTTAGCTGTGCTGGCAATTTTAGGATGCTCCCAAACTTGTGTAAGCAATTTAGTTATTGCTAGAGCTCCAACATGTGCCAGCGCTTGTGCCATTTGAACCATAGGTTGTAAATAGGCTGCAGGCAATTTCCACTTATTCATTTCTTTGTTATGCCAACAACCCTCATCGTCTAACATTCCTTCTTTAGACCATTGCTCAAGCTCTTCCACAGAGGCAGATCTCTGTATATCCAATACTTCCTCTCTAGCGTCATGCCAACGCTCAGCTTGAGACTTCCCTACGTACATGGAAGTAGTGTTTCGCTGCATCGCAGTTTCACGAGCTACGCGATCTGCAAAGGCATTGCCTCGTCCTATTTTGTCAATGATTTTCTTGTGTGCGCTACACTTCATAATTGCAACTTTCTTTGGGTAGGTAAGTGCAGTCAAGAGATTATGTACTAAACCCAGAGTAGGCCAAAATCATGAACCACTACAAAAGCATAGCGGCTATCCGTGTAAATGTTCACACACAAGTCAGTGCTAAGTTCACACGCTCGTGTCAAAGCTATTAGTTCAGCTGCTTGAGCCGACTTCTGAGGTATGTGAGCTGTTTCCACTACTGTCTCAAGCGTGGTGATTGCATAAGCAGCGGAAGTTGTGCCATCTGGTAACTTCAGACAGGACCCATCAACCCACAGTTCCCCATCTACATCTGGAAGGGGCGTATCTTGCAAATGAATGCGACCCTTTGTCTGTTCCTCAGTAAGGAATATACAATCATGAGGTTCCTTTGACTGGGACTGAGTCGCAGGATATGGCAACAAAGTGGCTGGGTTCAGTGTCGCGCACCTCTTCAAGGTAATATGAGGTGCTAACAGTGTCAATTCATATCCTGTCAGGTGAGCACTAGTTAAGTGTTGTGTCTTAGTCTGATTCAAAAGGGCATCTACTGCATAGGGTACTAGCACCAACAGTTTGTGTGACAAAAGTATCCCTTCACTCTGACGTATGGACACAGCTGTTTCTGCAACTGAACGGGAGCATTTAGGCAACGCACCAGCAACAGGATCAAGAACTGCAGAAAAATATGCACAGGGACGCTGCTTATCACCATGTGTCTGTACTAAAACTGACAATGCACATCCATCTTTCTCATGTACATAGAGTGTAAAAGCCTTCGTGTAATCTGGTGTGCCTAACACTGGTGCAGAGCAGAGAGCTTGTCTTAACTGACAAAAAGCGTTTTGGCATTCAGCTGTCCATGGAAGGGGGATTGGAGTGTTTTTAGTCAAAAGCGCTAGCAGGGGTTTAACAATGTGTGAAAAGTCCAATATCCATTGCCTACAAAACGAAGTCAAACCAATGAACGCACGGACATCTTTCTGTGTGGAAGGTTCTGGGGAGTCTAAAATTGCTTAAATGCGATCTGGTGTCAATGCATGGCCCTCCTTAGAGAGAAGGTGACCTAAGTAGGTTACCTTCGGTCTACAATATTGCAATTTCTTTTGTGATACTTTATGATGGTGTGTAGCAAGAAAAGAAAGCAAAGACAAAGTACATTTTTCACACTGCTCAGGCGTATCAGCTGCCAACAAGATGTCATCGACATATTGTATGAGAGCCTCCCCTTCAGGCAAAGTAAAGGAATCAAACTGTCTCTTCAATGCTTGACTGTAAATACTAGGACTCTCAGTATAGCCTTGAGGAACTCTACGAAATCTATACGATGGGTTATTCAAAGTAAAACCGAACAAATATCGACTTTCAGGATGAATAGGGATCGAAAAGAAAGCGTTCTTCAAGTCTATAACAGAGAATGTAGTTGCTGTCGGAGGAACCAAAGTAAGTAGTGTTGTTATGTCAAAAACAAAGGGTACTGCGGTACTACAATCTTGTTGACTTCTTTTAAATCAATGATGAATCTATAAATCCTGGTGTCAGTGTCTTTTTTCAAAATGGGAAGAATCGGACTATTGCAAAGATTGTAAGAAACTTCTTCCACAACCCCCACTTTAATCAAATCATGAACAATGCGTGTAAGTGTTTCTTCTCCTTCTTTAGAAATTTTATACTGAGGCAGTCTTGGCAAAGAAGCACCCTCCTTGACACTAATATGCACTTACGGAATAACCATTTGCCCTACATCGGTGTCTGAAGTAGCCCACAAAGTACTAGGGAGTGAGGCTAGTGCAATGTCTTCTTTAACAATACAAGATCTCTCAATCAGAGGGTAGTTGTCATTCAAAATAACCCGTACTCCTTCCGGAGAACATCGTATAGTAGCCCTGAAATATTTAAGCATATCAAAACCCACAATATTGTCTGGTGTGTTTGGAGAAAGCAAAAACGGACATGGAGCAGTAAACTTATCAACATGGAATGCGAGTGGTTGTGACAATTGGCTAAGGGAAGGTGTTCCATCGAAACCTATCGATGTAATGGTTAAGCCAGACAGGGGAGCCCTTGGAACCAATTGTTTAGACAAGGCGCTACGAGTAGCTCCTGCATCAACCAGAAACTGATCAGTAGAACCCAAAACATGTGCTGTAACATAGGGACCCCTCTGATCTACTGGAACTTCAACTGATTCCTTACCCCATCCTAGGCAATCCTATGCATAAGCAGAATCTTGAAAATCATACGGCACATAGTCAGACATTTGATATTGGTTCCTTCTATCAAAAGCATTAGACCCATCCTGCCCACGTGTATTTGCATCAAACCTAGCGCGATCATTTGTGCTTCCTCTAGGTCCTGAATATCCTGAGCGACTTCTCATTTGTCCCCGACCAAGTGGACACTGCTGAGCACGCAGTACTGGACAATCAGAAAGCCAATGTCCAAATTTCTTGCAGTACGCACACTGATCAACAGACAAATTCGAACGAGTATAAAAAGGAAAAGACGAACCATAAGATCCACGTCCGCCTCTATCATTACCTCTAGAAGGTGGGCCATAAGTTTGAGCTAACATAACCTTTGTTTTCAACTCTTTAGAGTTTTTATCCTCATTATTTTTAGCTTCTAATTCTTCTCGCTCATAATACTGAGCCATAGTTAAGAGAGAAGCCGGAGAAGAGGTAGTCCATGTACTCTCACTGGCCTTTAGGCGACTAGCTATTCCTGGCAAAAGGTTTGCGACATATTTATCGACAAACAGATGCCTACCCATGTCGTCTGTCAAAGACTGGCCACTAAAATCATGGAATACCTCTTCAAATCATGTAAAGAAATCTGAAACCGATTCGTCTGCCTTTTGCTTACACGATGCTAATACAGTCCAATCTATCTTTTTAGGGGGAATAATCGTTTTTAACTTAACTAATATAGCTGCCGAAAGATCTAAAATTAACTGACACGGTTTCTGTGCAGGTTCTCTGTCTTCATCTAACTGCTCAAATTCTTTCCATAATGCTTCAAATGTCGCACGGTTGTCAATTTTACGCACAGCTCTCCACATATCAGGCGGTAAGATTAGTCCAAAAAACAAATCAATACCAGGCAAAGTCATAGTACAAGAACTAATTGCACCCTCAACTTCCTCATAAAAGGCTGCTGGATTCTTTCGCGGATCAGGCAATGCATTTTTAAGGGCCATAACATCTGCTCTATTCCAAGGAGTGTAAACCCAATTATAAATAAAATACCCTTTAGCATCTACAGAAGTCTTAGCATTTGTACCCGTTCCCTTAGGAGGAACATATAAAGGCGCGGCTTCCTGCATGGGCTTCACATTAATTACAACATTCTTATCTGTTTCAAGAGTAGAAGTTCGTGCCATTTGTGCAGCTGCATCTGCTGCCTTTTTCTCCTCTCGCAAACGGGCTGCGTCAATACGCACTTTAACCAAGTCTGATCGTGTCAGGCACCTGGGAAAAGACAAAAAGACCGCCATGTAATTGTTTACAATCAGCTGCTACATCATCGGGCTCTATTTCTACCGAATATTTCCTAAATCGTTCAATAACCTCTGCGGCAAATGTATCGATAAAATATATTTGCTCCCTTTCCTGCCAACCTTTTATACTATCTAAAAGTTCAGAAGCAGTGGCAGTACTACCAACAGCTTTACGCGCAGCAGATCTAATGTCAGATGCACGCCCAGCAGATAACATTGAACGAATTTCTCGAGCTTTGTCCTGGTCTGTAGGAGAGTCCTCATCTGACTCATAAGGAGCAGAAGGAAGAGTATACGGAGGTGGACAACAATCTAATAAAAGAGAATCATCTTGGGGTTTATTAAGAATAGGATAAAGAGGTCTACGAACAGCGTATTGGCCATTTACATGTAACTGACGCTCCCTATCTTCCCTCTCTTTAATTTCTTTAATTTCCCTATTTTTCATTTCCAATGCTTTCGCATGAATACTCTTTCTCTGTTCTTTTTCAATCAAGGCTTGCTCATGCTTCATTCGCTCACGCACTTCTTTCTCCCACATTCGCACACAGTCAAACATATCTTGCCTAGCCTTTCGCTTAAACATCCGTTGCTCCACATACTGAATCTTTCGCAAATCAAATGACCCATGCATAGGCCAACGTAACTCAGGATCTTTACAAGTGTATTTATTCCATAAGGTGCTGTACATTATGGAAGAAATACCATACTTAACATACATGTCCCTATTAGGCGTCCCCTCTGGGGGCGGCTGGTTGTGCTTCATCAAGTCTCAAAGTGGTACCACTACAAAAGCAACACATCCTACGAAGTGTGCTGGAAACAGGCATGACAAAAACAGTGCAGAATATGCAGTATTATGATCAAAGTAGCGCTTAAAGTACTCTTCGTACGTTGCGCCGTTCAAACAAAGTTAAATAGAGAAAAATCTCCTCATTACCTGCCTATATGAATTGCAATACATATATAATTGTCAAACAGATTTCAATATTAGCCAATCGTACAAACAAAGCCGCAGTAAGTGTTACTAAACTACCTTACCAATCAAAGGCGTCAAACCAACAGCAAGTGCCGCAGAACGGCTCTTACCAATCAAATGGTGTCCAGGTTCCAACTGCCAAGTTCTCAAATCGACCAAATGGTCAATTCACGGCGAATCAAGAGAAAAGATCTCAGTCGAGGACCGGCGCCACCTGGATGGTCAGATCAGAAAGAAAGGAAAAATGCCGTGGGTGCCAAGACTCGGGTCTCCTCAGGCAGCGATCGCGTCCAAAGCGAGATTCCAATCCTTCGTCGTGACCAGTCCTTCGGGCATCCGAGTCGCCGATGAGCCCCGCGTTGGAAGCGCCAATTTGTGATGGTGAGCCTCAGCAAGGCCTACCAGTGCTAGGGGTTCTCCCTTCTCTGCACAGAGTCCTCAGACCAATAGAAAGAAGTTGGCACAGAAGCTGGAATAGAAAAGACAGAGGGGCATATTATCAAGGGGTTTTATCTCTGCTTTTTTTGGCTTTAAAAGCCAAGAAAGCGGAGATAAAATTATCTCCCTATTACCTAGCTGTCGCAAACACCAGTTAGCGACAGCTAGTAGGAGATAGCGACCATCTTGGGCCCCACTTTGCATGTCAGTGATATTTATCACTAACGACATGCAAAGTGGGCGTGCCAAGATGTTAGCGACTGGAAACAGTCGCTAACATCGCTATCTCCTATTACCAACTTTTGGAGATATTCGCGCTAAGCGCGAATATCTCCAAAAGCTAACACCTACCCTGAGCAGTTCTTAGCCATGTTATCCAATGGGAGGTGGATAACATGGCTAAGAGCATTAGCTCGGTAATGCATGAATATCGCTGACTTTTCAGCGATATTCATGCATTGCAGCTGTTTTTTATCGCATTTGCGATAAACCTTGGTAATACCAAGGTTTATCTGCGATAAAAAGCGCCGCAGCTCAGCTGTAAAATTTTGTCTCTAACCAAGCAATAGCGATAATTATCGCTATTGCTTGGTAATATGCCCCACAGTTTATTAAACCTCATGAGGTGGAACTACATTCACACAACACCCTTCGGCAATGTATGAAGTAGCACACTGACTGTAAGGAGCTTGGTCCTTTTATACCCACACAGGGGCTGAAATGAATACGGTACAAGTACAGAATGCTGGTTGTAGGTACATATTAGGTCATACAGGTCATACAGAAAGTGTACAGGCAACAAGTGGGAGGAGCTAACAGTTAGCTAATTCTGGTGGACACATCCTGACAGTTACAAGTTGGGGACAGCTGTAAGCTCAACTGAGCATGTGCGAAGCAGAAGAGGCTAAATATATCTCGTCTCTAGGCAGATTTCAAGAGCAGTTAACAGGAAGGTAGGACAGAGCACATGGCGAGCACATGGCAAACAAAATGGCTGCCAGAAATACAAAATGGATTCCACACAACGAACAAGATAGTCTATAAATACAAGATGTCTTCTGCTAATGCTTAACCTAATCACTGCTAAATTACAACAGAGTGACCATCCTGTGCAAACAGGCACCAACAGCAATTTCGCCGGTCTGCAGTTTCAAGGCTCCCGTCGGAACCCGAAGACTCTGCGACTCAAGAACTGGACTTCCAGACTTCTCTGACCCGATCCACATCCACAGCAAAGCTGAGACCCATGGCAGACACAAGAGATGAGGGACCGGACATCTTGGACATCCTGCATTTTGCTACCTGCACACCTTTCCTCAAGCCTCAGTAAGTTATACATTGGGGTACAAGAAGCCCTAGCCCGAGCACCATTTGTACCAAAACCCAGGCCCCCACACTCTGTGAGTGTCCCGTAGGCCCCACCTTTGCATTTGAGCTTGACACGTCTTCCCGGTTCCTTGCCCATTGGCTAGTGAGCCCCCTGAAGATGAATCTAACTTGCTTTCCTGGTTGCTCTAGGCTTGCTCCAGCTTCCCTGAAAAGGAATAGTGCCACAGACCTTGCTGGTCTGCAACAGAGCCAATCTTGACATCCTGCGTGGGTTGCGGTTGTCAAGGCTTGTTGGGTCCAATCCGGATACCGACACCACAGTCATCTAGATCCATTGTGAGACAGCTCGAATCCAGTGCCTGGTCATCGTCGATGCCTCCTCGACCTCGTGGCTGAAGAGACAAACTCACCTTTAGTTTAAAAGGGTTCCATCCTAGTCCATCCGGAAGTGTCCTTAAATTGCATATTTGTAACTTCTTCGTTTCTCATAGTAAGTCAATGGTAACCCGCGTCTATGTTTAGACACTGCATTCATCTCCTGAGGGCCCCCTACTCCCTAACCTTTGGTTGTTTAGTATAGCACCAGCGATTCCACAGGCCCCAGGACTGCTTTCTAACTCTCACGTGGTATTTATACCACTTTCTTTTTTTTTTTTTTTTAAATATTTTATTGAACAAAAGCAGAGTAAGTTGGCAGTCATGAAGTACAAAATTGACATAGAAGGCATACATTACAGCGGTGCATCACAAGTGCGAGTTCGGGGAGGACCAGTCCTGGTCATCGCCATTTCAGTTGTAGGGGAAGTTCCAGGACATCCCCTGACCTTGTATACAGTTTTTTCAGACAACATACATACATCCATTGCAGCGACTGATTTGATCAAGAGCGGTTTATTTGGCGAGCCCCATTGCATTGCTATTTCACGTTTTAGTAAGAGAAAGCCCAGAGCCGCCCATTGTCGTTCCAGTGCAGTGAGATCTGTGGGGTCACACACATTAAGGAGTTTGCTTTTGGGAGACATAGGGACAGGTTTTCCTAGTGCCTCAGACATCTTGCGAACAGCTCGCTCCCACAGGTCTTGAATCATCGGGCATTCCCAGATAGTGTGGTAGAAAGTACCAACCTGCCCGCAGTTACAGAGACAGAGATCGGTTGCGCGCCTACCAATTTTAGCTAGATGGGGAGCAGACATGTATGTTCTGTGTAATATCTTTAATTGTATAAGCCTACATCTGTGATTGATAGCTGATTCGCGCGGGGACATCAGTGCCGCCTGCCATTCAGCATCTTCTATGGCACCAATGTCGCCTTGCCATTTGTCTCTCAGAAGTTGCAAGGTGTTGGGCATGTTAGTGCATAGCTTGCGGTAGGTATAGGATATCGCCTTGGCCTGAAGGGGTTCTGATAAGAGTCTATCCTCAAGAGGTGAGGATTGTGGAAGAGAAGAGAGATCAGGGACATTAGTGAGTATGGCATGTTTGATTTGGAGGTAGCGGAAGGCCTCAGATTGGGCTAAATCATATTTCTTCTGGAGCTCTACGAATGTCAGTAGTTTGCCCTTGTGAAGCATGTCTCCCAGGGTAGAGATGCCGATCATGTCCCATTTGTCAAAGCCCTGATAGTGGCAGAGGGAGCCCAGCGTATGTGAGGTCCAGAGCGGAGTGGATAACGTGAGAGTGTCAGACCAGCCGAGTCGCTTATTCTCTCGATGCCAGATTGTTAGTGTTTGGGACATCGGGCCTATATAGCGGGTGCGGGAAGGTTTACCATATAAGGCCCCAAGGTAGCCCCCTCGGCCCGTCTGATATCGTTTGAGGTGGAATGCAGGGTTTGTTGGTGGACCATATAACCAAGAGTTAGTGGCAGTCAATTGAGAAGCCCAATAGTAAAGTCGAATATTGGGCAAGGCAATACCACCATCGTACCACCCCTGCGTAAGCGAGGGAAGAGCAATGCGGGGAGAGCCGCCGTCCCAGAGGAGGAGGCGGAGGTCTCCTTCAAGTGTGTTAAAATAGGAGTCGGCAATGGGAAATGGGCAATTCTGCAAGGCATACAAAAAGCGAGGGAGTGCAAGCATTTTAAAAAGGGCTGCTCTGCCCGGGAGAGACAGAGGGAGCGATCTCCAGTGTGATATGTCGTTATGGAGTCTTTGTAGCGGGTCCTTTAGGTTACGGTCATAGAAGATTTTGGGGTCCGGGGTGACAAAGATGCCGAGGTACTTGAATACGTCCTGGGCCACATCGATTGAGTATCCCCTCTGGAGAGGAGGGAGTGGGCCGTGTAGCCCGTATAGTACCGATTTGGACCAATTGATGGAGAAGCCCGAATATTTGCCAAAATTAGTGATGACGTGCAGTAGACTGTTGCTAGAGGATTTAGGGGAAGAGACATAGACGAGAATGTCGTCTGCGTATAGTGAGATCTTGTCAATTGTGTCATCATTCCACCGGAGGCCTCGGATAGAGTTGTCAGTTCTAACCCAATGGGCCAGAGGCTCCAGGGTGAGCGCGAACAATAATGGGGACAGAGGACATCCCTGCCTAGTACCCCTGTGTAGAGGAAATCGTCTGAATGTATGACCATTGATATAAACCTGACCCCAGAGATCAGTATAGAGCAGTCGGATCCACTGAATGAATTTGGGACCAAAACCATAACGGAGTAGGACCTCGAAAAGGTA
This sequence comes from Lissotriton helveticus, assembly GCF_964261635.1. Taxonomy (NCBI): domain Eukaryota; kingdom Metazoa; phylum Chordata; class Amphibia; order Caudata; family Salamandridae; genus Lissotriton; species Lissotriton helveticus. The sequence continues at coordinate 492,702,658 of NC_136071.1, forward strand.
CGACCATTCTATAGAGTCGAAGGCAAGTGTGGCGTCGAGGGAAAGGATAGCTGCGTCTTCTTGGAGATATGGTATTCTACTCATAACGTTGGGGACCCTACGGAGATTAAGCGCCGTGTTGCGGCCCGGAAGGAATCCCGACTGATCCTCGTGGATTAAGGTGGGGAGGACTGTCATGAGTCTGGTAGCGAGGAGTTTCGCCAGAATTTTCACCTCGGAGTTAATGAGGGAAATCGGCCTATAGGAGCCGCAATCAGTAGTCGGTTTATTAGGTTTGTGAACAACAACTATTGATGCCAACCGTTGGTCTAGTGGCAGGCATCCGGCATCACGGCTCTCCTCGAACATTGCCTTCAGGTGTGGGAGAATCTCACCCGCCATGCCCTTCAGAAATTCAATAGGGACGCCGTTGGGGCCCATAGCTTTACCTGACTGTATGGCAAACAATGCATTCCCAATCTCCTCTGTTGTGAGGTCTGCCTCTAATTCCTGCGTGTCAGCCTCGGAAAGAGGGGGTAGTCTCATTTCATTCAAGAGTAGTCTAGACTCCCCGGCACTATAGTGCGCTCTGGCTGTGTTTACTCCCTCTAGATGGGCAGCAAAGGCCTCCGCTATTTCTCCGGGGTCTGTGATAGGAGAATTGCCTGGTCCGGCCAACTCTGGGATCCATCTAGAGCCTTGCTCGCGTTTTTCGAGCCACGCCAGCATTTTACCTGCTCTGTCCCCCAGTTCATACACTCGGTGGCGAGTCTTCAAAAGTTTGGCCTGCGCTTTCTCCAAGGCTAGCGCTTTATATTCTAGTTGTTTCATTCGGAGGCGAGTTGCCGTCTCGTCTGAGGGGTTCGTGATGTGGGTTGATTCCAGGTGGACTAGGTCCACCTCGGCCTGGATTAGGTGTTCTGTTCACTCTGTTTGTGTATATAGCCAGTTTTGAGAGCTATTGCCTTCCCTTTGAGTACAGCCTTATAGGCCTCCCAGATGGTTATAGCCGACTTCAAGGATCCGACATTTTCTGTGAAGTAATATTCCGTGTGCTCTAGCAGGCAGTCTTTTATGTTGGCGATTTTTAGGAGCCAAGGGGTTATAATTATGGGGCCGCGGGATCTCTGGCGGTAGTGTGTACATTCTACAATAAGTGGGGAGTGATCCGAGATTCCCCTGGGGAGCCCCTTAGGGTGGCGGAAAAGCTCTATATCAGTGGTGGGGGAGAAAAGGTAATCTATGCGAGAGCTAGTATTGTGGGCATTAGAATAGTGTGTGAAGTAAGAAGTGGTCGGATGAAACCAACGCCATATATCTTCGAGTCCCATCGCCTGTGTAAAATCTAGGAGATCAGAGCCCTGTCTGTGTGACGTACGCTGGGGGTGTCGATCTTGGGCATCGTTCATTTTCATATTGAAGTCAACCCCGATAAGCAGGGGTCCGTGTGGGAGATCCAGTATTAATCGCTGCAGGGTCTGCAATGCGTCCGTTCCTAAGGTTGGGGGAATGTAGACTGAGATAACATTTAACGGTTTTCCCTCCCAGACGGCCTCTAGCACAGCGAAACGACCAAGTGGGTCAGCCCATGTCTTCATACATGTTAGTGCAACATTTTTGCGAACAAGGATACCGGTCCCTCTGGAACCGGAGGTAAATCCTGCGTGTACGAGCAATTTGTAACCTCCCCGGTGTAGTGCTTGACACGTGTTACCCATCAAGTGTGTTTCCTGGAGGAGAACCAGGTCTGGAGCGTGACGTTTGAGATATTGCATGACTATCCCTCTTTTTATTCTACTGCCCAGGCCATTGACATTCCATGTCATGAGGGAGAGAGACTTAGTCAGGGGTGTGTCATGGCGGTTTAAAGAATGGAAGGTATTTACGGATTATAGGCCATCGAGGCACAGAGTGCGTCTCAGTGTTGATAGCGGATCTGAATCGGTCAATGGCGGAGTCAAGGAGAGAATTGGTGTATCCTAATGTTGAGTACGGGATGTCTTGTGAGGGCACGTAGCGCTGTGTAGTAAGCTCCATGTCTAGAAAACCTCTGCAGCGTGTAAACAAAAACAAAGACAAAAACAATATCAACATCATAGCAAACTTCCCAACTATCCACATCCCTCCCATACCCTCCCCCCGCCCCGCCCCCCTAACTCCAGCCCCCCTCCCTGCCCCTCTGCCCGCCGACTCAAAACTATCCTCTCTCCAACTAGGCAGAGTGCCTGTCGCCCTCCCGAACATTGATGGGGTGTGTGGAGAGCCGTGGGTGCCCTCGCTTAAAATTGACAGGAGTGTATTGCCTAGTGCGGCTAAAAACAACTTACATCAGTAATAACATTCACATAGTACAGAAATTAATAAATCAATCTGGATAGTCCACTGTGACCGGACCTGGAAAAGGATATGTGGAGTCAAGGGGTGGGCACCACTTAGTGGGCCTCAGGCCGGCCCAAAGCAGGAGATCCAAGAAGTACCAGGTCAGGCACTGGATAGTGCCCTGTAGCAATAACAAAGGTAGGTACATATTAGTCAATATACATCCGGACCAAGGTAAATGAGCGTTGCATTACTCCACTCTCTAGCTAGGCAGAGTGCTCGTCACCCTCCCAAGCATCAGCGGGCCGCACGGAGAGCCAAAAGTCACCCTCGTTGCGGATATACAAGGCTAACTAGTCTAGTGTATCATAGAACAATTTCCAACAGCAATACCATTCATGTTATACAGAAAAACATCGAAATGAGCAGAACGCTCAATATTGTCTGGACCAGGAAAAAGAATATGTGTAGATCAGGATAAGCACCAGTCAATAAACTGAGTCCAATCAGGAGAGAAGGGTCTCAACAGTCAAGTGTTGGGTTCCGGGCGGCGACCTGGAGTAGCAGCTGGAAGGTACGAGTCATCGAAGAGGCCACGCCCAGGGAGTCAAGATGAAGTAGCCCAGTGCAGCTCCAGTCACTGTGGACAGTCGCAATAGTACTACAGTGTCATATTAGAACAACGAATGAGCGGATCCTAACACAGTAACCAGCAGAGAAATCGCATGAGGAGTAGGAATGAATAACAGGCATCCCAAACGTAGACGGTCTAAGGCAAGAATGCTCCAATTGAAGTGGCAGGTCCTAAGCATATGAAACTGGTCGGGGGATGACCTATGGAATGAGTCCAGAGGAACGAAAGCGTCACTGGTCACCCTGAGTAATGTCCGTGAACAGGTCCTGGCTTTCAGGTAGCACTTCTGGGGCGGAGTGATCCGCTGATTTCCTGCGACGATTGTGAGTGGCTGCAGACTGACGCCACCCCTCTAGCCAATCCCACACCTCAGCAGGGGATTCGAAGAACCAAGTCTTGCCCTCCGATTCGATGCGCAGTTTCGCGGGAAACAACATAGAATATTTGATGGACTGAGCACGGAGCGCCCTTTTTACCTCCAGAAAACTGTTCCGACGAGCCTGCACCTTCATCGTAAAATCAGGGAAGATCGTGATCTGTGCATTGTCGATTCGCAGTGGCGGCCCCGCTCGCGCCATCTGGAGGATGACATCTAGGTCACGGAAATTAAACACACGGGCAACGATAGGGCGGGGGGGAGCACCCGGTTTCGGTCTGCCTCCGGGAACCCTGTGTGCTCTTTCTATGGAGAAGTAGTTGGACAGCTGTTTTGGCTGGAGATGCTGCACGACCAAGTTCTCCACAAAGAGATCAGCTGCTGGCTCCTCAAGGCGCTCCGGGACACCTAGGATGCGGAGGTTGTTGCGTCTTGCGCGCCCCTCATAATCATCAAGGAGCACCGCCATTTGCTGCTGTTGCTTTTGGAGTTGAGTCACTTGTTGCTGAAGAGTGGAGGTATCATCAACAAGCGCTGAGGTTTTGATTTCTATATCTTTTACTTTAGTGTCCATTTTACGAAGATCCGCGCGTAGCAGCGTCACTTCAATGTTCACTGAGTCTATACGGGTCTCCAATGAGGACCGGACCCCAGCGATCGCCTCCATAATGTCCTCCAGGGTGGGGGGCCTCATCCGTGGAGGAGGAGTCGCCGTTTTAGATACGGTATCAGGGACAGTGTCCTTAGGCTCTCCCTTAGAACCCCATGACAGTTTGTTGATCTGTCTCTGGTTGAAGGGCTTATTTCCCTTGCCGGAGGCCATCATGAAGTTCAGACTGCACAGTATGTCCCACTGTCGCAGAGTCGAGGGGTGCACAAGCAGGGAGGGGTCCTCCGTCAGCCGCAGGGGGGAGCGCAGCCCCCGCACCTTCTGGAATAGACGCCTCTGGAAGACTTGAGAGTCTTCAGGGTCCGGGGAAGCGAGGACAAGCGACAGTTCGCGAAAATGAAGGGGGAGCAGGCGCTCTACTCACATTTATGCAGGCCTTATCTCCTGACTCTCAGCCCAACGGTGGGGGGGGGGCTTAGCCCCTCCGGTCAGGCCGAATGCGGGGGGGTGGAAGGGCCCTCCAGGGCCAGCCCCTCTGGCGGAGCGCTCGGGAACCTCAGCAGAGGTCGTAAAGGCAAGTCTCAAGCCGGCTTGAAGGTACGATGTAGCCACCATCAATTCCAGTGTATGGCTCAAAGCGGCACGCAGCCTGCACCAGGATGTCCCCTCTGGGCGGCACCACCGACCCAGGGAGAGCCGAACACCCCACAGTGGGAGCCTGTAGTAAGTTACACCAGACAGGATAAGGTGTATATTTAAGGTTTATTGCGCAGTACAGCAGAAAGGACCCAGCGCCTGCTGACCAGTCAACCAACTGACTCTGCAGAACCTGGAGTCCAGAACATAACCACAATTCTAGAACATATAACTTAACCATAGAGGTATACAGATTGTAGATACAATGAAAGCTACTGAATCATAGAGCATGTAATTTACAACACATCTCCTATCTTTGCAAACAAACAATAAAATTGAAACATGCAAACTTAAAACAAGCTAGCATAAATAATCACTTAAATAAGAAGGAGGTTTGCGATACCTTTGGACTCTAGGAACAGAGAAAGATGGGGGAAGAAGAGTGTGAGAAGTGGGGATGGTGTCAGGAGTAGGGCATGAGAGAGAAGAATCCAAAGTATCACCAGCTCCATTACATCGCCTGCCAGAGGAGGAAGGAAAAGAACAACCTTGAGAAGAAGGGGAACACTCTTGAGACATGAACATGTAACCACTACCACCTTCTTCACTTGAGGAAACAGAAGAAAGAGAATTGCAAGGAGTAAATTTTGAAGCATCAGAAACAGGCTGTACACTAGCCTTCCCGTTTTTTTGATAAATGGCAACCCTCCTCAAATTCCATTTCTCACCATTATTGAGAAGCACATAATTAGGAAATACCTTCTTGACCAAAAAAGGTCCCCTAAATTTGCTTAACCCTTTGGAGCATTTCCCTGGTTTGACTTTAACTAAATCTCCTTCCGAAATCCCACTACCCACAGAGGAGGAAGGCAAAACTGGCCTCGAATCAGAAGTATCAGTACTGTTAAATATCTGCTTGACCCAAGAAGGAACAAGCTTCGAGCCAGGAGACCTTCCACGCAAAATTTCAAAAGGAGACTTTGTAGAATTCCCATGGATGGTTGCGCGATGAGCACAGACCATTTCCTCAACAAGATCAGACACACAACCCCCACTGGAGACAGCCAATTGTATTGTCCCTTTGACTAACCTATTGACCCTTTCACATAGGCCATTCCCTTGGGGGTTGTAAAGGGAAGTTCTATGGTGAGACACTCCTGAATGTGACAGAAATTGCTGCATTTTCTGAGAGACTAACTGAGTCCCATTGTCAGTGACAATGACACTGGGATAACCCTCAGAAAGAAACAAGGCCTTCAAAAACAGAATAGTGGTATCAGTAGTAATGTCTTTGACAAATTTGACTACAACCCATTTTGAAAATACATCAACACAAACAATGGCAAAACGCTGATTGATGCTTAATTCTGACATAGGACCAATAAAATCTAAGCATATGGTATGCCACGGTATATCTGGACAAGCAATACGCCCCATACTACTATTTACAGCCACCTTTAGACGTTTTTCGCCTTCCTTACACATGTTACACTGCTCAACCCACAGAGCAATTTGCGCATCCATTGCAGGCCACCAGAAATTCTTTCTGAGTCTTTGCTGAGTCAGTCTTTGCCCAAGATGCCCTTCATGAGCTATGTCAAAAAGCTTTCGTCGAAGACTGTTAGGTGGAACAAATTTGTCATTTCTGAGTAGTATGTCATCTCCACAAGTAGATAATTCGTCTAAAACTTTGACAAAAGGACGAACAGGAACTTGTAAGCAACTTTCTCTCCTAGAGCCCTCTTTAAGAAGTCTCATTACATCCTTAAGAACCTCATCAGACTTCATTGCATCAATCCACTCTTGGTGTGAGAAAGAACCAACACCAAAAGATGCAAGATCCTGTACCCAAGCAATACTTTCATCCAACAAATCCAAAGTAACATCAGATTCCAAAGATTGCTGAGGTAACCTTGAAAAACAATCAGCTTGGAGATTTCTCCACCCTTGAATGTGTTCAACCTGAAAATGAAAGTCTTGTAGCTTTGCAGCCAATCTTGCCAACCTAGGAGAGCCTCTGACTGCGCCTCCAGGTGCAAGAATCCTAATCAATGGTTTGTGGTCAGTTTTAATAACAAAGTGAATTCCCCAAAGGTAAGTGCGGAAATAGTATGCACCCCAAACAGCAGCCAAAGCTTCCTTCTCGATGACACTATAATTTCTTTCAGCGACAGATAAAGTTTTGGAAGCAAATGCAATTGGACGCTCTCTATGGCCATGCTTTTGGATCAAAACTGCTCCCAAACCATACGCACTGGCATCTACCATAAGTATTGAAGGAAGTCTAGTGTCAAAAGGAGCAAGAACGCCAGCTTCACAAATTTCTTTCTTAACTAAACTAAAGGCTGAAACTTGTTCGGGACCCCACAAGAATTTTGCCCCCTTTTTTAGTAGAATTCTCAAAGCAATAGTTTTCTCTGAGAAATTGCTTACAAACTTGGAATAATATTCTATAAGACCCATGAAGGATCTCAACTGGTCCTTGTCACTTGGGGGAGGAGCTAACTTTATTGCTGATAGAAGATCTTTTTTTTGCTTGATTCCTTCCTCTGAAATTTCATGGCCAAGGTATTCAATTTGTCGTACAAGGAAAGAACATTTCTCCTTACGCAAGGTGAGACCAGCATCATTAATTCTATGCAATACCTGTCTGAGAATTAAATTGTGTTCAGGAACAGAACTGCCAAATACCAGGATATCGTCCTGGAAATAGACAACTTTTTTCAAACCCTTGAACAATTCATGAACCATACGTTGGAATACACTTGCTGCTGATATTAGTCCAAACGGTAAGCGTGTGAATTGGAAGATTCCTTCCGTGGTAATGAACGATGTAATATGCTTACAGGACTCGTGTAACTTAACCTGATGATAAGCGCTTTTTAGGTCAAGTTTTGAGAAGAACTTCGCCCCCTCAAGTGTGGATACCAGTTCATTTATGTTCGGAAGGGGGAAAGTATCGGCAACAACACATTTGTTTACTGACCTGAGGTCAACACAGAAACGCAATTTGTTATCAGGTTTCTTTGAGATTACTACTGGAGAAATCCACTCGGACCCCTCAACAGGTTCTATGACCCCACTCTGGAGCATTTCCTCTATCAACTGCTTCACATCGCTCCTAATGGCTAAAGGAATTCTTCGAAGTTTGTGTTGAACAGGTATACACCCTTCTTTCAATTTTATCAAGTGTGCATAACCTCTAAGTTCACCCAGCTCACTTCTGAATACAGAGTTGAACTCATTCAAAATGTCGTCTATGGAATCATCCTCTAGCACCATAACTTGGTCAGGAGCCCTTGGATTTATGATAATATATAAATCGTATTGATGAAACCAACCCAAGATTGGTGGACCATCAATGGACACATATATCTTGCCAATTATAGACTTATTCTTGAAAATGATGTCAGATTCAAAATATCCCAGAATGTCTATAACCTCCCCTTGAAAACCTTTAGGAGAAATATCACTTTTGAGTGAGGGCATATTCGACCAAAGTTCATTGAATGTGCACTGAGGAATGATTGTATGTCGTGAGCCCGTATCAACCATCAATTGTACTTCACGACCATCTATAGTAAACATAGCTTTAGGCCTGTTCAACCTTCGATCATCCAAGTTAGCAATTATGTCAGATTCACAGATCACTAACAATTTCTCACTAATAGAAGATCTGTCATTGGGATAATCTTCTACTACAGCAATTTTCTGTTTATTCTTTGTTTTGCACATTTTTGAGAAATGTCCAAGTTTTCCACATTTGAGGCATTCTTTGTTGGCTGCAAAACAGAATCGTGCCTCCGATGAATGTGAATTACTGCCACACCTACTGCAAAATCTGTTAGGAGTTGAAACTTTCTTTGGAAATGTTCTAAATTTACTCTTGACAACAGCAACTGCATCATCAGAGTAATATTGAGAGTCATGCTCCACCTCTTTGTCTGAGACAACCGAAACTTCTTCTGATTGCCTCTTTTTTGCGTTTTCAATTACTCTGATGCATTTCTCTGATTCCTCTATCACTTGTGCCAGTTCGATAGCAACTTTAAGGGTAGGATTTTTGGCAGCCCACAGTCTCTCCTGGATTTTTCGGCTGCTACATTGGACTATAAGTTGATCTCGTATTAACTCTTCAGCCATATTTCCAAACTTGCACTTTATTGATAATTCTCGTAAACGAGTGACAAAATCATCAATATTTTCTTCTGACCTCTGTTTTTGGGTATAAAATTTATACCGATGCATCACCAAATTTTCTTCCTTTGAAAATTTAACCTCTAAACGTGAAATAGCCTCTTTGAAAAGATCTGGTATTGCCTCTCCATTAGCTTGTAGCGCAATTGGTAAAAACCTAAAAATTCTTTGTCCTTCCTTGCCAAGAGTACTTAATAAAATAGCTTTTTTTCTTTTGGAGGAGAACTCTTGTCCTTCTATTGCCTCTAGGTAGTTATCAATTATCACATACCAATCCTCCCATTGTATTGGAGGATTCCCTGGTTCATTTAGAAAAGGAGGGGGAAGTGTTATGTTGATGTTCTGTGCTGTGGCCATTGAGGTGGTGTGAGTTCAAAGCAAAATAATTATAAATTTGATAAAAATACCTGACAGTCACTGTTTATCTCGTCTTAGTGAGCGCTGTGATGAATGCTACTGAAACGCTTTTCAAAACGGTAAAATTTGATGCTGTCAGTCTTAAAATGGCCGCCGTATCACAACGAGGCTTGGATAGCGCTAAAACGAGGCTTGTAGGGCAACTGACGACTGACTTCTCGATGAGGTATCTTCCTTAGAAACAAAAGGGAAACAAAATGGCCGCTGACAAAAACGAGGCTTGAGACTCACGTTACTGCTGCGATGTCATCAGCTCGCGGCGGGGCTTGCACACGGTGACGCGTTGCTAGGAGACAGTGGTACTTACATTTGTAAGTTGAAGCTCTTGAAAATGTATTTAAATACCACCAACGAGGGAAGCTTCCCGACGATCTCCGATTGGCTTCCGATGTCACATCTCTCTTCTGCCGAGAATTGAAGACATCACTGGGTTCGGTTTGGCTGGATCCAACTGCCGGAGTTGAGTAAAACTGAAATCCGCTCCTGAGGAGATATCTGGATACCGGAGGACAGCAGGCTCAAGTCGCTAAAATGTAGTAAGTTACACCAGACAGGATAAGGTGTATATTTAAGGTTTATTGCGCAGTACAGCAGAAAGGACCCAGCGCCTGCTGACCAGTCAACCAACTGACTCTGCAGAACCTGGAGTCCAGAACATAACCACAATTCTAGAACATATAACTTAACCATAGAGGTATACAGATTGTAGATACAATGAAAGCTACTGACTCATAGAGCATGTAATTTACAACAGAGCCCCCCGAGCTCCAGCAATCTCCAGAAGCCAGGATGGGCACAGAACGCAGACACCCCACCGCGGAGGAGGAAGGGCGAGCGCCACCCACCACGTCCTTGAACAGGGCCCAAAGCGATGCGGGGTCACTCACCAAGCGCGGCCTACGTGAGGCGTGAGAACCTTCCCGATAGCTCCAGCCACGCGACCAGACAGTGAGAGGCAGGTCGCCAGGTGGGACACTATGTCCATATGGTGCGTTATAGAGCGGGGGATGATCTGGTGTCACCGGCAGCTCTAGGGCGGTCCCCGGCAGTAGGCCCGAAGCCGGGGACTCGCGTGATTGTAGTCCCGAGCGGCAGGGAGTGCCTGTTGTTGGTTACACTGTTCGTCCCTTGAAGGGGCCAGCAAGGTGTGACTAGGTGGTATCGATAGGGGATCGCCCCCACAAGCCTCGACTGGACCGCTCAGAGGGACCAAAGGCCACTAGGCGTCCGGAACGGCTCCGGCGCCCACAACAGAATGTCCGGTGATCGCGGCCACCATCTTGGGCCGAGGGAGAGCCGATCGTCAAACTCGAGCACCGGTGTCCAGAGGGCCCGGAGGTCAGCAGGGGCCAAGCAGGGGAGCCCAAGTGGTTAGCGATATTATGACCCCAAATCTGGGGCAGAATGAAGGCACTGGCACAGGATAAGCGCTGAAGTAGCAGAACCGCCTCACGGTGCGACCATTCCCTTCGGCTGCAAGCCACGCCCCCCCACTTATACCACTTTCTTAGTATATGGTTTGTGAGGCCCCTAGGGCATAATGTATACTGTTCAACTTATCGTATATTAACTGTGTAACTTGTATTGTATTTTGACCTCTGACCTCATAAAGAGTGCAGAGGGGTTGTGGTTAGATTAAATACATATATATTTGATATATACCTTGTGTGGTGTCCTTTCATTTGGTATTCAAGGGATTATATATTGTAAAACAACTTGCTTAACTCGCCTACTGAAGTCTTAGCCTGAAGACTGCTGGTTCATGCTACCACTAGGATAGCTTTCTATAAGGTTGACTTTACAACCACCATCAATAAGGGTGGATTAGACTGGTGCAAGGTGCCCACTAGAACTAGTGGACATCATATGCCAGGCTAACTTCTCACACAGTACACAGAAAGCACAGTTGTGAAACAAAACAACTACATTTCTGTCAATTATATCTAATAAACGCTAGTCCCTTCACATTAAAAAATTCAACTTACTGATGACTAGGGTGTGAGTGACAATGTTTCTAGTGTTGATTGGGAGCCATTTAAAGAGCTTCGACAAGGTGTGGAAGCAGGATGGCATTGACATGCGCGGTCATGTCCAGTTTACTGTTGATGATTATTTTCTGATTCCTGGCGTGGGTACTTGGTGTGAGTTTGAGGCAGATTTCAACCGGCCAACAGGTCAAGTCTCATGGCGCGGTGTTCTTGCCAGAGTTCACTATTTCTGTCATGTCGGTGTTGAGCTTGAAACAATTGCTTTCATCCAGTTAGTGACTTCGGTCATGCAGGTGGTGAACTTGTGTCTTGTGTGTTGGGATTTTTGTCCACAAGGGAGAGAATGAGTTGGGTGTTGTTGGCGTAGGAGAGGATGTGGATGTCGTGTGCACGGATGACATTGGCTAGAGGGATCATGTGTGCATTGAAAAGGGTGGGGCTGACTGATGAACCTTGAGGCACTCTTTAGATGAGTTGTTGGGCTTCCGAGGAGTAGGGTGCCAGATTGACGGCTTGTGTTCTCTCCATTAAGAAGGAAGCAGATCCAGAAGGAGAAGCTGAAGACCTGGCTTAACAATTGACCAACCTACCATAGACAAGACTAAGTGCAAACACCTGCTCAGTGCTAGAATACCCTTGAAGTTGATAGTCTGCTTTACAAATACACATCAAATAACATAACTGCATACTCACAGTTTCTTTTACCTTCCATTGTCTACAATGCATCATTTTATATTGCAGATTATTTAACCATATCTTGTAATAAAAAGTGAAAACAATAATTAAAAACATAGATTTCATAACCAAATGTCAGCGAAAGAAAGCTAGTGAACTTATTCTCCAGTCTGGGTATTTGACTGCATGTAAATCTTCAAGGAACAAACATGTGAACAACAACCAAGGTGATCTTCCTAGGACTTTTCCATTGAATCAAATAGCGACGACAAAGAGCAATCAATTGTATGCGCAATGGCTTGCTGTTCTGGTTTTGAAACTGGCTATAACTTTATAATACTAAAGACACAGTACAACCCTCTGCAGTTTTCTAGCTAAACCTATCTTCATAAGTACAGCAGTTGGATTTTTACCCCTTCACTGCTTCTGTCGGCCAACGGCCGTCGCGAGCACTACCTCCGTAGTGCTGCGCACGTCTGTTGGCCGACGCGGCCCGCCCACTCAATAAAACCGCCGCGGCGGAATTAGTGCTGCGGTTAAGCGGTTAACAGTAAAATAAAGGGAGGAAAAATACCACTGATAGGGATGATCTGCTCTTCTTATTATGTTATGTTACCTTTCTTTACATTGTCAGCTTTGAAAATCATCATTTTATGTCAAATCTGGAGTCTTTTAATATATAAATATGTAGAGACTCTGCACTGAGCTGATACATGTGCAATGATCCTAACATAAAAAAATTGCACCGTTGGAATCAATCTACCTACCTGGTGACTGAAGTAGGTCATCAAACTTTCCTCTTTACATTAACATTTAAATGACATAGCATCTCTTGCTGGAACACCACTAGCTCAATTGTATTTGGTCATCCACATGCATAACCAGTCTAAAACACCTGAAAATTGTAGAGTCGTGGACTGTTCTAAATGACATCATAAATTAAATCAAGAGTTCATCTGCTCTCCTTTTGATCTCATACATTCACACTTCACAACACACATTTGGGTGTTCCTCTCACAGCACACTACTTGGAAAGACGTTTTATTTCCCTGATTAATATTAAAACCACCACTTTCGGAGTACACATTTTATTTGAAATAACCAAAGCTTTCAAATCAGTCACCAAACTCAGCAACATAGTCAACTTCAATCTAATCTATCTTAAAAATGAAGCTACAGCTAGGTCACAAAATATAAATACATTCAGTTATTTCATTTTATACTTAGGAAGATTCTAATTAATCAAATCACTCTGGCTGATTGATGCATTCATGGAACAATTCAGTCTAGAATTTAACACCGTCTGCTACAGGGACCTCAATGGGATATAAATCTAGTTACAGAATCCAGCATATCCAAGTTCTCGCAGCTGATCTTTTTCTTGTTTCAGACTCTGGAGCCCACAATTTACCCAACAATTTTGAAATCACTTTCGAAAAGCCTTTGGATCAGCCAGGTTCTCTGAAACCCCCCAAGATACCAGTGTCAGCTGACCTCACTGATCAGGAAACCTTTCTTGGTTTCTCAACATCAAGGGACACTGGAATCTGTGGAAGGAAGGGTTAACCTGGCCTGTCCTCACCACCTGAGGGAACCGGAGGGGAGCAAAAGAGAAAAAGATGCAGGGAACACAAACGGTGCAAACTACATGACTGGAAGTAAGGTCCTGCCAACCACTGTAGCCAGGCAATGTGTAATACTGTGATTGGTGCTTAAAAATATTTCCAGCTTTTACTGACTCAGGAGTGTCTTGATCTGGCCAACATCATTTAGAATGTGCTGGCTTTTCTGGAATGTTCTGGCTCTTATGAAATATTGTGGCTTTTTCCACCTTACACCAGGTGCGCTGGTCTGTATTATTCTGTGACTAGATCCAACTTTGCCTCCCCAGCTGCCACTGGTCAGAGTTCCACAGTCGCCAAGGCAGGTCCATAACAAGCCTGTATGGTGGATTCTGAGAAATGTGATCTCATCCCTGAGACTCTGGACATGATCCCTGGAGAGTACAAGCTCCAAGAGTCCTGACAAATTTGTTTGGATGTTGTTTGTGTGCTTTCTATGGGTAGATACCTTGTCTTATGCAACTAGCCTATGCCATAATTGAATTACTGACCTTTTTATGATGTCGAGGGTTGCTATAAAAACATCTCACCATTTCTTTCTTTGAGTTATTCATGGAGAAGAAGAAGTTTGTTTTGGATCTCCCTCAGTTTATGCCAGTATACATGTCTTTTGATATTTCTTCAGGTTGACATTTATTGTGGTTTCTTCACGTTCCTAATAGAGTGTTCAAACAAATTAATATAGTTTTAATATTTTGTTTCATAAAACAAGGGCTATTGCGATATTGTCAAGAAAATATTGTATCTGTAAATACAGATTCACCATTCTTCCTTCCACCTTTGCACCTAGAATATATACATGGCCCACTGGATAGAAGTAACTCAGTACAAATTCAAATATATTCCTTGAAAAAGGTTATCAAATGATAGTTATGATTAGCTAATAACAACATTTACATTTCATTAAAAAAACTTATTTTGAAGAAGTTTGGTTAAAATGAATTACCACTGGAGTTCAGCAGTGATGATAAGCTACTCACCCATTGCATCCCTGTCTGCCCTTACCCTGACGTCACACAGCATCCCAGAAAGCAACATGGATAATATCACTGGTGACATCACGTTTGAGCATGAACACGTGGAGGCCTAGAATGCTCACTGGATAAGTGTCTGGCTATATTCTCTTTGCTAACCATTTTTTGTATCTGTGATGCTTATGAAACCACTTTGGGATAGTTTTCCTACCCAGTAAGCACGTTACCTAATTGTAATTATTAAGGTGTTCCATAACAAACGTAACCTTAATCTTTTATATTTGAAAAACAGGGTAATTTTCTTCTGTGTACCGAGTGCACAATGAAATAATTTGAACTAATTTTCTTGTAGTGTTTACAACAGATTATTTAAAACGTTTTCACACAGTTATCTTTAGATTCTCTTTATCTATTGCTTCTTCAATGATTCTTGGGGAAACACACAAACTCTAATTTTTCTGTGTAGCTTTTGAATCTATACAAAAGCTCTTGAGTGAGGTGAATCAGGTACATAAACATCATTACCATGCCACATAGTTTTATAGCTGCCGAACATAAAGAACAAACAGTGTTATATT
Source organism: Lissotriton helveticus (assembly GCF_964261635.1). Classification (NCBI taxonomy): domain Eukaryota; kingdom Metazoa; phylum Chordata; class Amphibia; order Caudata; family Salamandridae; genus Lissotriton; species Lissotriton helveticus. The sequence continues at coordinate 492,717,663 of NC_136071.1, forward strand.
ACGAGAACATAATTAAACAAGCATTGGCAAAGACAGTAGGATTGGCATTGGTCACCAGCCTTTTGCTTTGTCAAAGTTTCTTTTGTTTTGTCATGTTTTTTTGCAAAGCCTCAGTGTTGGGGAAGCTGTTGGGCCCTCACCAGTTAAATAAATTACATTAATTGGCTAAAAACCAAGCATGTTTTTGATCTTAAAAACTGCACTTTTCCAATGTAGTCCATGGCACTTACGGGAACCACGTTGTTTGCAGTTGTGCTCCTTCTAAAATGGGACAATGCCATTCTTTCACAGTGAAGATAGACAATAGCTGAAGTGGTCTGGCATACTGTCCCATGCTGTATGCTGGAGTGGGCGGAATACAAATGTGAATTACACAATATCAGACCAATGGATGAAGAGGGCTGGCTGAAAACCACTAGAAGTTAAGTATGGTATGCATAACGTTTTAGTAATATCAAAAGGACTTGGCTTAGAGAAGCTCTAAAAGCTAAGAGACGTTGTGTGGGCTGGAAGGTAATGCAATGATTGTCCATTACCCTTAAACAGGGAGGAAAGAATAAGGGTGAAACACAGTTACCAATATAATGTTGGGAAAAAAAGATGCATTCTTATTATTCTAAAAATCGGCCATGGGGCACCTTTAAAAGTGGGTCTCTATTTGGACCAGACTTTCTCCTTCCCCTGGAGTTACCAATATTGCAGGTATCAGTAATCTGGCTGGAGTGGGAGACCGGCTGTGCGGATTAATGGGCAGGTTGATAGGAGTCGTTTCTGCAACCTTTACTGCATGCTTTCCTCCATTTCCAGGTGTTTTTCACTCAGGCGTTTCACCTGCTTTCACTAGGTGAATGCCTCAATCAGACACTGGATCATTTGCTCAATCACTTTTCGCTCAAGCTTGCATTCACTTACAGCCATCTCTTCATGCACTCACTCATGCTTTCAGTCACTTACAGTCATCTCTTCGTTCACTCACTCATGCTTTCAGTCACTTACAGTCATCTCTTCATGCACTCACTCATGCTTTCAGTCACTTACAGTCATCTCTTCGTTCACTCACTCATGCTTTCAGTCACTTACAGTCATCTCTTCATGCACTCACTCATGCTTTTAGTCACTTACAGTCATCTCTTCGTTCACTCACTCATGCTTTCAGTCACTTACAGTCATCTCTTCATGCACTCACTCATGCTTTCAGTCACTTACAGTCATCTCTTCTTTCACTCACTCATGCTTTCAGTCACTTACAGTCATCTCTTCATGCACTCACTCATGCTTTCAGTCACTTACAGTCATCTCTTCGTTCACTCACTCATGCTTTCAGTCACTTACAGTCATCTCTTTGTTCACTCACTCAGGCTTTCAGTCACTTACAGTCATCTCTTTGTTCACTCACTCATGCTTTCAGTCACTTACAGTCAACTCTTCGTTCACTCACTCAGGCTTTCAGTCACTTACAGTCATCTCTTCGTTCACTCACTCAGGCTTTCAGTCACTTACAGTCATCTCTTCGTTCACTCACTCAGGCTTTCAGTCACTTACTGGGTGGCGCACCCAAGCACAGTCATAACTTCACGCACTCACTCACCATTCTATCTTCTTCCATGACCGACCAAATATCTAGCCACTAACTTAACTTAAAACTCCATAGTTGAGGACGTTTACCCAAAAAATCTTTTAAAAATCTACATATTACGAGAATTATTCAGTAGAATCTGACACCAAAGGGAATAGGGAGAGTAAGAAGCAGAGAACAAACATTAGCATAAAATACTCTGAATCCACATAATCCCGATGTCCTTCATGTGTCCTCCATAGTTGGTGATGTCATATGCAATGACATTGATTACAACACTTATGATCTCATCTGTGCAAGGTCATGAGCAGCACCTGGCAGCAGTGCTTAATTAGCAAAATAATGAGTGCCAGTGCCCAGAGCTCTGCTTAGAAGCCTGAGGCGGGTGCAATCGACAGTCGGTACCCTCAATTCCAAGGCTGCGCAGTATTGAATCCTCATGCCTCTTTAATCCACTGCCAGACACCTCCTTCCCCTTTCTTCTCACTCTCGCAGGCTCCTGGTTTCCCCCTTGGTGATGTTTTTACCATCTTTCTCTCCCCCCTTTCCTCTTTTTGTGTATCCCTCTATTGCTCTCGGGAAGTGTCCGGTGAGGAAAAACAAGTACTGGTCCCCAAAAATAAGTGCTGGTTCCCAAAAATGAGTGCTGGTCCCCACAAATGAGTGTGGGTTGTTCCCACTTGCAACCACCAGCTCAAATGAAGGCCTAACTGGCTGACTGGAAGCTATGTTTGCATAGGTCCATAACAGGCACATTTCAGTGTTTTCAGGTTTGTGATTGTAACCAGAATGTTTCTTAAACTGGCATTATTTTGGGGGAATATATATTCAGATATCTTATTCTATAGCTTGTATATAGTCCTATACAAGCTTTACAGTTTGGCGTTTATACAGGGCATAGGAAAACTTTATTTTTTAATGGTGCCAGAATTATTTTGATGAAGATGCTGATTTCCAAATGATATACGGCAACTACCAGTTTTACTCTAAATTAGCAGACATTTAGGTTATATCCGGTAGCAGATGTAAATAGGAACTGTACATCTTAGAAAGCACATAGGACTGTAGCAGGTGTATAGACCTCACCCCTCTACAAGTAAATAGATCCTTTCCTTTCTGAAAAATACAATTACCAGGGGCAAATTACACTGGCTGCTATTCGAGAAAGATCCCCTAGTGTCCCTTCCCTCAGATTTGATACTCCAAATCCTCAGTCTCCAAACCCACATGACAATTGTGCGGGGATCCGACTTACATGTGTCGTGCTTGCAGCCTGAAACACTGGAGAGATTTACATTGCTAGCACCTCTTGGAAAGCATCCTCTTTCAAATGAAGAAGGAGGAACCCTGTCACTCAAAATGCCTACAACACCTCGGCTGAGGGAATGGGGAGGCAGCCAGGAACGTGTCTCTAAAACACCAGTAGGCAGGAGAAGAGATAGGCATATGAAAGCAGGTTAGCCTGCCATGGATCTGGCTGACACTGCTTTGCAAGCCCTGCTGACCTTTGACTGCCAACCCATGCCAGCCTTCGGAAACCTTCCATTTAGGCCTGGTGATTGCCAGCAAATGGAAGACCTCATGTCATAAATTCTTCAAAACAGTATGATAAGAAATAATAGAGACATAGAGTGGCCCTTGGGCCATCCCCTTCAGTCGTTTGCATCTTGTGTTTTTCATGGTTTGCCATTGCTTGCGTGAGCTGTCCATGAAGTAAGTGGTATTTTGTGGATGGTTACCTTATACAATTTGGGTTCTCGTTAGGTTTTGGTGATGGGGAATTTTATTAGAGTAGAGCAAAATTGTGTTTTCTGATATCTGCACTCTGCTAAAACTGTGACATTGTATGGGAAGTGTTTGCTGTTTGGATGCCTTATCCTCCAAAGTGTCAAACTGCTATTTACGAATCACCCTTGCACAGTCACCTGTTTTACTTTCCTTGTATGATGTGGTTAGATTTAAAGTTTTTTGTTCAGAAAGTAAAGAAGTGGGCAAATAGCCTTTATTAAAGATGCAATTAAAATACTGTGCCTTTGTCAAAACAATTTACTGTTCAATATTTCATGTGTATGCTTTTTAAGGTTACTTTTTACTACTCACACTACATCTTCTGACTGCTTCATAACACTCTTCTTTGAGGATACAGCTTAATTCTGTTAATGCCGTTTTATCTGGAAAAAGTGTCCTACTCCCAGTTTCCATATTGTAGTACATAATAATGCATAATTGTGGAATTTGCTATCTAAGTTTTTACCAAACACTTCACTTACAAAAAGCCAGACCTATTGGCTTCGCCAATGCTTGTTCATCTAGAGGCCAGTCCCCTCAGCACCAGGGGAGTTAAGTGAGTAGAAGAGGTGATGATGTGAGAGGAACTGAGAGATTCGACGTGAGACAGACTAGAGACAGTCTGGGGATGAAGGAATAGTGCGTCAATGAGTTAATACTGCTGGGAATGTCTCCAGCGCAGCTGCTGTTTCCCTTATTAAACGTCTCAGATTGTAATACGACTGCTGGGGAGCTCAATGCAGCACACCGAGGCTGCTCCCGAGCCCCCCACACCCTCCCACGCCCCTTCATCTTCTCATCCAGGCCTTGAACCAATACAATGGGGGCGAGGGAAATCATCTGTTCCGCCAAAGGCCGCCTCCCTGTACTTGGCCGCGCTCCTTTCACGGACGGCCCAGAGCAGGCCTTCTCAAGAGCCCTGGTTCTCAGCAGCCTTTGTCGTGCATCTTGTTCGTCTCCTGCCGAGGCCTTTCATCCCCCCTAAAAGGAGAACAAGGTGGAGGGGAGGGTACAGGGGAAAGTAGAAAAGAACGGCGAAAGGGGAGAAATGGCGGGAAACGCTGCCTTGGAGTCGCTATTGTCTGCGTTCCCCTGCGGTACGAGGGTAAACACACTAATCGTGTGTGAGAAATAGCGGGTACAAGGGGGAGTCCAAGCAAACAAGCCTCGCATTCTGCGAAACGGCGCTGAGAGCTTTGGGAAAATTCTTACAGAGCCTCTGAGCACCCTCTAGAGTGGCACTCGCCCGCCTTACTGGCTTCTGTGTGGCACCTGTGTGCTTTCCTTTTGTGTGTGGGTGGATAATAATTTATGTGGGTTACAGCTCCCCTCCTCCCTCGCACCACACCTTTCTTTCGTTTTGTTTCATGTCGCGCTCTTACTTCCATTTCTGGGCCTTCCTTTGTGCCACATTAAAAATCCATCCTACTTTCTTGCTCTCGTTGCAAATTCCTGCTGTGACGGGGCATTAATACTTTTCTAGAATTGCACCTGGTCCTGCGAGTGAGTTTAACTTCCACGGCCCCCAACAACATTTAGTGACAACGGTGGCAAAAGAAATGGTCTAGTTTTCAGTATGTCCTATAAAGATGTTTAAAAAAAACAAGAGATACAAGGAGTGAAGAAAAATCCATTTCGTATGGCATAGCATTTCTTACATCATCTTTCTGTACCTCTGCCTTTGAATTCCTTTCATTTTCCCAGTCAGGCTCTTGAAAGGTTTTCAGTTATATAGATGACTGGAGAGGTGGCCTAACAGTCAGAACTATGGGCTTTGGAACTGGAGAACTAGTTTCGAGCCCCCCTCAGCTGCCCACCCTATGATTCTGATAAACTTTACAACAATGATGCCTATGGTAATGTTCTCTGAAAAATCTAATATAGGACCGATACCAAAGATTATCTGTCCTCTGTTTTTTTAAATACTCCTTGAATTAATCTCACAATATACTTTTATCTTCAATCATCTAGTCACCATCTAGACAGTTCAATAAATTCAACAAACAAAAAAGTGGTTTGCATAACTTGTTTTAGTAAACCATATCTTTTTTCATAAGGAAAATTAATTTTCACTTTTTCTGTATCTTTTTTACTTTTTTTCATACATGTATATACACATTTACCACATTTAACATGTATATTTGTACAATATCTACATACATAAGAACAAACACAAAGGAACAACAAAACTTTCTCCTGAACCGTTTTCGTGGTTCAAAGAATGCCCAATTATTCAAACAAGGAAATTTATGGCACTCAATTATAAGACCTTATTCCTTTATCTTAGTCACCACATCCAATTCTAATGGAGCCTTGGAAGATAAAATGCCTTTACTCTTCCTTTTTTTTTACTTCAGGCTCTCATCCAGGCTCTTTCATTCGATTCAATATTTTATGGTGGTGCCTGTATGAAAAACAGTCTGGGCAAATCACTGACTAACGCCTGTCTTATAGGCGAGGGTCTCAGACAGTAGTGCTGATTATCAGTGACAAATCATCAGTGTTGTCATGGTCCAGCCGCCCTACTACTGCTGCGGCCGGCGTCTAGAACAGAATGCTGCTAGACTCCGTATTGTCAGGCAAAAGGGAACTGAAGGAGAGAGTGGTTGGCTGGAGCGATGGCTCTAATACAGCTATCCTTCTTAGGTTGCGCCTTCTAGACAGCGCATGTGCTTTTTGTATTGTGAGACATATTGTGGGCTTACCAAGAACATATGAGGCCTGCATCCCGCCCACTGCTTTCCATTGGTTAGTTTTCCTGTCACTCTAATTTGCCTCATTCTTACTCACGTTCTAGCTTGTCATTCTTGTGTTTGTCCCTCCCATGGAGCATAGCCTCTTTACCGTCTCTTTCGATTGGCTGCCTTTAATGCTTCAACTGCTTGCTTTTTCAAGTACTTCTGTTTTCTTTTAGATTATGTTTTCAGTGTGTCTCTTTAAGTGCCCTTCTCTCGCCCTTCACTCCATGTTGCTGTCTGTCTGCTTCTCCCTGCCCCCATCGTGTTGTGATCGCACTAGTGTACTTCCCCACGCTGCTTTCTTACCCGTATTTCTCCCCTGCCTGCTCCACACTTCTATCTCACCTGTTGCTCCTCCTCAATGCCCTCTGTGTTGCTTCGCCCTGCAGCACTCTCCTGCTCTCTCGTTTATTGCTTCCCTGCTCCACCCCACTCTTTCGTGTTGCTTCTGCCCCCCCTGCATTGTTTCCCTCCATCCATGCTATCCATGTTGAAGCTCACCACCCTGGCCCTATATGTTGCTTTCCCCCACCCTGGCTCTAAGTATTGCTTCCCCTACCCCAGCACTTTGAGGTGCTCCCTACCACCCCCGCTTCAAAGAAAAAAAAACTATTGTGCTACATTTTTTTAATTTACCGATTCAGATCAGTAAACAAAAAAAGATTGCTGGGGTCATTATGCAGGCGCACACATGCATGGTGCGCATGCCTACAAAATGGTACGACCGCCATGTCATAGAATCTTTTTTTACTTTGATTTTTTAGCCATGGTGCATAGCACCGGGGTACTGTACAGCAATGCTAAACCCTTTGGCAAAGACAATAAGTCCCAAAGTCACGACCTATTGGCATTGACAATGTTTATTTACTACTGTTGCTACTAACAAACCTGTTTCACCTTCATCACAGTGTCAATCTCCTACATATTAACAAGCGTACCAATTTATGAAAACAATCACATTTTGGTATTCAATAAAAAGTTTAGTTTTTTAAAAAAATACCCCAAAACAAAATGTTATCATTTTAAAGAAAAAGGACAGTTTTGTCTTGAAACTCCAACCTTTCATTTTTAGTGAATACATGTTTGATGCCTAATTTCCGTTTGCCATTTCATCACATACTTACATGTACAATTGCATCCCTTCGGTTTATTTTGCAATGCAGAGTCATGTCCCCCAATATAGTGCCGCAGATGGCCACAATATGCCATCATGCCAGCCACGGATGCTCACAGCATGGAAATAATTGTAAGCATTATGCCAGGTTTGAGTACCGTCATACCATAGATTTACAGAGATATGCAGAGATACCCCTTCGGGGGTGATTCAGGCGCTATACAAGCCAAATAATAAATAAATAAAATAAATAAATTAATAAATATGACAAGAATTACCAACATTATTCCATGAGTAGCATCATGTAAGGTTAGATACCATTTTACAATATCTCAAAAATGGCCTCCAATGGACCTGTCTCAGCATTGTATCGTGGGTGAGCATTACCATTCCAAGGATTTCTATAATACAAATAGAATTACCATTATGAGTTTTAAAAAAAAATTTATTTAAGAAGTTTTATAAAGCGCTAGCCTGACCGGAAGGTATCAGAGCGCTTCACAACAAATACAGAGCAGTGCAAAAGAAAGCAAACATAATACAGTAAAGCAAGACATTCAGGGTACAAATCGTAGTAAAGAGGATGCTGAAGAGTTCCAGATACAAGGTCTTGACAACCGCATCGGAGAGAGGAGCAATGTCACATTAAACACTCCGAGCTGCTCCTATCTGTTAGATAGGGAGCGTTCGAGTAAAAGGATTTTGAGCTGGCTTTTGAATTTAGAGAAGGAAGGAATAGTTCTGATGTGGGGGGGATAGAGTTCCATATTTTGGGCGCATTTCCGGCAAAGGACCTGTCCGCGTTTTTTTGTTTTCGAGCTTTTAGCGGGATAAGAAGTAGGGTATTAGAGCTTCTGAGAGTCCTGTTCTGACCCGCTTTTCTGAGTTTGGATGCCAGATATTTGGGTTTGCCTTCGTGAAGGGCTTTGTGTGTGAGGCAAGCTCTTCTAAAGTTCGCCCGCATTTCTATTGGTAGCCACTTGAGTTCTTTTAGTGCCGGAGAGATGTGATCAAATTTCTTTATTCCAGTGACCATCTGGCGGCCGCGTTGAGGGTTGTTTTCAGAGGAGCAAGATGAGTTTTGGCTATTCCCGAGAGGATTGCATTTCCATAGTCCAGTTGTGACAGCACCAATGCTTGGGTGGCTTATTTGAGATCTTTGGAAGGAATGAAGGGTTTTATTTTGTTTAGTAGCTTCAAGTTAAGGAAAGCGTTCTTTGCCGAGATCTTAATGTGTTTGGTCAAGTCTAGCGTGATGCCTAATGATTTAACGGAGTCAGCCAAGGTGAGGTTCCCATTCAGTGCATCGATATCTTTTAAACACTCGACCATTTGTGGGTTCTCTTCTTTGTTCGAGATGAGGAGTAGTTCGGTTTTGTCCGGGTTCAGATTTAAATGGTTGCTTGACAGCCAACGTTGCACTTCCTTTAGTGTTTCGTTGAGTCTATGAATGTCTTTAAAAGAGGAGATTTCCAAGTAGAGTTGGGTATCATCAGCGTAGAGGTGAAAGGGGATGTTAGCTTTTCTAAGTAGGTTCTAAGTTAGTTGGTGAGGTGTTCCATGTAGATGTTGAAGAGTTGAGGGGAGAGCACTGATCCTTGGGGCACTCCCCTCTTGACTGGGTGAAGGTGGGATTCAAAGCTTCTGATTTTTATTCTTTGGGAGCGGTTGTGCAAGAATGAGAGAACCAGTTGATGACCACATCGTCAAGTCCGGCACTTTCTTCTAGAGCTTTGAGGAGAAGATTGTGATCAACTGTGTCGAATACCGCCGATAGGTCTAGGAGAATGAGGAGGCAACATTGGTCTAAGTCCAGTGATTTGTGTATATCATCAATTACGTTGAGGATTGTGGTTTCCGTGCTACAGCCTTTCCTGAATCCCGACTGATGTGAGTCGAGTAGGTTGGTATTGTCCAAGTGCTGAGTTAGTTGGTGGAGAACACATCTTTCTAGGATTTTGGAAAGAAGAGGAAGGTTAGAGACGGGTCTGAAGTTATTTAAGTCATTTATGTCCAGGCCTGGTTTTTTAGCAGTGGGGTGACTTGTCCTACTTTCAGACAGTCTGGGACGAATCCGTTTTTTTAGGGAGCTGTTAATAATCCTGCACCATAGTTTGACTATCTCTTCTTCTAGAATGGGCTGAAAGAGTGACCAGGGTTTAGTAGTGGGAGGGGGAGCGCTACCAATCACCCCACCCTGTCTGCTATGGGAGGGGGAAGAGCAGTTGGTGACCACAGAGCGCTCGATCTTGGAGATCTTATCATTAAAGAAGTTGGTGAAGTTGTCACATCGTTCTTTGGAGGCCTGCCCCAGGGAAGTATCTGGTTTGGAGGTTTGCTGTCTAATAATACTGAAGAGTTCCTTAGGTCTGTTTTTTGCGCTCTCCAGAGCAGAGCGGAAATACACAGATTTTTTTGTTCTAGATGTGGTTATTGTATTTCTTCCGGATAGTTCTGAGTTTGTCGCGATGGCAGGTAGTGGGCAAGCTCCTCAAGCGTCTTTCTGCGGCTTTTAGTTGTCTCCTTTCTTCATTAGTGTCAGAGTTGAACCAAGATCTGGACAGAATGGGTCAATTTTTTTCTTAGTTTCAAGGGTGCTAGTTGGTCAAGAAGGATTACCATATTCGTGTTATAGCGAGGTGAGGTCAGTTGTGGAGAGATCTTTGTCGCTGGGTAGGAGCAACTTTAGTCTATCTTCTATGACATCCAGGGGGATCTGGGTGAGATTTCTTGACCGTTTGGGGGGTCTTGAACAGAAGGCAGGGATAGGAATCTTCGGTTGATGTGGAATAAGGTCATGTGATGATCTGACCAGTCCACTGGGAGGATGTTGTCGATCGTAACTGCGTCTTGGTTGGCAATGATGGCATCCAAGGTCGCTCCTTTGTTGTGAGTTTCTTCAGAGCAGTGTTGGGAAAGATTATTGTCACAAAGGAGGGTATTGAGAGATTAAATTAGTGTGTTGTTGGTCTCGTTCCAGCGTAAGTTGAGATCACCCAGGATTATGTAGTTAGTGTCTTTGAGAGCGCAGTGGGCAATCAAGTCGGATAGGTGTTCACCAGGTGGGTAATAGAGAAGGTGGCCAACTAAGGAGCTATATTTGCTTGAGTCCATTACAGCGATGTCAATGTCATCTTTATGGATGATGGCTACACCACCCCCGCGTTGATCTTTTCTATCTTTGTTGATGATGGTGAAACCTGGGGGCACCAGCATGTTTAAACAAGGTGGGGAGATCTCATTTAACCATGTCTCCGTGATAAACGCAATGTCTAGGTCCTGAGAGAGCATGGCTTCAGCAATTCCGTTGCATGCTTGGGGGCTGATGTGCAGTTAATGAGCATGCAGTTAGTAGATAGATTATTTTTGTTCAGATGCTTTCCTAATGGGACCCTCGGTCAATACGGTGGTAAGGGACGGCGGGGATCTTGAGGTTTTCACGGGAGGGAGGTCTCTTCCGAAGCCCGTGATCACTTGAATATTGGAGTGAGTGGAAATTGGGAAAGGGGAGTCATAAGTGGAGGCTAGGTCCATAGCTTCTTAAGCAGACATTGCTGCTTTAGTTCTGGATGGTCTTTGTGTTTGGGTCTCCACATCTTTATTAGTGTGGCTCTGAGCTCCAGACACGGAGGCTTTGATTCTTGTGAAAGATTGTAGTAGAATCATAGCGTCGGTTCTAGGGGGCCTCAGCAGTTGGTTCCCACGGGCGGGAGCGCTCCCGAATTGGGGTTTTAGAGGGGTAGAGTCAATCGGATAGGAAGCCATGAGTTGGGAATGTTGGGGCTTTCGAGTCTTGTCTAGGTTGGAAAGGATTTCATCAAGGTCACTGAATATAATATCTAGCTGGCTTTCAAGTAGATCCAGCCGGTGCACCATGTTTTCCGGGGCAGGTGGCGTGCAGTTTTGAGTTGGGACATCTTGTGAGGTGGGGGGCAGAGTAGAATTGTGAGGTCTAATGCTGAGTAGGTCAGCCTGGCTGTCTCTGTTAGCGACCCTCGGCAGGGGGTTTAGTTGTGGGCTCTTCTTCAATGATTCTGCAGGAGTGATCAGGGGGTCAATAGACCGAGCCCGAGGGAAGATATTGTGCTGTTGAGGAAGATGAGATTGAGGAGGCGATGGGGATTGCTCTTCATCGGGAGATAGAAGGAGGTCAGTAGACCGAGCCCGTGGGATGATGAAGTAATGTTGAAGAGGATAGGATCGAGGGGGCTGTGGGGACTGATCTTCCTTGTCACGGTTCGTGGTGACGGAGGAGTGGGAGTAGTTTCTGTGGGGGAGGCTGGGGGGTCTCATCAGGGGAGTGGAAGTAGATAATTGCTTCTCCTGATGGGGCAGGTTGATCGGGGAGGGGGGCTGGGGTGGAGCGTGACGGAGAGAGTGCAGATGGGCGGAGCAAAGAGTACGGAAGAGGGAGTCAAAGGTCTCTAAGTTCTCGTTTTTTGGCCTGTATCAGTACTCTGCCATTTGTGTAAAGGGTCACTGATGTCTTACCTTTTCTAGTTGCCTGGTTGGTGAGAGAGGTCGTCTGTTTACAGCTATGTGAAGTGGTCGTCATTTTAGATATGTGAAGTTGCATTCTTAATGTAGTGTTTCAGCTCTCAGGTCTATCTGTGTGGAAGATGAGATCCATCTTTACCTGCCCTTTAGAGAAGCAGTGGAACGTGTCTACAAATAGCGTTTCTGGGTGTTGTCTAATTAGATAATGTTTGTGGTTTCTTCTCGCTTTTGGAGAGAGGTTAGGGGAAAGCTAATAGCGAAGGCATTCACGCGTGCGGTTTCATGTGGATCGACATGGGTGGTTCGACTGAAACTGGCGTGTCTGGTGACATTATTGAGTATTATGTAGGCGGGATGGGACGAGCTATTGATGGGGGGCAGGACTCCCTTGGTCTGGTAGTATCGACTGTGGGAGACTGCCCACGACGAATGTTTGGTGGGCACTTGAGGTTCCACCCAGCTATGGGAGCCGTGATTGAGGGGGCACAGAGTAGACTAAGGTATAGGGGTGGTTGCTGAAGAGGGGAGAAAGCATCATGGAGCATGTAGTGGGGGGCACAGAGTAGACTAAGGTATAAGAGTGGTTGCTGCAGGGGGCTTGGAACAGGTCTGATACCTTAGAATGGGCCAGGAGTCGCTAGCGTCGTTAGAGCAGGCGGAGGGTAGTCCTTGTTGGTTGCCATCGGAGGGTCCGGCGATCTCTAGGCTTCAGGAGGCTGGCCTGATTTCTCATCAAGACGGGAAATGTGGAGATCGGGTCGCGCTTGGTTAAGTGTCCTGGGTATGCCCTTAGGCTGCATGGACATTTGGCCTGGCGACCTGGGTGTAGTCTTAAACCTGGCGGCGAATTAAATGATACTTTCTGCATGCCGAGGTGGATTGGCGTTGGCCATTTTGAGATCAGGCATCGGGCCGTGCCCGTCCGGAGCGTGAACAAGCTCATTTTTTGCTTTCTATTGGGCAGATCCCGGGGGGGGGGGCTTTCATCTGTTTGATTGTCCCAGTATGCCCCCAATTTGCCATGAGTTACCACTGTTATGCCAAGGCCAGCATTATACGATGGGTGAATGCTAGCATGCCATGGATGCCAGGAATTACCACCATTATGTGAAGGCCAGCCACATACCAGTGGTGGCCATCATCAGGCCACGGATGCCAGGAATTACCAACGTTTTGTGAGAGCCAGCATTATATTCTGTGCATGCTGAAAATGCCCCAATAATTCCCACCATTGAACCCAGGCCGCCATAAAATCTGGTTAGGCACCATCATGCCAGTGATGGCCAAAATATCTCAAGAATTATCACCATATGCCATAGGTGGGCACCACACCATCGTGAAATGAATGCCCAAAATGTGCAATAATTACCATCATTCTTCCAGGGTAAGTATTGCACCACGGATAGTCACTCTCATGCTGAGGATGTCAGCATTCATCAAAAAATTATTTTGCTAGAGCCAGCAATGTACCAAGAGTGGGCATTACCTCACCATGGATGCCCACAATATCCCAGGATTACCACAATTATTATAAGGCCAACAACACTGCAACCTCTATCTACACATACACGCACTCATGCACGCTCACATGTATACACACATACTCATGCATGCACACATGTATACACACACACACTCATGCATGAACACATGTACATACACACACACACACTCATGCATGCACACATGTATACTCACACACACACTCATGCATGCACACATACACACTCATGCATACACACCTGTATACACACACACACTCATGCATGCACACATGTATACAAACACTCACTCATGCATGCACACAGGTATACATACACACACACTCATGCATGCACAAATGTACATACACACAAACACACACACACTTATGCATGCACACCTGCATGCACACATGTGTGCATGCATGAGTGTGTGTGTATACATACACACACACTCATGCATGTACATACACACACACACACACACACACACACTCTTTCTATCTCTCCCAGCCCAGATTACACTCCTCCATTAGGTTGGGCAAGATTGAACTACCTGACTCCCAATTACCATCTCATGGCAGACCTGGTAAATACACTAGCAGACTGATTGGCCGAGCAGGGCCTGCAACACAGTCAATGACCATGTACCCTTGCGGTATCACTTGCACTGATTGGGTGTGCACAGGACTTGCCTTTGGCTGTAGGAAACTGATCTAGAGTACACAGTTGGAGAAATGGGCACAGCAATTTCATCCCTGTCGCACTTACAAAAGTATTATGGGTAGAGATTGCGGAACTCGCGTAATTCAGTGTAGATTACTCATGCAGAATTACCTGAGAATTATGCAAGGTTATATTAAAATATGCAAAAAGAGTAATACTGTGTTAAGTTATATTGCTTAGTGCAGAAATGCCTCCTTGTGCCCAAAATTGCCATCAGAATGCATTTTTGAAAACTTTGAGTTAATTAAAGAATAACAAGAAAATGAACAGCAGTAAAATGAATAGAACAAGTCCTATTTAACATAGAACTTTTGTAAAGAAAGCAATAATATGTAAGGATATAACTATCATGCTGTATACAAAAAGAGAAATACACAATATAAACAGTAAGGGGAAAGGGCAAGGGAAGGGGAGCACTATGTGATTAATATATAACAATTAAGAGTAAAATATATAAGAAATAAATACTTTAACATTGTAAGCATACAATAACTGAGAATTAATAACGTAATATAAACATAGGGGTGTGAACACCTTCTAGTCAAAGTCAAAGTCAAAATAACCTTTATTCGGATATTACATTATCCATAAAAGTGTACACATAATTATATACATGGTCAAATATAAGGATCACCGTTGGACCAGCAACAATATATACATAGGACATATATCTAAGGACGTATGTCAAATACGTATTTTCTAAAAGGCATAGAACATACATCCTGATTTTTTTTAAACTGTCTGGATAAAAAGCACAATGTAATAACAGCCAAGGATCAGAAGGTGAATTAATATCTATGTCTCCATATTTTACTACGATACTGACACGAGAAGAGTAGTACACATATTTACAAATAACAGCATAGGTTTTAAAGTGCCGATGTGCAAAAGTGCAAGAGATCTTAAAGTGTCAATGTGCAAAGGTACAACGAAAACCTCCTTCCAATCTTATTAAAATAACATGGCAATGTATGCATAAAACATATCTAGCAACATTATGTTGGTCACCAGTTTTCTAAAGTGCATATGGCATACATCCTAATTATTGGACTGTCTTAATAAAGTGCATCGTGTAATAGCAGCCAGAGATCAAGAAGTTAGTTGTTATCTATATCTCCGTGTTACTACAGTTTTGGCAAGAGAAAACAAGTTCATGTATTTACAGATATCAACATCAATTATAATGTGCAAATATGCAAATGTGCAAAGAAGCATCCTCCCAATCTGTTAGGTTGACATAGTTCATATAAAAGTTAATTCATAGAAATGCGGGATCATACGGCCATTTTTAAAAAGGTACACACACGAAATATTAATCCATCATCTTTAAGCTGTAAAACAGATTTTAAATGCCACATTAAAATCGTTTATGCCTTTGGCTCTGAAAAATGGTATCAAGAGGGGCTTACTGTATTTTTGATAATAGGAACAAAAAAACAAGAAATGCAGTAGTGTTTGCTTTCCAGCGTTCTGACATGGGTAGACCAAATTCTCAATATTGCAATGGTAGCCCAGGGGAAAACACAATAAATACATTATAGATCCTGCTCTCAGGCGAAACAAAAGGCTGCGCTCCCAGCATGTAATTTCTTTGAGGAGGTAGCCCACTGGTGTGGGTAGAGTAGATACAATATCACCTTCTATTTGGGTATAGCGCTTTACAGAGGATTTCATTAATTCTACATTGTATCTAGTCTCCCCATAGTGCCTGTAGAGGATATTCCTTATTATCTTCACGTTAGTCCCCTCTAGCCCATCTGGATTGTTAAATATATGCCCATGAATGACTGCTACCAGGCTTGCCTGAACTTGGGCAAGCTATGGGATTTTAATACCCTGATCACATTTTAAGCAGTCTGCCAGAATATCTCTTGTCAATGAGGCTTCGGGGTTTTTCCAAACCTTAATCCAGAACAGCGCAGGACGTGCCTTGATATAGTCCTCCAAATAGAACAATTTTAGTTCATTGTGGCTTATAAAGGTGGAAGATGAAATTGGTAGCCCCAAAAGCCTCCTGCAAAATCTATTCTCCTCTGCCTGGATGTTTCTTAGGTTTGAGTATCCGCAGATCTCGGCCACGTATGTCATAACGGGGAAGCATTGTGTTTTATAGATCTTTAACAGAGGCTGAATCACCTCAAATCTCTTAGGCTTGGGGAGAGAAAGTACAGAGTTTATGGCCTTAATAAATTTAGTCCGACCATATGCCAGATGGGGGGTCCATGAGCCACTATCAGAAAATTGTAGACCCAGATAGGGAAAAGTACGAGTGCATGACAGTGATCCCTGATCTAAGACAATCCTATTGATGTGCCGTTTTTTGGGGCCACAACACATTAAAAACGATTTTTTAAAATTAGTATTAAGATCAAGATTATACATAAAATCCACAAATCCCCTCACTAAAATCCTCAGGGCATTCGGTGTACGACCCATTAAAACTATATCATCTGCATAGAGTAGGGAAGGGAGTTTGGTGCCTTTTATTATAGGGACATCAGAAGTTAAAATAGACAGGGCGTTATGAAGTTCATGATTATATAAAATAAATAAAAGAGGGGCAAGAACGCACCCTTGTCTGACGCCTCTGCCAACCGTTATGTCCCCTGAGACCGCTCCATCCATACTTATTCTTACTCTAGCTTTTAGGTCTCTATGCAGGTATGCCAGAAAATATACCAGGTTATTATCAAGGCCGTAATCTAATAGGCGTTGCCAGAGTTTCGACCTATTAACAAAGTCGAAAGCGGACGAAAGGTCCATAAAAGCCAGGTACAGTGGATTGTGTCTGGCAATGGTATATTTTCCTATAATTAGGTTCAAATTCAAGCACTGTTCCACTGTACCCAGATGGCTCCGGAAACCTAACTGGCAAAATGAGTAATACTGTGTTAAGTTATATTGCTTAGTGCAGAAATGCCTCCTTGTGCCCAAAATTGCCATCAGAATGCATTTTTGAAAACTTTGAGTTAATTAAAGAATAACAAGAAAATGAACAGCAGTAAAATGAATAGAACAAATCCTATTTAACATAGCACTTTTGTAAAGAAAGCAATAATATGTAAGGATATAACTATCATGCTGTATACAAAAAGAGAGCGATACAGAAGGGGATGATGGACGGAGCGTTTGAGCAAATCAAACACTCACCCCCAGTCAACTGATCTGGGTTTAATCCATCACCATTCTTTAGCCCACTCAGCCACCCCAGTTCAGACATGGCCATTATGCAAATCAGTCTGACCCTGTGCCTCATGGGAACAGCCCAGCCCGAACTGCCAAGCCATGTCTTCCCTGGACCGGAAACAAGCATCCTGGGACCGGTTTCGGATTCATAATCCTCATCAGCCAGGCTATCTTGAATCCAGTGGCCAAGTGAGCAAGGGACTCACGTCTGAGCATACCCTGCCACACTTAGGGCGAACAAAGCGATACAAAAGGGGATGATGGACGGCGCGTTTGAGCAAATCAAACACTCACCCCCAGTCAACTGATCTGGGTTTAATTCATCACCATTCTTTAGCCCGCTCAGCCACCCCAGTTCAGACATGGCCATTATGCAAATCAGTCTGACCCTGTGCCTCATGGGAACAGCCCAGCCCGAACTGCCAAGCCATGTCTTCCCTGGACCGGAAACAAGCATCCTGGGACCGGTTTCGGATTCATAATCCTCATCAGCCAGGCTATCTTGAATCCAGTGGCCAAGTGAGCAAGGGACTCACGTCTGAGCATACCCTGCCACACTTAGGGCGAACAAAGCGATACAAAAGGGGATGATGGACGGCGCGTTTGAGCAAATCAAACACTCACCCCCAGTCAACTGATCTGGGTTTAATTCATCACCATTCTTTAGCCCGCTCAGCCACCCCAGTTCAGACATGGCCATTATGCAAATCAGTCTGACCCTGTGCCTCATGGGAACAGCCCAGCCCGAACTGCCAAGCCATGTTTTCCCTGGACCGGAAACAAGCATCCTGGGACCGGTTTCGGATTCATAATCCTCATCAGCCAGGCTATCTTGAATCCAGTGGCCAAGTGAGCAAGGGACTCACGTCTGAGCATACCCTGCCACACTTAGGGCGAACAAAGCGATACAAAAGGGGATGATGGACGGCGCGTTTGAGCAAATCAAACACTCACCCCCAGTCAACTGATCTGGGTTTAATTCATCACCATTCTTTAGCCCGCTCAGCCACCCCAGTTCAGACATGGCCATTATGCAAATCAGTCTGACCCTGTGCCTCATGGGAACAGCCCAGCCCGAACTGCCAAGCCATGTTTTCCCTGGACCGGAAACAAGCATCCTGGGACCGGTTTCGGATTCATAATCCTCATCAGCCAGGCTCTCTTGAATCCAGTGGCCAAGTGAGCAAGGGACTCACGTTTGAGCATACCCTGCCACACCTAGGGCGAACAAAGCGATACAAAAGGGGATGATGGACGGAGCGTTTGAGCAAATCAAACACTCACCCCCAGTCAACTGATCTGGTTTTAATCCATCACCATTCTTTAGCCCACTCAGCCACCCCAGTTCAGACATAGCCATTATGCAAATCAGTCTGACCCTGTGCCTCATGGGAACAGCCCAGCCCGAACTGCCAAGCCATGTCTTCCCTGGACCGGAAACAAGCATCCTGGGACCGGTTTCGGATTCATAATCCTCATCAGCCAGGCTATCTTGAATCCAGTGGCCAAGTGAGCAAGGGACTCACGTCTGAGCATACCCTGCCACACTTAGGGCGAACAAAGCGATACAAAAGGGGATGATGGACGGAGCGTTTGAGCAAATCAAACACTCACCCCCAGTCAACTGATCTGGGTTTAATCCATCACCATTCTTTAGCCCACTCAGCCACCCCAGTTCAGACATGGCCATTATGCAAATCAGTCTGACCCCGTGCCTAAGGGAACAGCCCAGCCCAAACTGCCAAGCCATGTCTTCCCTGGACCGGAAACAAGCATCCTGGGACCGGTTTCGGATTCATAATCCTCATCAGCCTGGCTATCTTGAATCCAGTGGCCAAGTGAGCAAGGGACTCACGTCTGAGCATACCCTGCCACACTTAGGGCGAACAAAGCGATACAAAAGGGGATGATGGACGGAGCGTTAGAGCAAATCAAACACTCACCCCCAGTCAACTGATCTGGGTTTAATCCATCACCATTCTTTAGCCCACTCAGCCACCCCAGTTCAGACATGGCCATTATGCAAATCAGTCTGACCCTCTGCCTCATGGGAACAGCCCAGCCCGAACTGCCAAGCCATGTCTTCCCTGGACCGGAAACAAGCATCCTGGGACCGGTTTCGGATTCATAATCCTCATCAGCCAGGCTGTCTTGAATCCAGTGGCCAAGTGAGCAAGGGACTCACGTCTGAGCATACCCTGCCACACTTAGGGCGAACAAAGCAATACAAAAGGGGATGATGGACGGAGCGTTTGAGCAAATCAAACACTCACCCCCAGTCAACTGATCTGGGTTTAATCCATCACCATTCTTTAGCTACTCAGCCACCCCAGTTCATACATGGCCATTATGCAAATCAGTCTGACCCTGTGCCTCATGGGAACAGCCCAGCCCGAACTGCCAAGCCATGTCTTCCCTGGACCGGAAACAAGCATCCTGGGACCGGTTTCGGATTCATAATCCTCATCAGCCAGGCTATCTTGAATCCAGTGGCCAAGTGAGCAAGGGACTCACGTCTGAGCATACCCTGCCACACCTAGGGCGAACAAAGCGATACAAAAGGGGATGATGGACGGAGCGTTTGAGCAAATCAAACACTCACCCCCAGTCAACTGATATGGTTTTAATCCATCACCATTCTTTAGGCCACTCAGCCACCCCAGTTCAGACATGGCCATTATGCAAATCAGTCTGACCCTGTGCCTCATGGGAACAGCCCAGCCCGAACTGCCAAGCCATGTCTTCCCTGGACCGGAAACAAGCATCCTGGGACCGGTTTCGGATTCATAATCCTCATCAGCCAGGCTATCTTGAATCCAGTGGCCAAGTGAGCAAGGGACTCACGTCTGAGCATACCCTGCCACACTTAGGGCGAACAAAGCGATACAAAAGGGGATGATGGACGGAGCGTTTGAGCAAATCAAACACTCACCCCCAGTCAACTGATCTGGGTTTAATCCATCACCATTCTTTAGCCCACTCAGCCACCCCAGTTCAGACATGGCCATTATGCAAATCAGTCTGACCCTGTGCCTCATGGGAACAGCCCAGCCCGAACTGCCGAGCCATGTCTTCCTTGGACCGGAAACAAGCATCCTGGGACCGGTTTCGGATTCATAATCCTCATCAGCCAGGCTATCTTGAATCCAGTGGCCAAGTGAGCAAGGGACTCACGTCTGAGCATACCCTGCCACACTTAGGGCGAACAAAGCAATACAAAAGGGGATGATGGACGGAGCGTTTGAGCAAATCAAACACTCACCCCCAGTCAACTGATCTGAGAGAAATACACAATATAACAGTAAGGGGAAAGGGCAAGGGAAGGGGAGCACTATGTGATTAATATATAACAATTAAGAGTAAAATATATAAGAAATAAATACTTTAACATTGTAAGCATACAATAACTGAGAATGAATAACGTAATATAAACATAGGGGTGTGAACACCTTCTAATCATCTAGGAATCAATTTATAAAGTTTTATATAGCGCGATCTAGATCCCAAAGGATATCAGAGTGCTATACATTAGAAAGGAAAGGAAGGACAATAATGCAAATTCATCAACAGGTAGGGATAAAAACAAGCATGATCACAGATTACACGACAAATGTCACAAGGAGGTTATTAAACAATTATACAAGGGTAGCGAAGGAGGGGCATAATATGTCATACAGAACATAGTAGTAAATGATGGTACACCGGAAGTGGGAACAAAATCATCGGGGAGGAGAGCCTAGCCCACTTACGGAAGGAATTTATTCATAAGGAATCTTTTGACTTCAAATTTGAACACCGTTGTTACGGAGATTCTGCATACTTACGGTGGTAGAGAGTTCCATATCTTTGGGGCAGCGCCAGCGAAGGCTCTATCAGCCTGATTCATCAAGCCGAAATCGGCTCGCAAAGGGCCAGATTCTGAGAATCTGGCCCTTTGCGAGCGCTATTTTTGCATTTGGGATTCATCATCCCAAATGCAAAAATCGGTAATAGCGATTTCGCTATTTTGCGAGGAATTACATTTAAGGAATCTCTGTTTGAGATTCCTTAAATGCAATTCATCATCCATTTAAAAATTGCGAATTCGCAATTTCGGCCTGCTATTTACCGCGAGGTCAAACCTCGTGGTAAATAGCGAAAACTTAGAAAAATGCTTTTAAAAGCATTTTTCTAAGTTGCATGTTGCACACACACATGTCCTTTGGACATGTGTGTGCGCAACACCTGTTTCAATTTGCATTTAAGGGGTGCTATAGGGTGTCCTTTGGACACCCCTGGCACCCTTTAAATCGCTATCTTATTTGCGATTAGCTAATTGCTAATCGCAAATAAGGAATACTCCCCATTCATTCCTATGGGCCTTTTGGCCCATAGGAATGAATGGGGAGTTATTCCTTATTTGCGATTAGCAATTTGCTAATCGCAAATAAGGAATGTGTAGGAATCGCTATTTATTTAGCAATTCCTACATGAATCCCGTTTTGCAAGTCCTTAATAGCGATTCCTTATGAATCGCTATTAGGGGCTCGCAAAACGGGAGAATGATGAATCAGGCTGTATATTAGTTATAGATTCCTTACCTTAGAATTACCCCCAGGCGTCAGACTGGATCCGGAGATTTTTTCTTTAGCAGTACCCCTGCGCCCCGGTAGGTAGGTGGCATCGGAATATAGAGGCAAAGGGAGAAATTAAGGTGGTTTCCGTACATTATCTGATACGTTCGTAATTGTAACATTAGAAGAGGCAGACAAGGATAAATATGAAAGAAAGCATAAGGAAGAAAGGAATAAAGTAGGTAAAATAAAAAGAAGATGATAAAAAGAAACTATAGAAAAGAACACCAATGAAAGAAAGATAAGACAAAGAACAAAAAGACAGTACAAGTCATACAAATGATGACTGAAGAACATACCTACAACCACAAGACAAAATGGAAGGTGGCAACACCAGAAGACAACGACGACAGCATTGGAACTCCACCGAACCTCAGGGGAACCACGGATAAGTATGTCAATATATATGGGAGACCATATGGGAAACGGATAGCGGGAAAATACACCTGTATAAACAGGAAAGAAAATATTATGAATAAGATGTTACGGTAGAAAAGAGGGATAAGAAATAAAATAGATTAAAACGGCTTAATACTTGAACATTACAAAAATACAAGCAAAACAACAATTAGGGAATTATATAGACAGGAAAACAGCCAACAGGGCGAAGCAAAATAATAAACCAAAAGATTTTGAGGTATCCATGACAACAGCTCCATGTTGACGAAGAAATTCATGCAAAGCAGCTGGTTCTTCAAACATAGTAGTCTTTCCTTATAGGTGACTTTGAAAAGGCAAGGATGGATTAGTACAAATCTGGCATTAATAGATCATAACTGAGGGTGGAGATCAAGAATTTTTTTCCAAAAATCTACGGTAACTTTAGCCACACCCTGAGAGAAAAACAGTCGATGGCCTTCCCCAAAAATTTGTTTTTGGGATTTGACAGCAGAAGGGACTTGCAGGAGGTCAGTACATTGCAGAAAAAAACATGATGACTCCATGTGGTTTTGCGGATATCTCTAGACCAAGCCTATGAGCCCTTTGACTATTAAGTGGAGAAGTAGCAGATATGTCCAGAAGCTTAGGCAAAAATGTCTGAAAAAAGACAGTTGGATTGGAACCCTTAAAATTTTCCGGAAGACCATAATTTCAGAGGTTATTCCTGTGATTTCAGTTCTTTAAATCTTCAGTGTGCGTTTTGAGGAGAGATATTTCAGACTCTAGAAATGAGGTGCGCGAGCATGAGGATTGCAGAGAATCTGTTTTTTGTTCCACAACGAGCAAACGCGATTCTAGAGAAGACCACTTGTCATCCAGATGTTGCAGTGTTTTATTGGTTTCCTCCATGAAGGGTTTCAAAGAACGAATTTCCTCAAGAATTACATCCATGGAGGCTGAGGAAGAGTTCACTTGAGACGGGGGATTTTTTTTTTCGGTCTCTTGGTGGAAATCACAGATATTTTGCCTAGAAGCGTTGTTTTTGGAATGGCGCCTGGTGTATGGTCAGGCTACTGAGTAGAAATATCTTCCATTTTGTTATGAGTAGAGTCTGAGTGCACTATGGGCCAGATGTAGGTAAATTTTATTTTACCACCTCTTAAATACCGCATCATACCGACTCGGTATTTAAGAAGTGGTAAAATAAAAGTACCGAGATGTAGGTAAATACAGATGTGCATTTACCGATTCGGAAACAATCGGTATTTACCGATGCGGTAAATACCGACCGGTAAATGTCCATTCATTCCTATGGGCTTTGAAGCCCATAGGAATGATTGGGCATTTACCGGTCGGTATTTACCGCATCGGTAAATACCGATTGACACAAGGGTGCAGGGGGTGTCACTTTGACACCCTCTGGCACCCCCAAAAGAGGCTCGGGTGCCATGTGGCAGGCATACCTGCCCTAAGGGCAGGTCTGCCTGTCATATGGCATAGGTGTGCATGCACACATGTGCAAGCACACCAGAATCGGTATTTTACCATCAAATAGTATTTGATGGTAAAATACCGATTTTTTAATGCTTGTGGGACTCAGAAGAGTCCCACCTACATATCAATTTTCCCGATTCCGTAAAAATACCGACTCGGTATTTTACATAATCGGTAAATTTACCTATCGGTAAATTTACCGAGTCTGTAAAATACAGGGCCCTACATCTCAAATTGCATTTACCGGTCGGTAACGGCCGAATTCGGCCGTTACCGACCGGTAAATGTCTACCTACATCTGGCCCTATATGTTTAGTGGAAGTAGATAGTTTAAGATTCCTTAGTCTCCCCATAAAAAAAGAAAAAGGGAGTTTAATAAGCAGTGCGTAATTGAGCCTTTAAAAGCAGAAACAGCAAATTCAGGCACACTGTGAGAAGGAGATGGTTTCAACTGAAAAAGAGCTGAGCACACCAGAGAATATCAGGAAATCGCAGGGTTGACCTCCTCAACCAATTGAGACACTGTATGTGTAGGTAATACAGAATAAAGTTTACAAAATGAGGGTATTTAAGTTCTCCAATTTATAATAAAGAAACGTCTCCTCAAAAAAATTTCTTTATAAAATAAAAGTGCCAACTGTGTACGGGCAGAAAGAAAATTAAATGTTGAAAAAATGGCTACGGAACCTCCTGAATAAGGATGCTTTTAATTATAGAAGTGCAAAAAAAATTCAAGAAGGGCTGATTCAACTGTGAGGGAAAAAACGTTCACCGCATTCAAAATGGCAGACGCCGCCTCAGGATACTTTGAAGTCCCTCAATGTCAATATAACTTTGAAAACGCTGCAGCGTGACAATAAAAACAGCTCCAGCGACTTCCCACACCATGAGGGAGAGATGCCTCAAATCTCATCCCTCGACGAGCGCTGGAAGCGGTCTCCGCATGAAAGCTCCTCAATCCGCTGGAATTTCGTGCCGTCACCCCATCTTAGAACGGCGCCGAAACCACACCCCCTCCATCAGAATACATTTTGAGTAAGAAATAGCACTAAATGCACCAGACCATGAATAGCAGGCATGAAGAGCATCTCACGCTTGCTAAATGTGCTGTTCGGGTAGGATTTTTCCCCAAAGAACTCCTGGCATTTAATGCTATTTTCTTATTGCAAAATACCCTACTGTGTCAAAATGGGTGCGAGAACAAATTTGGCTCAAAGAATTAGCGCTAAATGTGCTCTTGGAACAGGATTTCCCCCCAACTTACTCTCAGCATTTAGCACTATTTGCTCAGCAGAATATGCACCCTTGCGTGAAAAAATTGATGTGAGGATGCATTTTATGCTAAGAAATAGCGGTAAATGCAGTAGAACACGAAGAGTGAGCCTGAGCTGGTGCTTGTGCTCGTTAAATTCACTCTCGCAGTAGGATTCCCCCACCCCCCCATTAATCGGAATTTGTGAGCAGGAGTAATTGCATAATTATTGGTAATTCTGCATCAAAGTGTAACATGAAATTACTGAAATGACTGTGATTACCCCAGCATAATTTAAAGTATGCCTGGGCCTAGTTATGACATCCTTGAGTCAAAGAACACAAAATGTGCATATTTAAAGAGGAACTGGCCCATTACACATGTTGTTTTTTATCCTGTCACTCCAAAAGTCTGGAGTTATGCAGCACAGAGGTGACACTGCACACCTCCAGCCTCTCCAAGTAACAAGAACAAATTCAGATGGCCTACTGACCAAATAACATGCATGGGCAAACCACCACTCTATCTGTCTCTAATAGCAGGATTGTGCGCTCTGTACTCATGCATACATTATGTTGTCCCCGTTAACTCACTAATCCCTTATGTAGATTCCCATTCTTCTCAATGCACCCTTTCCTGGTACTCTGGATCTCTAATATTGATTACCAGATCACTTCTCAGAGTTGGATGAACTAGAAGAATTAACCAGAAATAAAACTTAAACGGGTAACCCCCCCTCCCCTCCCTTTAAGAACACCTGAATAAATGGTGGGAAATGTATCACACAACGTACTACATAGTATGATCACCCCAGGCAGACTCCACCATTGCACCAGTTTTTGTTACATTTCTTATGAGTTTCATCCACTCCCGTGACGGATATCCCATCCGCTGAAATATAAATCCCGTAGGGTATAACAGGATTTATATTTCAGCAGACTGGATATCCGTCATCTTTGTGACTGAGTAACCCGTCCGCCAAGATCTAAATCAGGGCCCATGTCATGATACTATGGATATTGTGTACTATATTAATATGTACAGATGTTTGCCTGTGAAGACTTGCGGTGCTTCACTGCCATGCTTTTACGTAAAGAGGTTTTAGTGTAGCTAGGATTACTCACCTAAACCTATAGGCAGTGATTAGGGATAGGTTAGTATAGGAGGAATAGCAAAAGATTTTCAAAGACACACAGCAGATCCTATACTGACACAAACATCCTCAATAATCAATCCATACACTTCAGAACCTATAGCGTATGCCATTTTTACTCTCAGAGTAGTGAACCAGAGGATGGAGTGTACCACACTGCACGGGCAAGGGTTCCCGTCCCTTTAAATATCACGACACTGCCTAGCCAAAGAATTAACAACAGTATAAGTGAAACGCCTTCCAGGACCATCTACATAGGTGTAAGTAGATGGTTAAGTGCACAGGGTTCGGATTTCCCACGTGAGTAGAGCTAATAAAACACAAGGAATGAACAAGAATGAGTGGAGTGGCAAGTTATTGCAGGATATTAGCTTCATAGAGAAGCAAGAGACATTTTGTGTTGATGAGTATTGATCTTAGCAGAGAGTGAGTCGGTGAAGGAGCTTTGGCTGTGTCGGAGGGGATGCCGTATACTACTTATTATAGTAGGATATTGGGATATTGCAACCAAAATGTCGTCTAACAGAAGAACTGTGTGCTAAATACAGTTTTAAACACGTGCCTGTTTGGAGATAATAATAGAAGATCTACCCGCAATGGAACAAAAACACAAAAGTTAACAACGTTTAGGACTCAATATTGCTGTCAATTTTTTTATGTCAATAATATTGTAGCAGGTGAAGCATATAAAAGAACTGGGGGTGTTTGGACAAAATATTTAGTTAAAAATATTGTGTGGACAAAATATTGTGTCAAGAATATTGAGGACAAAAATATTGTGAAGTTAAGTTTCTATACTTAACTCCACACATATGTACCTTGATGATATCTAAATCTTCAAGGTACGTAGATGTGAAATTAAGAACAGTAAATCCTTACCCACCTATTGGCACTTACCTTCTCGATATTTTGGTCCTCAATACTTTTGACACCATATTCTGTCAACACGATATTTTTTGCTTCAATATTCTATCAGACAACCAGCACTGGGTGTGCGGTAAATTCACAGACCTTGTAATTCCGATGGGGCTGGAAACAAAGGCTTTTAGCCTCCACATAGTGAAAGGGTACCTTGTAATGAGGCCTTTTGTGTTCATTTGTCCCTAAACAGAGAGGCCAGTGTCCATGGTCACACTTACTCTGAGCTGCATAGGACGGGCTGACAGTCGAGTAATAATTTGTACGCCAGGTTTCACAGATGAGAGTCATGCATTACCACCAGGGCTTGAAATGGAAAAATAGAAGCGCAGGTACTGTGCAACAGAGTACCTGCGTGTTTCTGGGAAGTGCCGGTACTCTTCAATTAAAAGTAATACTTTGCTCTTGAAAAGTGCTGGTACTCTCCCTCTCAAAATAAAAAAGTGCCGGTAGGTACTCTTGGCACGGCCCCACATGCCTCTGAGTGCTTAGTAGAGCATGGATTACATGCAAGCCCAGTATGAGAGTCTAAGGAAGGTCCTGGCTGGGGCCCCTTTGTTTTGAATCTTTCAAAGGTTACAAGGGTCACACAGACATAAAGTGCTGCAGGTCACCAACTTGAACAAAAGCTGTAGAATGGCTCAAGCTAAACCTCAGACTATAGGTCTGCCTTAAAATCTGTAGTATACCACCTACATCGGAAGTTTGGCCAGTATGTAAATGTTATGCAAACAACGTTTGGGACCCTGTGGGGCAGATTTACAAGCCCCTTGCGCCAACTTTTCTGCTGCCGTTGCGTCACTTCTGTGATGCAGCGGCATCTTAAACAATGCGCCACATTGCGAAATATTTACAACGTGACGCATCTAGGGAGATGCGTCACGTTGTAAAGACCTGCGCAACAATATACAGCGTCAGGTATAATGTATGCAGGGTCGGCATTCCGACGTGAGAAAGCCTTGTAAAAGTTATGGAGTGAAATCTACAAGATTTCACGGAGTCACTTTTACGACACCACTGCGTCAAAACCTTGCGCCTGCTTGAAGCAGGCGCAAGGAGTGAAGCAGCATGACAGGAATGGGCATTCCTGACCATTGCTGGAGTTGCGTCATGCTTGGCACATGACTCCAGCAATGCGCTGCCCTTTTGCCAAAAGATGCGTCACATATCTGGCTATCCTTGCGCCATGGTTCGCCGCATTGTAAATGCAACGCATCCACAGTGGCGCAAGGGTTTTTAATGTTTTGCAAATTATTTGGCGCATCTCTGCTAATATGCAGAGATGCGCCAGTTCTTGTAAATCTGCCCCTTTGTTTCGAGTAAGGGTTAGTTTTCTTCTAGTTTATGCTTGACAGCTTCTCTGCTTTCAATTTTCAATGAGATATTCTAGCTTGTGCACCATCAAGAGTGCAGTGGCAGACTGCACATATCATGTGATTATATAATGTTTCTGATGCTACCTACTTTTTACCTTTGACCACAGGTTAGTCACTTGGGGTGTATTTACTAACATTTCACGCCATGCAAGGCAGAGATGTGCTGCCCTATAACGGAGAGCAGAAATGCCCCATATCTTCTACAATGTGGGGCACTTCTGCTCCTTCCTTGCACTAGAGCAGGCTGCCTAGCATCAAAACAGGCACCCTTGTGCGATGCTTCAAGGGTGTGTGCAGTAGAAAAGTTTTGTTCAAGAAGGGCTAGCTTACCCCACGCGCTACCTCTAGCGACTTCTCACTTATAAGCCCAGCTATAAGTCACCATATGCCATCACGATATATTTATTGCTTAGACTTTGGCCATGCTGGGCCTCGCGAATGCTCCATGGTAGCCCTCTCCCTTTGTAGTGTAGCTCCTATTTTCCCAATAGGCTCTGCGCATTGGAATAGTACCTACAGCAGTAAAGGCCTAGGCCAGACGTTAACTAGGTCTACTACTGTCGATACTAGACTTAATTTTTGGGTTTGCCAGCTAAGCTCAGAGTTCGCTAGAAACTTTCTCGAATGTTCAAGGAAGGATTAACTCCCCTGATTAGACAAGAAGGGATTTAGTTTCTGACAACCATAGAACATGACAACTTTGCTCTCCCCTAATCAAGAGTCAATCTCAAGAGTCGTGTGAGCACAAGGCAATTATTTTACTCAGTCAGTACGTGCATTCTTAGTCTCATCAGAATGTAGAGAAAAGGAAGAGACGGGCGTGTTCAATAAAAGATGTTATTTATTGATCAGTCTCTTTTCTCGTACAAGAGAAATGGATCGATATTATTGCAATACTTATAGTTAAGTAAAGTGCATACATTAAAAGCAATAGTATAAAATAATACTGTAAAAACATTGATATGGTTTCTGAGCCATATGATGTTTAAAATGATTAAAATATATTTACATACACATATACATTTGACTAAACGTACTCAACTGGTGTTTCTAAATACGCCTACCCCGTGTACCTGACCTAAGTCTAATGCGTGGGCGGGAATAGAAAGTTACAGTTTAAGTTAAGTTTGTTTTTGCCAAGTGAATAACTAAAGAATTCTCTAGGAGGGGTGATTCAGTTCTGTACCTGGAATTTAGGATGAATGAGGAATGGTATCTCTTTCTCTGCTCTCGATATTCCAGGCTGCCTGCGAGGGCTGCCCAGAAGCGCCGGTGCTGGGTCTCTCGGCTTGAGATAGCAGCGCGTCTCTCAGCGCGTCAGGAAGGCGGGGCTGTTGCCTGCGGGGTCTGCTTCTGCTCTCGGCTTCGGCAAGTATGGCTGCTCCGTCTTGTCACCACGCGTGTGTTTGCATAGGGCAAGGTCGGCAATATTTATACCTTAAAGGTGCCGGGATTGACGTAAGGATGGACATAGGTACGTCAATAAAGATGTCATACGACTTGCTCGTTAGCACATTCTTTACTAAAGTTCTCTGTGAAATCAAAACAATGGCCGCACGGATTATCCAGGTTGTCATAGGTTTGATTTGTTATGAGAACGTCGTATGCCTTATCAGGGGCTGGAGGAATGTCGCTTGTCTAATTAGATCTCAAGCGTTATGACCTAATCAGATAACACGTTCCTGTGCCGTAGTGTGACTGCGTCAGATAACGGTATCTGCATCATGGGGGATTTCTTGCCTCATGGGCTGACTGTTAGTTAACTAGCTAGGTAGGTTAACCAGAATATGGTCAGGAATAGGGGGATCGATTCAGAACCTATAGAAATACACGACACCCACTCCACTCTAACTATGGTCATATCTACTAATCTATGCATAGTATAACATAGTACAACATACTATAGAGTATAGTGTATACCTTACCACCCCAAAATACATAAATGCATTTTGAAATTTTCAAATATACTGAAAAATTGCAGTCATATATATAGTATGCACTTAAGCTATGAATTAAATGCAAAAGTAAACATGCATTGTTATGCATTATTGCTTTTTGGTATATGAGAAATACACATGAAATGGCTCTTAATATGGCTATACAGAAAAAAAGTCGAAACCATTTCATCACATAAAATATATTGTGAACATACCAGCGGGCAGCTAAAGTCTATATAAAGTCTATAAAGTATCTAAAAAAATAGAAATCTTAGTTCTCTAGGAATAGTTTCTTACTTTAAGCAGAAGATCAGTGTCCCGGGGAAAAATATATAGAAAAATATTTTAAGGGCTTGCTGAAAAAAGTTGCTGTCCGTGAACTGGATTGTAATTGTTCATGTGACTTTATTTTTTAAGTTGAAGGCCGGATTCAGGGAACGCCGTGTGCGAGTTTACTCAAAAGTCTCTATTTCTGTTCCGGAGAGAACATCATATCATTCAGGCTTTCGAAAAAACTGTCAACAGCTTCATGGGAAAGTTCCACTAAGTCGGAAATAGGTGTAACCATGCATTCATGCGCATGATTGTCTGCATTGACATTCTGATTTGCATTGCTGACAGAAGGTCGTACCTGTTCGATGCTGCTTTCATCTTGAACTTCACTACTCTTCAATCGCAGTGGTGAAGATTCCAGGAATGCCGTCATCAGAATTGGCAGCCTTTGAGGGCAGCACAGTGCGTGAACCTTGGTAGGAACCAACAGTGTATCTGCATCCACCGGCGCATCCGATTGTAGCGTCAGACAGGTGTCTAACACGCATTCTTCTCCGCATAGCAGACACCTTAGTACAGGTAAAACACACCTTTGCCACATTGGTCGAAATGATAGAAACCAAGTCATGTTTAGGTCTCTAAGCCGGGAAAGTCCCAGGATTTTTGATATCCGGTCCCGGTATCCAATGGCTAGGATCGTGTCTTCCATTGTCGTGAGAGTTTGTTCTGTGACATGGGTTGCCATAACGAAAAATAAGGACTAGGAATAGGATTCCTGCAATTAGTCCCAGGATCAAGGGAAGTCCGCCAAAAATCGAATGGACGAAATCTGGAAAAATACCCAGTATGGCTTTGAATGGTGTTAATGCCATCGAAAATACTGTCTTAAATACCTTTGAGACCCCAGTGGTATCAGAAATATTTAAGATTTCGCTCAGGATTTCCGCGAAATGTACGGGGGAATTGGTTGATAATAATGTATGTATCTCTGCAGTCGTCCTTGCGACTTGTAGATCATACGTTTCTTTAGATGACGTGAGCCTTGTAGGCGTCTGAAGAAGCACTGTTTTCATTCTGCTTAAAGTGTCTATTCGAATAGAAGTAATTTTCAAACTGGGCCATGCCCTCGCCTCCCTGTCTGGAAATGAGCTGGGGAACAAAGAACGTCCACAGCACTTGACCTTCGCCGTCGTAGTGACGAGATAAGGAGTCCCGGGCATAAGACTACAGCATCTGCGGTCTACAATAAGAATGTAACTCCCATTATAGAGTCTTTGAAAGAATGGTTCTATTTCAGTTGCAGGTGCGCCTTGCTGGTGACATGAAAGGTTGTATGAATTCCCTTCACAGGCTCCGTGCAAACTAATACCGTTACACAGAAGCGTGCCGCTTAGTGACATAGCACAATTGTTGCCACTAAGAAACACTTTCTGTCCTTTGTTACTGACACATGCATGTGAATAGGGCAGGTTCCAAGTTGTTTTAAGGTACCCCTTTCCCAATTTTTCGTACATGCCAGCCTGTATATATTTTTGGCAGTATTGAAACCTGAAGGTTGAGATTGGAATATTTATGATTCCGTGGATTATCCATTCACTGACAGGTCGTTCTGACATTGTCAACGGTAATCTTTCTAGTTTTTCAATGCTCAAGATTGTATAATCAGCACCCTTCTGCGCCATACCGATTTGTCTATCAGTAAGGTTAAAGATTTGGAATAGTGACGTTGTGTTGATTAAACGCCAAGGCACATAGCCTGAACGCAGATTTTGTAACGTCCAGCCAAGCTGTACAATAGAGCGCAATTGTGACTGACCATGTTGTAATAACAGTAAGTCTTGCGATAATATATCGATTGCTGAAGACACAATGCTGTCCAATGAAAATATTCTGGAGGACAGAGTCATTAACCCATTGTCCACTACAGAAAGTGATTTTTCCAAATTGATACGGTCAATTTCCCGTATTCTTTCTGCTGTCTCAATTTGAGTAACCTTCCAGGCCTCATTGTATGCTGCATATACAGAGGCTGCTATGAAACGCTTTTGACGCTGTTTGCGTGGTCCCATTATGAAATCACGCAAGTCAGCACCATCAGTAAGTAAAGTTAGGTGTTGCTTAATTTCAGGCAGTGTGGAAGTTTGTAGCCATTGAAGGCATAATTTGCCCACACTGTAGGTTGTTATTATCCCTGGATGATGTCTTTGGGGATATCTAGGGTCTGGCCTGGTCATTTTGAAACCCTGTGTTTTATTCAGGAATCTATCTTGACAGTTATTTGTATCTGTGGGCCAGATCAACCATTGTTTCCAATCAGGATTTGTTCTGTTTTGGTTAAGTATATGGTTTATGTCTATTCCTTCATCTGTATCAGAGTTATTGCTAAACATTGTTGGCTTTGGAATAGACGGGTTATTTAAATCTTTGATTTTGGCTAAGCCAAGACAGGTGGTTTGTTGAACAGTGTCATTTAAAAATATCATTTGTTCTGGGATCATGCAGGCTCCAAACAAAGCTTCTAAACCCTGTACTTGCCATTCTTTTGTGCCCCAAACACTTTTCAAATCAACATTTTTGTCCCAATAATCGAATCCAAAAGTATTCATTTTTTCAAAGAATGAATCAGAATAAATCAATTTTGTGTTAGTTATCATGGTTTTGGTCCCTGTCTTGTTTGACAATTTGTAATAAAATGTTTCAGCATTACTAGTGTTAAAACCTTGAAAGTATGAATATTTGTCATAAACGGTTCTAGAGCTCCCTTTTGGAGGTGTAGCACAATGTTCCCATTGATTAAATTTTAAAACATTTCTAGGTTGTGCAGATTTATGCAAGAAATGGTTACCATAGTGGTTATAGCAATACATACTATCATAATTTGTAGAACCTTGCAAATAATCATGTTTTGTAAATTTAGCAGACATTACTAAGTCAGACATCATATTGTTTATACTTTCAAAGTCCTAATCATCAGCAAATGAGTTTGGTTTCGCAAAGTCACTCAAAGAGATCTTAATTTGGTGTGGATATTTCAGGATCTCGACCGGACCATAAATTTCATAGTCAGTGTTGTCCCAGGCTACCCCACCAGGTATTGGAATTGCTGTGAAGTTGGCTGAAGAAAGTTCTGAAGAAAGTTCTCGTTTCTCGACGTGTGAAGATGTGTGTGGTTTGAGGACCAAGTTGATGTTCTGACTTGCTGTGTCCATTTTAGCATATTTTCCCTCAATGAAGCGTCCCAAAGTAAATACCATGATGAGCCAAAGTATGAGGATAAATGCACCAAAACCCACCCAAAATTCAATCCATGGAGAAATCAGATATGTTTCTTTTAGTTGTTTCAAAAGTTCCTTCGCTTTGTCTTTAAAGGATTTTGATGATGGCTGTGTCTTTTGTTCGCTGAAGCCTTCAGAGGAATCATCGAAGTTGATGAAGTAACCGGATGCAGTTCTGTCAATTGTTCCAATTGGTTCAGGATTTTTGTTTTTTGCATTTTCACTTGGTACTTCAGTATAGATTGGTGTGTCTCTGCTAAATGTCTTTATTTGGGTTTTCAGAGATCTAAGTTCTATTGCATTGTTGCATAGTCCTTGTTGTTCTTCTGTAGGCGTTTCGAAAGTGATGAGCCTCTTTGTTAGGACCTCTGTACTGGTAGCAAACCTTGGTGTTCTGCTACTTATTGGGAGTCCACTTGGCCTACTGTTTGTTATTGGCCACATGTTGTGGTTTTACCAGGTCGATTGATACAACTCGGTTCTCCTTTTTTCCAGCAAGTGGCGGTAGTACAACTGATCTTGTCCCGTTGACAGACAAGACAGGAACTGCTTTTCTGTAAGAAGGCCCAAATTCCTTCTTTACCGCGATCTTCTCCCTGACTAGATCCCCGACTTTTGGAATCCAGACAGGTCTTGCTGGGACAGGTGGTGATTCTTCAGTGGTTGTTGGCTGTTGTTTCAACTGTATGTTGCTCAGGTCTTTTCTTGTTTTGTTTAAGTCCTGCAAAATAGCCAAACGGTCTTTGACATCAAAGCTTTTTTCTATTACCACTGAAGTCTGACTATCAAGGTCAGAGATCAACATCCTAGTTCCGAATAATAATTCGTACGGACTGAATCCCTTCAGAGAATTTCTTGGCAAGTTATTTAGACTACGTTGGACACTTATTAGATGTTTGACCCACCCAGCTCCCGAACCTAATATCCTTTCTATTATAGATTGCTTTCTGTCTTGGTTTTTTCTTTACACCATCCCATACCCTCAGGAAGGAAGTGAGAAGATTCCCGCTGGGCTGTGCTCATTTGGCCATTCTTTCCCCCCCCAGGCTGGATTGCCTGAGAAAAAGAAAAAAATGGTCGAACGTAGCATGCTCTTAGCGTATATGCCATTTAGACTCGCAAATCTTGTATAACAGTCCGGACGTCAGCCGAGTGCTGTGGATCTACATTATAAGTGGGAACTAGCCTGTATATGTTAATCGCAAGCCATTCTTTTTAGTGGTGATGTTATCTGCCGTGATTCGACGAGGTATTAAACTGCTTCTCTCCCCTCTGCGATCTCTGTTGCAGTTTGGGCAGTTTTTTACAAACATGGTGTAGTGCAGGCTCATGCCTGGCCACCAGTACCGTGATTGTAATTCTTCCAGAGAATCTTTTAATTTAAGGTGTCTGTGACCCTCGCCCATGTGTGCGTCTGCGATTAACAAGTGTCTCCTGTCCATGTTTGGAATCACTCTATCCCCCACTCCAGGGATTCGAGCAAAAGGGACGGAGTTTGCATCGATTATGTATGTATAATTGAGTGGATAGTTGATCGGTAACGCTGAGCAGTCGCCTTTTGATGACGTTTTCACCGCCAGCAATGTTTCACCGTCAATGTATTTTAATGTACGCTTTTTTCGATCTACGGGAGCCGATTTAGTGGCTGCCGCTGCGGCTGTTTCAGCCAATGAATTCCCCACAACGTGAACGCCATCACGTTGATGACTTAGTGAGTGAGTCACGTGAGTCTTTGGTAGTTCTTTCTTTAAAAGAGCTACTTGTTCCCAGAGAAGTCTCTGCTTTATTGGTGCATCTGTGTCATCTTTGTAACCGTTCTGAATCCATGTCTGCAAATCCTTGTTATATGCTTTGACGCAGAAATATGAATCTGACACTATAAGTGTCGGGAATTCGCGATCCGCATTATCTAGCGCCATTTTCAAAGCTATTATTTCAGTTTGCATTTCTGAATTTGTTTCTACTGAGTGTGATTTTGTTAATAGAGGTCTTAGTTTACCTCCGCGCCACACTTCTTTTGTGATCTCACATGTGGGGTTGTATGCATGTTCTCCCCAAACGGAGGGTTGAGCATGTCCGTCTGTATAGATTACACAGGCGTAATGTCGTAGAGGCAGAATGTCGATTGGCAGAGGATACGTCTTTTCATATTTTAGATTTTTTAATTCTTCTAGTTCTTAAAAGACTGTCAACCATGCAATACTTGATAATTCATATCCTCCGTACTGGATTTTCAGATGGGCAATTCTGGATTTTTTGAAGTTGAATTTGTAACCCTCTGCAGCGAAACCAAGTATTATGGTGTTCACTCTTTTCAAGTGAGTTTCCAAGTCATCATCTGTTAAGTAAATGTCATCGACATAAGATAATGCTTCATCATCATATTGTTGTAGTAATTCTGTTACTCTCGCTGAGAATACCCCCGGGCTATTCTTGTACCCCTGGGCTAACCGACAGAATTGTTTTTGAGTGCCATTTACTGAGAAAGCTGTTAAATATCTGCTCTCTGGTGCTATGTTTTGACAAAAGAATCCGTTGGAGATGTCCAAGGTTGTTTTGTATTTTTTGCGCACTATGTTATTCATTAGTGCAGCACTGTGTGAGTTTTGCACTGCAAAAGTTTTGCAACATGTGTTAAGGTGTCGGTAATCCAAAACTAGACGATATGAATTGTCTGGTTTGGAGACCGGAAACAAAGGGTTGTTCATTTGTGAGGTGCAAGTTTCAATCACCCCCTGGTATTCTAGCTGATCTAGTATTTCATTTACTTGTTTTTTAGCTTCTTGCTTAATTGGGTACTGCCTTTGTGCAGTTGGTTGTGATTTTAACTGGATTTTGTGAGGAGGAGAATCCTCATCCCATCCTACATGATTTTTATATAAAGCAGGTGCTAAGGCCACTGCCCACTTTCTAGCAAGTGTGTATTTTTTATGAATCGGGATTTGATTCGAGAAGGCAGGCATAATTACTTCTTCGCCATGAGGGCACTCCCTGACAAACTCTGGTGGCCAGTCTTTTTCAGCTAGAAGTATGTCATAACCCTTTGAGAGGTTATCCCAAAATAGTCCCCTTATTTTCCTAGTCTTATCTCCCTCTATACGTAATGTTATCTCGTATATTTTGTGGGGCTTGCTAACTCTGGTATCTGCAGTTTCCACTTGAAGGTATTCATTCGTGTCCACTGTCTCCAGATGATCCATAAGGACTTTGCGAGCTATGCTCACCTCTGCTGCGCTGTCTAGCATTGTCTGAGCCCATTCTCCGTTTTTCAGTTGTGTCCTCAGTATTCTCGGCATTGTTAACTACCTTGATACTGGCTACCTTCTTTTTTGGAAATTGTGATTTCTTTTTCAGTTGAGCAGGTTCCTTGTCTTTGGACTTGGCGTGCTCTTCTGATCGTCCTCTTCTTTCCGATTTCTGCGAGGAATTCTGAAAAGATTGAGAGGGACGTGTATCAATGTCTTGATATCTATCAGGTTTTTTAATATTATCCCTATTTCTAAGGTTATATCTATTCCCAGAGGGTTCACTCTGAGGTGACCTTTGTCTCGGGTTTGGAGATTTCTCTCTTCGCCTAGGAGACCTTCCTCTGGACTGGAATTTCTTTTCTTTTGGATTGGATTGTTTGTTCCCATCCCAGTTCTTTTTTGGTGAATTATTATTATTAAAAAACATTTTTTCTGGACTTGTAGTCAGTTGCGGTTTTACTGGTATTCCACCTAGACTATCTCTGCCTAGTTCTTCATAGGATTTTTCTATGATTCTGGCAATTTCAGCTGGTTGGTCTGCTATATCTGTCTCTTTTAACCTCTGGCGGATCGCCACGTTTGCTGCTTCACCCTTTATGTTGGCTAGTAATATAGCCGAGACCTGCTTGAAGTCTTTTAGTAATTTCATACCAAGAGTTAAAGCAGGTTCTGGACCGTATTCATCTTGAATTTGTTTTAGCACATCTGGTATTACCGAAATGGATGGAACACCGTGCGTTTTTGTGTAGATGGAAGCAAAGACTGTACCCCAAGTGTCACAGTCCTCAATGTGTGGTGCGATTCCCATTGGGAGACATATAGTCAGAATCCTGTGTTTTTCCAGCGGGGTGGTGTCAGGAAACACCGCCTCTATTTGGGTAATTTTCTGTGCCAACCAGAATGGTATCTGTTCCCGTTTAGCTGGAACTTTACCTAGGCAGGATTGGATGTTCTGTGGTGTAATTTTATTTGTGTTCCCCTGGTGAGGGGTCAGCTGTGGAAGTTTAATCGCTGGCTGAATTGTTGAAGTCCGCATTACATACTGAACTAATTGTCTGTGAATTTTTAGTAGTTGTTTTAGCTGTATTAACAGCTCTGCTGCAGGCATTCTTTCGATGTCTGGATATGGTGTGTATCCGGCTAAGACCGGCCACGTTGATACTGGTCTTCCTAAAGGACCGAGCCTTGTAATGTGATTATTATGTTTTAGGGCGCCATCAAATAAGAGCAAATGCTCTTGGAATTTGAGTGGTACTTCCACCTCCTCGAAAGGAGTGTACTCATTAGGAGGTTCCTCTACTTTGTAATAGTGGAAGTACTTTGTTATAGTATTAGCTGCTGGAAAATGTATCCATGTATAGTATACCTCTGTCTGCCGATATTCGTGTGCCTCGATTACGAATATGACTGTGCCACCTCTAGGTGTCAGTCCATTTTCTATAAGTTTTAAGGTTATAGATCTCCTTTTGGCGACCGGAATGAGTATTATATCCGCGTCTGCTGCTTGCATGGTAGCATCAGCATCTGCTATTTCAGTAGCTAATCTAGTAACCTCTCGTTCTTCATCGCTGTCCATTATGCTGACAGGATGGTATTATGTTTATTTGCAGATCAGGTTTCTTTATGGAAACAGAGATTAGATGCACAATATTCTGGAACTGTTTTATCCTTCAACGTTGACTAGACCAAGAACCATACATAGGAGTTCCCTCCTGCGAGGTTTCGGAGGATACAATAACCTTTCACCCACTCCAGACGTCTTTGGAGTATTTGGGAAAAGGGGTCTGAGTGAGAAAGCACGACTGAGTTACTCTAAATGTCTTACGTTAGTTTTATCGCCCTTTCCAAACGCGTTGGGCGCCATGTAGTGTAGCTCCTATTTTCCCAATGGGCTCTGCGCATTGGAATAGTACCTACAGCAGTAAAGGCCTAGGCCAGACGTTAACTAGGTCTACTACTGTCGATACTAGACTTAATTTTTGGGTTTGCCAGCTAAGCTCAGAGTTCGCTAGAAACTTTCTCGAATGTTCAAGGAAGGATTAACTCCCCTGATTAGACAAGAAGGGATTTAGTTTCTGACAACCATAGAACATGACAACTTTGCTCTCCCCTAATCAAGAGTCAATCTCAAGAGTCGTGTGAGCACAAGGCAATTATTTTACTCAGTCAGTACGTGCATTCTTAGTCTCATCAGAATGTAGAGAAAAGGAAGAGACGGGCGTGTTCAATAAAAGATGTTATTTATTGATCAGTCTCTTTTCTCGTACAAGAGAAATGGATCGATATTATTGCAATACTTATAGTTAAGTAAAGTGCATACATTAAAAGCAATAGTATAAAATAATACTGTAAAAACATTGATATGGTTTCTGAGCCATATGATGTTTAAAATGATTAAAATATATTTACATACACATATACATTTGACTAAACGTACTCAACTGGTGTTTCTAAATACGCCTACCCCGTGTACCTGACCTAAGTCTAATGCGTGGGCGGGAATAGAAAGTTACAGTTTAAGTTAAGTTTGTTTTTGCCAAGTGAATAACTAAAGAATTCTCTAGGAGGGGTGATTCAGTTCTGTACCTGGAATTTAGGATGAATGAGGAATGGTATCTCTTTCTCTGCTCTCGATATTCCAGGCTGCCTGCGAGGGCTGCCCAGAAGCGCCGGTGCTGGGTCTCTCGGCTTGAGATAGCAGCGCGTCTCTCAGCGCGTCAGGAAGGCGGGGCTGTTGCCTGCGGGGTCTGCTTCTGCTCTCGGCTTCGGCAAGTATGGCTGCTCCGTCTTGTCACCACGCGTGTGTTTGCATAGGGCAAGGTCGGCAATATTTATACCTTAAAGGTGCCGGGATTGACGTAAGGATGGACATAGGTACGTCAATAAAGATGTCATACGACTTGCTCGTTAGCACATTCTTTACTAAAGTTCTCTGTGAAATCAAAACAATGGCCGCACGGATTATCCAGGTTGTCATAGGTTTGATTTGTTATGAGAACGTCGTATGCCTTATCAGGGGCTGGAGGAATGTCGCTTGTCTAATTAGATCTCAAGCGTTATGACCTAATCAGATAACACGTTCCTGTGCCGTAGTGTGACTGCGTCAGATAACGGTATCTGCATCATGGGGGATTTCTTGCCTCATGGGCTGACTGTTAGTTAACTAGCTAGGTAGGTTAACCAGAATATGGTCAGGAATAGGGGGATCGATTCAGAACCTATAGAAATACACGACACCTTGGGGCCATTTTCTACAAACAGCACTCAATACACCACAAACCACTGATCCGTGCACAATCTCACTTCTTCAGGCCACCATGACACCCCCCTCAACAACATCCCTTGCCATCATGACGTGGAACGTTAACGGTCTTGGCAATAGGATAAAAAGAGGGGTGGTCATGCAATATCTTAAACGCCATTCTCCAGACCTGGTTCTCCTCCAAGAAACGCATCTAATGGGTAATGCGTGCCAAGCGCTACACCGAGGTGGGTATAAGTTACTCGTGCATGCCGGTTTCACCTCTGGATCCAGGGGCACCGGTATTCTGGTGCGAAGAAATGTGGCCCTGACATGCACAAAAACGTGGGCCGATCCCCTCGGTCGCTTTGCTGTGGTAGAGGCCACCTGGGAAGGCAAGCCACTAAATATCATTTCAGTTTACATCCCTCCAGCCCTAGGCACAGCCGCACTCCAGACCCTACAACGCCTAATGCTTGATCCTCCACAGGGACCCCTGCTTATTGGTGGCGATTTTAATATGACAATGAAAGATGCCATGGATCGGCACCCCCAACGTCCTTCACACAAGTCGAGCTCAGACCTATCTGACTTTACACAAACAATGGGGCTCGAAGACCTATGGCGCCTATCCCACCTGCATACGTCTTACTATACACACTATTCCAACGCTCACAACAGTAGCCCTCGCATAGACTACTTATTCTAACCCACAACTGATTTAGAGTTTTTTCGCCGTCCAGAGGGGCTCCCTAAAGGGATCTCCGACCACTCCCCACTCACTGTGCAATTCACACACCACCGCCAAACGACACGCGGCCCTATAATAATCACGCCCTGGCTCTTAAAAATCCCTGACATACAAGAGTGCTTGCTTGAACACACCGAATACTACTTTTCCGAAAATGTGGGATCCGTGGCTTCGGCCATAACGATATGGGAGGCATACAAAGCAGTAATCAAGGGTAAAGCGCTAGCTGTCAAGAACGGTTATATCCACAAACAAAGTGAATACTTGCTACAAGTAGAAACAGACCTTATCAACCTGGAAGCCCTCCACAACACGAACCCCACGGACGACATAACGGCCCGCCTTCAGGCGAAACAGATAGAATATAGAGCACTGGCTCTTGAAAAGGCACAAGCCAAGCTCTTGAAAACCCGTCACCGTGTCTACGAGCTGGGAGACAGAGCAGGCAAGATGCTCGCATGGCTTGAAAAACGCGAGCAGGGTTCCCGTTGGATCCCAGAATTGACCCTGCCAGATCAGTCTACTGTCACAGATTCGGGCGATATAGCGGAGGCCTTTGCCACCCACCTTGAAGGGGTCTATACCGCCAGAGCCCACTACAACGCGGCAGAATCCAAACTGCTCCTAGCTGAAATGAGGCTCCCTACTCTCTCCGAGCCCGAGATGCAGGAGCTGGAGGCTGACCTCACGACGGAGGAAGTTGGAAACGCCTTGTTCGCCATTCAATCAGGCAAGGCAATGGGCCCCAACGGCGTCCCAATTGAGTTCCTGAAGGGAATGGCGGGTGAGATCCTCCCGCACCTTAAAGCAATGTTGGAAGAAAGCTGTGAAGTCGGCAGCTTGCCGCAGGATCAACGGTTGGCTTCGATCGTGGTTATTCGTAAGCCCAATAAACCAGCTGCTGACTGCAGCTCCTACCGACCTATCTCTCTCATTAACACTGAAGTAAAAGTCCTTGCCAAGCTCCTAGCCACCAGACTCATGGCAGTTCTCCCCGCCCTGATACAAGAAGATCAATCGGGCTTCTTGCCAGGCCGCAATACTGCGCTCAATCTCCGCCGTGTCCACAATGTCATGAGTAGGATACCGCACCTCCAAGAAGACGCAGCTATCCTTTCACCCGATGCAACACTTGCCTTCGATTCTATCGAATGGTCTTACCTCTTCGAAGTACTCCTCCGCTTTGGCTTTGGACCCAAATTTATACAATGGGTTCGACTACTTTACACTGATCTCTGGGGACAGGTTTATGTCAACGGACATACGTCCAGGCGCTTTCCCTTACACAGAGGTACAAGACAAGGATGCCCTCTGTCCCCCCTGTTGTTCACCCTCACTCTTGAACCTCTAGCCCACTGGATTAGAACCGACAATTCCATCCGAGGCCTTCGATGGAATGCTGACACGATCGACAAGATTTCACTATACGCAGATGACATCCTAGTATATATCTCCTCCCCCAGGTCCTCCCTTAACAGCCTGCTACATGTGGTTGTTAGGATTCAGGTCCAGTCCTCTCTCGGTGACCATGGTCGGCCATCACATGATCTGCCAGGATGGGAATATAAGCAAGTCCTACCTTACTTTCATTGCTTGAAATTGTTAATGTGTGGGTTCCTGGTTCCAGTGATTTGGTTTTCTTGCATTATTCTCACAGACTTGTGAGTAATTCTATTCTCCATTACCCTTTCTATTTTTGCTATTGCCAGAATACCTTGTTCCTTGCCCTTGTCCTTTCCCTTCCTTGTTGTTTGCTTTTTAGTCTAGTCTAGTTTAGTTAGGATAGGTCTCCCTTCCCTTATTTTTGCCGATTTTCCAGGGCCCTTCTTTTGTCCAGTTCGGGGGTTATTGGGGATCCAATTCCCCCCCTTTGAAAGGACTTAGTGTTTTGGGACTCTCGGAGCAAGTATAGAGCACTAAAAACAAGTTTAGAAAACGAACGTTTTGTTCGTTTTCTTCCGCGTTTTTTACATCCGCTCCACATCGTTTTGCAAGCGGCAATGACGTTTTGTGTCATTCCGCGATGGTGCTTCTAGCCGAGTGTTTCACGATCGGCTTTTCATTTCTACTTGCCCATGTCCTTAGTGTATCCCGATTCAGTAGGGGGGTTTTTATGCCATGTGAAGGCTTTTTCCCTCTTTATCCTGCAATAAGACACTGTTTTTTGGAACATTGTTAACACGTGTTTGTCCAGGTCTAGAATCCAAGAGGATGTTATTTATTGCTTCTTCTGCTGCCCAAAACGTCTCCACGAAGCCAAGCCTGCATATTTGTCTGGTAAGAGCAAACATTGTTATGACAGGACATGGTCATTGAGACAGTGAAGGAGGGGCGGTGGATTGGGTGGTTATCTATACAGTGTGTTTTGTCCCTTAGGTGCAGAAGCGTGGAGGCTGGAGCAGTGAATCTATCGCCCTGTTTGGGTGGAAATAGACTTGGTGTCTTGGGATATTCCACCCCCTTTTCTGGGTCATCTGCACACTCATAGTTTATATTCTTGTGAGTGGCAGCTGGGCTGGGGAAGAGGATTGGACCATACTCCGTTCCTGCAGTGTATGGGCTGAGTGGACGGAACTCAACAGAATTTCAAGCCCACGTATTATTACACTGCCCGGACGAGTATGGAGGACGAGCCAGGGGAGTCATTAGGTGGGGCCACTAACCATCCGACCATGCAGGACGTAATGGGCGCCTTGTCGGCCTTACAAGCTCAGGTCCAGGACCTGCGACAGGAGAATGCAGGTCTCAAACAAGAACTAGGGGCGGTGAGGGCCAGAGAACAGTCGCAGCAGAGGGGACCAGGACCTGCATTACAACCTGCGACATTCCACTATGGAGGTAGTGGGCCAGGACAGAGCAGTAGTGCA
This sequence comes from Lissotriton helveticus, assembly GCF_964261635.1. NCBI lineage: Eukaryota > Metazoa > Chordata > Amphibia > Caudata > Salamandridae > Lissotriton > Lissotriton helveticus. The sequence goes on from NC_136071.1 coordinate 492,761,548, forward strand.
GAAGGGGTCCCTCTAGTGGTAACGGTCACTACACCTATCACTGTACCTTTGGCTCCCCCGTAGAGGTATACTGGGGATAGTGAGAAGTTTGGCACATTCATGAATCAGTGCCAATTACACTTTATGTGTAAGCCTGGTGCCTTCCCTGACGACTCAGCCAAAGTAGCTTTCACCATATCGTATTTGACTGGTACTGCTGCCCAGTGGTCTATTCCCTTAGTCGATAGCGATGATCGAGTGTTGTACAACTATCCGGCCTTCAAAGAATTGATGAGGGGACTGTTTGCTAAACATGCATTCATGCAGGCTAGTGATGCAGAACTCTTGAAGCTACGGCAGGGCAGACAGGATCTGTTAGCTTACATTTCCACGTTCAACAGATTGGTGTCCGAGACTCATTGGCCCATGGACAAGAGAACTTCCCTGTTCTATCAGGGTCTTTCTGAGGAACTTAAGGATGTGGTATCTCAGGTGGTGGATCCCCCTGATGATTGTGCGGCATTCATTGACCTGGTGGTTAAGTTGAACCATCGGTTGTCAGAGAGACGTGGGGAGCGCAATCGGTTTCAGGTATCCCGGGGAAGCTATGTTAAATCTGATGTAAAGCCCCTTGGGGAGCACAAGAGCGCGCCTGAACCTATGGAAATAGGTGGGGTCAGAGGGCCTTTGACCATGGAAGAAAAGAAGCGGAGGAGGGAGTTGAATCTTTGTTTGTATTGTGGACAAGGAGGCCATTATGCAAGGGAATGCCCTGTGAAGCCTTCCGGAGTTGGGTATGGCAAGAAGGTAGCATGCATCTTGAGGAATGGTCGCCAAGTTGAGACAGAAGAATTGAAGGGAAAGTATGATGTTTTGGGGGTTCTGGACCAGGTGCCAAGGCATTTTATTATAACCGCTCATCTTCTGCTCTCTGTGAGTAACCGGGTGCCTGTGTCAGTTCTTTTGGATTCTGGCGCTAGAGGAAACTTTATTGACATCACTCTGGCTGACAAATTGTTGATTCCTTTTCGAGATAAAGAACAGCCGGAGCCGGTAAGGGCTATTGATGGGACAGAACTGACATCTGGTTATATCACTCGCCAGACTGATCCCTTAAGATTGCTGTGCGACAATGGACATTGTGAGACAGTGATATTCGATCTGATTGACGCTCCTTCTTTTGGCTTGGTGTTGGGGGTGCCTTGGTTGCAGGAACACAATCCTAAAATTGATTGGGTTCAACGTTTGGTGACATTGGACTCTCCTCATTGTCTTAAACACTGTTACAATGAGGCTAGTAATCAGAGATCCCCTTTATCTTGTGCGGTGACTGAGATGTGCTCTGTTCCCCCGCAGTATTCTGCCTTTAAAGGAGTTTTCGATAAAGGTCAAGCTCAGGGTCTTCCTCTGCACCGGTCTTTTGACTGTATGATCGACCTGGTGCCTGGTATTCCTTTGCCGTGCAGTCGCATATATGCACTTTCAGAACCCGAGGAGCAGCACCTCAAGGAATATATAGAGGAGATGTTGAAGCTGGGTTACATTCGTCCCTCTTGTTCGCCGGTGTCTTCAGCGATCTTCTTCATACCGAACAAAGAAGGGTCATTAAGAGCATGTGTGGACTGTTGGGCCTTGAATAAGGCCACAGTAAAGAACAGGTATCCTCTTCCACTCATCCCCGTGCTGTTGGACCAGCTTCGCAAAGCCACGGTGTTTACCAAATGGGATTTGCGAGGCGCTTACCATCTAATACGTGTCCGCCCCGGGGATGAATGGAAGACGGCTTTTAAGACCAAACATGGCTTGTTTGAGTACTGTGTGATGCCGTTTGGCTTATGTAATGCGCCCGCGGCATTTCAGTTCTTCATTAATGAGGTTCTCAGGGAGCATCTGGATAGAACCGTCATTGTCTATCTGGATGACATTCTTATCTTTTCGGAGACCGGTGCAGAACATCAAGAACATGTGACACAAGTGCTACAGAAATTACAAGAACATCATCTGTATGCTAAGTTAGAAAAGTGTCAGTTCAGCACCTCCAAGGTAGAGTTCTTGGGATTTATCATCTCAGCAACGGGTATTCAGATGGACCCTAAGAAGATGCAGGCTATTGTCACCTGGCCTATACCATCTACAGTTAAGCACATTCAGGTGCTCTTAGAGTTTGCCAATTTTTTAAGGCGTTTTATTGCCCATTTTTCTGATATCGTTGCTCCTATGACACGCCTGTTGAGGAAGGGGGTTCCCTTTGTTTGGTCATCTGAGGAACAGGACGCCTTCCAACTGTTACTCTGGAAATTTACATCAGCACCAGTATTGGTGCATCCTGATCCTGCCCTGCCGTTCTTCGTGGAAACGGATGCCTCGTTGTGTGCTGTAGGTGGGGTGTTATCCCAAAGGGATGAGGGGACTGGCCATATGCATCCCATCGCCTTTTTCTCCAAAACCTTGTTGCCAGCAGAACGCAACTATACTGTGGCAGAGAGAGAGCTATTGGCACTGAAGTTGTCCTTTGAGGGATGGCGTCATTATCTATGGGGCGCGCGACATACCATTACGATCTACACTGACCATAAGAACTTGGAGTTCTTTCGGTCTGCTCGTGCCTTGACACCACGCCAAATGCGGTGGGTCCTATTCTTTAATGAATACGATTTTGTCATAACGTATAGGCCCGCGGCACAGCAGATAAGTCTGATGCTCTTTCCCGGATTCATGTGGATCTTAAGGAAGTGAGTCCCATGAAAGAAGAAAAACCTATGATCGATGGGGCGAGGATCATAGGAGTTACAACAGCTGATGACTTCCCTTCTCTGGTGAAAGAGCGGTTGAGAGAGATGGATTTGTCGCCTTGGTTGACATTGCCTCAGGTTTTGACTCTGGATGGGTTGTTGTACCATGAGAACCGGTTGTTTGTTCCCCCTGTCTTGAGAGAGATGGTGCTGCAGTGGTGTCATTCTTCTGCATTGGTGGCACATCCTGGGATGCAGAAAACAAGGGAGTTGTGTTTGCGATGGTTTTGGTGGGAGACTTTGGCAAAGGATATCCAGGGTTATGTGGCAGCTTGCCCTGTTTGTGCCACTAGTAAACCCATGCACTGTAAGCCCTCTGGTCTTTTACAACCTTTGGAGGTCCCCCCGGCTCCTTGGCATACCATCAGCATGGATTTTGTGACCGACCTTCCTTCCGTGTCTGGATTTACCGCCATCCTTGTGGTGGTGGATTTATTCACGAAGATGGCGCATTTTATCCCGTTAAGCAAGATCCCTACTGCCAAGGAAATGGCTTTGGTATTTATGACTTCCGTGGTGAGGATACATGGTTTGCCCTCGGCGATTATATCTGACAGGGGGGCTCAGTTCGTGTCCCATTTCTGGACAGAGCTTTGTTCAGTGCTGAAAATGGAAATAAGGCTGTCATCAGCATATCACCCACAGTCGGATGGGCAGACTGAGCGTACCAACCAGACTATGGAGCAGTACCTGAGGTGTTTGGTGTCATCTTTGTCTTGTGATTGGGTAACTGCTCTTCCTATTGCGGAATTTGCCTATAACAACAGTTTGCATTCCGCTTTGGGCATGACTCCGTTTTATTGTTCCTTGGGGTACCATCCTAGAGCGTTAGCTATCCAACCCACTGGGCATGTGCCAGCCATTGATGATGTGTGTAAGAGGTTGAGTGATATCTGGGGTGTGGCAAGGAAGCAGCTGCAGGACGCTAAGGCTGCTATGAAGACACAGGCCGATAAACATAGGGTCCCAGCCCCAGCGTATCAGGAGGGTGACCTAGTATGGTTGGCATCTCGTAATTTAAGACTGCAGGGTTCCCGTAAATTGCAACCCAGGTTTGTGGGCCCTTTCCCTATTGTTCAGGTGGTTAATCCGGTGGCTATGAAGCTTAAGCTGCCGGACGACTATAGGGTACATCCTGTTTTTCACACATCTCTACTGAAACCCTACGTGCCCTCTGCTCTGGTTTTGCCTCCCCCGCCTCCTTTGGTAGTGGATGGGCAGGAGGAATTTGAGGTCCAGGCTATCCTTGATTCTAGGCGCAGGAGGGGCCATCTTTATTATCTGGTGGATTGGAAGGGTTACACCCCTGAGGACAGAACGTGGGAGCCGGCTGGTGGGGTGCATGCCCCTCGTTTGGTTAGGTTGTTCCATAGGCAGCATCCCGGGAAACCCCGCCCGGTGGGGAGGATTGTTGGGGGGGGTACTGTTAGGATTCAGGTCCAGTCCTCTCTCAGTGACCATGGTCGGCCATCACATGATCTGCCAGGATGGGAATATAAGCAAGTCCTACCTTACTTTCATTGCTTGAAATTGTGAATGTGTGGGTTCCTGGTTCCAGTGATTTGGTTTTCTTGCATTATTCTCACAGGCTTGTGAGTAATTCTATTCTCAATTACCCTTCCTATTTTTGCTATTTCCAGAATACCTTGTTCCTTGCCCTTGTCCTTTCCCTTCCTTGTTGTTTGCCTTTTAGTCTAGTTTAGTTTAGTTAGGATAGGTCTCCCTTCCCTTATTTTTGCCGATTTTCCAGTGCCCGTCTTTTGTCCAGTTCGGGGGTTATTGGGGCTCCAATTCCCCCGCTTTGAAAGGACTTAGTGTTTTGGGACTCTCGGAGCAAGTATAGAGCACTAAAAACGAGTTTAGAAAACGAACGTTTTGTTCGTTTTCTTCCGCGTTTTTTACATCCGCTCCACATCGTTTTGCAAGCGGCAATGACGTTTTGGGTCATTCCGCGATGGTGCTTCTAGCCGAGTGTTTCACGATCGGCTTTTCATTTCTACTTGCCCATGTCCTTAGTGTATCCCGATTCAGTAGGGGGTTTTTTATGCCATGTGAAGGCTTTTTCCCTCTTTATCCTGCAATAAGACACCGTTTTTTGGAACATTGTTAACACGTGTTTGTCCAGGTCTAGAATCCAAGAGGTGTTATCTTGGATGTTATTTATTGCTTCTTCTGCTGCCCAAAACGTCTCCACGAAGCCAAGCCTACATATTTGTCTGGTAAGAGCAAACATTGTTATGACAGGACATGGTCATTGAGACAGTGAAGGAGGGGCGGAGGATTGAGTGGTTATCTATACAGTGTGTTTTGTCCCTTAGGTGCAGAAGCGTGGAGGCTGGAGCAGTGAATCTATCGCCCTGTTTGGGTGGAAATAGACTTGGTGTCTTGGGATATTCCACCCCCTTTTCTGGGTCATCTGCGCACTCATAGTTTATATTCTTGTGAGTGGCAGCTGGGCTGGGGAAGAGGATTGGACCATACTCCGTTCCTGCAGTGTATGGGCTGAGTGGACGGAACTCAACAGTGGTCACCAACTTTGGCAAATACTCGGGCTTCTCTATTAATTGGTCTAAATCGGTGCTCTGTGTTCTCCATGGTCCACCCCCACCTCTCCCGCGAGGCTACTCCATCGAAATCGCCCAAGACGGTTTTAAATATTTGGGAATCTTTGTCACTCCGGACCCCCAACTGTTCCATGAACGCAACCTCAAAGGCCCACTCCAGAGACTCCATGCCGATGTCTCACATTGGAGAACGCTCCCCCTCTCTCTCCCAGGTAGAGCTGCCCTATTTAAGATGCTTGCACTCCCTCGATTCCTTTATGCCCTACAAAATTGCCCATTTCCCATAGCTGACTCTTACTTCAACCTAATCGAAGGGGACCTTCGCCTCCTTCTATGGGATGGGGGCTCTCCCCGCATTGCTCTCATCTCTCTCACGCAAGGGTGGTATGATGGAGGTATCGCCCTCCCCAATATCCGTCTCTACTATTGGGCAACCCAGTTGGTCGCCACCAACTCGTGGATCTACGGCACACCCACAAACCCTGCCTTTCACTTAGAGAAATATCAGACAGGCCGTGGCGGCTACCTTGAGGCTCTTTACGGCAAACGTTCCCGCACCCGATATATTGGCCCAATGTCCCACACAATATCAATTTGGCACCGCGCGAACACACGACTCAGGTGGGCCAACACCCTCACACTGTCCACCCCACTCTGGACCTCGTACAAGCTAGGCACCCTCTGTCATTACAGAGGCTTTGATAAATGGGACACATTAGGCATATCCACCATTGGCGACTTGCTCCACAAGGGCAAACTACTGACATTCAAAGAGCTGCAAAACACATATGACCTGGCACAATCCGAGACTTTCCGATACCTCCAAATTAAACACGCCATACTCACCAACGTCCCGGATCTTGCCTCTCTCCCACAATCCTCGCCGCTCGAGGACAGACTCTTATCAGAACCCCTTCAGGCCAAAGCGATATCCTACACTTACCGTAAATTGTGCAACAATATGCCAAACACTTTTCATCTCCTGCGAGATAAATGGCAGACTGACGTCGGTACCCTAGATGATGTAGACTGGCAGTCAGCATTGATGTCCCCGCGCGAATCAGCCATCAATCATAGATTCAGATTAATACAGCTAAAAATAGTGCACAGAACATACATGTCTGGTCCCCTTCTAGCCAGAATAGGCCGACGCCCATCTAACCTCTGCCTCCGGCATTGTGGCCTAACAGGTACCTTCTATCATATACTGTGGGAATGCCCAGCGGTCCAAAACCTTTGGAATCGCGCCGTCCAGAAAATGATTGACGCTCTAGGGAAACCGGTCCCTCTGACCCCTAAATGTGCTCTTCTTAATGTAGGGGACCCTACAGATTTAACTGCAATAGAACAGCGATGGGCGGCCCTAAGCTTCCTCCTATTGAAGCGTGAAATAGCCATGCAGTGGGGTTCACCACACAAACCGCTCCTGATTAGATGGGTAGCTGCAATGGACATGTGCATGCTGTCTGAAAAATCGGTTTACAAAACTAGGGGATGCCCCGGAATCTGGGACAAGAAATGGGGTCGATGGAATGCCTATAGGGGCGAATTGTGTACTTCCCCATCAGCTGATATGGAAATGACCAGGCCTACCATCCCTCAGTGATTGTGATTGTGGTTGCTGCTGTACTGTACGTGCTCTATGACGAGATTACTGACTGCGATTGTTGAGATAAATATTTCTTCTGCTTCGAACAATAACGTTTGTTTTAAAAAAAGAAAAACCACAGACCTATGAACTATCCGGAACACCAATTTGACTACTCTGTGTACACCTTGCTTTCCCATGCCGCCGGACCTCCGGGATGTCGGCTGAAGGGCTGTGTTACTCTGCCAATGATACTAGGTAACAGTATGTAACGCAGCCGGCCCTTGAGGTTGTAGGCTCTATGCTGTGTCAATTCATGATTGTGCAATAAAGGTCTTTGAAAAAAAAAAAAAAAAGAAGGGCTAGCTTTCTGCACAACAACAATCCTTAAAGGCATATGACCTGGTATCGGCGAGGCCTCCCCAGACTGGACACCTACCCCTCCCTAACAACAGACCCTCCCCGCCACCCTGTCATAAATAGTCACTCTATCTCCATTCCTCTTTGGGTTAGGGGTCGTGAATATTTATTTATTTAAACACAAACATTCACAGTTACAATCACACAACACTTCCAAAATTATACGCAGTAACCCTTATGTTTTACAACATTGATTACATTTGTTTGATCTCAAATGAAACAAGGGGTAACTTTTTCAGGTATGGGCGCAAAAAGTCACCCAGAGGGAAGAGAAAAAGGGGAGAAGAGGTAGAGAGCAAGAGCCTAGGTCTAAACCTCACAAGCTAGAAGCAAGCGAAAGTCTCGTCTCTTGATGCCCTCACACACCCCGAAGGATGTCATGCTTCATCATCGGGCGTTGCTCCTCATTGGGCTGGCGCTGCAATGCCCTACGGATCCCTGAAGGGACGCTTTTGCAGAGATCTTTTGTTCGTACTGCTGTATGATGAGTGAGGGTGTGAGATAGAGGGTTCTAATAGAACAGTGAGTGGGTGAGTGAATGATAAAACTGGCTAAGGGATACCAGAGTGAGTAGAGTTTAATGTATAGGTTCCCTTGCCAGGTTAAAAAAAACACATAGATCGTGAGTTACTGATGGGTCGTAATGTGCCTTAGTAACTATAAGTCGACATGTTTCGCGCCGTCTAGGTGGTCAGAATTAACCCAGGCGCTTCTTCAGGACCAATAACGTGAATAAAAAGTGAGTGAAAGTTGGTGGGTCTAGAATCCTAACAAGTGGGAGCGATCTAACCTTGTGTTGTTTTTTTAGAGTTTTATATAGCGCAAACTAGACCCGTAGATATCAGTACCAGAGCACTTTACATGAGCACCATTTTCGTTACAGATGGACACATTCATTTTTGTTAGGCACGGGGAGATTAACTGATTTGCCCAGAATCACAGGATGTTGAGCGCCGTTACCGAGACTCAAACCCAGTTCCCCAGCTTCGAGGTCGACTGCTCTCACCGTAAGGCTACATCAAATTGTGTCACACTAGGACAACATGAGTCCTTAGTAAATCTGGGCCTTGGTGTTTAGCTGGGTTTTCACACAGCAGTACACATCACTACTTAATTTTTTGTTTTCCTGTCTTTTTGTTCATATGAATTTTGGCCTCAAAAACTGATAATGGAAGAACACTGGCATGGTGCCACCAGTAAATGATTGCCACATGGAAATTCGAAGAACTTTGAGGTTGTCGGAAATAAATCTATAGGAAGCTAACACCAGACAAACGTTCTATGTGGACAGTGAGAAGGCTTCTGTACTGCCTGTGCTGCAGTTGATTGTTAATGATTTGTTGCAGATTGACTTGAGGGTTTCTAGGTGCTATCAGAGAAGCATAACAGCTGACGAGATTTAAAGCTAGCCTGCCGATATGGGGTGTTACCCCAAAACCGGTCCCAGAATGCTAGTTACCGGTCCAGGGAAGACCTGGCTTGGCAGTTTGGTCTGGACTGTTCCCATGTGGCACAGAGTCAAGACTGATTTGCATATGGCTGGGTCTGAACTGGGGTGGCGACGTGAGCTAAAGAACGATGTCGGATTCAACCCAGATCTGTGACTTTCGGTGAGTGTCTTAAAAGTTTAAGCACTCCGTCCTTCATCTCCTTGTGTTTGCTGAGACTTAAAGAGATTCAATGCTGTGATTAAATATCCAGGTATTCGCATGGTGGTGAAATGTGATGATCAGACACCCTGAACATGGTGAAGGAAGCTTGTTCCGGTACTTTGCAACCTGAAATGAAAGTAAACTGACACCTATTCCAACTCTTCAAACTCTGTGGATTTCTAGCAGGGGCAAGTATGGTTGGAATATTTCCTGAAGAATGCTTGGAAAGATTTCTACGTAAGTCAAAGACTCAAATTTCAAACTGAACTTAATGGAAATGTTCGGTCCAATAGCTCCATTACCCATAGCTGTTTCCACTATATTTACAAAATCCTGTATATATTTGGAAACAACCATCAGTAGCAATGTTACTGATTGCCAAATATACGAAATTGAGAACTACAAAGAAACCCAAAGCCAGTGGGAACTGGACTTCGGTTAGGTATCTAATTAGAGACTTCAAAAGTTGATATATCTAGACACATACAATGAGAAAGATCATTGATTAAAATGGTTCCCATTCAGGGTGACCTCCTCAAGCCTTCAGAAGCTGATTGCATTCTAGGGGTGTGACTAAAGATTTCCTCCTGGTCCTTCTGGGACTGGTGAGAAGGTAATTCAGGCACCCTACAGATACAGGACAGGATGGGGCATGGAGCAGACTCGTCTGCTCATCTAAGGCAGGTGACATTGCTGCTACACTGCCTTGATATTGCAGGTCTTTATTTTCACCTTCAGGTTAGCTGGGCTGCTATGTGACTTTGGACCTGTGGAACATCCTCCATATACTCCACTCAACTGGGCGTAGAGCAGCCTTCAAAGGGTCAAGGTGGCTCCTCCTGACACTCCCAGGCCAGCTAATCACGCAGATAGGTATGCTTTCTGTCTCTCCTCGGGTTACAGAACAGGATTCATAAACAGCAGCCCTCTCTGGAGGGTACATATCAACTCAGCAGAGGTTGCACTCAGCAGAGATAGCCTTTCTTGCACTCATATTCAGGACTCCTTAGTCCAGGTGTTGTACCAAATAAGGGTACCATTCACAAAGGGCCTCCGCACTGGCGGCGAGACCGCTGTACTGCTTCGTGTTTTACATTAACATGAACATGTACAGCACCTATATGCTAACCCCATCTAAGCATCCAAATAAATCAATCAAATTTCATACAGATGTTCAAAAACGTAAAATGAGATCTTACAAAAAGTAAACACATACAGAAGTCTTTGCAAAAAAATATGATTGAATTGTGTTTCGTAGCAGAATGTAGTCATCCGTCATGCAGGCAATGGTCGTATGGGGAAATACGAAACACAAAGGGACGCCCTGCACGTGGACTGCTCTAATGGAAACAGCACCCCCAGAACCTATGCAAAGCTTAAAATTCCCAGCTTTGCTTAGTGGCTTTAAACGTATGCCAGGTCTAAGCCTCCTGACCACAGGGGACACTTGAGTGGAACCTTCTCAGACGTGCCCCTTTATTAAAGAGTGCAGCAGAAAGACAACAAATGGAAGGCAACCCCAGACAACCGACTCACAACCCCCTCCTCACCTTGTCCTGCCACCTCTACAACGTTTACAGCACAGCAATGGGTCCTGTCTCGTCGCGTGCAGCACTGATTAAAACTGAAGACGCAGCGCGCATTAATTTGATCACACAAACTTGCCATTGGCCATGAAATCTACTTGATCCCGCCTCCATAACTATGGTAAATGTGACAGGTAAAAATGAAATGCCTTCAATATCATTAGGGCCTTGTCCTCTCCTCAGATTGGATGGCTTGGATTTGAGACACTAGTAGAACACACTGCATGACCCAATTGGTTAGAAAGAGAAAAACCTCTTTAAATGGTGGATAATTTACCAGAGAGGTATATGAAATACCTGACCACGGTTCATACAAAACATAACAACACAATGCTGCCTCTGCTAGTAACGCTGTGACCTCACTGCCCGTATGTACCGCATGTTACCAAGGTCCTATGAGTTTGTATGGGTTACCCCAGTACCTTGTAATAGTGACCTCACTGCACAGCATAGATCTCTGTGCGTGAGGAGAAGCCTTTCCCTGTATAGATGTATCGCTTGGAGTACAGCTGGAGTGGGTGCCAATAAACATTGATGAGTGCCTCAGTGCGCACTTCCCTCCGTAAGAGGAGTGGAAGAGAGAATTTTAATTACTGTTTTATTCTGGGAATCACTTGGGTCTGTTGCCACCCAGAGGCCTGCTATGGCGGGAGAGCAGTGAAACTTGACGTGATGTGGAGACGGGTGCTCGGGCTTACGATGCCTTTTAGCTGTCACAACAGGAAAGAAAAAAAAATATAGTCCCAGACAAATTTGATAAGCATCAAAGTGGACGAATAGCAGTAGTTAGGTGCTTCGCGGTGGTAGGAAACAAATGAGCCCAAGGCAGGACAAAGAGGATCGATTACTCTGTACCAATCAAGCTTTTTTAAAGAGCAATCAAAGGAACAAATACAAAGGCAATGGGCGGGCTGTAAGCCCACAGAGTGATTACAGCACGTCTCGAAGAGACAGCGCATGTGTTGCTTATGCTTGACCTAAAAAAATGGGCATAGCAGTGATGCAAGGCTTTAACAAGCCATGCAAGAACCTTTCGTTCCAACACTTCAATTTCTAAAATTGACACAATCTTTTGGGACGGTAGGAGGAGAGGCCAGATTCCTCGTATATGGGTCTTTGGGGGTGGGAAACATCCTTCACCCTGCAGCCAGAACAACAACCTGCATTTACAACGCAGTCACTACCACGACTGTGCTGTTACCATGCATTCCTTTAACGGTTCAAAAACACTGATAGGACATGACGGTCTCAGAAAGGCTAAGGAGGCTAAGACACTTATGAGCCAGAATGGGAGATTGGGCAAGGAACAACATTTTTGTTTTTAAAAGTGTTTGCTACGAAGATGTCTGTTACATTCTTGTTGTTTTTTAACAGGTGATGTCCATAGGACTTTACATTTCTACTCATCAATAACTACTTCAACACGCACACAAGCTGTTCAACATTTCCCTCTTTGACCAGTTCCTTCAAGATAGACACATGACTTTTTCAGTCACCTATTCTGTCCCGATGCCATTCCTCAATGCTTCCTTGTTTAGTTATACTTATGTGAATTGATAACAACTTAATGCTGTTTTGTTTCAACTATGACTCTTATGAATCCCCTCATATACCTCCTATAAACGTGTTCAAGCTCTGATACCTTTGGGTCTAGCTAGCACTATATTGAACTCAAAATAATAGAATAAGAATAATAACCTGTAAGTCATTACAACAACTTGCTTTAGCTTGTTGTTGGACCGGTGTTGGATTTTAAGTCCAACACCTTCCTGCTATTGTGTAGACTGGAGTTGTAATAATTAATTACTCACAATACTCACAATACCGCAGGCAGAGGCTCATCTTCCATACCGAGGATTCTAAGGGCAGTTCCGCCCACACGGCTCGCCGCTCCCGCTTCGCGGGAGCCGCTTCGCACAGGAGTGCGCTTCCAGTTAACCAACTGCACCTGGACACTTTAGGCGGAGGTAAGGGCGTGAGGCAAGGCGTGGGCTGCGAGTGTGCAGGGACTCCAACATCCAGGAGTCCCTGCGAGACCACGGACTGACCATCCGGTCCGCTCTCCCCGCCGGCCCGCCCCCCGCCCGCCTGAGACTGTAAAAGGCGCTTTCCCTTGCCACTTGTTGGGACTCACAATACCGCAGGCAGAGGCTCATCTTCCATACCGAGGATTCTAAGGGCAGTTCCGCCCACACGGCTCGCCGCTCCCGCTTCGCGGGAGCCGCTTCGCACAGGAGTGCGCTTCCAGTTAACCAACTGCACCTGGACACTTTAGGCGGAGGTAAGGGCGTGAGGCAAGGCGTGGGCTGCGAGTGTGCAGGGACTCCAACATCCAGGAGTCCCTGCGAGACCACGGACTGACCATCCGGTCCGCTCTCCCCGCCGGCCCGCCCCCGCCCGCCTGAGACTGTAAAAGGCGCTTTCCCTTGCCACTTGTTGGGACTCACAATACCGCAGGCAGAGGCTCATCTTCCATACCGAGGATTCTAAGGGCAGTTCCGCCCACACGGCTCGCCGCTCCCGCTTCGCGGGAGCCGCTTCGCACAGGAGTGCGCTTCCAGTTAACCAACTGCACCTGGACACTTTAGGCGGAGGTAAGGGCGTGAGGCAAGGCGTGGGCTGCGAGTGTGCAGGGACTCCAACATCCAGGAGTCCCTGCGAGACCACGGACTGACCATCCGGTCCGCTCTCCCCGCCGGCCCGCCCCCCGCCCGCCTGAGACTGTAAAAGGCGCTTTCCCTTGCCACTTGTTGGGACTCACAATACCGCAGGCAGAGGCTCATCTTCCATACCGAGGATTCTAAGGGCAGTTCCGCCCACACGGCTCGCCGCTCCCGCTTCGCGGGAGCCGCTTCGCACAGGAGTGCGCTTCCAGTTAACCAACTGCACCTGGACACTTTAGGCGGAGGTAAGGGCGTGAGGCAAGGCGTGGGCTGCGAGTGTGCAGGGACTCCAACATCCAGGAGTCCCTGCGAGACCACGGACTGACCATCCGGTCCGCTCTCCCCGCCGGCCCGCCCCCCGCCCGCCTGAGACTGTAAAAGGCGCTTTCCCTTGCCACTTGTTGGGACTCACAATACCGCAGGCAGAGGCTCATCTTCCATACCGAGGATTCTAAGGGCAGTTCCGCCCACACGGCTCGCCGCTCCCGCTTCGCGGGAGCCGCTTCGCACAGGAGTGCGCTTCCAGTTAACCAACTGCACCTGGACACTTTAGGCGGAGGTAAGGGCGTGAGGCAAGGCGTGGGCTGCGAGTGTGCAGGGACTCCAACATCCAGGAGTCCCTGCGAGACCACGGACTGACCATCCGGTCCGCTCTCCCCGCCGGCCCGCCCCCCGCCCGCCTGAGACTGTAAAAGGCGCTTTCCCTTGCCACTTGTTGGGACTCACAATACCGCAGGCAGAGGCTCATCTTCCATACCGAGGATTCTAAGGGCAGTTCCGCCCACACGGCTCGCCGCTCCCGCTTCGCGGGAGCCGCTTCGCACAGGAGTGCGCTTCCAGTTAACCAACTGCACCTGGACACTTTAGGCGGAGGTAAGGGCGTGAGGCAAGGCGTGGGCTGCGAGTGTGCAGGGACTCCAACATCCAGGAGTCCCTGCGAGACCACGGACTGACCATCCGGTCCGCTCTCCCCGCCGGCCCGCCCCCCGCCCGCCTGAGACTGTAAAAGGCGCTTTCCCTTGCCAACTGTTGGGACTCACAATACCGCAGGCAGAGGCTCATCTTCCATACCGAGGATTCTAAGGGCAGTTCCGCCCACACGGCTCGCCGCTCCCGCTTCGCGGGAGCCGCTTCGCACAGGAGTGCGCTTCCAGTTAATCAACTGCACCTGGACACTTTAGGCGGAGGTAAGGGCGTGAGGCAAGGCGTGGGCTGCGAGTGTGCAGGGACTCCAACATCCAGGAGTCCCTGCGAGACCACGGACTGACCATCCGGTCCGCTCTCCCCGCCGGCCCGCCCCCCGCCCGCCTGAGACTGTAAAAGGCGCTTTCCCTTGCCACTTGTTGGGACTCACAATACCGCAGGCAGAGGCTCATCTTCCATACCGAGGATTCTAAGGGCAGTTCCGCCCACACGGCTCGCCGCTCCCGCTTCGCGGGAGCCGCTTCGCACAGGAGTGCGCTTCCAGTTAACCAACTGCACCTGGACACTTTAGGCGGAGGTAAGGGCGTGAGGCAAGGCGTGGGCTGCGAGTGTGCAGGGACTCCAACATCCAGGAGTCCCTGCGAGACCACGGACTGACCATCCGGTCCGCTCTCCCCGCCGGCCCGCCCCCCGCCCGCCTGAGACTGTAAAAGGCGCTTTCCCTTGCCACTTGTTGGGACTCACAATACCGCAGGCGGAGGCTCATCTTCCATACCGAGGATTCTAAGGGCAGTTCCGCCCACACGGCTCGCCGCTCCCGCTTCGCGGGAGCCGCTTCGCACAGGAGTGCGCTTCCAGTTAACCAACTGCACCTGGACACTTTAGGCGGAGGTAAGGGCGTGAGGCAAGGCGTGGGCTGCGAGTGTGCAGGGACTCCAACATCCAGGAGTCCCTGCGAGACCACGGACTGACCATCCGGTCCGCTCTCCCCGCCGGCCCGCCCCCCGCCTAACACGCCCACTATATCACGGCACAACACTCCCGCAGCGCGGGACGCAGCCCGGGGCGAAGACCGGGCAAAGAGCGGGCCGTTTGAGGCCGTTCGAGGACGGCAGAGAACGGCCCTGGCCCACCCCCCCTTATTGCCCCAAACCTGCTTGTCATTGTATCACCGTGCTGAGACAGGTTAGTTGAAACTATAGACCCCTATTCAGCAAGTCGAGTGACGATTCAAATAACATTGTAAACACAATGAGTACTAGGATGACACGTAGCAAAGCTTCCAAAGGTGGTTCACAATTCAGTGGTCCTATGGACGACTTTATCACCCGCACAAACTTAGCCATTGATGAGGAAATATCCAAACTTCAATCCCGGGTATCCCTAGAATTGGTAGCTGCACGTAGGCTGTCTGAGGTAATCGCCCTTTCGAAAAAATCATCTTTAGGACACATAGCCTCTGCTGTCACGCCAGTACGCTCCGCTTGTCCAAATAGTATTACCACCCAGGTTGATTTACACCAGCCCCCGATCAATTTCAACCTCACTCCGCCCTTAGAACAACCATGTATTATAGAAGAGCTAAGTCTCCCTGCACCTTCTCACGTCCAGACCCCCATCCCTAATCCCTTTTCCCAAGTATTCCCAAATACTTCTCGTGTCAGTGGTGCACAACCCAAAAGAAAACGCCAATCACGCTCAGCTTACTTTCGTAAAAAGGCAAAGGTTGCAGCCTCCCATCAGCTCACAGTGACCAACGCTCAGGCTTGTAATGTTTTCCCTGAGGGTTCCCCGCGCACGCAGTCATTATGCCAAAGTATGGGAGAGGGTCCAGCCAACACAACTCCAGCAGACAATGGGGGGGCACTGGTACAGGACCAGGGAAGGAATGATAAGGATTTTATAGATCAAGTCTGGGAAACATTAAAAAAACTTCTCTCACCACTCGACTTAAGATTGTCTAGGATTGAAAACAATCTACTCGAGATGGAGAAGAGCATTATTGCTCTGGCCACTCTCGGCCTGAGAAGCCTCGAAAACCAGGGCGTGTCCTTACCTGACCCACATTTGTCAGCAACTGTTTCGCAAGCTGAACAGCACCCCCCACCAGTACCTGTTGCTGTAAAGCCTGTGCCTAAGCCGAGGACTGTGGCTGTGGACCAAGCTTCCATAACCACTAATCCTCAGGCTACCAAACCGCAGATTCCCCCACGGAACCCTAAGCCTCAAAAAGCAAATCTAAACCTGGTAGCTCCCTCCAGACTCCATTCTGCCGAAATGCAGGGTTCTCGTCCAAAAGATAATTTTAGAGGAGGTTATATAGATCTTCCTCCAGAGGCCAATGACTACGTGGTCGTGTTGACAGGAGTCCCTGTGATCGGCACTGCCCAACACGAAAACCACTGGTCATTGAAAAACAAAACTATGCATTGGCTTAACGTCAACAGACCGATTCCAAATGGCATCAAAAGCGGAGTGATGATGGTTCGTAGAATACCCTGGGTGGGCCCAACTAAGAAATCTAAGCAAGGGGACTGTGTAGTTGTAACTTTCGAAGACCCACACACGGCGCACCATATCTGTTCCTGGCCAACTAGCGAAGATTCCCTAGTTGTACCAAGGCCACTATCCTATTTCTATCCCCCACGCCAAGTGATCACCCAAGTGGATAACTGGTCCTTGGTGCAGCACCATCCTTGGAACGCCCACCCCATGAGGCAAAAGAACAATCTTTTGCACTGGAATGGGCTCTCAACCTACAATAGATATGGAGGCCTGGAGGAGGTCGATTGACTTTTTATGTTCCTAGTATGCCCACAATTAGTAAAAGTATCGTCTCCACAGGTTATAGACATAGTTGGAAATCCGACCAACGGCCCCCCAACAATCCATGCTGGGCCTGTGACTGTTTTGCCCCGGGCCATGGAACCAACCAAAATGGCTCTTCTAGATCACATAAGAGTGGAAACGAGGCCAGATAGCCCCTGTTTGATCTCCCCTCTTCCTGTACATTCCAATCCCATGGAGACTGACCTGCTTGTTAGCGTTGCCTCTTTAGGCGATTCTTCATTGAAGGTCTTATGTTGGAATGTGGCGGGCCTTGCACGCAACTTTGACAACCCGGAATGGAATACTTTCCTGGCTCCCTTTGACATTTGCTTGCTACAGGAAACATGGTGCCAGGAACCTAGACACAGAGTGGGGTTCTCGACCTTCTATGTACCGGCTGTATGCCACCAAGGTTCTAAAGGACGTCCATCCGGGGGTCTTCTTATCTGGATCAACATTGCACTAGACCTCAGTGTTTCACAAAGGACTACCGAAACACCCGACCTTCAATGGCTAACACTGCGTTATAAAGGAGGAAGGAAACTAGAACTATTTAATCTTTACTTAAGGGGCAACAAGAATAGAGGATCTCTAAACTCTTTAGGCCTAAGTAACAACCTGTCTGCCTGTGACGCCAACTCTCTCGTCCTGCTGGCAGGCGATTTTAACTGCTGTTTTGAGCCTTTAGCCAAAGAAGATATTCTGGACAACAATGAGGAGGATAACAGGAGGGGCATCCCTACCTTGAACCTTGAACCGATCCCCAAATGGACACAAATGGTGATCGATATAAATGCTCTTTGCATGGAGTTTAATTTAAGAGCAACAAACGGACGTTCCAAATCAGATCCCATGGGTGCCCATACATACAATAGGACGGGCCACTCATCCAGAATTGACTTTGTTATGCTCAACTACAACCTCTGGCCATATCACCAAGACATGGAGGTTATAGAGACCTGTGACAGTGACCACAACCCTCTCGCTCTAACCATCTCTGCCCCCTGGCAATCTGGGTCCCAAGAAACTACCACCCAGTTATGGAAAGCTTCACATGAGATTCTTCCATCCAACTGTGGCAGACGTCTCAAATGGGCAAGAGTCTCAGCGGATGAGGCTAGGATGACACATGCCGAAACCATCTTATCAAAGGCTGAATCTAGGCTTGACTGCACTAATAGCGATGGTAAGATGTTTTTATCGTTATTTACGGAGACTGTCACGGCATTAAGTGGGCTGTTCATCGTCCCCAAACCCAGCTTCAGAACTGCTTCAAAGGGGACCCTGAGAACAAGTGAAAAGTGGTTCACAGCCAAATGTCGACTTGCTAAGGGTAATCTTGTTGCTGCAGTAAAAGGAAAAGTCCAAGCTACCATCAGGTCTGCAAGGCAACTTTATAAGAAAACTGTGACTGAGGCTAAGCGGACATATGATTTCAATTTTTGGCGCGACCTAACGGAGGCGAGCACAAGGAAAGATGCTAAAGGGTTCTGGGACTTGCTAAGATCGAGAGACAAGCCCATTGATCAACAACTGACTTGTAATATCCCTGGTGTTGCCTGGGTTGCCCACTTTTCCAAACTGTATTCGGCTCATACAGGGCCTTTGAAACTAGACCCGCTCTTAAGGCCCAGTTCCACAGATCTCCTACCAAATGAAGTCCCATTTACCACCTTGGAAGTAGAGAAGGCAATCAGGAGTACTGTTTCTAACAAAGCGGCAGGCCCGGATGGGATCCCGGGCGACCTGATAAAAAATAATCCCCCATTCTGGAGCAGACTAATTGTTGCCCTTCTTAATGAGGTTATGTTGGGGGGGTCTTTCCCTAACTCTTGGAGGGGGGCCGAAGTAGTCCCCATTTTCAAGAAAGGTAGCAGGGAAGACCCAGCTAATTATCGCCCCATCAGTTTGCTGGATTCAACGCAAAAGATAGCGGGGAAAGTGGTATTGGGCAGGATTCTGGAGTGGGTGGAAGAAAACCAGATATTGTCTGATTTCCAAGCGGGTTTTAGATCAGGGACAGGTACCGTCGAGCAGACATTCCGCCTTTTAATGCTCTATTGGAAGGTAGTGGTGCTAGGAGGGGGCAGTTTGTACTTAGTCTTCATAGACTTAAAAACAGCCTTCGACCTGGTTCCAAGAGCGTTATTATGGAAGGTCCTCGACGAGTTAGGTCTACCACCTTACCTGTTGGCCTTGCTGATAAAATTTCATGAAAACAACTTTGCCCAAATCAGATGGGGTGCCCAGGGCGAAAAAAACCCGTGTATTCCAGTAGACAGGGGCGTCCGCCAGGGGTGTGTGCTTGCCCCCACTCTGTTTTCACTTTACGTTAATGGAGTGGTGGAGCACCTTCTTCAACATCCTGCAGATGCACCATCCCTGGCGGGTAGGAAAATCCTGACGCTCCTGTTTGCGGATGACACCCTCCTGATTTCGAAATCACCTGCAGGCATACAGTCACTACTTTCCAGCTTTAAGGCCTTCTGCGACATCAAAGGACTGACCATAAATATCGGCAAGACCAAATTTCTTGTCCTCAACCCGCCTAAGAAATCTGTTAAACCCCCCACTCTTGACTCCGTTACATTAGAACGTGTCAGTGAATTTGACTATCTAGGCATACGTCTTTGTGATAGTATGAGCTGGAAGGCCCATCACCAAAAAGTGTTCCTAACCCATAAGAGGGTAGTTGGTGCTCTACTTAAAGAGCAGCGTGCTTCCTCTATAAAACCTATTGGGGCACTTCTTGATATTTATAGGGGTAGGGTTGTGAGCGCAGCACTGTATGGTGCAGAACTTTGGGGTACCCAGAGAGTGGATACTTTGGCCCACCTAGAAAATAAATTTCATAAAGATCTGATGCGGCTACCCCAGAGCACCCCCACAATCCCCATCTTGCTTGACGCAGGTACTCGTCCAATCTGCGAGCAAGCTAAATTACGCCCCTTACTGCTATGGTCTAGAATCTGGAACGTCCCTGAGCTCCACAGTTATGCAGATGCCCTAAAAGATGTACTGTCCTTACCTGGCTGGCATAAGATCGCCTGGCTCAGAGAGGTCAAGAGGGCATTGTACAAACTTGGTCTAGGAGCTGCGTGGGAAAATAAAACAGCACCTCCCAAACAAGAACTGAAGAAGGCATACTGGTCTTGGGTGGATAGTGAGAGACTAGCTAAATCAAATCATCCAAAATCTGTTGCAAATTTCTTAATGGTTAAAGACATCCCCTCCAGAGAACCATACTTGGATTTGATTCACAGCCCACATGACAGGGCATTATATTTTAAATTTAGGGTTGGGGTCTTACCCCTATGTCAGTTTACCTCTACCTGGAAACCACCATTGCAAACTGTACCGCACTGTCCATTCTGTGAGTTAAAAATTGAATCTGTTGCACACTTTTTATTTGAGTGCCAAGTTTATATGGCCCCTAGACGGAGGTGGTTGAAGCCTCTTTGTAGGAGCCTGGGAACTCGCTCACATCTGGAAGCTATAAGAATATTGCTCTCAGATACAAGACCCTTTTTTGCTATTTGTCTGGCTAAATTTCTAGGCTGGGCTTGGAGCTTAAGATCTGCCAAACAACTGATGTTACAGTAGAGCGTCCCTTTTTTCATTTTGTATACATTTTATGTTTCTTTTGTGTAAATATGAATGTCTTAACGGTATTATGAACTGTAAAATTGCTTTGTTTCGATTATTGTTTTTATGCTGTCATGTTTTGCTTTTATGATATGTTTCTATATCGAAATAAAGCTTTACTACTACTAATAATAATTAATTACAGTAGCGGCTGTTACCGGACAGGAGTGTTGCAGCGGGGGAATGAAAAAGATTTTTTTTAAACAACACACTTACTTGGAATCGTGGAGGCTGCTGACTCTACTGGGTCCTCTTCATCTTCCTTGAAGCACCCTGGCTCCCAGGCTAAAAGGGTAATTTGGCCACCGATTGTGTTATTAGTCACTAAGAATAGTTGTACCCATTGAGAGAAATAATCTGACAGTGTAACCAAAAATGCTGGCGATGAGGCAAACTATCCATCGGTTCATTGAAATCAATTGCAACTTTCTGCTAAGGTGCCATCTAATAAAGACATTGATATCAAAAGAGGAGTCCAAGCCTATAAATGAGTGTCAGGGGACTATGAAACAGAGAAGAACTTCACAACAATTTCAGTGTTAATCACCTCTTTGGTCATTCCTAGATGGCATTCAGGCTTATTGACCACCCGCAAATGTCTAACACCAAGAGGTGGCACAGTCCAAGTATATATCTCAACATCAAAACACTCTCCAAGAACAGCTCATGTGACACTTCAAAAACGGTTGGCTCTCAGATGCCACCAAATGCTCTGCCAGCCATCAGGATGGCCCGTGCAGGTAAGAGGGGCGGGGCGGGGTGGGGGGAACTAAACAAACAACGACGAGGGAAAAATAATTATTGATTTAATTTCCCCCTGTCGTCGTCTGTCAAGTCCTCCCCCCCACACCACCCCACCACTCTTACCTGCATGGGCCGCTACTGGCGGCCACCCGCAAACCCTGCTGAAAAACCCTACATCGTACACCATAGCGTTTCATGGGCTTCATCCATTAGTTCACAGTTACGCATGCACACATCCTGACCTCACTGCATCCACTACCTTCACCATGCAGTTGTTGTTCGTTTCACCATTGTTGGACTTGGCCCGTCTGGCAGGTCCACCCCTGAAGTTTGTGCTTAGTATATGTGACCGGGGGATGGTGAGTCCCCTCCTGAGTGTGTGCGTGGTGAGAGAGACCTGCCGCCCATAGGAATGCATGGGGGATGTATGTGGCTCTGGTAGTTCCTGATGCGTGGGGCGTGCCGGGCCGTGTTTGGTATGTGTGCGCTCGTGAGGTTGAATGCTACAAGATGATGTCTGCGGCATGCGTGTGGCTAGAAGGGAAGGGCCCCTTCTAGACCTTGGTGTGTGTGTGCAGTAGATGTGCTGGCGCCTGATTGGCTGAAGCCGGCTGGGCCTTCCCCCACCAGGCTGGCCCCACCCCCCCGGGGGTGCGTCCAGTGTCCCTGGCCTGGCCAGCACCAAGAAATTCCTTGTAACCAGTTCCAGCTGGTTCTCTCCCTGCCTGCCCCTTTTGGAGACAAAGGGCGCTCCTGTATAAAAGGGGGGTGGGCCCTTTTCTCTCTCTCTTCTCTCTTCCTGCTTCTCCTGACTGGAACCCTGCCAGGGGCTGCTGCTGCGTGGGCTCAGGGTTGGCTGGCCTCCCTGGGCCCTGCCCTGCTCCTGAACTGCTGTTGGGCCTCTGCCCCTCCTAGGAGCTGCTGTACTCCTCCTGAGGTCCTGGACTCTCCCATGGACTTTGCTATCCCTCATCTAGCGCTTGGGAGCGCTTTCCTCCGACCCCTAGCGCTTGGAGCGCTTCACTCTGTCTCCTAGCGCTTTGGAGCGCTTTGCCCGTGTTTCTAGCGCTGGGAGCGCTTCCTTCCACCAGCCGGTGCTACCCGGCCTTTGCCCTGTTCTGCGGGGTTCTACACCCCCAGCGAGTGCCTACCTCGCTACTGCCCCATTCCCGAGGGGGCCTGACCCTCGTCAATTCCCCCCAAGTCACCGCCGCCGGCCCGGGACCCCTCCGTGAAGCCCTCCCCCGGGCCGCGCTGTGATTGGATGGCGGCCCGGGCTTGGCTCCTGACGTCTCCCCGGGCCGCGCTGTGATTGGACGTCGGCCCGGGGAGCTGGGGAGGCGAGGAAAGAAGAGCCGAGTAATGCAGGGGGCAGCGGGAGCCTACTCCGCGCCCCTGCTTGACCCCAGGACCGCCGCGACTTCCCCCCGGGGCCCCCAGGAGCGAGAGGGAGCCCCGGAGAGCGGAGAGAGACCGGCGCGCTCGGCGACCGGTGAGTAATGCCGGAGGGGAGGCGGGGCATCGGGCCACATTGCCGGTGGCCGCCCCTCCCCTCCAGCGCGAGCCCGAGTGTGCTCAGAGGCCCCCGGGGCCCCCAGTGATGCCGGGTCCCCCGAGGGGGGCCCCGCCTGCCCGCAGCTTGTCTCCCTGAGCCCCGAGAGGCTCCACTATCGCCCTCCTGTCCCCCTGAGCCCGAGAGGCTCCACCGTGACCCTTTGTCTTCCTGAGCCCCGAGAGGCTCCACCACGTGCCCCCTTGTTCCTCCGAGCCCCGAGAGGCTCCACTATCGCCCTCCTGTCCCCCTGAGCCTGCAAGGCTCCACCCAAGTCCCTCAGCGGCCCAGCACTTCGTGGGCCGCTGCCACGTTTAGGTTTGCCCGGGCCCTTTCAGGCCACTTTGGACACCGAGACTCTAAGGCGCCCCTGCCCCAGGACGGTCATCTGGCCTAGGGGGTGCTGCTGACTAATATCAATGTGATGCTGAGGATTACTATGTGTTGCCCTGCTGATTGACTATGTGTTGCCCTGCTGATGGGGCCTCTGTTGTGTTATGTACCTTGTCCCTTCCCGCCTGAGTACCCGATGTCTCATGTATGTGATCCCTGGTCAGAGTGAGTTCTACTGCTAGTTCTAGGAAGCTCCCAGGAGATGTGTGTTCTAATGCCAGTTCCACTAGATGCGTACCACTGGCAGTGGTCCCTTGGCCCTGCCCTGTACCTTTTCCCTGGTAACCCCTGCCGTGCCTTGAACCCCTTGTAAAGTGTATGTTCCTATGTGTCCTGTCTAATATAAAGACTATTTTCATATATACTTCGTGTGGAGTTCCTTTTGTGGGAGGCCTGGGATGTTGCTGTTGGTGGGTGCGGGCGCAAATGCCTCACACATGTCCTCCGAGATAGGCCTGACTGCCCGCGCCGCGTTACCTAGAGGGCGAGCAGGGGTCGACTTTATATAGGAGTGGCGGTCTCTGACTGGCTGGGGCGCAAGCCCTGGCTGGCCGGGGGTCCCATTTCTTACACTGGCGGCTAGCGGTGGGATCCGGACTGGTGTTTGCGCAAGTACCACAACGATAACTGGCCTCCCTACAAAAACTCTGTATTGTAACTGGTCGCAAAGAAAGGAGATTATTGTTTTTAGGAGGTTACTTAAATGTCCGTTCTGTGAAAAATGTGTTCTGGTTAGGTGACCCTAGCCCGGGAGGGTAGATCAACCCCCTAGTGCGATGTGTTTTCTGGATTCACCAGAAGGGTGGGATCCAGTGGTGGCAGCGTAATTGTGTTCAATGTGTATGGTCCCTGTTCCTTCCCTGGAGTAATGATACCTGCACCACATGGGGTCAGGTCAGGTTGCTAAAAATGTCTGCCCTATGGAAATGTTTAATGATCAATGGAAATGTCTGTTCTGTGGAAAAAGTGTCTGTGTACCCTGTTAGTTAGTTGCCCCTAGCTTGGGAGGGTAAATCATCTCCCTAGTGCAATATGGTTTTCTGGATTCCCCAGAAGGGTGGGATCCAGTGGTGTCTGCGTAGCTGTGTTCAAATGTGTATGGTCCTTGTCCCGCCCCTAGAGTAATGGTACCTGTGCCACCAGGGTCAGGTTGAGGAATCTGGGCGGTAGAAAACTGTCTTACCAGTCTAAGGGACGATGTGTGGATGAATGCTGAGGTGTGCTGAGTAATGGGGTGTAAGTTCTCTGGGAGGGGGAGCTTGCTGAATCAACGATAATAATGTCCTTCCTTACCCCGCTGAATGTGTTGGATGCATCAGGTCCCCTTACCCCGCTGGTTGTGTTTTAGGCGTCAGGTGTCGCCCTGGCTGAATTTATGTTGAGTTGGACTGAGACCTGCTGGCGCTGCCGCGGCTCATCTTGTAGTGTTCTAGGTGTCAGGTGTCGCCCTGGCTGAATTTATGTTGCGTTGTACTGAGACCTGCTGGCGCTGTCGCGGCTCATCGTGTTGTGTTCTAGGTGTCAGGTGTCGCCCTGGCTGAATTTAGGTTGCGTTGTACTGAGACCTGCTGGCGCTGCCGCGGCTCATCTTGTTGTGCTCGTTGTACTGAGTCCTGCTGGCGCTGCCGCGGCTCATCGTGTTGTGTTCTAGGTGTCAGGTGTCGCCCTGGCTGAATTTAGGTTGCGTTGTACTGAGACCTGCTGGCGCTGCCGCGGCTCATCTTGTTGTGTTCGTTGCACTGAGACCTGCTGGCGCTGCCGCGGCTCATCTTGTTGTGTTCTAGGTGTCAGGTGTCGCCCTGGCTGAATTTAGGTTGCGTTGTACTGAGACCTGCTGGCGCTGCCGCGGCTCATCTTGTTGTGTTCGTTGTACTGAGACCTGCTGGCGCTGCCGCGGCTCATCGTGTTGTGTTCTAGGTGTCAGGTGTCGCCCTGGCTGAATTTAGGTTGCGTTGTACTGAGACCTGCTGGCGCTGCCGCGGCTCATCTTGTTGTGTTCTAGGTGTCAGGTGTCGCCCTGGCTGAATTTATGTTGTGTTGTACTGAGACCTGCTGGCGCTGCCGCGGCTCATCTTGTGGTGTTTTAGGTGTCAGGTGTCGCCCTGGCGGAATTCATGTTAAGTTGTATCCCGGACAAGGAAGACCTGCTGGCTCGGCCGCGGCTTGCCTTGGGGAGAGCTGAACGCTTAGTTCCCAGGTGGAAGACCAGTGGAGGGAGGAAGTTCCAAGACTGGTAGGAAGGTGTGTTCTGAGGGTGTTTCTCCTGGGAGAACGCGGAACCTCAGAAGTAGAGGTAGGGTGGGGCATTCTTGCCCGTGACCTCTGGTAAACCTGAGGGTGCGGACCCTAGGTGGAAGGAACCGTGGTAGTCGTGGCTACACTGAGAAAGGGAGTGGAGAATGGCTGTTGGGGGCCAGGGGTACCGCCCCCCACTTCGGATTAGCAGGGACCAGTGGTATCTGGATGGCTTAGGGCCTGGTCCTAGTCATGGGCAACTAAGGAGTACCAGGTGGGTAGCCTGGTTGGACCTATGTCTTAATTTTTTATTTTTTTTGTTGTTGGTCGTTTTTGGTTTTTTTTTGTTTTAACTTTTATTATTTTTTATATGGATATGTTTATTGGTCCGGCACTGCGGGCCGCGTCCACGTCCTACCGCCCTGCAGCAGGGAAGTCCATCCCGGTAGTGATTGGTCTGCCCTGCGTTTGGGCTGGGGGGGGCATGTGTTGGACTTGGCCCGTCTGGCAGGTCCACCCCTGAAGTTTGTGCTTAGTATATGTGACCGGGGGATGGTGAGTCCCCTCCTGAGTGTGTGCGTGGTGAGAGAGACCTGCCGCCCATAGGAATGCATGGGGGATGTATGTGGCTCTGGTAGTTCCTGATGCGTGGGGCGTGCCGGGCCGTGTTTGGTATGTGTGCGCTCGTGAGGTTGAATGCTACAAGATGATGTCTGCGGCATGCGTGTGGCTAGAAGGGAAGGGCCCCTTCTAGACCTTGGTGTGTGTGTGCAGTAGATGTGCTGGCGCCTGATTGGCTGAAGCCGGCTGGGCCTTCCCCCACCAGGCTGGCCCCACCCCCCCGGGGGTGCGTCCAGTGTCCCTGGCCTGGCCAGCACCAAGAAATTCCTTGTAACCAGTTCCAGCTGGTTCTCTCCCTGCCTGCCCCTTTTGGAGACAAAGGGCGCTCCTGTATAAAAGGGGGGTGGGCCCTTTTCTCTCTCTCTTCTCTCTTCCTGCTTCTCCTGACTGGAACCCTGCCAGGGGCTGCTGCTGCGTGGGCTCAGGGTTGGCTGGCCTCCCTGGGCCCTGCCCTGCTCCTGAACTGCTGTTGGGCCTCTGCCCCTCCTATGAGCTGCTGTACTCCTCCTGAGGTCCTGGACTCTCCCATGGACTTTGCTATCCCTCATCTAGCGCTTGGGAGCGCTTTCCTCCGACCCCTAGCGCTTGGAGCGCTTCACTCTGTCTCCTAGCGCTTTGGAGCGCTTTGCCCGTGTTTCTAGCGCTGGGAGCGCTTCCTTCCACCAGCCGGTGCTACCCGGCCTTTGCCCTGTTCTGCGGGGTTCTACACCCCCAGCGAGTGCCTACCTCGCTACTGCCCCATTCCCGAGGGGGCCTGACCCTCGTCAATTCCCCCCAAGTCACCGCCGCCGGCCCGGGACCCCTCCGTGAAGCCCTCCCCCGGGCCGCGCTGTGATTGGATGGCGGCCCGGGCTTGGCTCCTGACGTCTCCCCGGGCCGCGCTGTGATTGGACGTCGGCCCGGGGAGCTGGGGAGGCGAGGAAAGAAGAGCCGAGTAATGCAGGGGGCAGCGGGAGCCTACTCCGCGCCCCTGCTTGACCCCAGGACCGCCGCGACTTCCCCCCGGGGCCCCAGGAGCGAGAGGGAGCCCCAGAGAGCGGAGAGAGACCGGCGCGCTCGGCGACCGGTGAGTAATGCCGGAGGGGAGGCGAGGCATCGGGCCACATTGCCGGTGGCCGCCCCTCCCCTCCAGCGCGAGCCCGAGTGTGCTCAGAGGCCCCCGGGGCCCCCAGTGATGCCGGGTCCCCCGAGGGGGGCCCCGCCTGCCCGCAGCTTGTCTCCCTGAGCCCCGAAAGGCTCCACTATCGCCCTCCTGTCCCCCTGAGCCCGAGAGGCTCCACCGTGACCCTTTGTCTTCCTGAGCCCCGAGAGGCTCCACCACGTGCCCCCTTGTTCCTCCGAGCCCCGAGAGGCTCTACTATCGCCCTCCTGTCCCCCTGAGCCTGCAAGGCTCCACCCAAGTCCCTCAGCGGCCCAGCACTTCGTGGGCCGCTGCCACGTTTAGGTTTGCCCGGGCCCTTTCAGGCCACTTTGGACACCGAGACTCTAAGGCGCCCCTGCCCCAGGACGGTCATCTGGCCTAGGGGGTGCTGCTGACTAATATCAATGTGATGCTGAGGATTACTATGTGTTGCCCTGCTGATTGACTATGTGTTGCCCTGCTGATGGGGCCTCTGTTGTGTTATGTACCTTGTCCCTTCCCGCCTGAGTACCCGATGTCTCATGTATGTGATCCCTGGTCAGAGTGAGTTCTACTGCTAGTTCTAGGAAGCTCCCAGGAGATGTGTGTTCTAATGCCAGTTCCACTAGATGCGTACCACTGGCAGTGGTCCCTTGGCCCTGCCCTGTACCTTTTCCCTGGTAACCCCTGCCGTGCCTTGAACCCCTTGTAAAGTGTATGTTCCTATGTGTCCTGTCTAATATAAAGACTATTTTCATATATACTTCGTGTGGAGTTCCTTTTGTGGGAGGCCTGGGATGTTGCTGTTGGTGGGTGCGGGCGCAAATGCCTCACACATGTCCTCCGAGATAGGCCTGACTGCCCGCGCCGCGTTACCTAGAGGGCGAGCAGGGGTCGACTTTATATAGGAGTGGCGGTCTCTGACTGGCTGGGGCGCAAGCCCTGGCTGGCCGGGGGTCCCATTTCTTACAACCATCCTATACACCTCCTCAGCCCTAACATTTTGTCCATCTAGAACATGTTTAACAGAAAATGACTACACATGTAGTTTCAACATAAATCTGTTCAAACCAGCTGTAGTTCTGTTGTACCACCACTCACGAATACCTAGAAAATGTGTCTGTGATTTATCATAATAGTGAAAGGCTGTCCCTATACGAATGATTTAAAATATTCAACTATCGATGAACACTCTAACATAAATCTGTGTTTATACTATGAAATAAGTCTAGTCAGCCTGAGACTGTTATTGATGCAAAAACAATTGTCTACTTTTCTTTATTTATCAAGTGTGGCAGATCACTATCAAAATTGCACACACTTGCATCTGTGGTTACAGAAGACATGGGGCATATGTACAAGAAAATGCTGGCGCGCGGAGCTGCGCCAACATTGTCAGCGTTGCACTCCAACATTTCCAAAACGCAGGGATGCACCGTATTTGCAACAAAACGGCACACCCCTATGTTTTCCTTAGCACTGGCGCTAAAACTAGCTGCCTAGCTCCAACGCAGGCATGCTTGCACGATATTGCAAGGGTGCCTGCAATGCAGGGAATGATTGTTTATGTGCAGGAAGTGACACCTTCCTGCACAAAAACCGTCCATAAAGGCAATGTGTTACTTCTATGTGTGTGGCATTCTGCAGTCCACATAGAAGTTGCAAATCGCCATGAATGATTGTTTATGTGCAGGATGGGCTGCCATTACTCAACCATGTTCTCACAGCCGCATTTTAGACAGCTGGTTTTTCCAGGGCCGTTTCTAGTTTCCAGTCCGGCCCTGGGTGTAGTTAATTGAAACACATTTGTTTCCTGGCTTCCAGATCAAAAGCCATCACTTTCTTCGCCAGTTCATTCAATGGCACCATCACTGTGGCAACACTTTGTAGAAACCTAGAATAAAATGTAGAAATGTATTAAAGCAAAACTAATTGTTCTTGGTTCATGGGGCGTGAAATATCACAGATGGTATTCACCAAGCCAGTGTTGGCTTTGATGCCTTTGCTTGAAATTAAATGACCTCATTTCTTCCCAATACACACACCTTTTTTGTAAGGCCATAGCACAAGGTTTGAGAAGGAATTGTGAAATGCTATTATGGTTCACCAAGCTATTGGCAAAGATATGGACGTTGTATTTCATTAAAGTAGGCATTCTGTGAAGGTAACTCAGGTGGAACATGCAATGATCAACTAGACCGTGGTCTGGCCCCTCCAATTCCTACAGGTCACATTCACAAAGAGAAAGGTGTCTCCCCCTCACAGCTTCCACATTGATTATTGATTACACCCCTTTTCAGGAGTCGATATCCAATGGTTTGTGACCATATATGGATATGTAAACCAGTTATAGTCTGCAGTGTGATTCAGAAGAGTTACTGAGTGATCTGCCTTGCCCCGCCACACTTTGAATCACAACAAGTGTATAGTGCCAGCGACATGGCAAGGGCTCCATAGGAACTGGTGCAAGCCTATAAAATTGCCCCCATCCACATCATGGGCAATAAAATACAGCCATAATTTGGGTCCTCTGAGCACCCCTGGGCCCTGGTACCACTGCACCTGCTGCACTATTGATAGATATGTCCCTGCGTAGTGCTCACTGCAAGTCAGAGAGACGTTTCTGATTCCCAAAGAACGTTTAGTACATTGCAACTTGCATTTTTTGCCTGCAAGACCTACAATATTCAGACTCACAGGCTCTGTCACCACAAGAAGCTTTTGTATATCGGGCCACACTTACATGTTTCTGAATTCAAATAATCCATGCAAGGGGGCAGGGACATGACGAGAAGCCATGTAGATGTGTCCTGTGTCTGCGGCCCAATTCCAGCGATTTCAGCCCCATAAGCCTCCACGACTAGTGGGTAGGCTGCAAGAAACGTCCCACACATGAGGTCGAGCTTCAACATGGCGGCGCTGCTGCCTGGAATGCTCACAGGCCC
Source organism: Lissotriton helveticus (assembly GCF_964261635.1). NCBI lineage: Eukaryota > Metazoa > Chordata > Amphibia > Caudata > Salamandridae > Lissotriton > Lissotriton helveticus. The sequence continues at coordinate 492,791,800 of NC_136071.1, forward strand.
TGCGAGAAGGGCAGCAGGCGCAAAGCAGAGTGGAAGGCCTATGAGATTCACTGTGCCCAGGAGCATAGAAAGCCAGGTGGGGCCAGGAGGCAGTGGTGATGTTTCCTGATGGTAGAGGAATTAGCCCTCGAGGCCGCAGAGGAAGAAACAACCTCTTCCCCTGCTGCGATCCAGGTGGGCAGTGCTAAGGGGTCTGCGCCTGGCTCCATAGGCCTTGCTAGTCGCAGGAAGTGACCCCACACGACAGCTGTCCCTGAACCAATGAGCCGGCATCCAGTATGGCATGGAGGGGCAGCAGGGCCGGACTGGGAAACAAAACCGGCCCTGGCAAACTGCTCGTCCGGCTCCCCTCCCCACTCGGGGGGGGGGTTGGAGTGCCGCCGAGCTCTTTGATGGGCCCTGTAACAAAAACGGCCCCCAGGGGCCCAAAATCGGCCCCCACCTGTGGGGCGCATCGGGGGATTGCCCGGTGCTCGCTATGGCCAGTCCGGGCCTGAGGGGCAGCACAGGTGAAGTTTGGTAAGAGTCCCTGCAGAGAGGAGGTAGAGCAATGGAGCAGGAGCAGGGCCAGGGAGGGCCTTCTGACTAAGAATGCTGGCTTGGGGGGGTGATAGCATTGCAGGGGCCTTGGCTAGAAATGGAGTGACCTCCCCTCAGCCCTACGGACTGCGGCACACACCCTACTGTGGCCCCTAGTGGCTGGCTCTCCTTACTATCAGTCCGCCACAGGTGTCCCAGCCCAAGGCAACTCCTCCATCAAAGATCTGCTACAGAATCAGATACCTTTTCCAACTGCTCATAAGCTGCCCACAACTTATGGCAAATCTTCCCAAATACATCCATAGAAGATGAGGTTGGCGATACAAATGCTCCAGCCACGAGAAATGATACTCAGCAGCTTATGGTTCCTTTTAAGGAGGAGATTGTGAGGTTACACTGAGGCTTTGTAAAATCACTCCCTGACCTCGACCACATAGTCCAAATATTGGACACTAGAACAGATCACCTTGAGGTAGAGGTGGCAGAGGAGACCGATGAGAGGGACGGGTTAGCAGTCCACATCGACGAAATCGAAAAGAGATGTCAGTGGCTGACGGATAAAGTCGAGGCTGGAGAAAACTGATCTATATGATATAAAATACGCATTAATGGCATCCTGGGCACTGTTCCAGATCCTGAGCTGGCACAACATGACCAAAACCTCTTCATATCACTACCTCAAGATACTACAGGCACGGCAATCAAACTTGATTGGACTCATAGGGACTACAATACACATCAATTTGCGAATATCCTGATGCCAGGAGTGCTAACAAAAGTCCACTACTTCAGAAAGAAAGAGAAGACCATGAAAGTGGCCAGACAGGCAGACCCTTTAGTATTCTGAGGCATGTCTCTGGTGCTTTTTCAGGATGTCCCTGCCCTGAGACTGGCCAAACTGAAATCTTGTTGCAGGGACTCTGCTGGTAAGCAGAACTTTGCCTTGGGGTGACAGGACATCAGATTTTGGCAAAACTAGAACATGAACCTCTAGTCCCCAAGTGAACCGTGGAAACAGATCATCACGTTTCGTATCTCATGCATGCATGCACTTAGTAAACAAAGGAAATTCATGATGAAAGTTTACAATACATGTATTTAAACTATCATAGTCTATTATGAAGCAGATGTGCTGTGATTAGTAAACAAATACCACTAAGCAAAGTAATCAACATTACTAGCAGGGTGTGTAAAATGAACAACCCAATCATGGCAATTTATCTATCTGGCTACAGCTCTGAAGGCCTCACCAAGGACTGCCGGGACAGGCCAGAGGTGGGGTGATACTTCTTCTGTCCTTTAAAAGCTAGCCCTATCATAGACAACAGTCTATTGTATGCCCTTTTGTTTGTTCTTTAGGCCCACATCTTACCCAAGGACAGTGCATGGAAGTACTGGTGATGCTTTCTTGAGGGGGTCCCTTTGAATACTATTCTTGCTATACTGAGTTCTATGTTTGTCATTCTGTTTTATTTTTCCTCTGTGTTGGTTAGAATTTCAGTGGTTTATAGTGCAGCAGGGTGGGAAGAACCCATGATCACTCCCCTTACAATAGCGATGAATCAACAAGAGGTGATGCATACCCCCACCTAACTGTATAGGCACAAAACACTCCAGAGATGTTGACAATTGTGACTTTAAACGTGCAGGGCCTCAATGCCACTGTTAATAGGAAGTAGGTGCGGCACTGGCTCCTGACAAAGAGGGTGGATAGTGATCTGCTACAGAAGACCCAACTCTTGGCTGCGGATACAAAATAATGTGCCTTGCGGTACTTTCCCCAACTATTTCATTCTACCGCCATGACTAAAATGAAAGGAGTGACAATTATGGTGAGATGGGGTTTGCTTCTGGCTCAGCTCAACAGACAGAGACCGGTAGAGGATGGTGATTATGATAAAAGGGACCATGGGGGCGACACAGAGATGATAGCTTCATTCTATGCCGCCAATGAACACAGGGAGTATTTCTTTACTTGGCTGTTCCCATACCTTACCTCACATTCCGGCGACAGCCTAGTTGTGGGGGGTGACTTTTATATGGAGCTAGAGCCCAATATGGATAGACCACAATTCACATGGCAATTGTTGATCCCTTTACTCCCCCTGGCTCAGGACCCAGATTTCCTGAAACTGATAGATATGGTGCAGACACCATGCAGGGGATAGTGAATATACATATTACTCCTATGTATACCGATCCCATTGCAGAACTGACTATATTTTTGTATCCCTAACGGTCTATCTCTGGGTGGGCATTTCAGCGATAGGCAACTGTTTGCTGTCGCATCAGGTACCAGTGTGCGTGACTCCACCAGACAATCCACCCTGTAGATAATGAAGAATGAACAAGAGAGCAGTTCAAGACCCGGTCCTTTAAAACAATGTCAGGCAGGAAGTTGTGAACTACTTCAAAGACAAAGAAACCAAAGAGTTACAGTGGGCAAATATATGGGATGCCGCTAAGGCGGTCATAGGAGATTAATTTATCAATAATAATTTCTACTTTTCTGAGGGTAGTCTGGCCCAACTATGAGAGCTAGAAGACAAAAAAACAAGTCTAGTAACAGACTTAAAAGCTAGACCTGGCTGTAGAACCATGAGATCCTAACTGAGAGCCAGGGGAGAGTTAGAAGCTGTCCTGACTAAGGACGCTGCACATAAATTGCTCGAGACAAAACAGCTTTATTACAAGAGCTGTGATAAAGCTGACCATTTGCTTGCTCACCAGATACACATGCACAGACTGCAGAATCTCATACATTCAGTGTTAAACTCCCCAGGTATCCTCCAGACACCAGACCGTGGGATCTTGCAGACCATTACATGATACTTCACTGCCCTATACATCCAAGAGCAGTGCTCCCCTGAAACACAAGACAGCTACTTAATCTTTCTGCCTGACCAAGACCCAGAGGTTAGATATGAACTAGAGAGCAAGATAATTGAGGAGAAAATACTGCTTGCCATTAAATCATTGACAAATAGGAAGACCCCGGGCCGGGATGGTTTTCTAAATTCTGTTTACAAATCTTTTGCCGGGATGTTGGAACCACACCTGGCAAAGCTATACAACTCATTATTAGACACCCAAGAGGTGACCTCCTTGATGATGAAATTCATCCTCACGCTGATAATCAAACCGGGCAGGGACCCCCAACAGTGCAGATCGTACTGCCCGATCGCACTCTTTAACAGTGAAAGAAAAATCTTCAAAAAATCATTGCAAGTCACCTGGGGGAGGTCTGGCCGCTGTTGGTGTCTCCATATCAGGTTGGCATCGTTTGGAATAGAAGGGAGAAAATATACGGCAGGCACTTAACGTAGTTGAGAAGGCAATAGCCACAGAAACAGAAATCCTCCTTCACTCATTTTACGCAGAGAAGTCCTTTGACTGCGTTGACTGGTAGTCCTCCTTCTCTCGTTAACCAGAGAAAGCCTTTGACCGCGTTTTACAAGACATTCCTTAATAAGGCACCGGAGAAAACATCCCAAGGCCCGCGCATTAAAGCATTTATACTAGCCAACTCTATTTGGTCATCAGTAAAAATACAGATACATGCCTGTCTTTCTGAGCCAATTGCCCGAAACAGAAGCACATGCCAGATGTGCCTCCCTCGCCCCTGATCTTTTCTCTCACCATGGCACCCCTGTACCATCAAATCATGGCCACCTTGTTGTTCACAGGCTTGAAAACCAAAAATGGATGAGTAAAGCTAGTGTGTTTAGCAGATGATGTTCTTTTTTAGGTCTCACCTAGCCTTGCAGCACAAATGCTCCGCCATGGCTTTGCGATGCATGCAGTATTCATGGAAGGTTCACCCACTCTCCGGACCATCTTCTTCATTGGCTTAGGTTATAAACGTTGCCTTCCGATTGGTTTTAAGCTTCTTAGTCCCTCCCCATGACAGCCATGTCAGTCATTAGTATCCTTCCATGGCTATTGGCCCCTTTACTGCACAAACTACTTTCTTAACCTCCCGCCCTACCCCCCTCCAGCAGTCCGTGACTTCTTGGGGCCCCCCTCCCGCGCACTCTCGGTCATGTGTGTGCCTTTTCGCGCCCGCCCGCACTCCCGTTTTCAATGCAATAGGTCTTGCGTAAATGCGAGTCCTATGGCATTGCCAATGCTTGTTTTTTTTACCAACTCGGCAAGTGTGTTACTCGCACTTCTGACTGAGCTAGAGCGATTCCACCTGGCGGCTGAATTTCAACTTAACTGTGAGAAATTGATGGTGATGGGCATAGAAAGGGAATGTGAAGCCTCTGAGGCATCGCGGCTAGGCACTGACTGCCGATGACACCGGGAGGAATCCGATACATGGGTGTTACAATTCACCCCTCAATGAAATAACTGTTCTCTAGCAATTTTCACCCTCTCCTACCCTCATTTATTTCCTGGGTGGGCAGGAAAAATTGTGTGAAGATGAACTATACCCATTTCATTCTCTTCTGGTATGATCCCACGCCCCCTCCCCCAGATGTCCTGCAAATTCTAATTCTGAAGATGTGGGCCTTTATATGGGATGGGAAGCCACTGCGGGTGGATAGATCTCTCTTAATGCTGGGACCAGGTGGGGTACCCGATGTAGAGCGATATATCCTGGCTGCACAGATGCTCAAACCCTGGTGCTAGATGGAGCAGGAATGCAGTATCACACAACTCTTACAATGGGCCAACCAACCGGAGGTTTGTGCGCAAGGCGCATGTGACACTATGAAGGTTGAGACCATGTCTTCAAAAGGAGATACCTCCAGAACGTTGTCTTGCCTAAATAAAGCGTTACACAACAACACCTACATGATGCAACTCCAATACATGAAGAAATGGGTTGAGAATCTGGGCCTAGAATTGACGGAGGGTAGCTGGATTTTATTATGGAAACAATTTGCCTCCAACACAGGACTAACACCTTTAAAATCATGTTACACTGGTACATGCCACCTATCCCCCTCGAAGCAATGATCTCCCTGAGACATGCTGGGGAGGCTGCGGGTCGAGAAAGACAGATTTACACATGTGGTGGAAGTGGATGTTAATTGGAGGTCGCCAGTGGTTGCAATAGCCACCCCTAAAGAACCAATTGCGACCCCTACTGCTTTGTTTGTGATCCCTGCCTAACAGCTGATAAAATATCTTGATTCAGCATGCATGCTGAGGGTCACCTCTGCTGCACTTGTGATCTCGCGCTCGCTGTCTAGTCTTCCCATTGAAGACGTTGTGCTCTGCAGTGAGGGCAGAGGCCGGGCAGCTCTTTAAAGTACTTGGGTACATGTGCACATTGAGCTGCGTTGTTGACAATAGTCCGCCTTGTACTGTATGATCATTGGAGGGAAGATGCTGCTAGCCCTGAGTTGGAACTGCAGTGGTGTGTCCTATGTACACTTCTGCCATGTTGTGTGAGCTGCCCCTCATTGGATTCAGCTGCGGCCTGCACAGGTAAGCGTGGTGGGTCGGGGTGGAAGGGGTGAAGTCGACAGACGATGGAATAGATATAATTAAATAAATAAATAATACCTATTCTGTCATCTGTCGACTTCCCCGCCTGCTGCACCCTGCCGCACCACACTTACCTGTGTCAGCCGCCGCTGATTGGATTTATTTTTCAAAGAACAGGCATGTGCAGGGTTGAAGCAGTGGGGCCCAGCTCACAGTTATATTCAAAATGGACTGTAACGGAAGCTGATTTCACATGTAACGCAGCATTCAAACTTTGCAGCTAAACCTGCCTGAACAAAGAAGTAAAAACTGACACAGTTCCATCACTTTTTCAACTTTCTAAAATGTTTATGGAAAGCCTACAGTTACTTACTTTGATTCCATTCCTTAACAATCTTACATTTGCCATAATCAAAAATGTAATTTTTCTTTAAGTGTGTCTCCAGCTACAATTTTTTTAATGCCTTCAAATGTATATACTATTCCATCCAAAAAGTTGCTGTCCTTCTTTTTTTGGTGTCTATAGGTTATCTTAGTCAGGCCTTTCTATCGTTCCCTGATGTTATATATTCCATAGAATATTGCGTAGGCTGACTACATTGCATCCATTGAGCTATTTAAAACAAGCTGTGCGGCTGACCAAGGTTGAGCACTTCAATTTCAAAGTAAAAATTCAAGTCCATAGGTTGTGGAAGACACGCCTGGAGCTCACCGCACAAATGCTCCACTGCGAAACAGATTCCAAAGCTTATATAGAAAAGGACGGTGCACCAAATAGGAAAATACAAGAAAGCTTCAAATTTGTCCAAAATTCCTTTATTCTTTTTCAATCTTTTAAAACTTCAGCCAACGCGTTTCATTCACTTGGAACTTCGTCAGGGCTCAATAGTCACTTGTAGGTCCAAGAGATATTCCTAAAAGTAATGGTCCGAATTTTGCCTCGTTCTCTCCAAAACGTTAACGGTGACGAGTTGTCGGGATATAGTTCTCACCCAATCGTTGCTAATGTTCTAATAGACCAAAGTTTTGGAACAAATATCTGATAAACTTATTATTTTTCTGCCAGGCTCCAGTAGCCCTTCACAATCGCATAACGGTAAACAGACAAGATTCACAGCCGTTCGTTTAATATGAACGCGTTATAGAAAGTAATGACAGGACGACCGACCAGTGTTGCAGCCGCCTGTCCTATGTGCCATTCAGAAACCTACGTAACGATGGACCGATCCAACGTTACGAAGGTTTCTGAATGTCATATTAAGGACGAACGGCTGTGAATCTTGTCTGTTTACTGTTATACTATTGTGAAGGACTACTAGAGCCTGGCAGAAAAATAATAAGTTTATCAGATATTTGTTCCAAAACTTTGGTCTATTAGAACATTAGCAAAGATTGGGTGAGAACTAGGCAAATTTCGGACCATTACTTTTAGGAATATCTCTTGAACCTACAAGTGATTATTGAGCCATGACGAAGTTCCAAGTGAACGCAACGCATTGGCTGAGGTTTTAAAAGATTGAAAAAGAATAAAGGAATTTTGGACACATTTGAAGCTTTCTTGTATTTTCCTATTTGGTGCACTGTCCTTTTCTATATATACATTGCATTCATTAACAATGAAGAGCTCTTACATCAAAACAGTACCTTACAACACGGGTTCAGTGCAGCTCAGTGCTTGATTACGAAAGTCTACTCTATAAATAACATTGTACTTTTCTTGGAAATGTGCCAGGGGCTCAAACCACAGTATTTAAAACTTAGAAAGAAACAAAAATACCCATTTTCACATTTCACTAGTAGCATATTCAGCGAGGCATGTCAAGTAACAGGGTGCATAAATTGTGTGCAACTATTTGAAGCTTTGCCAATATGTGGTCTATAAATGCTGTAAAGGAAGTCCAACGTGTGGCATTTCAGGTATTGCCAAAGGTCTTTTGCTAAAAAGCACTGTAAGTAATAGGCAACATTACCTCCACGCAAAAGTACTTTTTAGGTTTCGCCTGCACAGCGCTTGCGCTGTCCTTGAGAAATCTATTGTTTCAAATATAAACTTAAAAGGGACTTACATCCCGCCTTCTCTCTTTCCTGGCTTCTCATTCGTTCATGTGATTGACACTTACCTTTTCTCCATTTCTATTGGCAGTAGCATATTTTCCTGCATTTACCAATGCTTGTTCTTCATCTGCCTCTCCTATCAGTTTCCCGTCGCCGAAATACTGGCAACAACCGATTTGGTAGAACTATATTTTCATAAAGTTTTACTAATGCAGCATATTTATATAACAAGTTATCCCATCGGAGAGATTAAGGGCCATATGTATCATCAAGCTGATTTGCGATTCTCAAATAGCGATTTTTAAGAAATTTTGCGATTCCTTGTTTTGCCCCAGATTTTGCTTTATACATACCATTTAGCAAATTTGCATTTGCAAAGGCCGCAATTAGCTGAATTTCGGCCTTTGCGAATGCAAATTTGCTTGATACATATGGCCCTAAGTGATTTGCATAGAATCACAGGTTGTTGCACCGTGCCACCAGGATCCCCATCTCTCGAGTCAGCAGCTCTGGCCAGTATGCCACATCCTCTCCAGTACCATGTTATCTGTCAGGGAGCTCTTTCTTTCTACTGGACTATGATTGATGAAATCATCTCTCTATTCATTGCAGAGGCGAAACCGATGGACTACCAACACTTGTTATATCGTTGCCAGAACTATGATAGACTGCCCTAATTACGCTGGAATGTAAGCTTGTAATTGGCAAGATGTACAGTAAAAACTGCTCCAGGGCATTTACCCACTGAGCAATCCCAAGAACGTACCATCAAAGCACTGTAGTTAGCACCTCATTGTTTGCACTTTCTCAACTACAGAATGATAGGCTTACCCCTATGTGATTCAAATGTGTAATTTCTGTAATGTCAAGTGGACTACGTGAAATTCGCATTGAAAAATGGTGCCACCAGGAGGAGCCTATTTTAATGGAAATGAGCCTCCTTTAAAGGAGCTTTACCCTCCTCTCTTACAACCACCAGTGCATTTAAGATTATAGGGATTGTGATGGCCTGTGCACAATAGGCAGCAGAGCACAGATGTTGGACCATGAAAGAGATGGGGGACGCGTCAACTCTCTGAGAGGAAGAAGCATCCGCATGGTATGGTTTGCGCCACATGCAGCTCCACTTGTAATATCGCCATTGCATTTCGAATGTAAGCATGACCATTATTAACTCTTCACCCTTTTAATACGGGGAAAAAGGCACATAAACTTTAATATAAAACTGTGGAAAGAAAGAGACACCCATCTAGCAGGTACATTGTACAATGTGAAACTTGGAAAACAGGGATCAATGCTGGCTTCTCCCTTGATCAAGTTGTGTGATCTTTCTTAGCCAATAACTTATAACACTGTGTCTCATTTTCCCTTATCACCTCATTGAAAGAACCTTCAAATAGAACGGTTCAGCATGTGCTGTGCAAAAACCCTTCTAGTAATAGACTTTAATATTGTTCCATCTATAACAACAACGTAGGCTGCATGCTAGGCCACATGTTAGGGCGCAGGTGACACCAGGCTCACTACTGGCCTCCTCATCATGGCAGTGGCGAAAGGGACATGAATTATTTTAACGTGCACTTGTGCTGAGCAGTCTATGCCCATTGAGCTGTCCATTATACACCACATAATACCAATGGGCACGTGTGGTGACCATTCAATGCCAATTGACCTTCCCGCTATGCAACACATTTATTTGATATTGGGTGATTTAGCGTCTTTTTCCTTCTTGTACACTATTTAAAAGTATCTTACCTGATGATGCATTATTTAAGCTGTACATCTGAAGATATTGTTTGGTACTGACACTGTATGTTGGAGAAGATGATATGTTTGTGTTCAGAGTATTTCATTTGTATCTCCTAGAGATTTTCTACCCAGTTTGTGTGACGTAACTAGCCAAAGGTCAGATACGCCACAATCAGTGATGGCGAGAGGGGAGAACAAGGGAACCCTACTCACTAAGGAACCAGGGTGCGTAATTTACATAAGGAAACAGTGGTTCCAGTGGGATAATACTATAGAATGCAGTAGTATATCAAAAAGCATAATCGCAATAAAAGGGTTACGTGGATGTCAAAGAGACAGAGCCAGAAACACCAAGGGTTACTTGACATATAGGTCTGTATTATTCACAATTTTCAAAAGATATATACAAAATGATACACATAACGTACTTTATGCAGTGCAATGTGTCCCAAGTGTCATATGAACCTAACAGTTCAGTGACACGTAGTGACAATATTTACAAGGTTTCACAAGTGTTATCTCAAGGAAAGCGACCGTTAATTAATGTTATCATACAGTAACTTCAGCAACTATATTCAATCATAAGTGCTGCGTGATTGGTTCCCTTTCATCAATCGTGTCGACGGCGTTTCGACCCGCTTAGGGTGTGGGGTCTCATCAGTGAGAGACATAAACCCACCCGCAAAAGGGGAGGCCCATAGCTATTCACAAACTTCACTTTTATACTTACTACAGTCATAAAGGGACCCAAAACAGTAGTAAAGTACTGGGTGGATGCCTCATTGAAAGTATTGAATGGCTGTATTAAAGGCAGTAATTTTGCTTTTTTATGATGACCAGTGTAATTTAATTATGATGGAGCCCATCTTGAGTGACCATTTTTTCAGAGTTCCACCATTATCTAGTGGATTCTGAATTCCTGGATCTCAGGGTACAAACGAAGGTGCCCATGTGCTACAACTGGAACGCCTCAGGGAACAGGGACCCAGTCCTTGTGCTGTGGTACACCTGTAATGAACAGAAAAGGTGCAAATGCCACTAATTTCAAACTCAAACTTTTGTTTCGTAAACACACGGGTGAGGCAATGTGTTTGTTGAATTTAATTCCACTTATTTTTTATTTTCTTTATATTTTCAATTGAACACTTCTATTTCAATAGTGATTTTTACATGTATTATACAAATATTAAAACCTGGTGTGCACAACAATTACAATGTACAGTTCTCACAAAATCCTTATTTATTTACAAATGGTATATCCTAATCAACATTCAATCTTCATTCATACATCAATCAACCCACTACAAACAACAAAAAACAACAAAACATAAATGATTCGATAAATGCTGGAATAGTGATATTCACAACAAAAAAGCCAATGTTTGTTTCACAATAAATTGAATATATACAATTTTTTCTGCATCAATTATTAATTTCTCATTTTTGGCTACTAAGGAGTCTACGCGTTTTGAACAACCAGTATTTCGTAGCTTTCATCAGGACCATATCTGTAATGGAAGAACAGAAAATGTTTTTTGAGAAAGGGATTCACCTTTTTTTATGCTGCCTGTTCCCAATACTCAAGTGTCCTCACCTACCTCGCACTCCGCAGAGCAAGCTGGAATAGTTGTTAGAACCTCAATCTAAAAGAATATATCAGAAAACCTCAATCAGAAAAAGAACATTTCATAAGCACATCATCCTGCATTCAAACCCATCCACTACTCTTCCTCACTTACTTGGAGGTGTTGGTTCGCCCGTTTGGATTGGCCTGGCTCGCCACTATCTAGATGGAGAAGGGGCAAATACGTTTTATAATTACTAACACACTCTCTTGTGTGTCTCAAATCCGACAACATCTCAGATATTAAGGGCGCCGCTTACCTAATAGAGCGAGTCAGGCGCGTTGTATGTTTCTTACAAGGTTCGCCGTCACCGATTTATATTCTGTTAGGTGAAACAAACACGGTGTGTTAATATGCTGCCTTTGCTGTTGAACCTAGCCGTAAGATGGTCGTGAGTAATTTTAATGCGGGTGACACTTACTTGAAGGACCGGGGCTGCCTGGCGTCTACACCCGTGGCCGTCCAAACGCTGGCCTGATTGTTTGCACTTCCTGGTCCGCATAGGATTATGGGAAGTGTAGTCCTCAACCCTTGCGCTGTTTGTAGTGTGGAAATTTTTTGTTTTTAAGAAACTTTATTGTTTCGGTGAGGTCATTGGGGTAAAACACTATCAGGGTTTAGTGCTGATGCCGGTATTAAAAAAAATGTCACCACCATTTATTGCGCTGTTTAAAACTAATTGTGTGTGCATCAAGCACTGTTTTTCAGATTTGAAAGGTGCATTTTTCGTGTTTGGGGGACGGCGCTGATTCAAATGGAGGGTTGGGTGATGGGTTGATGTGCTTAAAGCGGTATCAATAAACTTACAGTTTGAAAATTTTCATCAGTTCATTGAAGCCTAAAAAGGCGGTGTTGAATTTGACATAAGCATCGCCTCTCTCTTAATTAATTTTGCATCCAGATCTCCCCCTCTTATATCATTTTCCACTTTGGAAATTACTGTCCAAATCATTTCGCTCTCTTGATGGTTTTTTTCTTTCCAATGGTTGACCAAGGGAGCGTTGGCAACATTGTTTTTGATTCTGGATTTGTGTTGTTGTATCCTCAAGCGTAACTCTTGGTTGGTTTTCCCAATGTATAAAAGATTACATGGGCATAGGATTCCGTAGACCACATACCGAGTTTTGCAATTCGAAAAAGCATCATGTTTCCAATTGATTGCATTATGCGTAAAAACTTTGCCTTCTTTCGTGGAATCACAGCATGAGCAGTTGCCACATTTATGATGACCTTGAATAGGGGGCAGACGCAACATTGTGCGCAAGTCCGGCTTTTTTGTTTGTGGCAATGCCGCTCTTACCAAATGGTTGGAGATGCTGTGGTTTTTTTTTAATGCAAACAGCGGTTCATTTTGAAACAATTGATCCAGGTTTTTTTAACAAATGCCAATTCTGTTTGACTAATTTTTTCAACATGTTTGAATTAGGGCAGAAGGTCGATACAAATACCATTCTTTCCATGGTCTTTTTAGGTCTTTTTTCCAACAGACATTCTCTTGGCGTCCACCATGCTCTTTTGCATGATTTCTTGAGCAGTTTCTTTGGGTATCCTCGTTGTTTTAAATTATTTGTCAGAATTTCTGCATGTCTTAGGTATTCCTCTTTTTCTGTGCAGTTACGACGAATGCGGAGGTACTGCCCATAGGGCAAGTTTTCCTTTAGACTCCGCGGATGATTGCTTCCAAAGTGTAATGCTTTGTTTCGGTCTGTTGGTTTTTTATACAACGTTGTCACTAGACCACCCATGGAGGAATAAACCTCCACGTCTGGAAATGGCATCTTATCTCTTGAATGGTCCAAGCTAAAATGAATCGACGGTACCCTGTTGTTAATCCATTCATGGAAGTTTCTTAAGTTGTCTTTTGACCCAGTCCACACGAAGAATACATCGTCTATAAAACAATACCAATGGGTTATCCATTGGGCAAAAGGATTATTGTTGTACACAAATGTTTCCTCATATTTATCCATAAACAGAATGGCCAGTTCCGGGGCAAAGGGACAGCCCAAGGCTACGCCTCCTGTTTGAAAGAAAAATTCCCCATTGAAATTGAAGTAATTTTTCTTGAGAGCGAATTCTGCAAGTTTTCTTATAAATGATGTTGGCACTTTGTGTGGTCTTTCTCGTTCGTCAAGATATGCTTCAAGGACATTAATGCCTTCCTCCTGTGGTATTTTAGTATAGAGGGACGTAATGTCCATGGTAACCATTAGATGAGTGTTCTTGTCAAACTGGATGGTAGAAAGCTTGTTTAGAAAGTCGGTTGTGTCTTGTAAGTACGATCTAACCTGGTGAAGGAAAGGCTTTAAGAAAAAATCCACAAATTTGGAAATCGGTTCTAGTAAGGATCCACATCCTGATACTATTGGGCGGCCAGGGGTGCGGATGCATCCTTATGTATTTTAGGCAATACATATAAAAGAGGTGTTCTCGGATGTTTAGTTTTCAAAAATTCTAGCTCCTTTTTTCCTAGGAATCCCTGTGTGAAACTTTCATCCAGGAAGGCAAATAATTCATTTTTTAAGTCAGATGTAGGATCTTTTTGAATTTTACGGTAACATGATATGTCATCCAGTTGTCTGCTAACCTCTTGTATATATAGTTCTTTGTCCCAGATAACTATTGATCCGCCTTTGTCGGCCTGTTTAATGATGACTGAAGTGTCTGATTTTAAGTTGGTCAAGGCTACTGATTCTGCTTTTGAGATGTTATATTTAATCCATTTTTTGTTTTCTTCCAGTAGCCCTAGGGGCCTCCAGGGCTTCTCTCCAGTCTTCCTCTTCCAATTCCCCCAGGTCTCCCTCCCAGACCGCCCGCAACTTATCAAGGGAAGGGGAGCAATGGGTAACCAATGTTTGATATATGGTTGAAATTTTCTTTGATTCCAACTCCCCCATAAAAACTTTTGCCTCTAAGGGACTGAATTCCGGCAAGGACGATATGCCTGCTATTGTGGGGGTTAGGGCGTGCCGGAGCTGAAGATACCTGAAGAATTGGGATTGGGGCATGTCGTATTCATCTTGCAACGCCTGGAACGATTTGAGGACTGTGCCCTTCAGAACGTGGCCCAGCGCCGAAATGACAATAGCGTCCCAGCCCTTAAAGCCCCGGAGTGAAGCCAAGCCGGGCAGCCTCCCATTGTGCCACAGTGGAGTCTCGCCTGTAAGCCTGTTCCACCATCCCATGCGGCGGAGCGCATCGCGCCATACTCTGAAGATTACTTGGGTGACCCTCGGAAGTCTTTTCCGGATAACCGCCGAGTATAAGATAGTATGGAGCGTGTACGGGTCCATCATATACCTCTCTAGGGCATAGGTCGGGTCGCTGCGATCCCCGTACCACCATTCGTTAAGGACAAGTAAGTGCGACGCCTGATAGTAGGACTGGACATCAGACGTGGCCAGCCCTCCACAGTAGGTCGACTGGAAGCAAGTGCGGAGCGCCACTCTTATTGCTCCCCCGGTCCATAGGAACCGACCCAAGGCGGAGTTCACCTGTCGAAACCACTGCTGCGGAACTGGGTACGGGTGATTCTGCAATTGGTATAAAAGTCGGGGTAGGGCCACCATCTTAAAAATGGCTGAGCGGCCATAGACGTTCAGGGGCATCCTGGACCACATCAGCATATCCGAACGGATCTTGTCCCAAACTGGCACTATGTTGCGGGACCACGACACTCCCTGCACATCAGTCAGAAATACACCAAGGTACTTGAGGCCTCCCGCCGCTTCCTGAAGGACCGAGGCCCAGGGACCCAAAGTCCCCCTGTCGCCCAGGACCCACAGTTTCGACTTCTGGGTGTTAAGTCTAAGTCCTGATACCTCACCGAAAATGCGCATTATGTCAAGGACCCTCGGCCCCGATTTATTGAGGTCCGTAAGAAAAAAAAGCACATCGTCCGAATAGAGTGCAATCCTGTCAGATGGGCCTCCCACCCATTCAACACCGCGCAATTGGGCATCCATCCTCACCCAAGCCGCGAGCGGCTCCATAGCCAGGGCAAACAGGTAAGGTGAAAGAGGGCATCCCTGCCGGGTGCCTCGACCGATGGAGAACGAGCTGGAGGTCGCCCCCGCTATTCTGACCGCCGCCGTCAGGTCCGTATACAGCAAATGAATATAGGACAGAAAACGTGGGCCCAGATTGAGCCGAAGGAGAAGGGCTCGGAGGTATGACCAGCTCAGGGAGTCGAAGGCCCGATCCACGTCCGCCAGCAGGAGGGCAGCGGGGATGCCCGCCGCTCGCACCGCCTCCACCACTAGGTGAGCGCGTCGTATATTATGTCTCGTTGCCCTGTCGGGCATGAAGCCTGCCTGGTCGGCATGGATCAGGTCTGTGATGTAAGGGAGAAGACGGTTCACCAAAGCCTTCGCCAGTATTTTCGCCTCAAAGTTCAGCAATGAGATCGGACAATATGATTCCGGGCTGTCTTGGGGCCTCCCTGGTTTGCAAAAAACCACAATCTCGGCGTGTCGCCAGTTCGCTGGTAATCTGCCATGATCCCTGGCCGCCTCCAGGGCCTTCTTATAGCGCATCCCCAATTGTTCATAAATTCACAGGGGAACCCATTGGGCCCAGGGGCCTTGCCCGTGTTTAGTCCGCCCAGAGCTTCTCCTAGCTCCTCTGCCGACAGCGGGAGGTCCAGTCGGGCTCGGGCCTCATCCGAGAGCGCCCGGGGTGGAAGGTCTGCGAGGAATTTGTCTATCTCCTCCGCTGGGAGGGATTCCCGGGGGGCATACTGTGTCTCATAATATTGAGCAAACATCTGGGCCAGGGCCTCAGGGGCCGAGATAGGACCGCCCGCGACATCTCGGAGTCCCGGCAGGGGCTGGGCTTGATAAGTATTTACAACAAGGGGTGGTGATGGACAGAGTCTCTGAATTAAGCAGAGTACTCTCACCCAGTCAAGAGATCAGGGCTAGATCCAACACCGTTTTTTAGCTCATTGCACCATCCCAGTTTCAGAACCTGGCTGTATGCAAATTAGTCTGTCCCTGGCCCAGGGCATCATGGGAACAGGGCAGACCAGACTACAAAAGCCAATTCTTACACTGGGAAGGAAACAAGCTTCCGGGGACCGGTTTCTGCCATTTCAGGCGTCTTCGGCCCGGCTTGCTTGAATCCTGATGGTGCAATGAGCAAGGGACTCACATCTGAGTATACCCTTCCACGCTTAGGGTGGACAAAATTATTTACAACAAGGGGTGGTGATGGACAGAGTCTCTGAATTAAGCAGAGTACTCTCACCCAGTCAAGAGATCAGGGCTAGATCCAACACCGTTTTTTAGCTCATTGCACCATCCCAGTTTCAGAACCTGGCTGTATGCAAATTAGTCTGTCCCTGGCCCAGTGCATCATGGGAACAGGGCAGACCAGACTACAAAAGCCAATTCTTACACTGGGAAGGAAACAAGCTTCCGGGGACCGGTTTCTGCCATTTCAGGCGTCTTCGGCCCGGCTTGCTTGAATCCTGATGGTGCAATGAGCAAGGGACTCACATCTGAGTATACCCTTCCACGCTTAGGGTGGACAAAATTATTTACAACAAGGGGTGGTGATGGACAGAGTCTCTGAATTAAGCAGAGTACTCTCACCCAGTCAAGAGATCAGGGCTAGATCCAACACCGTTTTTTAGCTCATTGCACCATCCCAGTTTCAGAACCTGGCTGTATGCAAATTAGTCTGTCCCTGGCCCAGTGCATCATGGGAACAGGGCAGACCAGACTACAAAAGCCAATTCTTACACTGGGAAGGAAACAAGCTTCCGGGGACCGGTTTCTGCCATTTCAGGCGTCTTCGGCCCGGCTTGCTTGAATCCTGATGGTGCAATGAGCAAGGGACTCACATCTGAGTATACCCTTCCACGCTTAGGGTGGACAAAATTATTTACAACAAGGGGTGGTGATGGACAGAGTCTCTGAATTAAGCAGAGTACTCTCACCCAATGAAGAGATCAGGGCTAGATCCAACACCGTTTTTTAGCTCATTGCACCATCCCAGTTTCAGAACCTGGCTGTATGCAAATTAGTCTGTCCCTGGCCCAGTGCATCATGGGAACAGGGCAGACCAGACTACAAAAGCCAATTCTTACACTGGGAAGGAAACAAGCTTCCGGGGACCGGTTTCTGCCATTTCAGGCGTCTTCGGCCCGGCTTGCTTGATTCCTGATGGTGCAATGAGCAAGGGACTCACATCTGAGTATACCCTTCCACGCTTAGGGTGGACAAAATTATTTACAACAAGGGGTGGTGATGGACAGAGTCTCTGAATTAAGCAGAGTACTCTCACCCAGTCAAGAGATCAGGGCTAGATCCAACACCGTTTTTTAGCTCATTGCACCATCCCAGTTTCAGAACCTGGCTGTATGCAAATTAGTCTGTCCCTGGCCCAGTGCATCATGGGAACAGGGCAGACCAGACTACAAAAGCCAATTCTTACACTGGGAAGGAAACAAGCTTCCGGGGACCGGTTTCTGCCATTTCAGGCGTCTTCGGCCCGGCTTGCTTGAATCCTGATGGTGCAATGAGCAAGGGACTCACATCTGAGTATACCCTTCCACGCTTAGGGTGGACAAAATTATTTACAACAAGGGGTGGTGATGGACAGAGTCTCTGAATTAAGCAGAGTACTCTCACCCAGTCAAGAGATCAGGGCTAGATCCAACACCGTTTTTTAGCTCATTGCACCATCCCAGTTTCAGAACCTGGCTGTATGCAAATTAGTCTGTCCCTGGCCCAGTGCATCATGGGAACAGGGCAGACCAGACTACAAAAGCCAATTCTTACACTGGGAAGGAAACAAGCTTTGGACTGGGTAAGAGTGGTCTGCTTAATTCAGACACTCTGTTCATCACCACCCCCTTTTCTGAATCGTTTTTGGCCACTATAGGTGTGGCAGGGTATACTCAGACATGAGTCCCTTTCTCACTGCTCCATCAGGATTCAAGCAAGCCGGGCCGAAGAGGCTGAAATGCCAGAAACCGGTCCCCGGTAGCTTGTCTCCTTTCTGGTGAAGAATTGGCTTGGTAGTTTGGTCTGCCCTGTTCCCATGATGCACTGGGCCAGGGACAGACTAATTTGCATATAGCCAGGTTCTGAGCTGGGATGGGGCAGTGAGATAAATAACGGTGATGGATCAAGCCCTGATCTTTGGACTGGGTAAGAGTGGTCTGCTTAATTCAGACACTCTGTTCATCACCACCCCCTTTTCTGAATCGTTTTTGGCCACTATAGGTGTGGCAGGGTATACTCAGACATGAGTCCCTTTCTCACTGCTCCATCAGGCTTCAAGCAAGCCGGGCCGAAGAGGCTGAAATGCCAGAAACCGGTCCCCGGTAGCTTGTCTCCTTTCTGGTGAAGAATTGGCTTGGTAGTTTGGTCTGCCCTGTTCCCATGATGCACTGGGCCAGGGACAGACTAATTTGCATATAGCCAGGTTCTGAGCTGGGATGGGGCAGTGAGATAAATAACGGTGATGGATCAAGCCCTGATCTTTGGACTGGGTAAGAGTGGTCTGCCTAATTCAGACACTCTGTTCATCACCACCCCCTTTTCTGAATCGGGCTTGATAAGTGTCTTGACATAACCTATATAGCATTGTGCTAGATTTGTCCCCCCATTGGTAGATTCTGCTCTGCGTAGCGAGCCAAACCTGTCGAGCTTCGTCCAACAATAAAGAGGTGTACGACCGCTGAAGGTGCAGTAGCTGTTCCACGGCATCCCCACTCTCCCCCGTCAGGCATTGCGCCTCCTGGCTTCGCACCTGGTCAGCCGCTTCCTCCACTGCCAGCCTGCGGGCCTTACGATTCGTGGCGCACCACGCGATGTCCATGCCCCGGAGGACAGGTTTGAGGGCCTCCCACATGGTCATGGCATCTATACTCGGGTCCTCATTCTCCGTCCAGTAATGCGCTATAGCCTCCCTCATGTGCGATTGATAGTCATCGCGCTGTAAGTGCCACACGGAAAGGCGCCAGCGAAACGGTTGTCGCCTCACACCGAGGCTCAACGTCAGCGCGATCGGGGAGTGATCCGACAGGCCTCTAGGAAGTATGGAGGTGGAGTCGACTCTACCTATCCAGGGTTGTGGGACGAACAAGTAGTCTAGGCGTGAAAAGGATTTGTGGACCGCAGAGACAAATGTATATTCACGACAGCATGCATGTTGATGCCGCCAAGTGTCAATCCATCCCATCCCCCGCAACATCCTGCTCAATTTTGTAGTGGCATCCGACAATTGACCCCCCCAGGCCTACAACGGTCAAGTCTCCCGTCCATCACATCGTTCCAATCACCACCCACTATTGTCAGCACTTGCGGGACGTCCGTCCATACATCAAACAGTCGTTCAATCAGGGCGCCTTGGAGTGGGGGTGGAGCATACACACTGCCGAAGACCACTGGCTCACTCCCCAGTCTCCCCTTAATAAAGACATATCGACCATGCACATCCAGCCATTGTGTATCGTGCGTATATGAGACCCTACGATGTATCAAAATTGCAACTCCCCTGGACCCTCTCGCGAACCCAGCATGGAACACCTGTTCATACCCGTATCTACGTAAACTAAGGACTTTGGTGCCCAAGAGGTGCGTTTCTTGGAGTAACAATACATCCGCTCTTTCAGTCTTCCTCAGACGTAGAACCGCACTTCGTTTAATTTTGTCGAGCATCCCTCTCACATTCCAGCTCAATATTCGCATCGAGGCTTGCGAGAGGTTTGCCCCATGTTCTTCAGCCGCCATCAATCTTCCAGACCCCGAGATCATCAGGCCACGGAGGCCACACACACATACTCAGCTGTCTCCAGGTTCCCGTGTACACCGTGCTAAAGCTAGCCCCAACTTCCCTCCCCACCATCTCCGGATCCCCAAAACCCCCGCCCCCTCCCCTGCACACCCTCCCCTGCCCCGAACTATACCAACAACCCCCCCTCCAACCCCCCACCCCATACCTCAGCAACATTGAAGTACCTGTCGCGGTGCAGGCAATCTCAGCCCTCCAACGGGAGGCCCAAGACCCACGACACCAATGGATCCCACCCAACTACCCACAAGGTATTCAACTACTTCCCACCCAACACGCGGGAATGAACTCCGGGAGTAGGCCCGCTCTCGCACGAGCGTCTCCCGACCAACCGTCCACCCATGAATAAGGAATCATGTAGTCAATCAGCACGTGGCATGTCCAAGAGTAGCGCTAGACCTACTCCAGCCGTCAAGGCGTGTCACCAATCCTTCAATCCTACGTCCAGAACCGGCGTGAGCGTGTGGGTCTCAAGATTTCGAGGGAGAAGAATCCGCTTCCTCCGGTGCTTCCGCCGTTTCATCGCTGGGAGGTGGACGCTTCTGAGAGCGCGACCTCCAGTTACTCCTGCTGCGTGATCGTCTGGGCGTTTTCGGGGGTCTCCCGTTGGTTGACGAGTCCGAGCCCCTCCGAGGGGGGGTATTCACCTTGACTCGCACCGCTTCGTCTGTCCATTCAAACACTTCCTCCGGGGAGTTGAAAAACTGGGTGCGAGATTGGAAGACCACACGCAGGCGAGCCGGGAATAGTAGAGCATAGGAAATCTTGAGCTCTCGCAGTCGCGCTTTGGCCGCGGTGAACGACTGTCTTTGCTGCTGGATTAGTTTCGTGTAATCCGGGAACACAAGGAACTTGTGATTCTCAAACATTAGTGGGTCCTGGGCGCGGGCTTGCCGTAAGATAACGTCCCTATCGTGGTAGTTGAGCAGTTTGGCAATCACCGAGCGGGGGCGAGCCCCAGTGGGCGGTTTGGGAAGGAGTGCACGATGTGCCCGCTCCACCACAAAGCAGCGCAACAGGGAGTCCGGGGGGAGCCATCCCTCCAGCCATTGGGTCAGGAAGGCCTCCATATTTCCTTTCTCCCATCCCTCCGGGAAGCCCACAAAGCGCAGGTTGTTTCTCCTGGCCCTCCCTTCCGCATCTTCCACCCGCAGCGCAAGTCCCTTCTGGATCCCTTCCATGGCGGCAACTCTCTTTTTGAGATTCACCACGTCGTCCTCAACTTCTGTGATCCTGGATTCTGTTTCGGTGATGCGTGCCACCGCATTGCGCAGATCTTGTCTGAGCAAGGTCACGTCGGCTCCGACCGCTCCAATTTTCGCGTCCAGCATGTCCCTCGATTGTGTGATCGCTGCCATCAACGCCGCGTTGTCCGGCCCAGTGCCCTGGGAACCTCCGGAAGCCCCATCGCCCCCACTGGGCCCCGCAAACTTATCCATCGGGCCCTGCTTGGAAGCGTTTCCGCTGTTGCCCCCTCTCGTCATGTCGCTGGCGGAGTATTGACCCCAATCGTGGGGGACCGACGGCCCAGGGGCACCCCCAACTGGATGGGCGTTCTATGGCGGTGAGCGTCTCTGAGGTAGCCTGGGTATGCCGTGGCCCCGCTAGCGACCGAGCGTGATGCACCCTCTGACGGAGCGACTGCAGTTCACCACACAGCTAGTGGTCGGGGATGATGCTGCACCACGCTGGCAGACCACGCGGCTAATGGGGGGGGTCACTCACTCCACTGTAGGGTTCACTGGAGACACCCCAGAGCCTGCGCCACCTTTACCGGTGTCAAAGGTAATTTGTCCCAGGGGGCCGCCGGCCCGGTCCGTTGTCATGCAAGAGTCTGTGGGGGGGGGATCCTTTCAGCCCACCCCCCTCGCCGCGGTCCGAAACGACCGCCGAGCGGGAGCACTCAGACTGTCCGGCGCCCGGCGGAGGCCCAGTAGGGTTGCACTTCAAATGAGGGAGGGGGGGGGAAACAGGTAGGAGAGCCGGTATAGTGACCGCCCTCCCACTGCTCCAGCACTACTGCGCCCCGCGGCTCGAGCCCGCCGCCGAGTGGGGCCAGACACGTCCCCTCCCCCGCTAGGCCGCGCTGCCACTCCTTACCCCACCTCGACCTCCGTCCGGGCGCCGACTGCTTCCCCCTCCAGCCGCTGTGTCCGCCTCCGTTCCAAGTGTCTGGGCGCCAGTGGGGTCAGCCCAATCCTCGCCGCCGCTCCGCAGCGTCCCGCGACCGGAGCGGCACCTTCCGCTGGCACACCCCGGCTCTCCTCCACTTCCGGGCGGGCTACTCAGTAATCGAGGTCCCGGCTGCGGCGTGTGGTGCAGGCCTCGTCGCTGTTCAGGCTCCCAGCGGCCGCAAGTCCCAGATCCCGGACCACCGGGACGCCGAATTTGCTGTCGAGGGGTCCCCTCCGGAGCCGCTCTCCGCCACTCGATTTAGGGTGCAGGCTGGTCAGGGCGACGCAGGATTTAGGAAGGATAGAGAATCGGCGGGACGGAGCTCACTCAAGCTACGTCCGCCATGATCGCCGTCTTGGCCACGCCCCCACCAGGTTTTAATATTTGTATAATACATGTAAAAATCACTATTGAAATAGAAGTGTTCTATTGAAAATATAAAGAAAATAAAAAATAAGTGGAATTAAATTCAACAAACACATTGCCTCACCCGTGTGTTTACGAAACAAAAGTTTGAGTTTGAAATTAGCGGCATTTGCACCCTTTCTGTTCATTATATGCTTCTGGCAAGCTATGCCGGTGGGAGCCCATACCCAGTGGTTTTGTTTTCAGTGGTACACCTGTGTCAAAGTGTTGGAAGGGCTGGTATCCCATACTTTGTCAGACTTCTAGTATAAATACACAGAAAGGAGGATCTTAGGGACTATTTAAAGACTCACATGGATTAAATCCCCCTAATTCTATTTGTCAATAACAGGGTCTATAAAGATAAAGTGTCTTTAGATACAAAAAGAAAAAGACACTACAAGCCTTGAGTGCTCAGAAACAGAAGTACAAAAAAACAAGAAGAGGGGGTTTGTATAGAAGACAGTGTGATGTAGGATGTAGGGTAGAAGGCCATCACTAGGGTGACCTGCAAAGGAAAAGAAAGAATCCCTCAGGGATCATTGATGTCCCATCATTACACATTATGTGCCCAGTGTCATCATCTGGGATGCCAAACAACTTTTCTTCGTCCTTCCTCCATCCAGGAGGGGGACAAAATGAATAAGTTGTATCCTCTTGTAGGGTTCTTACAGGAGAATAGTGTAAGAGGGAAAAACTCTCTTTTCTAAACGGTGCAGTGCAAAATAACAGAAAAAGAGTGTGTTTAAAATAGGATGCACAACGGAGACTTAGAGTAACAGTGTTTCTCTTGATTGCAAACTCACAGTTGTATTCCTGTCTAAAAACAGTGAAAAAGATTCATGAGCAGTTTGAATTTGTCACTGCTCATCTGGTCGACATGTTTCAGCTTATGGGGCAAATCTCCCTAGCTTTCTTCAGGACCTTAGCGCTCAAAAGCTTTGTCACGGCAATATTTAAATTCTTATACATACTTTTTGTCAATATTTTACCATATGTGATCCAATCTCAAATCTTCCATGTGTACATGATGTATCCGACATCAGTGCACCACAAGAACTAGACCTCACCTCTCTTGGCACCAGCATTTGTCAATGAGGCCCCGCTCTGTCCGTCGTTGCCTCCAGCTGGGACAATGCTGGGATTGAGGTCTAGTATAGTCAGCATCCCTAATTCGAAGCAGAAACATTCATTTGGTTTTGTGACCTAGAGGATGTGGTTTGCCTGCCTGCAGGACAGTGGCTGTCTGCCCAAGGCTGCAAGCACATTTCTTCCTGACAATGATGCGCCAATTTGCACTGTGACCCTGTGAGTTTTAGAGTGCATGCAGGGGCGTAGCTTGGTCAGTAAAATTGGAAGTGGTGTGAGCTTCAGATTTTCCGACAATCAGGGTGGCATATAATATTTAACTACATTATACGGCAAGCAGGGTGCATGGGAGGGGCCTAAGGAGCAGTGGAAAGGGAAAGAAATGCAGATTGGTAAGAGTACTAAGAGAGAAAACACCATATTTTGTAAAATGACCACTATTTTTGAGGACTTTCAAAACAGAGAGGGATAGAGTATGTGTGCGTTTTGTTCTGTGTGTATGTAAACATTCCTGGTGAAATCCGACTGATATCTCACAATACCTGACTGAAAGCACCTGTACCCAACTATTTTTCATAAAATGCATTTATTAGGGGGGTATAATATGCCAAACACCCCGCCTGAAGCTACGCCCTTGAGCGCGTGCTGCCTCTCAGATGATCTCTGAGGCGACTGACTCTGGGTATAAGGTTCAGAGTCTTAAGGGGAGGGGAGAAAAGAGACTTGACTTTCAGTGACAAGTCCAGTAGTCCCTGTGCTGCCTGCTCTTGAAGGAGACGACCATGAGACTCATAATGGAGCTTCTACTTCTGAACTGGAGGTGCTGTCAATCCTGGACAACCTTGGTTACCAGGCGTGTATTGAGTTTCAGTAAGAAAACTCTGAGCTGAAAAGTCCTTCTCCAGGTTGATGTAGGTGAGCTGACAGCACCTGGAGCCCCATGGGACCCCAGGAATATGCCATGGGTGTCAGTCTGGGGATCGGAGGGTGATTATCAGATTGAGTGGAGTCAGGAAATTCCTATATGGCTTTCAAAGAAGGGCTTTGGCAAGTTAGTTCGGCAATCCAGCACTTGAGTCAATACCCTGGCCCGTGTTCTCTCAGGGGGGGATGACTGTGTCCCTGTTATGTCTTCCAGGTGCCAAAGGATTCAACAGTCACCTACTGATGAAAGGACCATGACCTGATCATGTGATCTGACAGATGTCAGCTTTTACAGCCCAAGTGCCATTGTACTGAGAGGCTTATTCACAGATTGAAATTTGTAGTAAATTGTGTAGTACTACAAAACACACTACAAATTGCTATTCACAATCTAGATTTGGAGTTTTCACCTCCACATCTTGTATACCTTTATGTGCGGGAATCTCTGCCTCGACTGCAGGGGTCTCTGCACTCGTAGGTATACATTTTAGCAGTAAATGTGGTTGGGATGCAGGGAAGTGACTTCAAAATGGGAATCCTTATGAATAAAGGGGAGAAGGTAAGGGAAGAGTAAAGAGGGGTTCACAGAGGGTCACTGAGGGGTTTAGTGAGAGACATAAACCCACCCACAAAAGGGGAAGCCCATAGCTATTCACAAACTTCACTTTTATACTTACTACAGTCATAAAGGGACTCAAAACAGTAGTAAAGTACTTTAGCTCAGAGCCGGACTAAGTCTAGCAACACACACGACCAACCACTGGTATTGAAATTACTTCCATTGAAAATAATGGGGTTGGGGGTTTCAAATAAAACCGAACAGGAAATAATGCCAGATTATATTAAATTATTTAGAATAGTTAAAAATATAAATAAATAAAATGTAATGTTCGAAATTATTTATAAAAATAGTGCATATATTTAAAAAAAATTCTTCATTTAAAAATTATTGTAACAATATATTTTATTAAAATATAATCAAATTGCTTTACCATTAGTTACTATACATCCCATGTAATAATTATTAATGGATAATAAAAAATAATCTTTCTACTTTAGATGGGATTTTTTTTATACATTTAAACTTCAGAAAAAGAATTGTAATTTGATTTACTATACTTACATGTATTAAATATGTGATTCAAAAC